>NC_091494.1:11647517-12289737 GCF_947461875.1 Haliaeetus albicilla | reverse complement strand
AAATTTACATGCTTAGATCTTCCTGCTTCTTTATATAAAAAGTCCCACTTTGACATCATACTACATCCTGAGAGAGGTCCGTATTTGGAGCAACACAGTTACTGACACCTTGTGAAGCAAAATATAGTAACTTTGCTTTCAGTAACAGAACTCAAGTGAATAAACACATGCCAGCCTGAGCTTCACAATGGGGCCCTTGCCTGTCCTGAGTACTTGGTACGGGGATCGGTGGTGCACTAGCACAGTCTGTGCCAGGATTTCTTCCTTTACTTACTTAGGGCAATGCCCTTGTACTGTGCCTGGGTGGCAATTTTATCTGATAGTTGTATGGGATTATACCAATCATCTGCCTTATGTCAGATGGTGAAATGAATGTTGGATATTTGTATTCATTACCATAAGAGAATGAGTTTGCTGTCTTTTAACTGTTACCTTCTAGCCAACATTATGCTCTCTATATAAAAATTTTCCCTGAATAAGAAAATAAGCTTCCCTTTATCAGATATCAAGTTAAAGCAGTGTTCCATAGAAGAAAGCTATCTGCCTTTATTTACAGACTTATTCTACTTTGAAAATCAGTGTTCCTGTGAATAACGATTATAGTAATATCTGCAGATCATGGTCAAGCTGGCAATTTGTTATGCTGTTGGCACTGTATGGATACTTGGCAGAAACTTTCCCTGGGATAAACGCTTTCCGATTACTCTAGCCAATGCTCCTTATATAAAATAAGCTGAACTCACCTAGTGTAATTTTACTTTTACATCTAGTCCTGCTAGCTTTCAGATGAGTTCAAAGAGTGAAACCTTAGAAACATGATCAAGTTACTGTGGGTGACCAACTTACTGTGGGTCAGCTCCCGGCCACAGTCAAGGTACTATGTATGGCTCAGGCTGTAGTGACAGTAGGCTAATTTAACTCCAAGTACACCACGTTTGCTCTAGGCTAGAAGTGTGCAGACAGACAATCAGTATGAATCAGTTTATATATGCTGCATGATAGTAAATCATTTGAGTCTGAACCTTTTGGTCATGTAATAATTTCAGTGTCAGTCTCAGGATTCTGGCCAAATTTCAGTTCCAGTAATTACATGCAAACTAAACATCCTATTCAACTTCAATATTGGAGAGAGTGGTGTTTATTTCCTAACACCAACCGTTCTGTAACATGTCAGTATATCATCGAACAACAACTGTCTCATTATTTCTTGAGGGTTGCTGCATTTAATGATGAGAACAGGGATCTCTACATGCACTTGCAGTTCTGAAGCACAGCTCCAAAACCACGCTACCCACAGCTCTGGGGGGGTGAGATTTGGACAGGCCTCACGGTTGACCTCACCTGCATCACAGAATCAACTTATATCCCCAGCAGCAGCAGAAGACTGAATACATGTTACGGCTCATGTCTCGGGGCCGTTTCTCATTAAGCATAATTTATTGATGAAATTGTAAAGCATCATTACAGTGTTCACTGTGAATGATGCTGCACATTTTCCTAAGAATCAGCATTATTGTTATTAATTTTAAGGAAAATATTAGCTGTATTAAATTCAGTGACACATTAGGTAGATACCAATAGATCCATTACTCCAGCCTCCTGTCCCTGATGTTGGCAATTTTATATAACACAGATTTACCAATTCTATTTCTAGTGATATTAGATCATAAAACTCATGAGTAGTGCCTTATCATTTATTTACAGGATAACTTGTAGACTATGATCATTTGTCTGGAAAGTTTAAATACAGCAGCCTGGTCAGAACCATAGCAGTAGCTGTCTCCAGAAGCTTCCTGATAGCTGAAACATCCAGAGAAATGGCAACTATGCATGTTCAAATTGGGCCTACTTTGCATATATACATAACTTTTTATATACATTGTAGATCTGATTCATTTCAGACACCCTGAACTCATTACATGTAGGCAGATTTTCCTACACTGCACAGAAAATGAGTCTGATGTATCTGGGATGCACTGCATTTATGAACTTCATAAGCACAACACATCTGCTGCACTCTGGCTACTTGCTGTGTAGGAGATGCACAGAGTGAGGACTGATCTGGGCTCCCTGATCCAGGCTATTCAGAATCTACCAGCTCTGCTGTTCTTGCCCAGTGGATACTCTGGACGTTATCAACTTGCTTTTCACTACTTGTTCTTCAGCTACGTGTTTTTCACTGAAACACTTGTATAATAAAACAGGAACATTAAAAATCCATATTTACCATTACAGCGTATTTATATAGCATACTGCTGCGGAGTATCAGTGTAGTCCTCAGCTTTATCTAGTCCCTGATGATACTGAATAGAGCAACCATTGTGTTTTGATTTCTTAGAGATCAAAGATAACAAAAACACTCTTCAGTGTGCCAGAAAAATAACTACCGCTTTTGCAACTTACAACGTGGAAGGCAGTTGTTTGATAATTTCACTCTTTATATTAAACATTACTGGTTTCTAGAATTATACTGCATTCTGAAATTGAGAATAATACTTGGCACTATGAAACCTCTCAATTTATTCTTCACTTACTAATTTCACGTAAGTACACAGCTTGGCAATCAGAACTTTCAGAGTATTTCCTCCAAAATCAAACAGTAGTAAACCAAACATATTCTAGTGCATCTTTGCCCCAAATTTCAACAGTGCATGTGTGCAACTGCACATGAAAAACTGCACTGGGTTGTTTGTAAGGCCAGCTTCAGCATTTCAGACATGAAGACACAGAATTATTTATTGTGGATTTCTTTGTAAAAAATTGTTGTATATACAGCTCTTACATTTTTAAACTAGTAATCTTCCTAGACATCTTAATCTATTTCTCATTTCTTTCCTTGTGCTTTTAATATGACCAAATCTTGAAAGTTGTTTTCAACTTCTGTCTTTATACCCATAGTCCACTGGCTTCATTTATATAGACAGCGTGATTAAATTACCCAGGAACTTAAATCCAGTGTTCAGAAACATTTAGTTCTATTTTTAAGAACTCTATTGTCATTTTAACATGAATATATAATGAAGTATCAAAGCAGAACTTGCAGAGGTATGGGAAATTCAGTGGGCATTGTAGTGTGCCGGGTTTTTTTTTCCTCTCTCTTTTTTTTTTAAACATGAAAAATTCCAAACTATAATGTGCCCTTTTGTTTAGCTTGCTCGTTTTCTTCTGACCCACCCTGCAGTAGAAACCTGAATCAAAAGTGTTAGAAAGCTCATGGTTTTCCATGTGTTCATCTTATTATTGCCTCCCCTCCCCCACTTGAAAGCTAGTGGAAGCATGGACTGAAGTTGTTTAATTGTTCTAAGTTTTTAACTGAAAATGTATATAACTCACAAAACTAATATTCATTCTTTGTCTGCAGCACACTAATATTTTCTTCCAGGTCAAAACTAATCAGGTGTTTGTGAGTGTGTACATATATATCGCACAGAGACTTCTCTTTGACCACTTCAATATATGAAATATTGTTTTAAAAACAAAAAACCGCATAGCGGGATAAACATTCCATAACCACAGACAATGGAATTTAATCTTTATTCCATCTTTGTTTAAAAAGGTACCAATTACAGTATCCCTGTAGAAAAATGAAATTATCTGATTAATACATATCAGGCTGACACTAAATTAACATAGTCAGAATTTTAATGTTTCAGTTACCATGCAACTATATGACCCCTTTGATCACATAACTGAGTTCAATGCCCACTGTGATTAAACCCAAAACACTAATTTGCCTTAAAAACAATTACAGATGCCTGCTGTTTACACTGGCTACAGTAGTTTCAAAGCTGTTGCTTTTTATATTTTCTGTCATGCCTCAGAGAAACAAAGCTAACCATTTTTTTGAGTAATCTTCCTAGACATCTTAATCTATTTCTCATTTCTTTCCTTATGCTTTTAATATGACCAAATCTTGAAAGTTGTTTTCAACTTCTGTCTTTATAGCCATAGTCCACTGGCTTCATTTATATAGACAGCGTGATTAAATTACCCAGGCTTTTGGTGACTAGATGCAAGATGATTTCATTTCTCTGATTCTCTCGGATTGTAACAACATGGAAGAGATTTGGCTTCTCTTGTCTTTCTATAGAAACAGCCTGGTCGTAAGACCTACAAGTATGGTTCACTGCTGTGTAAACCTTAGCTGGTCTTCCTACAGATGCTACTAATCGGTCTCACAATGCTGAACTGCTAAACTCTAAATTAATTCCCACAAGTGTTATAATTTCTATGTGCTATTTTGCATTACTGATTATTTTCATATTGAAATTGTACCGTAATACTAAGCAGATGCTCCATTTGTCATTTTAGCTGTTACTTTCCCTTCATGTTTAATGATAATGGTAGTTACTGTAACTGAGGTGATGAAAATGCATGGTGCAATGAAAGCCTTCAAACTGAAATGTGACTAAAAAGAGGTTAAAATGTGTCATTGGTTATAATGACTTAACATGCCTTAGCTTGTTCCATTTTACAGCCTTTTTCTCCCTCAAATTGTAACTGCTGTCTGTTCTCTATCAGTTTCATAGATCAAATTTGGTAACATTGCCGATTACATATTTCCCTTAGCAAAAAAATATACATGACTCGTACTTCAGAGGTCTTACTCCTGAAATGACAGTACTTAGATTTTTACAGCTCAGTTAATGTCCTTGTTGTATTTCTGTAGATGAAATCCACCTGACCAAGGTATCTTTGAAATGTGGTAGAAAGTGCACACGTTCTATAGCACGTTTATCCTGAAAATATTACAGCATCAAGAAACGTTCTAATATGAAGAAAGGAAACAATAATTATTATGTTCCAGGGCTGCATTTCATAGTCTTTTGTAAGACAAAATTGCCATTGCTTTCAGTGACAGTTTTACCTACATAAAGACTAGTAACTATAAAATTTGCCCCACATTGTTTACTACACATATTAATTGTATACTACTATTTCACAAATAAAAATAAAAAATGTAAAACTCAGAGGAATACAGCTACAATAATGAAAAAATGGTCCTCAATTATTTAGGCTTCTAATCACGTACGGGAAATCATACACCCCTTAACAGATATCTTTTGGAGTATGACAAAACCACAAGGTATTGAAATTCTGCATCTTTGCATTTCTAATGTGATTTCCCTGACTGATAACAACACAGTCTACACATATTATGTCAGTGCCAAGAAGACAGGAGCGTTTATGTCAGACTATTTGACTTCTAGTCCCATTTGGGGGCAATTTGCTGAATACTATGAGATATATCACCATGCTTACAGTCTCATAAGACATTGCTTTGCTAGACAGCCAGAAATTTCACAGAAATGCCCAGTCTAAAATGGATAATTTAAAAAGCCTGGACCTTATATTCTATTCAGCTGTTGCTTTGGTATTTATTTATTCCAACAGGTGTGATGCTGGCTTAGCCAGACTGTCTGCAGAGCACAAAATTACATATGAAAGACTTCAGAGCCTAACTAAAGACCAACATACCTCCAAGCTGATCTTAGAATCTAAAATTAAAGAGGCGGAAATACAGGTATGGCATTTAGACCAAGGTGATCCATGTATGGGTAAGAGTTATAGTCTAATTCACACAGACTCCATTACTGTTAATTATGATCCTGGAAGGTCACAGATTTACAAATGGAGAGGTGTATCTGCTCACAGTCCTCATTAGATTGAACATTGGTACCTAGCTGCATTACTGTACTGGTCTGACTGAAAAAATGTCCTTGATTTGCTGCCTTCAGCATGCTGTGTAGAAGGGGCTAGCATTTAAAGGCACCTGAAGGGACTCCAGGAATGAACGAAAGCCAGTGATTACTGGCCTGAATGGCTTCTTGAGGTTGGAATGTGAACATGACATGGATGGTCTACAAAACTACCACAACAATGCAAGCATCAGTGTCTCTCCCTGTATGTTTGGCCTTCCCAGGATGATTTTATAGGTATTTGAACACAATTTTTTAAGGTCTGCAAAACAAAACTGGTTTTGGGTTCTGTGAATCCATTAATCTGTCCGTCAGGTTTCTCTTCCATTGGGTATGAGAATGGAAGTGAGCACTAGATACAAGCAGAGACTTATGACATTAAGGAAAAGGATTCTTCGTATCTCCATCTCAAGGCCTTCCCATTTTCTTGGGCAACAAAAGTATTTTACATCTTCATTTTGCGGTAGGTAAATGGTTAAAATCCACTTTACCTTTCTCAGAAGACTCAGTATATAGTATATTAGCATGCCAGCATGCTAGGAGCTTATTGTCATGCATCTTGTAAAACAGAACAGTTTGTAAATGTCATGTAAAACTGGGATGATTGTTTTGGTGAGAAATATTTTCTGTTAGTAATGACCTATCCCCAGTTAAATCCAACACTTTTGTCACTGCAGTAGCCATTATACATGAAACGATGAAGAATATCAGTCAGTATTGGTGGAGTGCTTTGCCATTCGTTTACTCTGCTTATGTGGCAACCTGGAGACGTATGGATCGTGTAAATTCAGCCGTCTCAAGGGGGCAGAGCAGGCAGGCCCTTTCAAGGCAAGACTGTTCAAATAATTTATGGCTGAAAAATTACATTTTTCACAACGTTGCTACTTTCATCTTGCGAGATAGTATATTTTTCATGATAAAGTAAAATGTGCAAATTCAGGATTTTTTTTTGAAATGTCAGAAAAAACAGCCCTTCTTTAAGATCTCCTCTACTGTTATGAAAATATCCCAAATGAGACTGTGATGAAATGCTGTTGAAAAATAGTAAATTCTGAATTTTGTTTCAGATTTCTCATCTTCTGAGCAGAGTAGAGCAATCAATAATGCAACAAGAGGCAAAGCTGAAGATTGCCTACAAAGACAGCAACCAACAGCTCCACCTTCTGGATATGAAGTGAGTGAGTGCCCGGGAAACCATGCAGCTGCCATGCGCCTTTGGAAGACAGGGCCTCAATTTTCCAAGTTTGACTGTTGTAATTTTCAGGTCTACAAAAGTATGAACCTGTTTAAATAAGTACGTGTGCTCAACAGATACTACAAAAGCACAATGGTCTGTCAAGTGGGACTCTCTTTCGACAAGAATTCTGCCCCTAATGTGATTAGGCAATTTTGAAAAGCCCATGAAGTCCCTAGTTAAGTATTCAGGCAGAACTTGTATTAAAGAACAGAACTAAGGATTTTTGTAAAAGTGGCCTGGTACCTTTTTGCAAGAACCGTACGAAGCAACGAATGCTGGAGGTGGCTGCCAAGAGCAGGGCAAAAAGTTCAACTCGAGCAACCAGGAAGCAAGGTGCAGCATTCACAAAGTGTTACTGCTTTAAATTGGCTTCAAATATGAATATGTAACTCAATTACCTAAATTATTAAAGAAAAGCTACTGTGCTACTACTAGACATTATACAAGGATATATTCAATTCAGATATCAACTCCTCTCCAGGCATTTCACTTGGTGGCAGCCCTGGCTTAAGCCTTCCACATCCTTACTTCTTATTGCCGTCCTCATGCAATCCCATCAGTTACGTCAGTAAAACTGTTTGCAAACCAGAAGAAAGAATAGAACCAGATCTCAAATATTCACTGGAAAAAAGACTGTCTAAAGAAACAGTTTCACTGGCAAAATTGGTTGGTGTAAACTTGAGGTGGGTATAGGCAACAACATAAGTAGGGCTATATGAACCAGCATTGCCACTAAAATAAACAGTTACCAAATATTTGTTCAGATTTAAGATCTATGGACACAAAGATTATAATCTGAATGGATGACCGTATTCTGTTTTCAATGCTGCAAAGAATTTGCATCCTCCTATGCCTCAAAATGTTGTGACGTGTTTTGTATAAATAACTGCTATTTTTGTGCTTTCATCTTTATTTTCTAAAACAATGTTACCTTATCCAGTTTAGTAGCCTTAAAGTTCAAAGATTCACCTTAATATGGTGTCAAGAACATATTAAATTGTCTTTTTTTTTTATGAACATGTCCATAAAAAAGTCACTGCTCAATGACCAAAAGTTTTGCTCTTTTGTATCTGCTAATTTCTATTATGCTCTTAGATTAAAAAATGCTACTGAGGAACTCAGCAGCCAGATTTTGTCTGCACGTAGCTGGTTGGAACAGGAACATGAAAGGATTGAAAAAGAGCTTGTGCAAAAAATTGACCAACTCTCATTGACTTTAAAGGAAAACACTGTAAGTTTCATTAAAATGTCCTAATAATACTTCTCAGGAAGTATTCAAAAGCATTATTAATAACTAAGATGATGTAACTGAGATATTATTTGAGTGATATTTTCAGACCTCCTCAATATTTGTATAACTCTTTTCACTGATGTCAGGTATAACATCCCCACAGCCTGAGTCTTCAAATAAATCACTTCAAAATAGATCAGTATTTTAGCCTACAGTAATCAAGTCAGTTTAAACCATTTTATAAAAAATTATCATTCCTTACACCTTTGAATTCCACATAAAAGATGATTAATCAGTATCTATTGCATATTTAGGAAAGACCACTGTACTTTCATATGCAGAATAAATAATGAAAATTCTTTTTCCCGGCTCCAGGAAATGAGTGAAAGAGCTATAGAGATGAAATTCAACCAAATGGTAGAGAAAATTGACAAAATAGAAGAAATACAGAAGATAACCATGGAAGCACATGAAGCAAAACAGACTGAAGAAAAGATAAATATTCGCATTGGCAAACTTCAAAATGAGATAAATGAAGATATAAAAGAAATGAAAGCTGAAGTTAATGCTGGTAGGACCATAGTTATCAAGTTCTTCATTCTGCATTGTGGTAACAATGATCGACCTATAGTAATATGCAAAATGCCTTTGCTTGTATCAAAGTACTTTAAAGACTTTTGGGCCAGATGTAATGGCCGCACCTGTGGCATTAAAAAGGATTTTCACTACGGGTGAAATTCACAGCAACAAGAGGTGACATCTTATTAGCTTAGAAGTGCTCTCCCCAGAGCATACATAGGCATAGCTTGGCTGAGATTGGGGGCATTTTTGCCATCAGCACACAATTACAGTCCTATTTTTCTTCAGAACTTTAGCTATCTTCCTAGTGTAAAGCAGTGTTATGGTAGTGTAAAGTGTTATGGTAGGAAGCGCATTCTGATAGTAATTATGCGATACTCTTGCTTTTGTTTATGAACTAATTTAATTTTCACCTGCAATTAGGATTTGCAGCTATCTATGAGAGCATTGGGTCTCTACGGCAAGTTCTAGAAGCGAAAATGAAGCTGGACAGAGACGAACTACAGAAGCAGATCCACCAAATGAAGCAGGAGATTCCAACATGGGGAGAGGCTGGACCATGACTCCAAGAATTTGTCTGAGAGATTAATATTTACCTGGCTAAACAGGCAGACTATAATCTTGTTCCAGTCTGTAATTCAAATTAAATGCATGTACCAAATGACATGCTGCTGTTGCACAGGTCCGTATGCTTACTGAAAGTGGTAAATGCAAGCTCTTCATAGATCAACTGACAACAAGCTTTTAGGGCCGAGGTACTGATTTGCCACTGCACTACTCTAGTTGCTCTCAGGAGATTAAGCACTGCATAAAACTGGAGTAATATATTGGTGAAGCTGGCACCTAATTTGCTAAAGGCATTCCAGTACTCCCCAGTTTTCAAGGTTTGATCAGGCAGGTATATGCTTTATATATACACATATATACATAGGCACGTACATGCCTGCCTGCCTGCTTCCCCGCCCCTTTTTACAAAAAAAACCCAACCAACAAGTTGATATAATTTGTTTAATAACAGTTTGGCAAAGTTCTCCACCTTGATACAAATTACTTAATTGAAGTCAACAGACATTTTTACAGTGACTTTCTATCCTATTGACTTCCTGGGGAGACAGAATTGGCACTAAACAGACCAATTTTCAAAACCTAGATACCATCAGAAAATCTTTGTTTAGTTTTGCAAATATCCTCTGGTGTGTGTGTGTAAACTAAGCAGTGTTATATAATGTAGTTGTAGACTAAAGATGATTCATGAACAACGTAAGAAACTTAACTCACGTGGTCTTAAGTATTGTGACCTTTTTAAATTAATAACCAAGTGGAGTTGAGACAAGGTAGAAGATGTATATACAGTATTTTATAACTGGGCATGTGTTTCTGTGACTTGTTTCATTATATTGGTAAAAACTTCAAAAGGTTTGAAAACAAAAGAGAAGGTGATAATCTAACATAGTCTGGAGAATGTAATGTAAAATAAAATGAGTTTATGATCTGCTTAGAAATTTTTGTTGATGTAAAACAACTGATTCTTCAAATTTAAGTAGACATTAATAATTAAGTAGAATCAAATTGCTAATTCCATTCACAATATTTCCAAATAATAATGGTGTTTATTTCCATTCCCAGAACAGATTATATAATGAAAATCAGCACCCATATGGCGTATTAACTGAGACAGGAAAAAACATAGATGTTGATTTCATATCTTCATTCATAGCTTGATATTGCTCCTCATGTTTGTAAGTCATGCAGGATTAAGCACTCATGAAGAATAAAAGACTTCACCCAGTATCCTATTAATTTACACTGTTAACAGTAATTCATATACAAAAATACTATTAATTTACACAAGCATTACTGTTAACATAAACAAATAGGACGTCTCTGCACCATCTTTAATGGACCTTTTTTTCAGCCAGTATTGCAAAACCATATTCCTATTTGGAAAAATTAGCAGCCAATTTCTCATCACTTCCATGAAAGAAGGTTTGGCCCCCAGAGTCACCATATTTAAAAAAAAAAAAAATTAAAAAAAAATTTAAAAAATTGCTCCAACAACTTAAACTCACTAACTTCAGTAGGACAGTGAAGTGTGTAAAAATCAAGAAAACGCATGCATCCTTACAGGATTAGCACCTAAGTTTATATTCACTTCCTATATAGTTGAAAGTAATTTAATGTATCAAAGATACATGAAGTTTTCACAACTCTGGCTTCCAGCGCTCTCCGATAACAAAACTGCCTCCGTTATTCCTGTTTTGTATCATCCATGTGCTGTGAAATATATTTACAATGGCAGCTAAGGGGAAAGCCCAGTTCATTAAAGGGAGACAATGAAATGCTTGCAGATATTTCTTAATAATTGTCTTAAGAAAATCATTCTTTCTTCATGTCTGTATTCTTATCTATTCTTAGATATTTAGCCATGTGCAGTGGAAAAGCTATCACTGGTGTTTTATAAAACAGGAAAAGAACAAAGAAAGAAGCAAAAAGAGACAGAACAAAAACCCAAGGATTCTTTTCTTCTGTAATTGGAAGCCTGTACCTGAGAGAATCTGGTATGATATAAACAGCATACAAGGAATCAGAGAAACATTTTATTCAAGTCCTATATAACTTGTTTCTCTTGTAAAAATCACGTGTGATTCATCCAGATATAAAACAACACCCAAAACCCAATTAAATTATACTTTTGCTGTTTTGAAAGTATTTTTTCCTAAATCTCAGCTAAAACAAATAACTAAAAACACAAATAAAACAATATTGAAATGTGACCTACTGCCAAGCAGTGCCTGCAAACTACTACAGTGCTATGTGGTGGGAGGCACAGGTTACGGGCACTTGTATGCTGGAAAGAGACAGACAGAAACGGTGAGCTAGGCCTAGATGTACACACAGACACACACAAGTGTAGCCTGCCCATTGCCCATCCTTTTCACAGAGTGCTCTAACTGGTCAGTTGCAAAACAAAGTCACATATTCCAGACCAAGAGGGTTCTGCAGAAAAATTGAGGAAAAGCCAGAATAGAAGAAAGCAATATGAAGAAAGATTGAAAAATCTGAGAAGTAACAGAGAAAAAGAGTAAGTTGGAAGAGTGGAGCGATGGAACAGTAGCTGCATGGGCAAAGGCAAGGAAGAGTAGCTACCTGCTGATGAAGTACAGAACAGGTCTGACAATTTCGGAAAGAGCTGAAAGTTACAAACAATAATATATTTGATACAAAACACAGAACCCACAAGGATGGGCACATTAATTGACTTGTCACAATTCATGTTCCCTACTTGCCTGCTACATTTTACTCTGCTCAAAGAATTGGAGAAATAAATTCTTCTGGTTTGCTTTCTCTTCAGTTACTTACTTTTTTTTTTTTTTTAAGTTCTCTGCACAAAATAGGTCAACAATGTCTTGTCTGTATAGTCTGTCAGGGAGTGCTCACATCTGGTAAGTACCAGCTGAGTTCTTCAACAGAGATGAGTCCTTGTATCTCTCAATCGTTTAAAGCTGTATGGCAAAATCCTCTCCTCAGAAACAGCATGACCCCAGAGGAATAACTATGAAGCCAGGAGGACAGTATTATAGACACTATGGTCTACAAAAGCTTGATTTTGCAAAGCGGAAACTGATTCTGAAAACTGACCTGCAGAGATCCTGTAAAACCAAATAGAAGGAAATAGTTGTGCTTGAAAGTGGAGCTGCCCATTTATTTTTCCTTTCCATGCTGGTCTCCAGTGGCATTCCTGTGTGTCAGTCCTTCAGGGATACAGAGGGCTTTTGATGGTGGAAGTAATGCCCTTTCTTTGTTCAACATAAGTACTCATGCTATGAGTCACTATCTGTATGGCACCAAACACAGGTCTGCCAGAGCCCACAAATGGAAAAAGGTAGTGAGAAGAGGCACTATTTTTCTGGATGACACTCAAGCAGACAGAGTGAGACTCAGTGTATTTGGGAAAGTATAATACTGAATATGCACAAAATACTATTTAAAACACAAAGTACACTGACGTAACCATAAACCCACAGAACGAAGGACTGGGAGGAGCCTTGAGAAGCCATCTGCTCCATCTCTCTGCTTCAAGATAGGGCCAACCCTACCTAAAATATTTGTCATAAACACTTGTCTAACCTGCTTAGAAAAATCTTTCAAGAATAAACCACGGAATAATGCAGTCTATTCCAACACTTAAGGAACACCACTCCGCCACCCAAACACCTAACCTAAATGGACTCTTGATAGGACAAGACCTAATGGGCTTAAATTTCAAGCACAGAGAACACAAAACCTAATTTTTTACATTCTTCCCTGCATGTCCATTATTTTTTTTAAGCAATCTGTGTTTTACAGAAGATTCAGATGAAGTTTCACAGGAATCTTTGCCCAATATTTCTTAAACTTTTTTCTCCTTCCTATATCCCTAAAAAAACCCTGAAAACAAAAAAACACCACCAACAAAAACCAAAAACAGCCCAGAGCAGGCCAGTTCCTCTCATGAAGTTTTAAAAACTTTCTTTTGTCAGCCATTTAGCATGCATGAGGCTTAAACAACTTGCAGTGTGCAGACCATAGTATTCAGTCAGCTATGTTGCCTGAATGACACAGCAAGTGTCAAAGGATAAACTTATTATAAATTTTATAACTGGGGTACATGCCTTTTACATTAGCATGTGATAACACAGTAGAACTATAGTGCTGTGCGGTGAAGGACTTAACTGGAAACAGAATTATGTCAGTAGTTACAGAGCAGTTGTGTTATTTAGACTCATTAAGCAAACCAAGGTAACAATGCAAGTAAGTTAAAAGGATGATCCTACCTTCAACATCTAGTTGTTTATGTAGTACAGTTTTATATTGTGGATATTTTGTCATTACATACCGATATAGTTCACTGGACAGTTTCCATGTTAGAGAAAAATGGTATGAAAGATAACGAACACCAGTATACTCCTGTAACATCAATTTAAACTGAAATGAAATCTTTTCTTCTTTTCTCAACTTCTAAATTTCCTGCTCTACCTTCAAGTATTTAGCTATCAGGGTCAGCGTGCGTTCTCTGTATCTTAGACTTAAAATGCTCGTTAGACATGTATTCCAATAATGGAGACGTCTAGTGAGAGACACAGGACAAATTGATGAAGCTCTCCTTTGTGTAGAGGAGGGATTCCTCTTGTGATACTCCCCACGGTGTAAGAAATTCAGAGGCAAATTTGAAGGAAAACAATAATGGAAATTCGGTGCAAGTCCTCTATTAAATTCGCCACAGGGTGTCACTGTTACTCTTGGCAAGCCAAGGAAGATGCTCAGTGTATATATGTGATCCTTAAATGCTGCAATACCACTGAGATGGGTCTGGAAGTATTTAACAATATTATGCATTTGACAAAAGAAAAAAAAAGAACATTCTAAAGACATCACTCTGTAAAATCTCAATAAAGGCAGATGTTCAGTTAAACAGAATTCTCTGAGGGTGATTGCGATGGCCCTTCAGACAATGTGCAAGGAAAGCTGAGGGGGGACCAAAGCTCTCTGCTACCTTTTCTGTCAGCTGAACCTTGGTCAACACAAAGCATAAAAAACCTCAACTCCCAAACCCAGAAAAAATTCAGGGGCAGTTCTTCCAAAGCATAAGACCTTAAATCAAGCAAAGGTCAAAAAGCAACATGCATTTCACATTGATTGTCCCAGGAGCTGCTGCAGACATGCAGAAGAGGTTCCTCTCCCAGCACTGCCTCCCCCCTCCAAGACTGACTTTGGCTGAAAGACTACAGGATAATCTGAACAGTTACTACCAGATGAAGCTCTGGGCCTAGCACAAAAAGCTGCTCTCAATCCATGCAAGGATTATCTTGATAAATAATACAGTGGAATAGCCTCAAACATTGCAAAATATGTGGGAGAGGCATAACTTTTGCTGTCGCAGTTCAGTGAAAAAATGCTTTGAGCTCAGCAGAGCATCAGTGATGTATACCAAACCAGGATCTAGTTTAAGAAGAAAGCTGAAGTAGTAATTGTCATAATACAAAAAGCCTGAACTGCATGAGAGGATGAGTAGGAATTGCTGGTGAGAGTGGAGAAAGGAGATTTGCTTCCTCTAGAGTGACGGGAATAAAAATAACACGCATCATGCACTGCTGCACATACTCCAAACAGTTACTCTCATTAAACCTGACCTCAGTTTCTGCTAAGGGTCATTTTCAAATGCCATTGCAGTAAACAGGCTTCCATTACATGCAACCGAAGTTGAAGCAGACTATAAATGAAGACAGATTTTACTGACTTTGCGGTCTCATTCTTGTGCTACCATTTCCTCCTGATGGTTTCAGGACTGTGAGGTAGGCAACCACTTTGCTAGGTGGCCTTTGTGATCTTGCTATCTCCATTAAGAATAACCTCAAGGGTTCAATAGTTGCATATTAGAACACATATACACATCTGCATATATAACATTGAATTTCCATGTTGTGCCATGCTCTTTTCTTCTTGACTAGCTTTGAGAATTGTCATTTCAGTACATTGCGAGTATCTTACATTATATAAGCCATAAAACTCTAGGAAGGTATAACAACTCAAAGCAGAGCTTTTTAAAATGCAAATAACTGAAAACAATAGACGTTAAAACATATTTTAAGCTACTGCCATGCTTTGAAAAGATAAATGCTAACTTGTTTACTACTATAAATAATAAACCTTATTTACTTTACAAAGATCTTACAGGGATTGATCCCTTTGTATCTTACACAAGTTTGAATATCTGAAGCGCTGTGACCCAATTCCACATATGGTTTCCTTTGTGAGATTAATCTCCCTAAAATGAATGTGGCAGCTCACAGCTTATAGTAAACTGCTTGCTTACCTCTTTGCATATATAATGTTTTATGTTGCAAAACAAAAGGGGTTGCTGGTCTCTGGTATGGTCTCCTAGTATCTCGCCACATTAAAAGCAAAATCTCAACCATTACTTAACATTTTGGGTTTCCAGTTATCATGGACTAATGAGACAAAAAATGAATAGTGTAATATTATTAGCATTTATTTGTAGTAATGTATCTCCATCTTCCAGAATGAGAAGGGGCTGGGAAAATCCGAATAATACTGACACCACAGAGCACAGTGGTGGGATACTGGATCTCCTGATTGATTTGGGGCTAGTTTGGGCCCATTATCTATAGCTTTGTGCCCTTTATTTCAGTAAACTACCTCATGGTAAGTAGACTATTTACATTCATTACACTGCCCTGGCTGTAGTAACTCCCACACCATGTTAAATTCAAAAAATACTGAGGAAAAAGTAAGAAGGAATTGAGTATTTTTCTGTCCCCGAGGCCCTACTGCCACCTGATGTCATCATGCTTGTCAGATGAAGGCAGGCAGTCAGGCTGCATGTCTGCAAGAACTGACAGCTCTGGATAGGATTTCAGCAGGTAGGAAGCACAGAGGGAAGTCATACAAATTATTTCAGTAAGTCAACAGATCACGCCTTATGGACAGCAGTTGTTAAGACAAATCCATTAACCAAGACAAAACCAGAGATTCAGTTAAGTGTGTCTCCTTGCGGTCAGCTGGGGATAGGGGACTGCCTGACCCCCATGCGCACACAAACGGGCAGGAACTCTACGTGGCAAACACCGCATCAGGGGAAAAAAGCCCTCCTCCACCTGCACTACTACAGCCCGGTTCCCAATAAAGCAAATAAAGTAGGAGAAACTCCATAAATGAGAAGATAGTTGTCTGACACACAAGATCTAAGCCCAAGCAGAGACCAAAGAACGTCATACATTTCATGATGGCTGTGAATCTCTTCCCACTTGTTGTTGGCCCTGAAAAGAGTCCTCATCAAGCTGATAGGGGAACAACTGAGGATTCAAGGCCCTTTTTAAACAACAGGGACAGGAATGGAGTGATCTCTACTACAGCAAGGCAGTCTGTGTTCACAGCTGGCAAGGGCAATGGAGTATTATGGTCTTAAAAACAGAACAAGATTTTCACTAGGAAGATATTTTAATCATCACTCGGAAGTTTGAGACGGAGAAATAAATAAAATGCACGGCTATGCTTATATGAGACCCTTCTGCTTCATGAGGAGTCAGAGAAACAAGGAAAGGCCTGTTGGAACAACAGTAGAGGGTCTGGCTCTCAGGGTCTTCTCAGCCCAGCTAAGTTATTATTTATACTCTTGCTCACAGAAGCATCTAGTGGTTAATACTGAAATGTCTACTCATATTTATATGTGGCATCTAAAATATATATTTGATTTTGCATCTAAACAAATTTGCAGCATGATCATCCTGGTTTTCACATGAGTATAAAACATATTTTAAATGCTTGGCTCACGTGGGATGTGTCAGACACCTTTCTGTGACTGTGGTTTCAATTTCACAATTAGCCAATACCCCATAGTCCCAGGACAGTTTGTACTCATACTAAGGCTTCTTGTGACAAACTACTATCAGCCAAATCACTATCTGTATGTGAGGTACAGGACAAAAAAAAAAAAAAAAGTACATAGAGAGGCATTAATGGAGTTATTGCAAGAAAGAAAAGGAGAAAGTGTAAGCAACCACAAGTAATGCAACGGTCTAGTTCTTGCAAACTGTGACCAATTTGAGCTCCTAGTTAGGTACTGATAGAAAATAACACCACTGAAAACCATTGCAAGGTAGTGTTCCAGACAAATAATGGCCTTTCTTTCTGTGCTGACCTTTTTTTCCTTCACTCAAGGCAATTAAATTAATAGATGAATGGAGTCTGGTTAACTATCATCTCAAGTTCACCCACTACTGAACCTGATGATTCCAAATTCCCAGATGCTGAAGGACCCTTTGTAAAGAGATGTTCCTGCTGCACATTAGTTATGTCTAAGCACACCAATGCCATTTTGTTGTATAATAAAATAATTACGTTTTACAATATCCTTATTAGATAGGGATTATAACAATTCAAGTTAGAGGAAATTGTACACCATTAATTTAAGTCATCTCTCAAGATTACACAGCAAAGCTATGATACAGCAAGTAGGTAACAGTCATTACTATTTCCCACTTACCAGTGTTAACCTTCCTCAAACATCAAACTTTCAATTATACCACAGCAGTAAATAAATGCTATTTATACAAAGCTTGCAGCTTGAGTGTTTTATAAATGAGTATGTGGGAAGCATTGTGAAATATCAACTGATAGTTAATATTTAAATTGCTGCTGATTTACACCTTAGGCAAGTTTCATTGCTGCTATTTGCAAAGAATTTCAAAGCCCAGAATTCAGTGATTCACTTCAAGAATTTTTATAAATAGCACTATGCTTAAAAAAAAAAAGAAAAGAAAAGAAAAGAAAAGAAAAGAAAAGAAAAGAAAAAAACTTATGACAAGGAAATGTTCTAGCTCCTAGGGGAAAGAATTGTTTTTAAAGACAGTAATTGTTTTTTCTACCTATCAAAAGAACAGGTTCTTTGGTCTGTCTTACCAAAAAAGTATTCAGGAAGGGAAATGCTTCTGTCCCGCATGCCTAAACCTTACAGAAGTCCCTCAGAAATGTCAGGAAAATGATTCTACATATGACAATCTGCAGTCTGAAATAACAGAAAAGATATTACTGCCTTAGTAATGGCATCATTTACTTTAACTAGTGATGGTTTATGTCATACACATAAACATGCCTTGTAATTAAGACTCAATTCCACCAGTAATACAGGTATCAATTTAAATGATCATACTAATTTTTTCTTAATAAATTTTGAATTCTTTTCTATAAGGTACTCCAGACAGATAGGACATGGATGCCTTTAGCACACATTGAGAGAGAAAAACACATTTAAGCCCTGCATGTATTCCCAGTATTTCTTCACCACTTTGCCTTGGGTGGCTCTCTACCCACATACTGCTCTTCATAGAGCCCACTCCAAGTTTTCCACACATACCTACTAGGCAACTGAATGAAACTGGGGACCCTGCAGGTTAGTCCCACAGCTTTGTATGAATCTGGGTTCCTTTCATTAGCTCCTGGTTATTAAAGCAATGGACTTTCAGTTAAATTACATAGCTCAAGGTAACACTGGAAAGATGCAGTTAAGCCCTGCAGGCCTAAGAAAGTGGAGATTCAGAAGCAGATCTCTGCTGAATATTTTACCATACTTTGTTTTAATCCTATTTTGTTTGAATTTAATTAAATTTTCATAAAGGAAGACTCTCTAGAATCATGTGGCTCTAGCAAGATGTTCAAAGAGAAAAATTTGAAACTTAGTTGGCTGTCATCTTTCAACTTGCATTGTGTCTCAGCCTCATCAGTTTGACAATGATATTCTTGTTTTCTTCATGGTCTATGCAGTCCCTGTTGAAGAAACTGGATGCATTGAAAATATGTCAATAAACCTCACTGGATCATGAATTACAGAAGTAAATTTCTTAAATAATTAACCTGAATGTGTGATAGCACCAACAGTAAGATGCTCTGTGAATCCGCAGACTTCATTAAAAGGAAAGAGAAAAAAATCCCAAACCAGCAGGTCTACAATTACTTACTTTATAACAAAGCAAATGTCCTATTAAAATTTCATCCAAAATTCAATTGATCCTTCCACTAAAGGTAAGCCATATTAGCTAAGCAGATACCAGTTCAATTCAAAAAGGGGAAAAAAATTAAATATATAGACACAGAGAGAGCTACCACTCTAATAAAGCCAATGCTCTCAAGAGAGCACCTCTGTCTCCTGTTCCTGTCCTTAATCTTAAAACCCAGTCAGCCTTCTTCAGGTGGGAACCCTATCTGCTCTTTATCACTTGGGCACTTCCACATTCACAGAACAACTCTATTTCCTCCTTCTCAAAGGAATCTTGCCACTCCCTCCTAAAAACAAGAAAAATGAGACAATGAAACTGGAATTTGGGGCTGAATCTGGCAATGTAATGCACGAATCAAACAAACTGCTACACGGGGATAAAAAAGCAGCAGCTCAGAACCGATTAGAGAAACAGAATGATTTACTGGAGTGACTCAACTTCAAACCAGGTCAACGGTGAGGAAAAGCGTGCGACTGCCAAACTGCTGTTCAGTGAACTATCAGGATCATGCTGACAAGTTAGTTACCAGTCCTCTGTCACAAAATACCCTAAAGCAATCCGCAGGAAGTTAGCACCTGTGCTTGGCTTACATAAGACACGTTCAGCTAATCTCCATTCTGTGAGAGAAATTTGGGGAAACTGTGTTCTTTTAACATGTTTAATTGGGGACTTCTGGGCTTTGACATTCACAACTTTCAAAATCAACAGTTTAAATGAGTTTGAGGCACAATATTTGTACTTTAAATATTAAAACAAATGATAGGGTAAAATTTTCAAAAACATTCTGGTGATTTATTATTTATTTTATTCCTAAGAATAAAATGCAGCTGCCTGCTTAGAAAACCTGCTCTTAGGCACATAAACTCATTGGCTTCCCATAAGACTTAAGCTCCCAGGTGATCAGAATCTCTTTAAAAAGTATGACATAGGCTCTAAATCACTGCAGTGGTTTTGAAAGCTGTACTACTATTGACATATTCTATCTTCTGATCATCATCCTGTGAAAATATTGAAATGTTTGGGTTATAAAAATCAGTACCGCAGACAATGCAGCAGCAAACTGATAAATTAAGTCATTACTTAAAATATTCAAGCCATCTCAGCTACTTACAAGCTATCCTTGCAGCCTGGCATTAGCAATGTCATTGTTGCCTCTGACCTGCCACACTGCATTATCTTCACAATTAAGTGGAAATCCAGAGTAACAATTTTGACCGTGATAAAAAGATAGCCTTGAATTACAGCCATTAAAGAGACCCATGGCATTTTTATTCAGGCATCCCAGAGGATTTATTAGGAGCAATAGCTTCAATTAAAAATTAGATTCACTTATGTAAATTAGCAAAAGAAGAAATGCTGTTTTAGTTAGGTAGACATTCTATGTATTGAGCAAAAATAGACAAATCTCTGGAAGTGTAAAGTCTGGGTATCCAAACATCTCCGGTTAAAAAAATTAACTTGAAATATGAAAATAGAAAGCTTTCAATAAGCTCAAATTTCTTGCTTTATTTGCCTTGCTCAAGTAACGGTGAAAATTTTTCTAATGCTCTAATAACATACCAAATGGATCAAATTCAATACCAATAGAGTTATAAAATGAGGGATTTGGTTTCTTGTAGCTGTGCTAGCAAGACATGCAGAAGAAGAAAGTCCTAGAGCTGTGTGAAGTAAGATTATCTCTGAACGTAAGAAGACATTCCAAGTATGTTGGTCTAATTGGTAGACAACTTTTAGGTCAGGTTTTTACTTTATTTTTATCATATCTTTTATCTTATAATTAGTCATTAAAACATCCAGTGGTCTAAAATTCTTCCTGCAAAACAAATGCTAAAGGAAATACCTGAAAGCTTATCCAAGCTTGAAAAATCCTCCAACCTAATTAAAATCACTGAAAAAAATGAGGCAGTTCCTCCCTCTCTCTACTTTATGGACCCATTCTCCTTTTTTCATCCTCTCTGTTCTATTAAAAGGAAGTTTTAGAAAAAATTGTCCATAATAACTGTATGAACTAGCTGTGGTCTTTTAAATCTAGTTCAAGAAAAACACACTGAAAGCAATTTGCATTCACTCATGACTAACAAAACCCTTTTGATGTTACTGGAAAACAGTGAAGTTTTATTTTGAGAACTATCACTAAAATCAAAGGCAGGTTTATTGCTGGAAAAGTCTTTCCTCTGTGCATGTGCCTATTTTCATTGCTACCAAACAGCTTGCTCATGAAATAGTTACTTCAGACATCTATGCTGGAACCATTAGTCAGTCACTTATTCTGCCAGGTTCTTCAGTGCTGAGGAGATGACTCACATATGACTGAGGGCTATATTTTCTATGTATTACTTAAATATCTGATTATAAGACATCTGTTCACACGAATATGCCATCCCCACTCTGGTGACCAACCCCGCTCTCTGGCACTAGCTGTTCAGCAAGGCCTCATTTTAGTCAAGTGCCGGGTACTGGGGGCTGATACACAGGGCTTTAGACTTGCTTTTTCACGTTCATTTACAAGAGCTAGAGTGCACTCCCCTGCTTCATGATTGATGCTACTGGTACTTAGTACACCCACTTCAAACCAGGAATGAGTAGGGAAAAGTCCCGCTGGCTTTGTCACAAACAATAACATCAGAAGTCCAGCTGGAAGAAGGACCCACTACTCCCACACACTTGGCCATTTTGGCAGGCCTGGGAGCCAGCAGGCGCATTCTGCTGCTTACAGTTGCCATGTTTGGGAAGTCAGAGCACGGTCTGCTCTGTGCTGTCTTGCCTGTGAGGAAGAACCTGGCCCGCGTTCCTGGACACGGCAAAACCACAACCGGTCTTCTTCATCACTTTGGATAAGCAGTACCTAAGCCTGTATTTCTCTGTGGAAAGGTATCCAGATGAAATAGATCACATCTAGTGATCTAGATCTTGCAGTGAATTTTCCATCAAAACATGTATTTAAAGTAGTTTCAGTTCCTCCCTCAGGAGGTCCACAGCTCTTCAGTGGTGAAACAATCTGGTAGCTGCCTTGAGAGTTCCTTCGAGTCCAGTGCGGAATCTCATTTTGAAAATCTCCCTGTCTCCAAAGGATTCACGGCCTCCAAATATGCTGTATTCTGACAACAAAAATTATTCATTTTTGCTTCCATTCTCTGAATGCTACCATTTGCGACACTTTCCTTGAAGGAGCTGTCACCAGCTGTTTGGAGACAAGCAGCATTTTTCACTGAGCTGTGACCGGCTGCCATGCCACAGAGCCGAGAGCGATGAATTCCTCTCCTGTCCCTAGCAACCCACCATGGCATTTGCCCCTTCATAGCCTCTTGTTGGTATCAGTGCGCTGTGCTAGTATGAAGGATGCAATTATACAGAAAGGACAGGATCTCATTTAAAATAGAAGATGATACATGATGTTTGTTGTTCCACGTGCTTGAAAAACATCAACTTCACCTTCACCAGAGATTAGTGAAAATAAATCATACATAGGCTGGACTGATTTACTTTAGTAGCGATACCGAGACTTTGCAGGAGAAGCTGAGAGGGATTATTAAGGAATGCTGGTTTTATACAATGTAAGAAATACAGCTGTAAATTTGCAATCCATGCATTCCAAGACAAAATGCAGAGACCTAAGAAAATAAAAAAAAATTCATTCTCCCCTTAGCCATATTAAAAATGTATGTATTTGATGAACTGAAACTTAACCATTGGAATTCTAAAGGACAAAATTCAGTATTCTTTAGCAGAACAGTGCACCCTGATTGCTTTTCTTTTTAGAAATCTTATCTGTAGAAATTTGGCTTTGTAAGACTGACCTGTTTCATATCCCCTGCCTCAACTATAACTCCAAAGTTTAAATGAATTTGCTCTCAGTTTTGAAGCAACATTATTTAGCATTGCCAGGAAAAAAAGTCACGTTTGAAACACTTCTGTCTTTGAAATGATTCGAGCTTAGCTTTATGGTCAAAGGCCTTATTAGCACAGTCTTTACAGATCAAATGACCATTTTTGTGGGATTCATGTTAGTTATTTAAATTGTAGCAGATGGTAATTTTTTCAACAAAGAAAAATTTCTAGTGTGTTGCTTTAGGACAAGATAAATAAGGTTGATCTTCAGATGCTTATAGATGAGGAGCTGTTAAAGCTGCAGGCCTAAAATGCAGATTTCTTGTCAACTTTAATTAACTTCCATGAACTCTAAATTATGTAGTTATTTAAAATCAGCCAGGGTGAAGAAAAGCAGTTTTGCCAACTTTCTGTTGTTCACACTCATGCAAAAAGATGGCAAAGTGATTCTGTAATGCTGTGAATTCTGTGTCAGTGAGAAACGAACACCAAGCCCTAGAATTACAAAATGACTCAGAAGGACCTGATAGAGGCTGAAATGAGAGGAACAAGTAATTCCTTATATAGAAATCAAAGTGGAAATGTGCTAAGCATGACATCAATGAAAACCTGTGATATTTTTTTGTCAGAGAAAAGCACCTGTAGGGTAGATATGCTGAGAAAACTCTGCAGTTATTTCATTTGAGATATTTCATTCACAATACCACAGTGGTGTTGCCACTGTTGTTTAATAACTATGCTCACACTTTAATGTGAGTGAATGCTAACAGTAATAAAAGACAAGAACAAATTTTGAAAGATGTTGGCATTATAGAAATGACCATGGGACCTATCCGTTAGTTATGCAAATTCATTAGGCAAATTTTACAAATCCTTATTCTTCACATCTGAGCACCGTTCAGAAATGCACTCTCTGTAGTTACTTTTTACAAAGTGGGAGGGCAGCAGCTTTGTTATTTTTAAACAATGGAACAGCTTGTGCTCTTCTTTAACCTTCCCAACAAAAGACCATTTGGGGAATGGATCATTTTCTGGAAATCACATACTGGTGTAGGAGCTAAGAATTTGGAAAGAGATTATCTTTGCTCTGGTTCTTTGTGAACCTGTGTTCGAGACTGGATGTATAGACTATAAAGTTTAATCACAAAATTAACCAGATTTCAGATCACTAATTTGTCCTTCAGTAGAAAACTCAACATCAACACTACCTGCTACCTCTTGCAAGGAAGAAGCAATATTCAGGACGTTTTACAGGAAAAAATCAAGGTCATCACATATCTATTCTCCATCACTGAGACCACTAGTTGTGCAAAACGAAAAACATAGAATAACTAATAACATGAGATGCAATTACTAAGGCTACCTAAAAATTAAAAAAAAAAAGGTAGCAATTAAAGAGGTAATTTAATTCGAGTAACACTCAAATAAATGTGGGCAAGTCTGATCTAACATATGCTGTAAGTTACCATTTAAAATCCTAGCCTATTCTACTTTCTTCTCTGAAAAGAAGGAAAAGCAGATTTTGTTTTCTGATATGGAAGTCCCGGCTCATTGCAGTTGCACAATAATTAGCTCAAAGTCAGAAAGTGCTGCAGTCACTTTAGTTGTTATACAGTATAAGATGGTCACTTCACTATCAGCCTAATCTCAGGACTACCTTATCATCTTCTGTCACATTAGGAAGCTGCACGCTTTTGCTCATCTGCAAATCTGTGCAAAGAGAAAAAGAGGATATTCCTCACGCTCGGGGATATTATAACCCCTGGACAACTGCAACATCTTGTAATGACTGCATGAGTCATTCCGAACGTTCTTCAGTCCTTGGCTCTTTTAACTGACCAATGTATGAGATTAGCCTTATAAATGAAACTAGGAAGATACTCTTTGGGTATAAACAAACACCTTACAATTGCTATAAGGGTCTTTTCTACAGACACATTAACTCAGAATCCTGTAGCTGTTTCTCTAATAGCTCCATGCCTCACTCAGACTCTCAAAATAGATCTGAAATAGTACTTGAGTGAGGACTTTGGCCTTTTGTACAAGGGTCTATTTAGTTCTTTGTTTACCTGATAAAGGAACAATAGACGGCATGCTGGTATTAGATACATACTATCACTACAAAAATTTTCCTATGTCTGACCTTCATGTGAAGATGTATGATCTGTGCATACTGTTATCACCATGAATATATTGGGTATTCACAAATAGGCAGACATGCAATTGGCCGTGCCTAATTATGTCCAATGTATATGAGAAACGAACTGATATTAAGGGCTTGTTTATATTATAAGAGCAAACACCCAACTGTGGGAGGTGGGCTGGGCGACCCACAATAATTTCTGCAGCCCATAATTGTAAAATGAACTTGCATTCATCACTGTGTCTAAAGACAGTGGGGAGGGGAATTATTAATTTTTATTGTTATCTGGGGGGGGGAAACAGCTCCCTCCAAATCACCTGGCTGGATAGTATACAACAGAAAGAAGAACTAAAGCTCAGAGAAGAGTGGGTCTTACCTCTGGTGGGCATTGGAGGCAAAGAAAAGAGCCTCTGCTGGCCAGAGGCCGTACAGCTTACTTTTAAGTTGAACGACAGGCTTCTATGAAAATAACTTGTGCCGTAAATGAAGGCTTTAGGAGGACTTCAGTACAGTGTTTGTTAAATCAATCTTTGCTGGTATCTAGACAATCAACCCATATAAATATTTGTGAAATTAACTTTTATTAGCCAGGATGTCTACAAAAAGCCAAAGTAACCCCTTCCTGCCATTTGTGTACATTCACACCAGAATCTCTGACTAGAAAGGTAAACACTTTAGAAGGAATACATCTGATTGAACACAGTTTAATCAAGGAGTTGGGCTGCTGATTGCTCTTAAAGAATAGCTAAAGAGAACTTCTGAAGTGCCTATAAAATTTAATTTGCTAACATCAAAACCAAACGAGGCCGCTACAAACAAAAAATAAGTCAAGATTTATCAAAAAAATAGTCACAAATTATTCTTTCAGTGCTTATACTACTGGAGTTTGGGGTTTCAGCACCATCCCCTGAAGGGTTTACCTTTTGAGTCCCATAGCAGAGCGCTGAGGACCTTGAGCTGTGCTTGCTTCTACAGTGCTTTCATTGCTGACCCTGCCTTCACCATCCGGGGTGAGGCAGTTGTCAACAAAGCAACGTGCAGAGCAAAAAAATGAGCCAACAGTAGAGGTCAGCCATGAACTGTAGATTTCCTCTCCAGATTTCTTGCCTGAACAATCCATGCTGTTTACTGTACACCCAGAAAGATCTGGGGCACCTGTGCCAAAACAGCAGTGGATAACAGAAGCGGGAGGAAAGAGAATGAGCTCCCTTCCCAAAATGCGACAAGGAAAAAATCTGGGTACTAAGAGCACTGCCATGGGAGGGTTGAGGTACAAATGGATAGTAACACTTGGTTTCTCTGCGAATAACACAGAGCTCCCTAGCAACTCGCTCCTGTCTGCTAGCTGGTCCAAAAAGGTCAAGATCTCACAGAAAAAAAAATACCACCATGAAACAAAAAAGGGAAATAATAAAGTCAAGCTAGATGGATTGTTAAAAAAAAAAAAAAACAACCGAGAACTTTGACAGTGTATGCCCCTGTATCAGCTATGGCTTGGCTTTTGGGGAGTTACCATTGCCACTGGCTGATTTCCACTACCCCTTGGTAAAGCTGTTCGGCATGTTGGCTCATTTGAAAAGGGGAATGTTTCAGTCCCCCTGTATGTTATGGCTGAAACACATGATGCATCAATGTGCTGGGCTACTCGGGTTGCCCCCAGTTTCGTCTGGTCCTGTGCTCAACATTTAAAAATATTTTAAAAGTGGCTACATAAATTAGGTCAGCGCTTCAGCCAAGACAAATTACCTGGATTTTTAAAGTTGAGAATTAACATGGACTAATAAACTGCTGTTTGTTGGGTTATTTGAAAAACAAGCATTTAGTCACTCCTTGCAAATGAGGACACTCTTCAATACCATTCTCCTTTAAATGGAGCTAAGACATACACTTAATGCAGCAATTGGATTTGAAGTGGAGGGATTTGGACTGAAAGAAATAACCCATGCCTGGCTAGCACAAAGACATGCTTAAAGTTGCGAATGGGAACCCGGCAATGAACAAAATGCGTTGAATCTTCTAAGCCCGCTTTCCAACTGTGCTGCATTACACCTACACCGGGCAGGAGCTCAGGCACCATTTTACTGTCGTGTGTTTGTTGAGCACGAAACACAACGCCCCTCAGCCACGGTTGGTTTTCCCATGCCTAGACAAAAACATCCAGCACCTGAGCCCCCAGCCCCGCATCTCTGCTGGGGATTTAACAGCCACGTGTGCAACAACACCATTTTGCCCATCTCCCTCCTCCTCCCCAAAACGTGCCCGAAGCCAGATTCCCGGCTAAGGCCAGCAGGGACTGGCCCTGCCCTGGACCCCCACCCTGGCTGCCTTCCCCTCCCGCTGCCCGGCTCGCCCCAGGCAGCGGCTATCGCTGCCCTGGGGGCTAGTTCGTGCCTTCCACGGCGGCAGCCGCTGCCGACGGCAAATGAAGGACCGAGCGCCCGGGCCGAGGAGGGGAGGGGAGCCGGGAGGGCAGCTCCGAGGCCCTCAGGGACCTGACGCCCTCCGGCTTTTCGGCTGGCGCGGGCAGGGCGTCCCGCCGCCGCACCCGGGCACGCCGGCTGCCCTGCGGGGGAGCTGGGCGGGCGGGCAGGGCTGCCTCCCGGCCCCGCCCGGAGCAGCCTTCGCTCTTCGCGACTCCGTCGGGCGGGGAGGGAAGGAGGGCCGGCACCCCGCGGCCCGCCGCAGCCCAGGCTGCCGCGGGGGGGGGGGGGGGCGCCATCTGGCAGGGCTCGGGGACAGGCCCGGCGGGAGCGGGGAGGGCCGCGGGCGGGCGCGGCTGCCCAGCAGGGGAGGGGGCTGCCCCCGCTCCCGTCTCTATAACGCCGGTGCCGCTCGGCCCAGCGCGCCGCGTCGCCCCGGCTGCCGTAGGCGCCTGCGAGCGGCTCCGCTCCCTCCCCTCCGGCCCGGGGACGCTCCAGGATTAGGGAAGGGAGGGGAAATCCATCAGGCGGAGAGGCAGGGCGCGGAGGCGGGCCGTCGGCACTCCTCCTCGCCGCCGCCTCAGCCGGCGGCGCCGTAGGGCGAGCTCCGGTGCGGGCGCAGGAAGGGGCCGAGCGGCCGGAGGTCCCCGCGGGGCGCCGGCGGCTCCCAGCGGCCCGGATCCGCGGCTCGGCCCGCGCCGCAGCCCTGCTCGGGGCCGGCGGCGGGGCTCGGCGGCGGGAGAAGCGGCTGCTGCTGTCGCCCCCCCCTCGCCGCGCTGGGTCTCCCGGAATGGGCCTCCAGGAGCTGGCGGTGTGGCTGCTGGCGGCGGCGGGTCTTGTGCGCGGTGAGTGAGCGCCGTGCTCCCGCGGGCTGCCGGCTCCGGGCAGCGCCGGTTCCGCGGGCAGCCGCCGGGAGCCGGGGGGGGGGGGGGGTGCGGCAGGGGCGGGCGGGAGGGCAGGGACAGCTGCCCTGGATCCTCCACGGCCCCTCGCCGTCCCCTTCAGCCCTCTGCCCGCGTCTTGCCGCTGCGGCTGGGGGCTGTCCTCTGTCCCGGGCCGCTCTGTGGGCTTGCCAGCGCTGGGAGCTGCTGGGAAGGGACGTGGGAGGTGGACGGAGCAGTGGGGATGGGGGAGCAAACTCCGTCAAGGCACTTAAACGGTGGCTGCTTCAGGGCAGAGACGGTGGCGCTTATTTTTTTGGGGGGGGGGGGAGGGGAGTTAAGGACTAGAAAATAGGGAAGAGGAAAGTCCATCTGGAGTGGGGACAGGGACGGCCGGCATCCAGAGGACCTGTTCCTACCCTGGCCCAGATTTCCTTTCCTTCTGCAACTGCCTCTGCCCCGGTCTACTCTGCTCCATTCGTGTGGACCTGCTCCCTCTCCCTCCACAGGAAAACGGCAGAATAAAGACCCTCCCTGGATTTGAGGTGTAAAAAAGACAGAAATCCCTGAATATTGTCACGTATATTAATGTAGTGCCTATCGTCTCTGCCAGGAACCCTGTACCCCCACTTTATTCATAGCTCTGTGAACAGAGAACAAAGCAGAGACCACTTCCCCCAAAGAGTTCTCAATCTGAAGCCGTCTGAGAGCAGGATTCAGCCTAACCTGTGGCCATTTTTCTCCCATTGTCTTGCTGATGCCCTCTGTCGTATCTGTGTTCTGCTTTTCTGGTTATAGCTATGCCAGGACAGGTGTCAAAACACAGGTGGTGTATTTCCTCCTCATCACTTCTTGCTGCTGGACCGAAGGGTGCCTATGCTGACAAAGCATCATTAGCATTTAGAATTTATCACTCCTGGCCAGCCAAGAAATTATCAAAGAGGGAATCCCCCTTCCAGGCTGGGATGAAAAGAAAGAGTGATCTATTTGTGGTAAGATTTTGTTGTAGTAGCTACTGAACTATATGAATTACAGTGGCATTTTTTCTGGGAATGCAGCAGGTAAAATAATAGATACATAATATCTGATAGCAGGAAAAGAACATACGTCCTAGCTTTACTTTCTGATATAGAATCCTAATTAATTATCTATTTATTCCTGTGCTCAAAGAGACCCTGCAAGGAGAGTTCCAGAGGAAGCTTTACAAGGAGCTGCTGAAAAATTACAACCCTCTGGAGCGACCAGTTGCAAATGATTCCCAGCCGCTCACTGTCCATTTCACTCTCAGCCTCATGCAGATCATGGACGTGGTGAGTCTATAACCTTCTAGGAAACTGGTTCTTTAAAAGGGTGGATTTTTCCTTCCTAGAATGGAGATTTGTGATAGCGAAGGAAGACTGCAAGATATTGGAAAGCACAAATAATTCCAGACACAATGTCAAATTTTGACTGCCTTTTTAAAGAAGTAAACTTAAAAGTAAAGTTTGCCTCTTCCTCAGATCTCTTGTCAGTATTTCCCAAACTTCTTAGTATGAAATATTTAAAGTGAAGCTCAAGCTGCATACTTTGAATCCTTAACTGTACTTAGAACCAACAAGAAGTGTAGTCTGGTAGGGGGGATATGCAAAACTAAAGCTGTTGATTTCTGGTGGTGCCTAAAGAGCATCTTATTTTTGGAGATGGGGGGAGGGGGGAAGGAAGGGGGTCTCCTGGCCAAAATCCAAGTTATATTATTTAGATAAGATTGTTACATTCTATATGCTTGAATTTTAGCTGCTCTATTTGCAACCACAGTTGTTTGCTATATCAGTAGATACTCCCATGCAGTCCTTGGCAGGCTTGTAAAATGCACTGTAGGATCTTTTGGGTTCAAATACGAGTAATTCAAGCTTCACTCTGTCACAGTGGCACAGAGATCAAACTCTACATATAAGTGGATTTACAGTATTCATTTTTACTGAATTCAGCTAGCTATAGCCACTAGTAAAGAAGTTAATTACTTAAAATTAGTACTTAACCTCAAAATGCCATTATCTTTCCTTCAGATGCTTGAAGTTTGAGACACAACAAAATAAAAAAAAAAAAGAAAGATGGGATTATTCTTGACAAGTGGCTTGCTTTCTGTTCTCTTACAAGCTGTCGATTGCCAAAATCCAGACACTGTTCATTTACTATCTGAAGGTCAGCACGCACACACAGAGAACTCTGCAGGTTTAACTGCTCATAGTTTCTATGCCGGTTTTTGCAAGTTTTAGTTTTATTAGACCTAAGGTGAAAACTAGGATGTGTATTTCCAGTGTGATACTTAGTATTTGTTAAAGTGAGAGTAGGCAGTCATAGTCAGTGAACTGTTTTCAGTGTCAGCGCCACTAAAGCCAACAGGCAAAATATGTCAGTTCTATCCTTGTCTACAGCAGTTGAGTTTTAATATGTGTGATATCAACGAGCAGAACAGAAGCTATATGGAGTCATAAATTCTTTGAATGATGGTGAGGGAAGAATATGTGTTATGCAGAGTGCAACAATTTCAAATGGTGCTGGCAGGTTGAACTCGATGCAGACTTTGGCTGTACTGCACGGCCACCTGAGAGCTAGGAGAGGACAGCCAGGTATTAGACCAAAACCTTGATGTGAGATAAAAGCCTGTACCAGTGGGCTGATACAGCAGATGACAGTAACATCCCACTAACTGTATGTGGGCGTGCTTTTGTTATTAATGATGTTTATTATGGGTGGGCTTAAGAGATTTTGAAAAAAGGGGATCTCCTTGCGCTGAACAAGAGACAATCAGAGACAACAGAAGAAGCGTAATAGTGAGGAACAACACAAAAGGAATAAATGATACTGTGTTACTAAGGGATGTATTAATTTCATGATTCATCTTCTAACTGGATTCCTTTAGAATGTGTCAAGGTAACACAAAGAGGCATTCAAAGGGCAGTGGGAGTCATGAGGACAGGGCAGGTCAGAGGAAAGTAAGAGGCTGAAGTGAAGGGAACGAAGGGCCGCATGGGACAGCAGTGCTTCAAAGGGCTGAATGCCTGAAGGTCCCCATCTGGGTTACTGCTGCAGTTATTCTCGCTGGCTCAAACCTTCATGGGTCTCTTGCCATGTACAGCAGGGAATGTGGAGGAGGGCAGAAACAACCACTCGGTTCACGTGGCCCCGTATCATCTGTGTGATGGAGCTTTGGTCTAGCTCCTCTTTCCAGTGTATCAGGCCCCTTAGTGGCTTCTGCAGCAGCTCCTACTGGCTGGAGTCTTCAGTTGTAGCTCTACGTTCTCTGTATTTCTGGTTTTAGGTATATTTTTGTCTTTGATAGTAATAGGCCAATATGTCCAGGAAAGCTTAGCCAGTCTGTTCAAGGCCTGTTCAAACTGAGCACCCGGGCAAAACTCCACATTTTAACGTATCTCTGCAGAGCTCGGTATAATACATCGTGCCTCAACTGAATCTTAAACCAGGCTTCAATAAAACCGCTTCCCAACCATCGACTTAGTTTACACTAGGCCACCTTCTGTAGCTCCCTTTTGGGAAATGATCTCCTGCTGCAGTATGTGCCTTCTCACAGCTACTGGAGGAGCTTTTGCTTTGGTACAGGACAGTACAGTCCCCTTCAAAGGATTTTTGTACAACTCTTTTTGTACAACTGTGTGTTCAGGAAACATTTCTCTAGTGCTTTATTTTGATAACCAGGATAAAAACCCTGATGCTGTAGGGTTTTTGTTGTTTGGTTGGTTTTGTTACTGTTAACATTACACTACATACAATTCATTTCAGAATTATTTCAGAACAGGAGCGCTCGAAAAAGCACTTTGATCCAAAATAAAACAGGGCTCTGAACAGACCAGTTTTTCCCCCAGCTTTCAGAAACTGCAGTTCTGGTGTCATTCTATATAGACACATTTGGCCTGAATATGTTAGGCTAACATGCTTTCAAGTATTAACCACCCTGGGTTTGTTGTATGGCCAAACCCTCCTAGCGATGACACAGCTTACAGAAGCCTTCTTTATGTCATCAAAACCGTTTCCTGAATAGAATAAGCTGAATGCAGATGGGACTTTTTTCCTTCTTACATTGCATCTACACTGTAAAGGTTTCCTTTGCATTTCTACGAGTTAATACTGGGGCTGTCTCTTCCCCACACTCCCAACATGGCTATAACCATGGCCTTGACTACTGTATGAACAGTTGGCTGTTGGAGACACAAATGGCTAAAGGCCAGCACGCAGTCAACTTCACAGAATTAATTTCTTCTGGAGTTGTCAAGTTTAATTAAAAACCATACAAACTGAAGGGCAAATATCCACAGATCACTCGCCAGTCTGGGTATAGTCAATGACTGGCAGTCTTGGCTAATATGATTCAAAAGGGAGTTTTTGATCCTATGTGCCTTTCAAAAACAACCCTGCAAAATCAGTAAGAAGCCATAGTTTTTGTACTGGCAGTTTAGTTACAGCTCATTCTGCTTGCTATAAAACTGACTGCATTTCTTTCTCAGAAATCTGGGATTGACAGGCAAAGAAAGAAACCAACCATGAAGTAAATTAAGCTTCACACTATAAAACAAATGAGTTTTCTTCATTGTCAACAAGAAGCAAATGCTGGTGGGAATGACAGCTACTTGCAATAACAATTACTGGTTTAACAAGCTAGAAACAAAACATGTCACCATCATGCTTTCCTCGAGTTTATATATTCACTTTAATGGCTTCTCGGCTGATACCAGCTGTACTGGGAGTTAGACCTATCCAGAGCAGATCCATGAAATCCCTGCCAGAACAGATTGAGCCAGGCTGGACCCTGGCTGCTGCTATTCCTTACTTGAAGTCTCTTCCATTCCACTCTGACTTTGCTGATAGGAGAGGGGGGCCAATATATGAAACCTTTTCCAAATACAGTGGATGTTTCCTACCTTACATTTTTAGTTTAGGTTAACCCTTTCCTTCTAAAACTAGCAATTATTTCTACCCTATGCTTGCAGATGTGTTTTTTTTTTCATTGGTATTGCATATTAATATGCATGCTAGCATCAGGACTACATAATGAGGGACCTGTAAGTGCTGATTGCCTGAATTTAGTTTAGTTCACAAGGAAATAGAGTTAATGAACTGCCTAGTGAGAATGCAAGACAGCATAGTAAATTATACAAAGTGTTGCTAAATGGGAAGCGAAACAGTGGCAGCATGAGAAAAATGCAGGTTAGGGACACATGAATGAAGAGGAGAGCTAGGAAACTGGGGGAGTGCTTAGAGAAGAGGGAATGTATGGTAGACCTGAAAGACAGCAAAGGAGTTTGGAAGAAAGGTAGAATTTAGGTGGAAGAGGATGGGGGGCAAAATGGAAAGAAGGAGGTTTGAAAGGAGCGGGCTTAAAAAAAGCTTCTGTGTCAAGTTAATAAGAACTTTAACAAGAGAGAGATCCTAGGTATCTTTCAGTTTGCTTTATTCCTGTATTCCTTAATAGAAAAAAACACTGCTCTTAAACCTTTGCAAACATCTTGTAATTATATCATCCTGAAGTGAAAACAAAGTGGAAACAGCTAACTGGCCAGAAGTGCTCTTCAAGGACATTTGAGTTATTAGAATATCAGAAGATGGAATAAGAGGTTTCTTTTGCTTTTCATAATTATTTGTTTCAATTTTCTTGAAATGAGAAATGCCAAGCAATTTGACGAAAGAAGTGAAAAATAACCTACTTCCTCTCTGATTTGCTGAAATCTTGTTTCAAAACGCCTTACAGGAAAGCAATGTATGTTGAACAAAGCCTGATAATAAACATCTCTTTGGATCTGAATCAAAGAATGTTTGGAAGTATCTGACTTAAGAAAACTAAGCAAAATTTAAGAATAAGCACAGAAAGAAAATCTTAAACACTAAGGGTATCTGCATACCTTAGTGGCAGGAGAGGAAGAAGGGTTAATTGATGGTCATAGTTGATCAAGGTCATAGCTTCAGTACAATGTCAAAAAAATAAGGAACATGATGTAGAGAAGCTAATTTTTCTCTACATCTCACCTCATGGATATCCCATTACCTGAACAAAAAGCTAGTCTTTGGCCTCTGCCTGTCTAGTATTTCAGTGTTGGCATGGAGTATGAACCTAACTTACGCTTAGGAAGAACTTCCAGCATATGCATTTTTGAGAAGCAGATTCTTGAAATACACTGATGTAATTTCCACACTGGATAAAATTACAGCCACCACTTTTTTAAACACTAATGGAGGCAAATACCTTCTAACATCCTTATTTTTTCTTGTAACATCCATCCCAATAATAGCATCAGAGGAGAATATTCAGCCACTACCTATTGCTTTAGAATGAACACTAGGAACAGACACAGCAGCAGTGCTGTTCCTACTCTGCTACATCTCATGCAGAATAGTGAATGGCATAGAAAAACAAATACAGTGATCACGAAGGTATGAATTTTGTGCCTAGCCTGACATTTTTACAATAGACATATTTGTATCTACTGTAAGTTAACACAATTAAAAGAAACGTATCTGAGGGAATTCCATCCCTAAAAATCAGAATATGAAACCTTAGAAATTTATGCAAAATGATCATACATTTACGCTGAAAATGACTGCTTAGAAACACAGACATGAAGAACTGGAATACATTGATATATACAGTGATAGTTCAATCTCAATTTTTACTGCTATCTAAACGAGTAGAAGAATCCTACAGTCTTATTTTAGTTTGGAAGGGGCCTCCAGAGGTCATCTAGTCCACCCCCCTGCTCCAGATATGTCTAAATAGATCACGTTACCCAGGACTGCGTCCAGTCAAGTACTGAACACTTCCACAGAGAGAGATTCCACAACCTCCCTGGGCAACTTGTTTCAGTATTCAACTATCATCATGGTAGACTTCTTTTCCTAACATCTAAGCAGAACTTCCCATGTTCCAACTTGGGAACAAAACTAAAAAACACTTCTAGAAAAATGATGCACCTTTCCTTCTTCAACAAAATTGGGTACGCAGCATGAAGATATTTTTGGCAGTGTACCAGATTTCTTGATTATCTGCAGCAAGTTATATATTTTGACTTTAATAAAGCCTTTCTGAATAATGTTCTTAGCAGAAAACTAGAGAATAAGGCCTTGGTAAACCCACATGGCAGAACTGGTTAGAAAATCTTAAGAGTAGTTGACAATGGCTCACTTTCAAAATGGTGAGATTTAGTTACGTGGGGAGATTCCCCAGGAACCTATATTGAGTCAGTGTTTTAATTTCATTTCACCTGGAAGATAGAATAAGTAATATTTTTATTACATTTGCAGATGACATAAGTTTGGGAGGAGTTCAGAGAATACTGAGGGCAAAATTAGAATTTAATGTTATCTTGTTGTAAAAGTAGAGTAAAAGGACTGGTTTGACCAATTTGATGCATGTTTTTTTCAAAGCCTAAATTATGTGAAATTTTGAGTACTATATTTTAAGAAATATTTGCATGTACTGGAAATAATCCATCCGCTGGAGGCTTTGGTTGTATTGAATGAGTTTAATCTGATGCCTAAGTGCTTTCTTAACTGGAACCAAAGACATGTCAGTACTGCCTCTGTATGAGGGCAGATATTTGTATTATTTTCATCATTCCATCAACTATTGTAGTCACAGTCCAGACTCTCCCTGTACTAGATCATATGTAAACACAGCTGAAAAGATCATCTTTGTTCCAAAACATTTACAAACTCATTATATAATAGACTAGATTCTTTGAACATCAGAATCATTCATATCATAACTGTTGAAGCATACAAGACAGTGTTAAATACAACTTTATCATAAAAATGCTAAACTTAAGACTAGGAGAATTATTGCATTGGGATCAGACCAATGGTTTTCTGATATTAATTTTCATTAATATGCTCTCTTAGCTTTTCCTAAGGAATTTCAGCAATTTTACTCTGCAGCTGTTGAAAACATTACTGTGTTCTGTGGCTTTCTGGTTTGAATCTAGAATTTATACCAACTTTCTATGTGGAACTCGGGGCACCATTTTGTGAGTGTCCTAAGCTGATCTCAGCACTCTGCTGCTGAAAGAGATGATCCCACTAACTTCTGGCCTCATTTTCCTACCCCTTTGGCTTGCGCCAGTGCCTCTGGGACTGAGCAGTTAGCTGTGTCAATTTTTTGAGTAGTCAGTTTTCTAGATGACCTGTACTTACTTTGGATTTAGATTAGCTTAAACTGCTCACAAACCTCTACCCGTGATTCTTCTTCACTTAAAATCTGTCATATATTTAGCAAAAAACCAAGCTAGTTCCATCTCTATCTGAGCCAAGTTGCTAAACTTGGGAGAATGCTGGATCAATACTATCTTAGCTTGTGACTTCTGTAGCAAGACTTATGGTAACATTTTGGTGGGTATGAATCTGTCCATTTTGGTCAACTCTGATCATAATTTATTTTTTTTTACTAGCAGAAGAATCAACACAATAATTTATTTAAGAAAGTTGAATTTAGTTATTTATCTGCATAAATATTCAAGTTCTTACTTATGTTGCATAACACCATTTAGTCAGGAATCTTTCATGGCTCCTCCAGACATTTACTAGCTAATTAAATCATTTACTACACAACAGTTTTCGCTTCTTTTCCAGTTTCTCCTGTTTCTTTTTTTACTTTCTAGTTAGGGAAAAGAAATGTGCTGAATAGTTGTTTGTATGTAGTGAGCAGCAGCAGAATCTCAAGAGAAATCCTGTTCCTTTAGGCTGTTCAATTCACTTGTGCAGACCAAAGGAAAAATGAAAGCATGCAAACTTTCTTATGTTTATCTGAACGCAGTCAAAGTTTGCTCATCCTACATTGCCCTTGGTTACTTGTACGACTTAGATTTATATATTCAAGGGCTTTCATCCTTGTTTCATTTTCCACAGTGTAAGTGATACAGTTGACTTCAATGACTTAAATACAGTGCTTAGCAAAGCCTCTGCGTAAGAATCTGCAACTCAGTATTTGCAGTCAAATACCCTGGACACACTGGGCAAGATAGTAATGTGAAATACCTTGAAATTTTAAAGAGAAAATGATGCTGTCATTCAAAGAAGCTGAACAGCTTCTGTAAAGAAACAGACTATAAAAACAAATATCTCCCCTAAAAAAAAAAAAAAAAAATTAAATCTGGAAAGACGAATAAAACAACCAAATCAAGAGGCTTGTTGAGAAATGGTGCTAAAGTTCCTAAGCTGTTTATCAAACCTCAGCAGCCTCTTTGCAAACAATGGTTGTGGCAGAAACTCATCAAATCTGCATTATTCTTTTAACCTTTAGCATTCGTGTACATTAGAAAAAGTCTCTCCAAGCTTTATTCTCCTCTCACTTTGCTGCTTGATCTTTATTCTTTCCATGCTAAAGGGAGAAACTATTTGCACTTTCATAGTGCAGCCATTTCCATTCTACCATGATTTAATTCTGAGAGTTTAGAAAACTGGAACAGTGCTGGGATATGCTTTGCGATATTTTTAGTTAGTTTAATACCTATGAAAATTACTGGATTATAACAGAAAACAGAGTATTCTGCTTCCCCATGAAATATGAAGAACAGATGTTTTCAAATAACAGTCTAAAATATTCTGATAATTTATCTATTTAAACAAGCAGACAACACTGCTCCCTACCCTACTGAGGTGAGATACTGGTACACTAAGAGAAACTGCAACCTTTTTTCTGTGATATTTGTCCATTTTTCCTGTGCTTCTAAATATCTTCTGGCTTTTTTGACTATTTTTTCCTTCAGCATCTTTCTTTTACCTAGTCTTCTCAAGCAGTGTTAGATCTGGAAAGATATTTTAAACACAGTCTATATTCTGTAGGATGGAATGGGAAGCAATGAATTTACACTAATTTAAGGCATTTTGCAGGAAGGAGTAAAGGACTGACTAAAGGCTAGAAAAAAACCTCTTGACAGTAGTTCACTGGAGAACATAGAGATGTTCCTTCTATATGAAAATCAGAACTTCTGTTCTGCTTTCTGGTTCCACAGGAGAGGTCTTTGGAATTGTAATACAAATCAGTTGGGGTTTTTCTGTTTGTTTTTTAATATGAGTAAAGCAAAGCAGTTTCTCTAACATTTTCCTCATCCTTTACGATATAAATAATCAGCACGAATCATAGAAGCTCAGTACTTCATTTCTTTGTTTTCTAACTACATTGGTATGGATGCCCCATTAACTTAAAAAGTGAGTAGACATCTACTGGTATGCCACTTGTGATGAAGAAGATTTGCATCCTTACTGTGAAAAGTACGGTTAAGGTCCTAGAAAACAGATTCTGTTGTGATGGATTGCTGTAGAGCGCAGGGACCAGAATATAAAGCTTTCACATTTTACACAGGACCTCTTACAAGAACAACAGAATTTGCAAAGTCACATCATCTAGTAATGATTACTAGTCCTCAGTAATCAGCTAATAAAACAAAATTGCAGCACAAGATATAATTTCTGGGAGTCAGGTCTGGCTAGCTAATACTTGTTCTTATACAGAGCTTTTAATTCACAGAAGTTTGGGGACTGAAATGAATATAGTCCCTGTAATACTCAGAATTGTTCCTCTTTTTTTTTTTTTTTTACAGACTCTATACAGTTAAAATGACAGTATTTCTGTCATATTCAAGAACTAGACAATACATCATGTCACTACTTAATACCTAAGTTCGTATCCTTTGTTTTGACCCATATGGATCATCTTGTTACAGTCTGTGGAAATTTGTATGAAATGTTTGAAAGCCCCATATTTATCTTTAGCAAGGTTCTTGTCCTTGGATAGCGGAACTACACTGATCTGCATTGGCTGAGAATCTGGCTCCATAAAGTACAAGTAAAGTATCAGATCAGTGTTTTCAAACCTCCTTTGCCTGTTAAATTATTTCCCTGTTCCCAGGCTCTTGGGAGATCTACAGGTTCAGTCCGAGCCGACACACTCTGTGTGCGCAGTCTAGTCTCTGCTGGTCTGCTGCGGTTTTTGTGCACACACAGACTAATTACACGCTCTGTAAATCTGGTGCTTCTTGGGAAAACCTCTTTTACTGTGCACACAAAGATGGGAGTTATCTTGGCTCTCCCTGGATTTGATTTGCCTCTGACTGCAGTGTCAACGCGTGCTGAGGAAGGAGTTCAAATGTAGGTGGCTGTCCCTGCTGGACCCATTTCTTTTCTGGGAAGGCTGCTGAAAGTGCTGTGGGCAGATGCTGTGGGCTGGATGAATTATCTGGGGAAAACCAACCCACACCTAACCATCACAGCCTCTGCCCTGCCCCTGTAACGTGATCTGTGTGGGTCCACAAGTTGACAGGGAAGGTGCTGCAGCAGTTTTGGCGATGATGGCAAGGGAAGGCAGGGGGTGCTGCTAAAGCAATGTACCTAACCTCTGACACCATCCTTGGGAGCACCTGTGTTACCAGAGGCGCTTGAGGACTAGATTAGATTACCAGTCATGGTCTAACATTTTAAATGGTAGTCCTGATAGGCTCTTGGAACAATCGAGTAGGTGGTATTCTGTTTCTGTTCTCTGTTTCATTTTAGGGCTGTATTCTCAGACCTGTGCAGATACAGTGCCTGCTTTTCTCTCTGAAAAGCACACACTATAAAAGGTTTTCAGTAATTTACAAATCTAATAGTGCTGACAGTGGTTGAACAAAGCATTGTCAATGGATTGCAAGCAAATACTTTTCTATCTATGAACCGCGTATTAATATAGAAACATTCAAATGTTAATTACTTCAAATTTAGATGATACAGATGTGAATTCTTCCGTTTCTCCTGAACTCCTCACCATGTTTGCCTGAACAGAGTACTAAATAATCCAACTGTTCCCAATCTAAATATATCTCTGAGTTACAAAAAAGGGGGGGAAAAAAAAAAGGGGGGGGGGGAGATGATCTCACAATGGGTTGGCAGCAGAGAGCATATATGAACAAGTGCTTATATAGGAAATAAAATATTTTAAAATTCACCTAGAATTTTAATTACTTACATTATTTATTTTTAATGTGTTAACTAATTTATTTTGAATTTTTAATTTATTCAAAATTAAAAGAATTATTTTCCAAGAATAACCAGAAGAAGCCTGAAGTAAATGTATATTCGGGTTTAACCTTCACTTACGCTTGCATGTTCATGCCTGTTATCTGAAACTAGAATTTGATTTGTAAAAAGGAAAGGCTGTTAACACTGGCTTCAACAACAGCTAACTGAGAAGTGCTAAGAGCATGCTGCTGCTCATTGGGAGCAACATAAGAATATGACATTTATCCAGTTCATGTCTCCAAAATCCTCTGGTAGTGATGTGAAGCCATATTTGCATGGCCTATAATCACACCTCTGTATTGCTTATATGATCCTTATAATGGAGTAGCCTGAAGGGAACAATCAATAACCATGTGCAGAGTTGGTGGACCCACGCACATGTTTAATTATACAGCGCTACTACTTCGGACTTCCATTGGCTTGTTTTCTGTGTTCAGCTGTGAGTATTAACATATTTCTGTGGTTGGCATCCCCATAATTACTCTCAATAACTGCAGAGTTGTGTCAGTTAAGTATTTGAGAGGAAAGAAGCAGGCCTTTTACCTATTACCACCAATGCTACTAAACGCAAGAATGAAGACAGAAAAAATAATGAGCACTGGTAAGTTTGACTAAACCACTCACTGAGCTCAAGAAATTCAAATAAGCATTTTTATGGATTTTGGAGTGCTCACTCCCTCTCCGACTCCATGCAGACACAAATGTTCTTTTCACAGAAGAAAGTTTGCTCTTTTGTGTTGCAGAAAACAGCAGCCTGAAGGACTGTGTAGGTGTTCTGACATTTCAGTCATGAGACTTGTTGCTTTTGTGAAGAGACAGACACACAGTTGATTTTCATCAATATATTCCTTTGTCAGTGTCTTCATCAGTGATTCTTTACAGGCATTAAAGAGAAGTGGAGGCCATACGGATTTTTAGGGAAATTTGAAAATTAAGACCCTTTAAAAGAGGACTGTCAAACCTGTCCCTCAGAGGATATAGGGTGAGGAATAACTAGAATTTCTGCAGTGCTGATTCACCCTCTCTTCCGGAGTTATTAAGGTGTCTTTGTAATACTTTTGTGTCCAGAGCTGCAGAGACGTTCAGCAGGTTAAGCAATGTATTTTGTACTAAACCCTTTTCTAGGGATTTTTTTAATTGCAGTGGTGATGTCTGTGCTGTATCCTAGATTGAACAGAGACCCCAAGACATCAAGGATAATGGATTATGTTACATATCACAGGCATTTTGGAGCTATTCCTTCTTGCTTAATTTGCCTACAATTGGAAAGATGGAGATAAGATCGTATAGTTAGAGAAACTGTCTGGGATGAGTAATGGCACTTTGCTAACTAGTCCTCTGAAGCTGGCTTTAATTAACTATGTCCATTTGTAGTGGACAGAGCCATTCCTCGTGACTGTGTCCTAGTCAGATGCCTCTATCTCTATGGCTCTGGTGTTCCTCAAAGGTTCTGCAGTTTCAGCATGTGAACGGATGCTAAAACATGGACAACGTGCTCTGGTCAGGTGTGGAAATTTCGGTTGCAGTTATTCACGAGAATAGGACAGAAGAATGCCAGCAGCAGGCTGGTGCTGGAGCTGTGTGCTCTGATCACACAAAGGGAGAGGAAGACACAGCTTTGTGTTCAGCTCCTTGTTCTCCCATAACTTTCTCTTCTCTCCTTGAAGAAATCACCTGCTTTCCTTCAGTTTGCTAAATATATATGCTATAACAGCATTTCCATATGACTTATGAACATTTTGAGGAGAAAGCCTTAATAAAAAGTTGAACATGACTTAAAGTTGATTAGCAAGAATAAAATTAGAGTCAAATCCCTTGGTATAATGCTGTCCTGGCATTACTGGTACATCCAGGGGTAACAACCTGACCTTTCAATTTCCATGTTTTGCAGCTAACCTCTAGGCAAATCAATCAAGTTCAAAAGCCTTGATTCCCTCTTGTTTTAATGCTGTCTAAGGAGTGGGGCTACGGGGGCTCTATTATTCCCTCTTAGCCTGTGGAATGGTTTGTAGTTCCCAGATCCCAGCATGCATTTGGAGCTGGGATGCCTATCTGTGTCAGACTGGCAATGATAATCAGCACCTAGAGCCAGTATTTAACACTAATTCAGGGCTCAATCCTCTCAATGGGAGTCTGCCATGGAATACAATGGAATCAAGAATTATTTGTAAATAAAGCAACAGAACACAGTTATTACTTTGCATGGTTGCAATAAATGTAACTGCACTTTAAGCTCTATGCTATATTTAATAATTGAACTGAGTGAAACCTACAGTGAACCATGGGCATTCATAAGATGATAACTTGAAAAACTGCAACCTCCCCCTCTTGCTCTTTGAAAGAATATTTTTTTCACACAAGACATGCTGAAGTATGTTATTAGGTATGCTGTACTCTACTCATTGCATACGCCTGATCCCTGCTTGTCTTTGCAAAGATGAATGTGTTCAAATATAAATACAATCTCTTGTTAACAATGATGTACTGAAAAAAAAAAGAAAAAAGACTGCTATTACAATTATGTCCCCATGGTAACAGAAATGGTACATCATGAGGCTCTTAGACATATTTATAATCTCCGCTTCTTTTCTGTGAAACTGCGTGAAAATACATCTCAAGCCCACTGCCAGGACAAAGCCCTATTACAGTCAATGACAAGCACGACTATCAGACCCTGTCAGAGTATATATGGAACAGAAATACATTCCCACGTTTTAAGGAGGCTGCTCATGCAGATGCTCTGCCCAGAGTTAAGATGGCTCTTCTATGCTTTCTCCAGCAGCTTTTCTGCTGTGTAAGATTTGCATCCATCTGGGAAGACCTGGGTATGTTTTGAGCAAAATCCACCTTTCTTTTAAAGTAAGATAAAATAGTTGGGGAGAGAGCAAATGCTTCTTGCAAAAGCAAGTAGGATTAGTTGGTGTGGAGAAACCACTGGATTTTTTCAGACTTGCAAAATAGAGCGCATACAGCACAATTAAAAAAAAAAACCAACAAACCAACAAACACCCCCCCCCCCGAATTTCACCTGAATTTAGTTAAGCAAAGCAATCAGACTCCTCATCTCACATTCCAAACTCAACTTTAACCCAGGTAAAATTCAAATGACATTTTTCTAATTTTTATTGTAAAGAAAAATTAAGATATTCAAAAGGCCAAAAATGAGTACCTATTCTTACCCCAGCAGTACAGAATGCTTTAGTAACATTTTAGCATTTTAACTCTAGAAACCCTTAAAACTTTCACAGAACTTTAGCTTTAAGCAGAAGCATATTTGTCTGTTGTATTCAGGTTTACTTCCTCACTGTTTTGTTTCTCTCCTTTTGCACCTGAACAGTGCATGGGACAGGTGAACTCCAGGCTTCAATACCCATGCAGAACACATATCTGAAAATCCCCATTTTTTTTTTAGACTTACACATAGGTCAAGCTCTACAGTCACTAAGTCTGAATTGTAACTGTGGGTAAGCTCATAGCAAACCTCATATTAAATATGTGCTGGCTCAAGTGTTAAACACAGACCAAAACTGTAGCTAGTCTAGTGCTCAGGGCATCTTTCCACCACTCACACCAGGAGATTTCCTTTCCTCCTCTCCCATTCCCTTCCTCCCAGCTGCTGGATGCCATTTCTCACCAGTGTTGCCAGTGACTCGCAGACCATCCTATTGCAGTTTCCATTGCATAAAACCAGGAGCTCACCATTGTGGGCTTCACCATGGCTAAAGCTTGTGCCTCTGCATGCCTTACCCAAGGACCTCTCTGCACCCAACAGCAGACACTTGTTTCCGTTCATGGTAACACTCTGCATTACTGCTGCTCTGTTCCTCAGCCTGTCTCTTCTGCTTGTCCTTGCTACTACATGCAAACATCTGGAACTAATGTCAGCAGATGTGGCAGTCTAAGCTGCTACATGTTGAGCTGTATAACTGTGCAAAGACTGCACTGCTAAAGATATTTATAGAAGTGCTGAAATCTGTAATGCTATGTAATAGTTTCGTAGCAGTACTGTAAAGTATTCATTTGGCACTGTTGCACTGTTATTTGTAGCTAGGCGCCATTTTCCTTGTGTTTAATTTGCTGAAAATAATATGCTTGTAGGTTAGAAGGAAGATTTACAAAATCATTTTTTAAAAAGCATTTGTTAATTTTCAACTCATTTAATCCCATTTATAATGATTCAATAAAAAACCCCACCAAAATAAGAAACAGTCTGAACAATTTCATATGTTCCTGATGGAAGGGACACGCTTACAAACTGCTAAGACAGGAATATGCTCTACAAATACTAAATAGCATATGCCATAAGAGTAATACCCAAAAGTTAGACCCAGTACAGCATAGCTGGCTAGCTTTAAGTACTGCTGGTACTGTTTTAGTCCACAGCCCAGGTAATAAAGAAAATGGCATTACACATATATATGTAGGACAGACTGGATGTATGCATTTCAAAGGAAGATGACATAAGTAGATATTGCTTTGAAATAAATCTTCCATATCTTGAACTTTAAACATTACACTCTGATTAAGTAAACATCTATGAAGATAGGTCATATTTTGAAGGTGAGAAGCTGCATGGAATTGAAGATGGGGACCCCAAGATGGGGTCTTGGCTGTCACAGAGCACTATCTGCTAAAGAGACGTAGCTTGAGCTGGAATGTTTGGTTTATCCAGCATTATTTCTAGTAAGTGTGGCCCACTCCTGAATTTGTACAAGAAATAGTTCTAGTGAATATGGCCAGACAGAGGACTCACTAAATGTAGGTCATGGTTCTAAAACAAAACAAGAACAATAAATAAACAGAATGAGAGTGCAGAGTCAGACCTTAATCCCACCTGTCTCATGCAGGAGACTTCACTGGATTACAGTGGCCCTCTCTTACAAATATGTATAAATTTTTTATAAAATTGAGCCAATATATACAACAGTCATTAGCCTGAACACTTTGCATGGATGATTCAACTCTTTCACAAATACTCTTCAGCTGCATTCTCTTTTTCAGCTGTATATTCTAGCGTAGGTTCTTGTTCAGCTCTGCTGCACCATTCACATGATGTGAAGAGGCTGATTTTTTAATTCAAATGGGAAACAAAGGAACTGTCATTGCATCTGGGATTGGTACTGCCACTCTGTCCTTCAAGATTATGGAAAGTGCTTAGGACAGCAGGTTGTGTTGGGAATATGCCAGAGATTTGCTCTGCATTGTTCCTGGCTAGAGATTCAGGGGACTTCAAGAAACTTTACTCGCTGTAGCACAAATGAAAGTGGGGGCTAGGGGGAGAGTGAGAAGGGGGTCTCCCTACAGGGAAACTGTCTGTTTCCCATATAACTCTAAGTATTTCAGTTAGTCCCAGAATAGCCATTTATTGCCTTGCTCCTCTTTGAATTTACAGTCCAAAGTCAGCCTTCTTAAAAAATAAAAATGGATAGTGGCAGCAATCTGTGCCAGTCTGTGTTATCTCCAGCAACAAAACTCCACTTTCCCCAGTCAGGAGCAATTCTACAGAGCAGTTGTCTATTTCAAAGACCTTCAGCATGTAGAGAGTATGAAGAGCAATTCATATGCCATCCATCACAAATCTAATAAACCTAAGAGCTCAATAGAAAAGAAGTTTTCTTTTCAAATTTCACTTTAATTAACCATTCACATTTTTGTTTGTCTTAAGATTTTAATTCTTTGATTAAGAAAAGCTAGAAGAAATTAAATCAAAGATCGAGAAGCACACAAAGTAAGGAAGACATTTTCAGGCTGGATTTCAGAAATTTAACTGCAAAACTCACCTTAATGCTACAGGAGATATTTAGCTAAATCCTGAGAACAGCTGCAATACCTTATCCCTAAAGGTCTGAAAGAGCCAGAGGGAGTCTGAGTTGGAAGGTAAGTCACAGAGTCATATATCATCCTAGCAGTGAGGGTGCCTCAGGGCTGAATTTGGCTTTGAAGTGGAATATGGAAGAGAAGAAATGGTGATGTCCTAAATGCCTTCAGCTTTCACTGAGGTCACTGGCAGCATGGAGTGGCTGACTATAAAATGATGAAGAACAACTTTCAGGAGGTTTTTAGCACCAACAGAATCAGGGCAAATTAGCAGCTGACGTAAAGGGAGCTGGCCTAAGGCAAGCACAAGCCCAAGGCCAAGTCGTGCAGAATTGGCACACTGTGCTGACTGGGCTGTGTAGTACGCATCATCTTAAACTCTGTTTAACAGTTTAAACAGTTTGCAACAGTTGCTGTGATTTTGAAGGAGTGTTGCTTCCTAGCAGTAGGCTGTACCACTACAAGATTAAGTCACAGATGTCAGAGCTCTGTTTTTGTATAAAAATCTCACCGATATGGCAAAAGTCAGAACACCAAATATAAATGTGTGTTTAAGTTTGAAGTGGTCTCGAGAAAAGTGCAGTGAAACAGTAAAAATCTGTATTTTCCACTTCTGACTTTTTTTGAGTAATTTTGCACTTTTTGCATCTGTTTTCAAGAAATCAGAAATATTCTGTGGCCTGTTCCTGATGTTGAGCCTCACATGCTGGATCATGGAATATTATAAATATTATTTATGCATTGGTAATGCCTGTTTATATAGCATTTTCTGCATAAATGGAAACATGCTGTAAGCTGAGTCAAAAACATTTTACTATGATAAAAAGGTATATTGCTGACTACTGGAGAAGTGAAGGGTAATTGCACTAACCTATTCCTTTTGTGGTGAAAGGGAAGTCAGGAGGGGAAGAGGCATCAGGAATTCAAATCTCTTTCATGTCACAATTCCTGTACACTGCCTTTTTCTTCAACTTTAAGTTGCCTAAAAACCCTGTTTCACGTTGCCAACTCTCCGTGTAGCTTTTTATTGCTATGCAAAAAACCCAAACATTCCTTAATTCCATCCAAATTTGCATTTTAATTAATCTTGCCTTTTGGCAGGTACAATGCAGGTGATACCTTAGGCTTCAGGGGTAATGAATGTGCACCCATTACAGGGCAGCCTGACTCTGCACCCTCTGCTATGTTCTTCAAGATCAAGACTCGCTGCAGCTACAGCCCCCACCTATGGATGACTAAAGGTAGTCCTTGGCAAGCAGCTGCAGTTGTCATTTCAGTGTCCTTGCAGAAGCATCAGGCTGGCTTTTTTAAGTAACTGATTTTTATCCTCACCCCTGAGATAGCAAAATTCAATTTTGCCTGCACCACCAAGAAGCCTTGAGCCACCATTAATACAAAAGTCTAGCATATGAGGAAAGGATAATTGCAGTAGTCTCCCATGTTGACTTAGAGTTATAAAGAATGCAAGGTCACTATGGTGTTTTCAGATGCGCTCCAGGTGGGTGAAGCTGGACCACATGCTACTCTGGCCTCTCCTGGAGGTTGGCCACACAGGGTGCTGGTGTGCACCAGCATGATGGGCAGGAATGAAGAAATCCAGCCCTTTCACTACTTTCCGTAAATTTTGAGGAGCTCAGATTAATCTTGTCACTATGGCTGCCTAAAGTATGGCCATAGCATCAATCTTTTGTCAATTGGCCGTTTTGTGAGTGCTTAAGTCACCCTCCAGCCTGTTCTCTCAGTACTAATCCTATAAGAATTCAGCCTTTATACAGTTTAGTGAGCTGAGTGCATGACCCTGAAAAGGAAGAGGAAGAAAACCCCAAGCTGTGTTAAGCAAAAATTAAGCCTAACAGGGTTTTAAATGATGTGGGAAAAAAATGTCATTAGGTGCTAGTAATTTGACATTGTGGATCAGAAGATGTTGAGAATGTTTAATAAGCAAGTGCTGAGACAATAAGGTAAGAGCTAATGAACTGATTAACCTGCTGCTTTCAGTGCGATGACATTCAGGCAAACAAAAGTGAAAATCTATATAGGGAGTGCCTTATGTGTCTCTCACTGGCTGCCAGGCCATTTTTAACTTTAGACTACAAGTACTAACTTCAGTCTTGCTACAAGGTACCAGTCAGGAACCTAGCATTATTGCTATAACAAGGGATGCCTTAAAATGTTTTTACAAACTCTTTCATTAAGGTTCATAGTAACTGAAGCTCAGTTCAAAGAGGCATTACTTTTTCTGTAATTTAGGTGAGATTCAACCATGTAAACATCAAGAATGTGGATTTGAAGTGCAAGAATTACAGCTGATAGATTTTAGTCAGGACATCACTTTATGCAAGTCTTCTGGAAAGTATGTGTTTCTTGCTAGGTGCTGCATGTCACTGACTGCATGTCACTTCATAGGCATGCAGGCTTATTTTACTGCTTTTTCCTCTTGCTTTTTGCTGCATAACTTTTCTAGCGTGGGTACTACACATGCTGACATCCTTTTGAAAGTCAGCAGATAATATTCCTTACAAAGTTTGCCATGTCCAGGCTAATGCCTTTCACAAAGCATTGTCAAATTTCTATCTCTTCTTTATATATTCTGTTGAACGCAGGGTAAGGGAAAGATAATGTGAGAATCTGATACTGTGTTTCCAAAGGTGATCAGTCTGATAGACTGTTTAAATTGAAAAGATAGACAAAACTAGAGATCGGAATTGGAAGAAAGGAGACAGTGCAATTCCCTTAAAAAACATCCAGAAGTTGTTACTTCTACCTTCAGAAATTAACGAAGGACCATTCAAGTCTTCCTGATGTCAGCTACTTTTCCTTCATTAACTACACTGCCATGAAATAATGTGACAAGCAGTCCAGTAGCAATTCGCTACCTGCCCTCACAGATCATGATACAGTTATGAATCAAGTAGACCGAAGTAGCCTCCCACCCACTTCCCACTGTGTGAACGAAACCGAACTCTTCCATTAGCTGTGCTACTTGGCCAGTACTATCTGAACAGCAAGTAACCTAAAGTAGCTAGTACGGGAAAAAAACAGACAAATCCAAACAACATGATACAGTTTCTGGTCTCATTCTCTGACTAATTTTCCCAGCATCTCAGAATATATTGTGAAGTCCTTTTTCTTTGCTCCTTTATAGTAGAAGGGGTTTGTAATAGGAGCTGCCTTGCTTTTGTGTTCAACACTTCTTCTGTAAGTGTTTACGAAGTACTGCAAAGTGACAAAAACTGGTGAAGTTCTATGAAGCATTTCAAGCCCACCCATCATTTTATGGGGAAGTACTGCACATCTCTAATGAAAAACAGTGTTAATGCAGTTTGCTGTAAAGCTTTTAGAACAGTGTCCAAAAAACTCTCCTGGTTGGGAGAAACCCTGCAGGATGTCTCCTGCCTCACCCTTCACCAGCTTCACTTGGGACCACAGAGAGGGACAAACCCTCTAAAATCAGAATCTTTCCTCTAGTGATGGGTGAGTCAGTCCAATAAAGACTAAAATGTTGGCAGCCATTTGCTCCAACAAACACTATAAAAAAACCCACCACTATAAGTCTCAGCCTGCAGCGAAGTTTTTATAGCTGAGGAGCAATGATGGGATTTATGATTTAAACACTGATGGAACCTTAAATATAGTGGTCTAAGTGGGAGTTACTTTGTTCAAATACACTCTTTCAGGCTCTAAATGCTTAAAATAACAGAAAGAAACACTAGGAAAACAGCATGGGCCATCTTCATTTAGGGCTTGTCTTCACTGTACAAGTTACTTTTGAGTCAGTACTCTCAGGATACCCTCTTTAAGCTACGTTTGAGTGAAAGATCACACTTCAGAATAACTCTTGGTTTTGAGAATACATCTGCAGAGTCTCCTGCAGGCAGACCTGCGATGGCTCTGCCATGTGCCCAGCTGCCTAGCAGTGGCAGGCAGCTGAATCATTCTGCCAGCAGCACAGCTGGATTAGAAGTCTACTGTCCCCCTCAGCTCTGCTAGTTTGACTGCTCAGTGATGGCTGTCTAACCTGGTTCTGTGATGTGTGCTGCTTGACAGTAGAGCTCCTTTCTGGTACTCCTAAAATAGTTCATCTGACTATGCTGTGGGATCAGGGCTTCAAAATAAATCCCCATGCCATATCATTAGCTTAAGCATCAGCAGAACTCCAGCTTTGGTACAATCTTTTCCTGCTACTGAAAAGGGAATTTTTGAAACATCACTAATCTAAGGCTGGGGCCATTCATGTGTAGAAAGAGATCACACTGGGAATAAAATGTGAGTTTAACTCAGAATTTAACCAAGCAGGAGTACATGCCATTCAGCTAATAGTCCTGAAACAAGCTTCCCACAACATAATGGATTCTGAATTGCTCTGCACTTCTGAGTAGCCAGTTACGCCTGTGCAAAGCAACACAATTACTGTCTGCCCTGCAGAGAAACCACACAGCAGTGGTGCTCTTGGCTTTGCTCCAGTGCAATAGATGGGACATTCCATTATAGGAATTTGTCGTGTTCATCTGGGACAGCACACAGAGCTTTGAGAAAATGCTATTGAGCTTTTAATGATAAGTTATCGTTAGTGGTATTTACATCTGACCTAAAGATGGCTATGACGAATGGAAACATATAGAGGTTTTACATGTCCTTAATTTGCAACACTTGTATATAGACTTTAGTTTATAGTGATATGAATGATCTCTTAAGGGTTGTTTCTTCATTCATGAGTTAAAGGTCCCATGCAAACTAGTTCTGTTGTATTCTAACACTATAAGCAGGCTGTTGAGAGAGGCACCAAATTAATGTTTGTATGGCTACAGAGTAACAGCTACTATTGCAAATTAATTACTACTTTGTCTGGTTGACATCTTCAGCAATGCCTTCAGCATGCTAATTCAATACAGCTTAATAATGTATTCCTGAAACCAAGGGGTTAAAGAGACCTGTTTCCCCAGGATGCCATTTAAATGAATTGTCCACTTGAGATACTTTTGAAAAAGTAAGGTTCATGGAGGTGATGAAGCAGAAAATAGAGAGGAAGGGTGCTGAATCACTAGCTGTGGTCTGTGCTTCCTTCTATTTTTTATTTTACTTTTCATTTTAAAGGAAGGTAGGAGTGTGCATTTGAGGGCAGACTTTATTAATGCACAATACTGATCTTTACCTACAATCTTTTTATTTGTCTGTATGTTGTACATCTAGTTGTGACTATACATGACCTCATAACACTGGCATACATTTACTGATGCTGCTCCTCAATAAGCTTCATTTGCTTTAAAAATGCCACTGTCCCTTGCACTGATTTGATTTTATGTGCTGTGTAACTTTTTACTATTGTGCTGCTCTAAAATGGCTTCAATTAAAGGTCTCTCAGGAATTTTGTTCAGTTAGAAGTCCACCAAACAACAGCAAAAGAGTAAAGAGTATTGACCTTTAGTAATGAGTATCATCAAAAAAAGAAAGCTGTGGGGGCTTTGTGGTTTTTTTTTTGTATGAAATGTGATTAAACCTTTTTTTTGGGCCATTTTTGGGCATTTAGGAACAACATTTAAGTTCAGGAGTGACAGATTTAAGTTCAGAGGTCTAGACTTATGAGCAACTCTGATAGTTGCTGCTGTACAGGTGACTGAAACTTGCTGTGACACTTCCTTAGACTGTAAATGAAGCTTTGACTGGTGTTGGGACAGAGATTGTGTGTTCAGTTTGGAGAATGTGTAATACTGACAGTATATATCGTATATTCCATTAGCTTCACACAACCCAGGTGGATACTGATACAGTACCTCCACAGAAATAAGGTCACCAACATTTTCCTGTGTCTGAGAAGTGAAGAATTAAACTCTTTAACTAAGTGCAGCATTAAGATGCCTATTGTGTCACCTAAGCTTACATCAGATAGTCACAGGAGGCAAGGGGGAAGGCCTTCAAATTGGAACTGTTCCAGGAAGAATAATTATGTTCTGCCCTGACAACCGTTTTCTGGTAAAGCTGATACAACACTTTTTGTATAGTTCCACTGGTATCAGTGGTGCCGCTTGCCTGATAAGAAGCTACTCAATATGGCCTCAACACACATCATCTGAGCTTAGTCACACTTTCTTTGTTCAATATTTTTTCTACTACCTGCATATGTCTGGTGTGTAAGGTTAATTAGTGAGAGGGCTGCTCCTAACAAAGGTGAAACAGGCAACCCCTACTGTAATCTGCTTTGCCTTTTGAGATTCTTTTTTAAAGAAGAAGCCCTAGGGAAGAGTCTGGCAGACTCAGGATACCCTCAGGAAACAGTTTGATTGACTGTGGTAATAAGAAATACATTAAAAAGTACCTGTGAAAATATCTGTTGCAGTAAGTTAGAGGCAGTGATTCTCTTTGCTTTGAAAGGTATCTTAGCACAGCTGGCTATTTCATAATAGTCAAATATATTTATCGGTGCTGTTTTATCTGTATGGTACTAAGTTGTGGTTTGGTTTTGTCTTCTTCCTCTCCTTCTCCTTCCTCCCAGGATGAAAAGAATCAAGTATTAACAACAAACATCTGGCTACAAATGGTAAGTTTTGAAACAAAGTATGTTTTTTTTCCCCCTTTGGTGTTTGAGTTTAATCAGGTGAGGGGTTTGAACTTTAGGAAACTTTCAAGCTTTTGTTCTGTGTCTTGCTACATAGTGGACAAAGCTAAGGTGAATGGAAAACTGTAAGGCTGAGATTTAGGTCTTGATGTTTCAGATATTTCTGGAAACTTTTAAGAATTTAAGTCACTACATCTAAGTAAGTTACTAACTCATTGTAGTTGATTTAGTCATGCTAAACTCTTGATCATTGTAAGATAATGGTGTCCTAAGAGTCCCAGGTAGAGTAACTGTAGGTGCAAGTGCCTTATCACTCATTTGAACAAATCCATTACGTTGCAGAAAATAATTTGATTGTGAAAGATAACTACACATGCAAGAAATGCATTTCATCTGTAATAGCTGTTCTGATCAGCACACTGAAAATTGCCAGATGGTTGTTCAGATACAGGGGAAAAATTGTGCCAAAGAGGCTCATTATCTCCTGAGAGCTTCAGCCTAACTGAATATCTTTGCCATCCACCTTGCTTTGCTGTCTATCTCCTTAAGAAACTGCAGGAGGATTTTAATTAAAATGGCCGTGCTGTTTCCATGTTGTTTAAAATGTTGTTGTTTAAACATAGGTCATCATCAGAAGTTAACTGTGAACATGAGAGGTTTTTTATGCTACTTCTCTAAATTCTGTATCTCAGTTACATGACTAAAATGGGTATTGGAACACCAGTTCAGTTTCCTAATGTTCAGCTGGGAACAGTATACTTTTTCCTGGTTTCCCAGTTTATTTTGCCCACATAGGGTGTTCATTTTTCAAACAGTAGCTTTATTTTACCTTTTGTTGCAATGTTTAGTTGTTATAGTTGTCACAGAACTTCACATCCTGTCTTATTAATTAACTATTGCCACCACTAGATACCACAGCCGGGAACTTTGCCCCCATTAATTCATGGCTGGCATTGCTGGGCAGGAGTAAGTTTCACTCACTTTTTAATAAATGGAACAGATAATAGAATATTCAAGAACTTTGTGAGAGTATTTTGAGTTTCTTTTCTCTGAAAGGTTAACTAATGAGAGAGCTGCTCCTACACAAAGGAGCCTACACAGATTTATTCTGACTTGAGTGGTTATTTTTTTGCATTAGTTTTAATTAAGACTTAGAATTAAGAAGATGCTTCTTACCATGCTAACCAGTGGGGAGCTCCTAACGCTTCCACAAAACATTTCTACCATAAGTTTGTGCTTTACAGAGACAGGGTGATATGGGGAGCTTTATCCATACTATAGCAGCTAGGATGAGAATTTGCCATTAGTTGAATTCCCATCTGTGTTACAGAAACTGAACTGTTTGGGTTAAGTAGAGGTTTACAGAAGAGTTTTATTATTCAAGATAATCATGCTACACCTTTCAGTTTCTTTAACCAGCTCATTCAGTTTAAAGGTATTCATTTTTCTTCTATTGTTAACATTTTGTAAAGAGCATTTCTCTTGCACTGTGGTAGGCCTTGGGAAACAAAGGAAAGACTATTTTGATGACCTACAAAGGATAGCATGGCTATTCGATTTATTTACAAAGAAAAGTTGACATGGAAGAAGCATTCAGCTCATGTTATTTTACAGGCTTGTTGTACAGGAAGATTAAAACTGTCAAATATAGTATGTTTTTGGCTTTAAGCTACAATGACAACAGTTGCTATGATTTCTTACCAGCAAAACAGGTTACAATTCATACTCAAGAAGCTATCACTTATTTTCCTCCTCTTTTATCCCACAGCATCCTTACCCTTTTTGAGATTGGGGTTTTTTCCCCCCTAAGGAAATTCCTGATTCTTTTTTATATTCTGTAGTTCTTTTGATTTATCCACCTTAGCATACACTGTGTGTGGAGCATGTTAAGACTTCAACGAGCAGATCATTTGTTTACTACAAAAATGTAGCCACTCTTCATGGCCTGTGTACACATTAAAAAAAAAAAAGAAAAAAAAAGTGTTTGTGTATTAACTGTCTATTAATGGTATGCTAGACAGATTCAAAGCATGCTTAAGGCAAACATGTAATTTTATTATGCTAAATGGTCTGAAATAAGGTTTTCCCTGAAGCTCCCTCTCCACCCCCTTTCTTGATATGTATGTGTGTATAATCAGCGATGTATCTTAAATATATTTTATGTAATCGTCACTGAAATACTTAAATACAAAAACTAACCTGGGAGAAAGAGGAATATAAATCTAGTATTTATACATGCAGACTCTTTGATCCTGACCACTATCTCCATGGAAATACTGTTCAGTATCAAAATCTCAAACTTGATCTAAGTTACAGCAGGAGCCTTGCCTAGTCACACAGATTAATACTAACCCAAGTACCCTGCGCTGTTTCCCATTTTAATCTGCATGAAATGTACTTCAGCTACAGTGGAGACTATAGCTCTAAAGTTAAAACAAAATGAGGTGGCTTGTGTCCAGCTGGATGGGCAAGCACTTTGTACACATGGCTGAACAGAGCAACCATACAATCTGCCTAACATTATCTCTAATACAGACTTTAAGTTTTCTATCACCCTTTGGACTGTCTTTACATCATTCACTGTCACCCTGTGCTACATCGTATTGGCCATGATGATAACTCCTAAAAGAAATTAGAATAAGAAGTTACTGGATATATTGATATAGATTATTGTAATGCAGTTCAGGTAGAAATGAACAGGAGAGCCTGCTGCACACAACCAAGCCAATGGGCAGCACGCTTTGCAGCAGCTGCCTGCAGCCTGCCAGCCCCAGCCCTACAAGCACTACTCAGAAAGTGACCTGTTCTGTCAGCTACTGAAAATGAGTCGCCTAAAGCCAACAAGAGCCCACAGGTTTGAATGCCTCAAAACCACACATTGTATTTGTTTACATTGCTGGACTTCCTAAAAAATAGAGGTATCATGAGGATCTCAGTATTTCTACACTCCACGAAAGATGAAGTGGTAAAAAGTACAGTGACATTTGTCTATTGGGAAGTTCATGTAAAAAAATTTACTGTAAAAATGGATCTAAAATTTCCAAAAGAAAAAGATGAGCAGTTGATCAGCTTATAGAAGCTGTGTATTGATAAGTGTGAGCAATACACATAGTTTAATTAGAGAACTGTGAATGGAGCAGGCAGTGAAAAGAAAAAACTATGAACAGAGCCAATCAGATATTCTGATTTAAGATTTCTGTAAAAAACTGTTATCTGCAAAGCAAAAGGAAAAAGCAATGCACAACTCCGATCATTTGTCCAGGTGACAAGGTGCTACAAATTCACAGTAAAAAATGAGTAAGTATGGAAGCATAGGCCAAGAAATTGTATAGTAAAAGCTTTACAAAAGATGTGTAATAAGTGCTATTAGATGTGTTGCATGCATCAAAACCGTCATTTACAAACACTGTTTGAGAGGCACAAGAATGAATTTGAACACCTGCAGCATGAGGCTAACTGGGGACTTGTTTTGTGTATCAAACTGAAACTCGCCTGTGACAGTAATGCAAGGAATTACATAGAACAATTTGATGTGAATACCCCATGAGAGTGATCAATAACATTACCTCCACAATACCCATTGGAAATTTTTTCTGACCTTAATGTCTGTCAAAGATTTTGACAACAGCCTCAAGACTGTTGAAGGGCGAAGTATTGTATGTTTACCCAACCGTTTCAAAGTTTACATTTAAAAGACTAACTTTTGGCATTGCAAAAGCACTGTAAATCTGGTGAAGTTTTCACTGTAGGTTATGTGATGCCTACAGCTATGTGAAGTTGATGTAAATAACATAATATGGAGATAGAGAGAGGCACAGTATAATGAAGCATAGAAATTATAAGAATAAATACATTTTGTGAAACAAAATGAACTTTACTTCTTACTTATGCCTTTTGCGCACAACAGGAACCACCCTTGTATCCTGACAAGTCATCTGCTTAGTAAGGGGTGAAGCGCAGCCTCAGTTTCAGGAAAATACAGTAGCTCATGCTAGTGCTTCTCAGGAGACCAGGAGGTAACCAGTTTGCTAGAGCTGCCGTGGTACTCAACTGCCTGCAGTTTGGGGCAGTGCTTTTCTTTGTGACTGTGCACGATCATATGCTTCAATGACAGTATCTGGGATTTAGCAACACTAAACACAGATCAAACCCCTGTTGGTTTGACTGCTACAGACTCCCTGCCTATACTGGCAGTCAAGGATGGGTTGAAAGGAGCACGGATAGTCCCCAGGACAGATGCCTCCAGTGCAGCAAGTGCCAGCCAGGAAGGAAGCTTGTGGGACAGTGCAGTGCTGCTGAGCATCTGCCTCAGAGGTTGTCTAACTTCAGGCCTAAAATCTCCTATGCTAGTACTAACCATTCTGCCATTTCAGTTGTTCTCCCTGTCAGCACTGACTGTTGGCTGCTCTGTCTATAATCAAGTTATTGCAACCTGAGAATTTCCAACAACAGAAAAAAAAGTTGTCTGTGAAGATAAACATAATTGAAGTTAATGTATGAATTGTAAAAGAAGATCTGTTCTATCCCAAATTGGCACCTGAGACAGCATGAACAATAAAACACAAGCACCCCAAATCTTCCTTTATAGGCTGTTAAGTGCACTGCAGTGTGAATTGAAAAATGAGATTTTTATGCCTTCCACTGAGCTCTAGGTGGCCTAATTCACCCTTTCCAAATAGTTCACTGCCTGAAGCTAGATAGTAGCTCTTTAACAAGAGAACACCTATTGTTTCAGGCTAGCCAGTCCCTAGAGAACTACAGTAAACCAGTGGATGAGATGACCTAACTTACTTTTTGTGTGTATGTCTTAGTACTGGACAGATCATTATCTACAGTGGAATGTGTCTGAATACCCAGGAGTGAAGAATGTCCGTTTTCCTGATGGACTGATTTGGAAGCCAGATATTCTTCTCTATAACAGGTAGAGACACTTTTTGTCATGTGTGCAAGGAGAAAAAGAGAATTCTATAGAATTATAGAATCACAGAATAGCCCAGGTTGGAAGGGACCTTCAACAATCAACTGGTCCAGCCTTCCATGGGAAAGGGAGCCTAGATGAGATTATCTAGCACCCTGTCCAATTGCAAAGATAAGGCAAGGCAAATGACATAATCATGTCATCAAAATGCCTAGGTTTTGAAATACTTTTCCAAAACTTTACAGGTTTTTGGAATACTGGAAAATTACCAGTCTCCTGTTTATACAACAGAAGGTCATATTTGCAAATACTTTTTAAACAACGACATCCTCCCTACCACCAATTTGATTTGGGTTTTGTGAGACGATTAGAAAAGTAAACTTTTCTGGCTGTGTTTAATGGTACAGGTAGTGATAATTTCCTCTTAAATTATTTGTCTTGTCTAAATGTTTACTGGTGAATGAAAATCTGACTTTTGACTGCTTGTCTAGTTTTAGTTTGGGTTTCACTAGAGGCTGGATAGGTAAATGCCAGTAAATATGTTTGGATTTTCCCATGCCCAGTTTTGGTGTCACTCTTTCTTCCTGCTACAAAAATAGCTAGACTATTTGTTGCTCTCCTTTTCAAACTATCTGTTCTGAGTTGGGCTTATTTCAGGGACAGACAGATTGCCATCAATCCACTGCAGAACCTTTGGCTGACATTGAGAGATTCTTTGGCTGCAGTATTATATGGTAGTTCCCATTGTGGAATTTATTTAGTTTAAAAAGATAAAGCACTGAGAGCTGTCTGCTCTTTAACAACTTGCCTTTTTTCTGCAGCTGTTGTGCACCTGTGTGCTGTTCCCCAGGTACTGGAAAGACCTTACATCTGCTTTGTACATGTTGCACTGGCTCTTTTGTGGTAGCCAAGGTACATTGTTATTTTTTTGCCCATGCAGATGACATGAACCTTTTGTCTTCTTAATGGCTTTTTTCCTCTGTTTCTCTGCCATATGTTTACTAAGAAGACAACCCTACTGTGTTTATCGACCTGATTCCCCCTCCCCACTTCAAGAGCTGCTTTTTGTTGCAACAAGACCTAGAAAATAGCTGTGCCCAATATGTCAGCTGCAGTTATGCTCCCTTTTGCCATTTGATGATCACCTTTATGATAAATGTCACTGTCACAGGTGTTGTTGAATTGTAATAATGTGATAACAGCACCCAGTGACAGCATTTGTCAGCCACTTGAGTACTTCTCTCTAGGGCCTACATTACTGCTTTGCTTACAGCATGCTGCAGTGCTTCTCTCAGAGGTACAATTAATACGAAATGATTTGAGGTGATCTCCACTAGAGTTCACCATACTTACGGTAACTGCCTGTCAAGATTAATTCTTGTTTCTGGTTTAAGCACGGCAATTAGCACTTCAGTTGTCCATACACCAGCCTGAAAAACCTTTCAAATGCTCTGTACACAAAATGGAGCAGCATGCAACCTGGACAGGTATTTTTGCAGCATTAATCTTGCTTAATTTATTTTTCAATGCAAATTTCTTCTCTTGAGCATTTATGCCTAGCTACCTTGATTCTGTAAATGACAGCATTCTTGGGAGAATCTGACAAAGCACGCATTCATCTCCATTCTGCTGAGTAACACACTGTGTATGCCATAAAATTGGTACTCTACAACAGCAGTTTAGAGGTTTCCAAAAGAATGAATTATGACACTGTTCTTCCTCACATATATCACATACCTGAGAGGAGATTTTCAGTGTGTCTAGTATATTCAAAATGAAAGGGTAATTTTTTTAGAAATTAGTAATATTAATACATACATGCTAACTGTAGCTGAAGAGCATTATCAAATAAGAAGGGTAACTTAATAACCTGAAAAACTGAAAACACTTGTTTTCTGTTAATATAGGGTTTCAAATCTTGGGATTGTTAACTATGGCACAGTCATGAAGAATTTTTCTACAGTGTCTGTATTTAAAACACATATTCAGTCCTAAATCTTACTGAGAGTTTAGTCAGGGAGCAAAGCTATTTAAAACAAATTCTTATTCCTGTATGAAATTGCATTGGGAATGTTATGATGTTCTCTTATAGTGACATGGTATTTTGAGATAGATGCTTTCAATTTCTATACACTTCACTAGGGACATGCATCTGCAGTTACAAAGAAATTAATGAACTATAAATTCACTTTTATTTTTAATGAATGCATGTTTCACTATGTCTTGAGTCCTTACACATCTTGCTGCAGCCTAGTACAGAGAAACTTGTGGCAGCTGTATTAAATTTTACAACCAGTCTATCATGAAGAGCAGAGCCAGTTCATCTGTAGTTTGTCTGAGGGAAGAAAATCTTGGCCTATGAACAAATTCCAGGATTGACTGTGTTAGTGTCATGTATGGCTCTCTTCCACTTTGTTAGTTTTACTAGACTTATTAAAAGTGCTTGTTTCTGGTGGTATTATTTTCCAAATGGCCACATAGCGTTCAGTACTTCATGGAATTACAAAAATTCTGGTAGTTATGTCTCATTTTAACAATTTCGTTTTTCCAGTTTTATAAACCTGAGATTCTCCAGATAGGTGCCAGTGGGATTATATCTGCTAGGTACAGCTTTGTCATTTCAATGTACTGCAGTCAGTATATGCTTTCAAGTGGTTATACCCTGAAGAAGTAACGTAGCAGAAATGTTTTTCTATCATTACATTTGAGTTCAAAGTCTCACCAAGCAAAGGCTTAGCTACTTGGTGCATTCCAAACTGAAGCACTGCATTTCAAAAAAACAATTAGAATTACAGTGTAGAAAAAACACATATGATCTTTTTTCAGAAAAAAGAATTTCATATTTGAGTCTAAGTACCTCTTTATATTCTTTTAAGAATGTGTCTTATGAAAGCCAAAGTAACATGGCAATGAAACCTAGGTTCCTTGATCACCAGTGTCCTTTTCAATATTTTATTTTTGCCAGTTACCAGAAACAGCAGCAAGGTCTTAGAAGCAATCCTCTGGTGCTTAACTGCTCTCTGCTCAAGGGGAAGAGAACAGAATCTAGCCTAGGAGGCTAAGAATTTTATTTCTAGTCATTTATTTCCCCTTTACAAGTCATTTGTGTGGCATGGATATTTTTGCATCCTAAATTTGACTACTTGTTCTGAGTTTCATCATGTAGCCCTCATTAATTTCAAGTCAAAGCACTTACCTGTATTAGTTTCCCCTTTACAAGTCATTTGTGTGGCATGGATATTTTTGCATCCTAAATTTGACTACTTGTTCTGAGTTTCATCATGTAGCCCTCATTAATTTCAAGTCAAAGCAATTACCTGTCTATGTCTAATACAGAAACCTGTTGCAGGACTTGAAGTCTGGTTTTCTAAGGAAACAAGATGCACGTGTAGGCATACACACCTGTGTGAATATAGGTGTTTGTGTATGATCTTTCTTGCTGCCCCTTTCCCTAATTTCCTCTGAATCCATTTCTGCCAATTTTAGCAGGGCAATCAGTAGAGATCTTAGCAGTACCAGTTTCTTAAAAATGTCATGAAAACAGGCAGCCAAGATGAGGAGGGAGAACAATTAGTGCTCCAACTGGAAGAGAAGCTGCAACACAAACTCAGACAATCCAGCCATGAGCTGTGAATCTGAAGGAGAGCGGTCTACATTAGCTCAACTGCCTCAGAATTGAATTGCCTTTTCCCCTCAAAGTCCTAGAATCTATTCATGCTACATACATAATATTTAGACTTTTCTGCTTGTCTTCAGAGTTCAAATTAAATACTGCAAATTCAAACTGCAAAGATTTTCAACACTGTGAGCTTTCTGCTCACCACAGGAAAAAGTGCAACTCCAGATGGGCATGTAATTATTTGGATTTAGTTTCTTCTTGTCTGCATATTTCACAGACCAGTCCAGTTATTTTTAAAATGTAATTTCTTCAAATACATAAGGGGAAAATAAAAGCAAAGTAACAATAACTAAAATAGTGATTGTTTTATTTTAGCTTCTGAGATACAAAATTTGCATCACAATAGATCAAATATTAAAGTCCTCTTTTTTAAAAACAGTATTGCAGTAAGGGTTTTCCTGCTGGAAGAATGTGCCATTTATTATAATTAATTTTCTGCTAGAATTATGAATATTTCACTTTCTCACCATCTTAGATTCTTACTGTATTTTTCTGATGGTGTTTTAGAAGGTGATTAGAAAATTACGAGATACTAAACCACTAATAGGCAAAGAGACATTAGAGACTTGCCATGTTCAAATCAACCTAGAGTCAACACAGGTTTTTAGATCAATGAAAGCACAGACTGCAGCAAGAAGCCAGACCCTGAGGCTCGTGTGACCTCCTTTGCCCTGGCCCAGAGGGACTGGCACTGTATTTGCCTTGTGTGCCAACCCATCCCCGCAAGGTGACTGGAAACTACAAACAATACAACAAAATACAGTAGCTTATGTCTCATTTTGCTTATCCCTGCACCAATGAAAGCCCAAGAAAGCACAAGAGCATGTGTCTGTAATCAGGGCCAACAGCCATCAGACGTGAACTCAACACAGCAGTTCCTGAAATAATTTTGAGATGCAAGGATCATTCACTGATAGTACCCTCCCAGTACATTCTGTGCAATTTAATCTAGGCACCAATTTCAATAACTATGACAATTTCTTGAATACCTAGGTCCTGAACTTTAAAGGATATATAGATCAAAATCTGTAATAACTTACCACGAAAACCTGCAGCAGTAAATGGGAACTGTGAAATAGCTCATAATACTACACGAGCATACATGTATTGCAATGCTAAGTAATCTAAATGTCTTTCATAGAGTCAGTGAACTTACTAAACTTGTCATAGGAAAGAGTCTTTATTTCATGATCTAAATATTTGAAAATAGGTTGTTTCCCATCCAGAAGTTCTTAAAATTTTAATGCCTAGTAAATTCCTGGGTCATAGTGTCAGATGTAGTTGAGAGATTCCTTGGCAGTAGCCGCCAATTCATAATTTCAAGCACTCTTCAAGTAACATTATGATTCTTTTATAGAGATGTGTAAGAACGGCACATCAGGGCGGTCCTGGCCAGCACCACTACACTGACACCTCTAATAGGTTTGGGGTTTTTTTTGCTGAACCCAGTTGGTGGTTTCTGAAGTAGATAATGAAGGCTGGAGCTGCATTAAAAGTCTTATGTATGACATGTAGTAATAACATTCACCCATGCAGAGGGGTAGGATGAAACACTGGAGTATCCATCTCCTCAGTATTCATTAGCTGCTGTTAATGTAGACAGCAAGAGAACAGATTTCCCTGTACAGTTACTTTAGAAGTTTTTTAAAAGTGCTTACTTTCAAAAATGGAAATCAATAGAGCCAAGGCACCGTAATGAATGTAGTGGGATTGGTGAGCAGCGAGAATGAGGTGGCTCACCTTCACGTAGAGTAGTTAATCAGGAACAAATCCAGTAGTATCAGGCCAGTTACTCTGACGCCACAGAAAAGTGGTGACAGGAGAAAAGCTGTCAAGTTTTTGGGGAGGAATAATCCTTCTATGAAGAACAGATTCATCTCAGATATTCTTCAGCCAGTCAAAGAGCATATAACCAATTTTTTTTCTTCCCTATTCTAGTGCTGATGAAAGATTTGATGCTACATTTCACACTAATGTTTTAGTCAATTCTTCAGGACATTGCCAGTATCTGCCACCAGGTAGGCTGTTTTCATGTCATAAATTTTGATAACTCAGACTACTTATATGTGGTGTGGTTTCAAATTTGACATAAATTCTCTGATATTTTATTTATCTAGCTAGCATCATCTGATAGATTTAAGCTGAATGCATCATGAATTACATGGTTAATACTTTTGTATGAGAAACACCATACAAGATATATTTTTAATTGCAGTTATGTAAAATCTTCTGTCATAATGCACTATTTCAGAAGTGTGGACATATAAAAAAAGATAAAAAATATAAGCCTCTAATATAAAAATGTATTGTTTATTAAAGCCATGGTAATGACTCTTAATAAAAATGTATTTCATTAATTTAGCTGTTTCTTCTATTAATACATTAACTTTATAGTAAGATGCTTAGTAATACCTTGGATGTATCTTCTATTTGAAGTGATTCACTGGACACTTCATCACAACAATTTTTAGTCTAAAAGGGAAGTAGTCTGTGCTTGATATTTGTTTGATATCAGAAATATATCACTGATTCTCTGGATGTATAGCGGTGGAGTACTGTTTCTGTTCCCAGGCTCAATTAGCACAATTCTTAGAATTAACTTCCATCTAAGATCCCCAGAGGATTTCAGGGGTTTGCCTGTTGTTCTTTTGATTTAAGATGTTCCTTTTGATGGGGGTTTTTCAATTTAATTTTGAAAGCTGCTAAATGACAGGGGCCTGACTCATTTAGCGTGACTCATTCTCATTCAAGGGAAGAATAAGAAGCTAGCTTTCCTGAATAAATCAAGATCATGTAAATCTAATAAAACAGCAAATAATGTTTCAGGATTTCTTATTTTATTCAGTAAAAGATAGGAGAAACAGAATACATATTCTGCTTCATTTCTTTCTGAAATACAGTATCTAGAAATCTGAGCTGTTCTCTAGATATTCGCCTACTATGTGCCAAAATGGAAATGTAGTTCAAAAAATACTTTATAACATCAATACATTAACGGTGCAATTCTTTCCCTTTTCTATGAGTGACTTTTGCTATTTACACATCAAGAGACAACTGAGATTAAATATGCTTTACAAGTAAAAAATGGGGTGCAATGTAGAACAAGGTCTGCTTTCAAAATGTACATGAAATTATATGGAAAAAGCATTTAAATTAAGTGTTCTTGTTTAAAATCCAATCTAGGCATATTTAAAAGCTCATGCTACATAGATGTGCGCTGGTTTCCATTTGATGTTCAGAAGTGTAACCTGAAGTTTGGATCCTGGACTTACGGAGGCTGGTCCTTGGACTTACAAATGCAAGAAGCAGATATATCTGGCTATATTTCAAATGGAGAGTGGGATTTAGTAGGTAAGCTCTTGATTTCTTATTTACACTGTGAACTTGCAGCCCTGTCTCCACTGCTGAAATGGATGGAATAATGACTGGGAAATGAGGACAGAAATTAAATTAATAAATAACCTAGCTAGTGGCATTTGAAACTCTGAGAACAGATGTAAGATGAAAATCAACATACGGAAGTAGGTGACAAAATTGCTTCTTGAATTCAATAAGTATCTTTTATCTGATTTTCCTTTATTATGTGACAAAAATGACTTAATTGGGAATTAAGCTCATAGAAGTAGTTTTACCTATAGTAAAACTTAGAAAGCTATATTTATCCTTTTTTAAAATAATCACTACATAATACACAGTTTATTCACATTAATTTCTGGTTTTCTTCCTTTTCCCTCCTACACAGGAGTTCCTGGGAAGAGAACTGAGAGTTTTTATGAATGTTGTAAAGAACCCTACCCAGATGTAACATTCACAGTAACTATGAGACGTAGGACTCTCTATTATGGACTCAATCTTCTTATTCCTTGTGTACTGATATCAGCACTTGCTTTGTTAGTTTTTCTGCTTCCAGCAGACTCGGGAGAAAAGATCTCACTAGGTAAACCCTTAATACGATATTGTAAATATGACCAAACCAAAAGAAGTTGTCCTTTTAAAAGTTTTTTAAACAGTCTTAGTAGGCAGCGAGGAATAGCTTGTATGCCCTATTCTGGCTCAAGAGCTATTTTTACTGTTTGATGCTGAAGCTGTGTGATGTTTAACCCTTGCTTTCAGCTTAGGGTACATTGAAGTTGTGAAATGGAGGAATTCCAAACAACCAAGCTGAAGCATGACAATTCCTGACTGCCTTCCTTAAGAAGCAGGGTTTCATTTTTTGACGCTTATTTGCTGAAGAAAAATCCCACATTCACTGAGTAGAGCTTAAGTTTACAAATATGCATTTGAACACTTTAACATGGAATTCTTCTTAATATTTCCTTTTAATAGTGAGTTGTATTAAGAGCCTAAGGTGTCTTCTCAGAAAGACTGATTCTAACTGCTACTATTCTAATTTTTATAGAGAATTTTAACTAAAGTATTGGTTTGTGAAACAAACCTTATGACTTTAATTACTTGATCCTTAAGATGGAGGTTTAATTTGTAATGAAACTTCCTGCCTCATACAAAACTGCAAATGCACTGGCTTCTACTAAGTTAACATAGCTGTTAAAAGGTAGAAACAAAATTGACATTTCTCCAGAACATGATTTAATTGAGTAGTAGCCTCCCTAATCAAGAAGTCCCTCCCCATACTTTAAGATTAATTCTTTTTTCCTAAATCCTTTTCCACCTGATAATGACTCCTTCTTGTTTAAGACTAGTCCTGAGAAAAGAGCTAAGCCTTGTTCCAGGAAGATGGGAGCTCATCACTAAGCAACAGAAGTCAAACTCCCAAAATCAACAGTCAAGACTGCTTGGGCATAGCCACGTGCAGAACCCAACAGCTAATATCAAAGATACCAAAATCTGTCCAAGACAGCAAATCTGTTTTTCAGGAATATTATGCATTACCCCACCCATAGCTTCCATGCGCATTAATTGAGTGTCATATGCTCAAATACTCAAAATCACACCATCTTTCTAAAGCAAACAAGCAGCAAGAATGACTTTGATTTACCTCAGCTAATTAGCAAATGGTGATAAAAGCTGAACAGTTACAAGGATGTAAAAATATATATGTCTGTGCAAGCATTGGTACTAGTTTGGCAGCACTGCTGCCCTGAACTTGAGGTGGTACAAGAAAGGATAGGAGTACCACTAATGTGCTGGTGTGAGGGTAACAATGGGAATGCATCTTGTTAAAAGCACTCCTTCAGATTCATTTTCTGCTTCTTACTGCCTTGTAATTACAAGCTACTGATCTAATTTCATACTTCATGTTTATCTTTCAGGTATAACAGTTTTATTGTCTCTCACTGTCTTCATGTTACTTGTGGCTGAAATTATGCCAGCAACATCTGATTCTGTGCCCTTAATTGGTAAGCTAACTACTGCTTTTATTCACTTTTATTTTTTGTCAAATGAGGTGCAGTGACTTTGCATGAAGGCCAGCAGTAAGGCAAATTACCATCTGTACAATGGTCTACTGCAATTGAATTAGAAAAATGTTGCCAATTGATGAGAGGCTCTGATGGGTGTGATCCGCTATACAACTTCTGTGCTCTCTGCTCTGAACAAAATAGAGAACCCGTGTGTATTTTGGGAAAGTGTAAGGGAGTCAGTCTTCCATGGAAGACGTTGTGGTTTCAACACAATTGGCCAGACACTAGGAATACAGAGCTAAACGTGATTAATCTTCCCATTGTAATTGCTCAACAGAAGGAGGAACTTTCAAAATAAGTACTAGCCAGGCTCTACAATACCAGTGGAAGAAAATTAGAGGACAATTTTTTTCAAGGTTGCTTAGAAAAGGCAGGTGCTCAGTTCCACAAAGACAATTGCTAAAGGCTGGTTATCCTGTCAAAATAATGGCTGCTCCTTCTGCTTTTGAGAAATCTTTCACAAGTACCTAAAGTAGCATGTGTATCACTACACTGGAAAAAGAACTTAACACTCTGTATGCATGTATATAAACACCTCTTATAATAGCTACAAAGCAGTATCAGCCAAACTATATTGCTTTAATTATCTGTTTATTTTGCAGCTCAGTATTTTGCCAGCACTATGATTATTGTTGGTCTTTCTGTTGTTGTCACTGTTATTGTTCTACAATACCATCATCATGATCCAGATGGGGGGAAAATGCCTAAATGGGTAAGGTTTGATTTTCATTCATTATCCATTTCATAAATGTCCAGATCAGGGATGTGATAGAGTAGCTAGTGACCCATGTTTACTTCTTATGGTTCAAAACATATATATCCTTCCTAAACATTTTGTTTTGAAAAGTAGTTTCACCAGAAGTCAGATGTCCAGATATGTTTCATGTGGTCGGCTTCTTAGAGAGTGTGTGTGTGCATGAAAGAGAATTAATATACCTCAACTTGCTTCTATATTCAGAATCTCCTTCACAACAGCTAGAAGCACCTCAGGATTTTTCTGAAACCTAAATATCCTAGTGGAGGTGATTTTCAAATAAGCTGCAGATGTCAAAAGTTGAAACAGGTAGAAGAAAAGAGCAAGATGCTGATGGAGATTATAAATGCATGAAATACACTAGCCTCAAGGTGCAACTGTGCAGCCGCTACATATTTAGCTGCTGTGCATATAGAAACATCAATAGCCTAAAAAGCATTCGTTAAAGATGGCTGTTAAAGTGGAAGTGAAACTTGCTCTGAAAACCCTCATCTTTACATCTCTGGTCAAGAACATCTGTAGAGTGCAAAGAAAATTTAAAGTCTTGTTCTAAGCACATAAGACTTTCTTTATAATGTACTTCTATGAGTGGTTGTTTTTACAGAGAACATTACTCTGATACTGGATTACTAAATATTGATGAGTATCATCAGCTAACTGTCTGCTCTTCCTAACTTCACCCAGCTCATGGCAGCATCAGGCATTACTGAAGATGGAAAGCCCTTTCCCTTTTTCTCTCTCTAGAACAATGAGTTATTATTATCCTTACTAGCCAAAAAGAATGTGCGTACAGCAGTGTTCTGCAGCCAAGAGATAATGAGATATTCCCTGGCCCGTTCTGGGGTAGTGACTTTAAAATAAATTTGAATGAAGAGAATAAAAGGTATATATCTTTAGATGCATGTTTGGTGACCTAAAGGAGACAGATGTTTAGTACTGAGCTAAACATCCTCAGAAAACAGAGTACTTGAGGTTGAGGAGTAAGCGTCAGTGTCGAGAAGCTGAAGTCCATTAAACATTATTTGGATACTGGTGAATTTTGCATCAGGCCCTCAGTTAATAGAATATCATCCTTCTAGGCACAGCTTGGTAGTGTAAATAGAGTAACAAGGCAAGATTGGTCTCTGGCTGGGATGTTAGCCTGGATATATCTACTCTGAGTGGCAATCCACAGTCAGACTAAATGGACCAAATCTAATATTAATTACAGTGGAGGATTTGCATATTGTATGAGACAATCATATTTCATTAGTGCTCTGGAAAAGAAACACTGGAATGTGCTCTTAAAATCTGATTGAACTAAATTACAGAAGCTTGCATCTGAACTGGAACAGTCTCTGGCCTGCCTGCACTTTCTGTAAGGCTGGATTAAGGCAATGTAGAAAACAATAAAATGAAACTCACTGATTAAATTTGCAAAGCATGCTTTTTTTAATCAAAGTATTTTTTCCATCTTTTCTCCATGCTATATCCAGATCTGTTTTCTAAAATCTGCAATCAAATGTCATGAAAGCAACATGAGAACAGAGCCAAAACCTTGTAAAGCTTGGTGGCCCGGTCTAGTTCAGTATAGCATCTGTTTTAGCAGACCCCTCCAAACAGTAATATCATGTGAATTTAATATTAGAGCACAAATATGAGTGAAAGAATTGTAATTTATTGACTACAATCTAAAACAGCGCTATTAAGACTATTAAAAAGTAACTCTTCTTCAGTAAGTGTTGTTTTTTTTTTTAATTCATGGTTTCTAGTAGAAGTGGAAAAGGCTGCCATATCAATGTTCAAGTGTAAGGAAAAATCAACACTATGGAGATCCCCATCAGAGGAGGGGGGACTCCCAACAGTGGTAGTCAGCCTGAGGCAGTTAACAGCACTGCTAGAATAAGAAAGCAGCCTCAGTGATTGGCAAATTAATTAGCTGGAAAACTCTGGCACCATTTTCTAGAACTCCTGTGCAGACTAAGCGGAGACCATGGACCAAACAGTCATCCAGGCTGTAAAAATAACCAACAGTGCCCAAAGACAGCAGCTGTGTGAAGAGATGCTTATTCTCAAAAAATTTTCTTTCAGACAAGAATCATCCTTCTCAACTGGTGTGCTTGGTTTCTGAGGATGAAAAGACCAGGGGAAGATAAAGTGCGTCCTGCCTGTCAACATAAACAGCGTCGATGTAGCCTATCAAGTGTGGAGATGAACACTGTGAGTGGACAGCAATCTAGTAATGGGAATATGCTATACATTGGGTTTAGGGGGCTGGAAGGGGTTCACTGCACACCTACCACTGATTCAGGGGTGATCTGTGGGAGGATGACCTGCTCACCAACAGATGAAGAAAACCTGCTGCACAGTGGCCACCCCTCTGAAGGTGACCCAGATTTGGCTAAGATCTTGGAAGAGGTCAGGTACATTGCAAACCGATTCAGAGACCAGGATGAAGAGGAAGCCATTTGTAATGAATGGAAGTTTGCAGCCTCTGTAGTAGATCGGCTCTGCTTGATGGCTTTTTCAGTCTTCACAATCATTTGTACAATTGGTATTTTAATGTCAGCACCAAACTTTGTAGAGGCTGTGTCTAAAGATTTTGCTTAACTCCTAAGTACAATCTGATTCTCTGAAGTATGATATGTAGCAAATAACAGTGTGTTTTTGTTTGATCACTTGCTTTTAGTAAGTATACTGCTTCTCATTGTCTGCTTTCTTTTGTCCCCCTCTCTGGTCCTGAGTTCCTTTTGGAAGAGTGGCACCATTTCAGAAGGGAAGCCAAGGATTTCTCCCTGGGCTGCCTGTGCACAGCTCCTCTGTGGGAGAAGTGAAGTGGCTGCGAGTCCCTTCAGAATGACAGGGTATTGCACCACCGTCTCTTACACATTTTTGAACTGGCTATTACAAAATAACAGGTAGGCAATGCCAACAATGTCACTTCTTCCAGACTTTGTATAAAAGATGGAAGGTGGTCCATCTTAACTATTCGAATGAGGGATCGTAAACACTTATGTTTAGGAGAGGATTAAATCCAAATAGAAGGAAGGTCAAACAGCAGGGAGAAATAGTTTGCTTTTCAGTTACTGCTTCTTACTGAGTTGTGGTATGTAGCTCTCCAGCTCACTCATAACCAGTCAGACCTGCAACTCCCTCCAGGCATTTTAGAGAGAGCATATGTGACTTCACAGGATTCTGAATTTGTCCGAGACACCAGAAACCTGAAAGTTAATAAGATACACTGCATAACTTGTCCTTTCTGGATTTGACCTAGAAGTTTGGCCTGAATTCTCAAACAGGCTTCACAGTAATTTTCGCAGTGTTTACTACTTCTTCCATCTCCCCAGAAAGACATTTTTTCAACCGATGACCTTTTTCACTATCAAAAAGAAAATGAAGGATTTATGATGCCTTTTTCCTCACTTGTTTAAAAAAGAATTAAAAAAATACACACACTTGTCTCTTTACTGTTAACCGGATGGCAATGTGGAAAAAGTAACTCAGTGTCTTGTACAGGCTTAAGCATAAATGAAGAATCTAAAGTAAAAAGAAGTCATTAAATGCTGCGATCAAGGTTTTAATTTAAAAATTAGATGTTTGAGCTGTCATATGCTTAGCCTTTTATAGACCTCTTTTTGTTGAATCACCATAACGTGTCTTTACAAGAAAACTGCACCTTTTCTGCTCAGTTTATCACCTGAAGAGCACTAATGAATAATAAAGCTTTCTTGGGTCTGATATAAACTATAAACTATATAAATATATAGTTATATGTACACGCTGCATATACATCCAAGGAAAGGTTAAGACATAAATACAAATTCTCTTATGTCTAGACAGACATTTGCAAAGGCAAAACTAATAGTTCATCACTTCATGTTATTTCTGATTCTGAAATATTCCTGTCAAAACATATTTAGTTTTCATGCAACTTCAATGTCTTAATGAAAAGGGCTGAGCTGAGAATACCAGGACCTAAAACTTCATGTGTACAGAACAGCTGAGAATTAGTCTCTTGCTGGCACACCAGTATTCCTGACCATTGATCAGAGTGGTAAAAGGTGTGTGGGAGGATTACTTTAGCATTGACTGCTTGCTTTGTCCTACAGAATCCTGACTTTCTGGCTGAGGTCTTCAGAGACACAAATGGAGGCCTGTTGTTGTACCATGTTTTTACTGTGAAATAAACTCAAAGCCTCAGTTTATCTCTTGAGCTGGATTAAAATAAAGTGACTGAAATGCTTCTTCTCCCTAGATAACAATTTCATTTTCAGAGTCTGCTCCCCTGAAAGCAGGAGAATCAAATTTCATGTAAACCAAGCCCAGAGTCACCACAGGTATAGTCCATCACCCGAGTGAACGCCTTGCTTAAGCACCTTCATGCCAGAGAAGAGGGCAGGGAGAGTGAAAGGAAGGCAGGATATTTCTTACAGTTTGTGAATTCTGTCTGCCTGAATGTTCATTCAGAATCTCACACTGTGAAGACATGAGCAAAGCATTCAAATCCTTCTTGAAAGCTCATCTTGAAACTGTCTCAGAGTTATCTGTGAAGATGTTATATTTTCAGGAACAATTATTAAGAATTAGCCATGCAGTAATTCCTGCAAATAGTTTCTAGTTTGTAGATTGCATATGAATAGGAAACTATGAGTCCAAAATCTGAAATGTGAGTTTTGCCCATTTGTGAATAACTACGCATATGATGTGGCATGTGCTGCTCTTCCGAGTAATGTTTCTAGACTAGGCTTCCTGATGTGAATGTTGATTTGCATTGGTATTTTTTCCTTCTGCAAAAGCTACATCGAATGTTCCATTTAGGGTTTGTAAAGGTTTGGGGTCCTCTTGGAGAAGAATTTTTCAAGAAGAAATGGAAGACTTTTAGGGACTACCTTGTACAATGAGACACAACTATTGCAATCATAATACATGACACATGTAATATAGGAAGCATGAAAGTACCCCTCTTTCCACCAGAATCCATTTGCAGTATCTGTAGAAATCATCTTGCTAAATACAGGAGTTCTTTATAGAAGAATAGAGAAAACAATTTACAATTTGACAGTAAACTTCATTATCAATGACAGACATGCCTACGCTTAAAAACTGGAGACTGGTATTTGGCCTTTAGTGAAGTCCTGCCAAAGTCTGTAACACTGAGTTTGTAATACTGTCAAAGTTTGTAATACTGTCAGTGAATACTAGGTGTTAGACAAAGTAGCTGTAAGACACCGGCATCATGCCTACGCTACTGCCTTTATTGTTGGCAGGATTAATGAAAATGCACCAAGAGGACAAATGAATCCTAATTTTCCTACAGTTAACACAACCTGTAAACATTTGGTAATAAGATTATTATAAATTTTAAGTACAACAGTGACAACTTCTCACTTACGTTATTTTGCACCTATGAGTTAAATTTTCCTATAACTGAGCTGAGCAAAATTGGTATGTTTCTTGTCAAATTGTGTGTGTCTTAAATATATTTGTGTATGCGCTAAACAATATTTTGATCTAAATGCTGGGAAAAATATTTATTTACAAGTCTGGGCATAAAGATGGAAATAAAATACTGTATGCAGTATGTGTATATAATATTAAAGACTACATATTGATGGTAAGGATCTGCAGTGATCTTAAGAGTCCAGAGAGAGGATGAGCAAGTGGCTCACCACAACTAAGCTATGACTTGTCTGACAAATTCAAAAGCTCACTCTAGAGCTCAGCTGTCATGTACAATACTATGTGTGAACAATGTATATTACTTTTTCTGTTTTTATATTGAATTGTATTGAGTATTTTAAAAACTTTTTAATATTTAAAAAATTTTATTTAAGTGTTAATGCCAAAAAAGTTCCAAACATGAAATTTTAAAAGGTTAGTTTTAAATACAGATAAATTATTTAAACAGTATTTAAAATATTAAATTATTTTATATAGGAATTGATAATACTATGTAGGACTTTTTTTAAAGGTTTCTTTAAATTCTCTTTACATTCTGTCTAGCTGCAGGATGTAATCTCAGTTCACCTGTGACAATTCAACTTTTCACCTTCTTTAACAAGAAAAGAAGGTAAACCAAAGTCCCAGATTTTCTTTTCTTTTGTTATACTATTTTTTACATTAAGAAACATTGCATAAAGGGCATTAGAAAGAGATGTTACATCTGTCAGGTACTGATTGTCATATAAGCAATTCAATACCTTTTCAGTCCAGTACAAATAAAACATTTAGATCAAGAGACTTTTGATTCTTTCTCATTTTGCTAAAACGGAAACAAACTCAAGCAGTAGAAAACATGAATAGCCATAAAAGAAAGAAAAATGTCATTGGATATATCAATCTGGGATGACAGACATCTTCGATAATTATAAATACATTCACATTCTCCTCCTAGCAAAGCAGTCCCACACCAAACATATATTACTTCAGTCTTACATAAGTGGTCAAAGTTAACCAAGTAGGACTGAAATACCCTATGTTTTGGACTGGCCTCAATGGCAGTATTAACTTCATTCTTGAAGTTTAACACAGAAGAGAGAAACAGGAGAGAAAAAACAAATCCATACCAGCTGAATAAACTGCTGGTTTTGCCAGCTGCAAATTTTGTTTGTTGGCTACTGGTGAAGAAATATCTAATCAGCAGAATATCCCCCAGATGGGGAAAAAACATGCCAGTGTAGTTTTTTGCAGACAGATGAGTTGTACTGCCCACATGCTGATACAGCTTCCTGAAAAGCTTTGTATCTTTACAATATCCTGCTAAGCATGTGCCTGTAGTAAAACAAGTGTTGCTGAACCCAAGACTTAATTCCCTTATTGATTCCACAAGCTGACGAAGACCAGTTTGGTCAAGGTTAACACAGCAAATCATACAAGCATGTAGTTGTTAGTGAATCCACCCTGTCTTTGGGTAAGAGCTGCCATGGGTCACAGTGTCAGATATTCAGGTGAGGCTCATGCTGATGGCTGCTCACTCTTCCAAGCCAACACGCCTACTCCATTTCCTCGAGTGCTGAGAAGCGGGACATATTACCTCAGACTTACTGTTATACTTCAAAATGGTCAGACAGGTTTAGCTCAGCACACACCAGGCAGTTTCCTGGCACTGTGTATAAACCTACCATCACTCATACTGCATTTCTGAAGCATTTGTGAATGGGGATTAAAATCAGACTACTGTCTGCTTCTGCTGTCAGGCACCTGCTTGGCAGACTGAAAGCTGCTGTGGTTTAGGAGTTGATACACGAGCAGATCCAATGTCATTGCCCTGTGGGTGGCAATGTCCATCAGAACACTGGGTCTTGATACTTGTAACAGTATCAGCCATCCAGTTTTAATCCTCTAAGAACAATCAGAATATATTTTCTCTTCAACAAAACTGATTTCTTAGCCTAACATCATGATATTAAAGTACCAGAAAATCTTAAAAGGCTGTGAACAGAATCCGCACGTTACAGCAAATCTAACCTGGTAATCAAACAGGGTCTTAACAGGACTACAACCACAAATGAAAGCCTTTCGCTATTATCTTTTTTTTACATTGCTTCTGCTGCTTAGAAGAAAACCTTAACGTTTATGTAACATTTATTTGTGTTATTAAGCAATTTGCAGATGATGGCATAGAGAGAGAATAAACAATCTCTCACACTCCAATGACCACATTCAAAATTGCAATTTAGTAACAGAACATGAAAATATTCAAGTCTGAAATGTAGCTTCAGTGTCTCATCTATACCCTCACTGTAAAGGTATCACTAGTAAATCACTGGGTTTTTAGAGCTGCAGTGACTTGTCCCTGTAATAAAGCTATACAGGAATAGCAGTTTAAACTCCAAAATAATTTGAACTATCTGCGTATTTTTACCTTAAAAAAAACCCACCAAACCCAAACCCAACAAAAATTTAACAGCTGTGACATGATATAATGCTAGTTTGGAATATATGTACATGAGAATAACATCCACAGAGGTTTTCCTCTTAACTAAACAATTCAGGATATAACCCAGTGCCTCAGTGCCTGTAAAAGGCAGAGAAATGTTTCTACTGAGTCCAGAAGTCTGGGATAAGGACCATACTCAGTCCAACAAACCTCACAGTTATCATTTATGTATTACTCTGGTTCATGGTAAGCATGCAAATGAATTAAGAATAAGCCAAAAAATTAAAATATAAATATTTGTATTAAATTGGCTTTAGGCTTGGAAACCAATAATCTGCATCCCAGAGCAAGATATATGCACAATATCCCTCAGACAATATTATCTTACCTCTCTATACACATGGATTACATACAGCTGTAAACTTTTCCATAACAACTTTGTTACTTTACCCTCAAAAAGGTGGCAGGATCAATAGCCCAACTGAAGTGCACCTACACCAGTGCATGCAGCATGGGCAACAAACAGGAGGAGCTGGAAGCCATTGTACAGCAGGAAAACTACGATATAGTTGCCATCATGGAAACACGGTGGGATGACTTGCACAACTGGAGTATTGCAATGGATGGCTACAAACGCTTCAGAAGGGATGGGCGAGGAGGCAGAGGTGGTGGGGTAGCCCTGTATGTTAGGGAGTGTTTTGATTGTCTAGAGCTTAATGATAGTGACAATAGGGTTGAGTGTTTATGGGTAAGAATCAGGGGGAAGGCCAATGAGGTGGGAGTCTGTTATAGACTATCCAACCAGGATGAAGAGGCAGACAAAATATTCTATAAGCAGCAGGGAGAAGTCTCACAGACACTAGCCCTTGTTCTCATGGGGGACTTCAACTTCCCAGATGTCTGCTGGAAATACAATACAGCAAAGAGTAAGCAGGCTAGGAGGTTCCTGGAGTGTGTGGAAGATAACTCCCTGACACAGCTGGTGAGCGAGCCAACTAGGGAAAGGGTTCTGCCAGTGTGCTGGTTTTGTGTGGCAAGTATTTTGGTAGTGGGGGGTTACAGGGGTGGCTTCTGTAAGAAGCTGCTAGAAGCTTCCCCCATGTCCGATAGAGCCAATACCAGCCGGCTCTAAGACAGACCCGCCGCTGGCCAAGGCCGAGCCCATCAGCGATGGTGGTAACGCCTCTGTGATAACATTTTTAAGAAGGAAAAATGTTGGGACAGACGGAAACGGCAGCCGGGGAGAGGAGTGAGAACATGTAAGAGAAACAACCCTGCGGACACCAAGGTCAGTGAAAAAGGAGGGGAAGGAGATGCTCCAGGTGCCGGAGTGGAGATTCCCCTGCCCCCGTGGTGAAGACCATGGTGAGGCAGGCTGTCCCCTTGCAGCCCATGGAGGTCCACGGTGGGGCAGATATCCACCTGCAGCCCGGGGAGGACCCCACGCCGGAACAGGTGGGTTCCTGAAGGAGGCTGTGACCCCGTGGGAAGCCCGCGCTGGAGCAGGCTCCTGGCAGGACCTGCGGATCTGTGGAGAGAGGAGTCCACGGAGCAGGTTTTCTGGCAGGACTTGTGACCCCGTGGGGGACCCACGCTGGAGCAGTGTGCTCCTGAAGGACTGCACCCCGTGCAAAGGACCCATGCTGGAGCAGTTCATGAAGAACTGCAGCCCGTGGGAAGGACCCATGTTGGAGAAGTTCGTGGAGGACTGTCTCCTGTGGGAGGGACCCCACGCTGGAGCAGGGGAAGAGTGTGAGGAGTCCTGCCCCTGAGGAGGATGAAGTGGCAGAAAATAACGTGTGATGAACTGACCATAAACCCCATTCCCTGTCTCCCTGTGCCACTGGGGGGGGGTTTGGTAGAGAATCCAGGAGTGAAGTTGTGCCCGGGAAGAAGGGAGGGGTGGAGGGAAGGTGTTCTGAAATTTGGTTTTATTTCTCATTACCCTACTCTGGCTGATTTGTAATAAATTGAGTTAATTTTCCCCAAGCCGAGTCTGTTTTGCCCATGACGGTAATTGGTGAGTGGTCTCTCCTGTCCTTATCTCGACCCACAAGCCCTTTGTTATATTTTTCTCTCCCCTGTCCAGCTGAGGAGGGGGAGTGATAGAACAGCTTTGGTGGGCACCTGGCATCCAGCCAGGGTCAACCCACCACAGCCGGACCTGTTGTTTGTGAACAGAGGAGGTCTTGTGGGTGATATGATGGTTGGAGGTCATCTTGGGCACAGCGATCATGAAATGATAGGTTTTGATTCTTGGAGAAGTAAAGAGGGGGTGGTAGCAGAACTGCTACCTTGGACTTCCAGAGGGAAGACTTGGGCCTGTTAAAAAGGCTGGTTGACAGAGTCCCTTGGGAGGCAGTCCTGATGGGCAAAGGAGTCCAGGAAGTCTGGACATTCTTCAAGAAGGAAATCTTAGAAGGAACAGGAACAGGCTGTCCCCATGTACAAATAAAAAGCTGAAAGATGAGCCGGTGGGGAAGACCAGCCTAGCTGAACAGAGAGCTTTAGCTGGAACTCAGGAAAAAAAAGGAGAGTTTATGACCTTGGAAGAAGGAGCAAGTCACTCAGGAGGACTACAAGGATGTTGTGAGGTTATACAGGGAGAAAATTAGAAGGGCCGAAGCCCAACTAGAACTTAATCTTGCTACTACCCTAAAAGACAATAGTTTCCCAGTTGGCTGGAAGTTAGCAAATGTGATGCCTATCTATATGAAGGGCTGGAAGGAGGATCCCAGGAACTACAGGCCTGTCAGACTGACCTCGGTGCCAGGGAAGGTTATGGAGCAGATCATCCTGAGTGCCATCATGCGGCATGTTCAGGACAACCAGGAGATCAGGCCCAGTCAGCATGGGTTTATGAAAGGCAGGTCCTGCTTGACTAACCTGATCTCCTTCTATGACAAGTTGACACACTTAGTGGATGAGGGAAAGGCTGTGGATGTTGTCTACCTATACTTTACTAAAGCCTTTGACACTTTCCCACAGCATTCTCCTGGAGAAACTGGCTGCTCATGGCTTGGACTGGCATAGTCTTCGCTCGGTAAAAAGCTGGCTGGATTGCTGGGCCCAGAGAGTGGTGGTGAATGGAGTTAAATCCAGTTGGCGGCTGGTCACAAGTGGTGTTCCCCAGGGCTCAGTACTGGGGCCAGTTCTGTTTAACATCTTTATCAATGATTTGGATGAGGGGATCGAGTGCACCCTCAGCAAGTTTGCACATGACACCAAGTTGGGTGGGAGTGATGATCTGCTTGAGGGTAGGAAGGCTCTACAGAGGGATCTGGACAGGCTGGATCAATGGGCCGAGGCCAACTGCATGAGGTTTAACAAGGCCAAGTGCCAGGTCCTGCACTTGGGTAACAACAACCCTATGCAACATGACAGGCTTGGGGAAGAGTGGCTAGAAAGCTGCCTGGCAGAAAAGGACCTGGGGGTGCTGGTCAACAAGCCAGCAGTGTGCCCAGGTGGCCAAGAAGACCAATAGCATCCTGCTTGTATCAGAAATAGTGTGGCCAGCAGGAGCAGGGAAGTGATTGTTCCCCTGTACTCAGCACTGGGGAGATCACACTTCAAACACTGTGTTCAGTTTTGGGCCCCTCACTACAAGCAAGACATTGAGGTACTGGAACATGTCCGAAGAAGGGCAACAAAGCTGGTAAGGCGTCCAGAAAACAAGTGTTATGAGGAGCGGCTGAGGGAACTGTAATTGTTTAGTCTGGAGAAAAGGAAGCTGAGGGGAGACCTTATCACTCTCTACAGCTATCCGAAAGGGGGTTGTAGTGAGGTGGGTGTCAGTCTCTTCTCCCAAGTAACAAGCGATAGGACAAGAAGAAATGGCCTTGAGTTGCGCCAGGGGAGATTTAGAATGGGTATTAGGAAAAATTTCTTCACCGAAAGAGTTGTCAAGCATTGGAACAGGCTGCCCAGGGAAGTTGTTGAGTCACCATCCCTGGAGGTATTTAAAAGATGTGTAGCTTAGGGACATGGTTTAGTGGTGGACTTGGCAGTGCTAGGTTAACGGTTGGACTTGATGATCTTAAAGGTCTTTTCCAATCTAAACGATCCTATGATTCAATGATTCTACTATACAAGAATTCCTGTTTGAGACTGCTTTTGCTGACACAGCACATTTGTTACTCCCTATCCTTCTTCCAATTGCTGGCCAAGTGAAACCTTATTAGCAGAATATTTTGATCGGAAAGAATGTTATAGGACCAACATTCAGGAAGAGTATGTACATTTAACCCTTAACTCAAGAGAGACTGTAGTCACAAAATTCGACATTACCATGCCAAATTGCGCAATAGAAATAATACACTTCAAACGAATATTCATGCCAACACTGCAGTGCACATATGCCTGTCACAGTTGAGGAAGCCTTCACAGATGGCAGCAGTGTACTTGCAGGGCAAAGCAGGCTTGCCAGTTCCACTGTGCGGTGTGAAAAACGAGCAAGTTTTCCTTCTTCTGACTATGCTATGTATGTGGGTACATTGAGAATGTGCTGTCTTCGCTGGTTAGTGCTTAGCTCAGCTTGTAAGATATTTCTTTCTTTTCACGAGGTAATAATCTAAGAGACTTGGAAGTGATGGGTTGCAATATGTAGCCCAATTAGTCTTTTCTTAAGTCTATGAGAAACTGGCTTAAACTGGACTAAGCTGAAACAAGGTTAATGATATGCACAGTGGTTGTAGTTCTTTCTTCATTAGACCAGTTTTAAAAGTTGAAGTTAAACTGCAGCATCTTTCTCTGCAGTCTAGGTTAACATTCACTATCCTGTCTGCAGTTAGCAAAGACCTGTTGTAACATTGCTTCCTGATACTTTACACTCTGTCCATGTTGTTTATAATTGAAAGTATCTTGCAGTGAAGAGACTAGAAACAAGAACAAGCTGCCAAAGTCTTGTATCTTTTAAAACAAGCTGTAAAAGGTAAAAAAGGGCACATGAAGGACTGGCAGAGAATGGGAGGAGGCAGGTTTGATAGCATCATCAACAGAGAGCTGTGACATACATCATCAGTACCAGACTGTACACCAAAGCCCAGACAGCCATAGGAGAGTTTTTCTTTGACCACCGGCAGCTGAGTGACAGCCTGTGCTGTTTGTGCCAGATGGGGGCTGAGAGAGGGCAGGTCCACACTGACTGGGGACAGACAGGTCACAGATGGCCACACTTCAATTTAGGTCCTTAACATACATGTGCAAAGCCTCATTTGTGACAACTGATCTGAACCTCACTTCATTTAATGACATACATACGCAAAGGTCTAGAGCTGGTCATAGCTTGAAGCCCTCTCGTCCCTTTTATCTGACTCAGAGAACATCTCACTGCCCTCCCCCTATTTCAACATGTACATATGAAGTCTGCTTCTTCAGGGATACAGAGTTGAAACAAAACATACTCAAAGATGTAAATAAACACTTGCAAAAATATTCTGAAAAAAATGTATGCAAAGAAAATGTATATGTTATCTCAAACCCAGTATGGTTTCCGTTGCTAAAAATCTACTGGAATTCATAGCTTTCCAGTAGTTTTTCAGTTGCAGTAATATGCTAGGGCTTTTAGTACGCCAGCTGATAACTGGGATGGGAGTAACAACCTTCTTGCTGAAATTTTGAAGCAATCTGTGTGGGCTGAATGGGCTACCAGTGAAAACTCCTATGGCCAGCACAGCTTTTAGCCCTAGTGCACTATAGCCTGTCTTTTAAAAAAGCTCACTGTTCATGTGCAATCATTTAATGGATTGTTCTGTGCGCCCAACGGAAGCCAACCCGTAATGAATGGCACTGCAGAGATCTAAAGCATCCAACCTCAGTTCTGAAAGAGTGGATTCATGCCCACTAAATACAGTAATAAAAGCCCATTTATTTTCTTATGCACTTTCCCTAGTGCACTGGAAAATGTCCTGTCTACTTGCAGCAGTATAAAACCTGCACAGTGCAAACTCTGAGATTTGCGTCTCCAGACACTGGCTTTATCATATTATAACAGTAACCCTACATCAGTGTAAATGACAGGAGATTTAGCCCAATATTATGTACAAAACACACCTTCATTTTGCAACTTCTGCAAGTTCAAACTCATCAGCCCCTTGCTCCAGAGGCCCCAAGAATAGTGGTATCATCTCTTTGCACAGCAGGCAGAGTAATAACAGCAACAGAAAGACATTTTCTCAGAGCTGAACAATGTCAGAACTTTTTGCAAAAAAACAAAGCGTTTTCTGAATTGCAATATTTGTCACCTTTGATACATACACCTAATTTAGACTATTTGGGCTCAAAAATAACTTAATTTATTCTCTAGTTCTTTGAGGTATCAGAGATGGCATTTTTCATGTCTCAATTTTCTCATTAGTATGCAGTGTGTTTGGTCAAAGAGCTTTCATTACTGACAGTTTTCATAAGGGGCCTTCACCTCCAGGGAGGGTGGTGAATGTTTTCTCTTGAACAGAGTTAGTATGGAAACTTCAATAGTCTTTCTGTAATGCCACAAACTATATAATTGATTTGGAAATGATCTGTGTTAGGGAGCATCATGAGGTTACAGGTACTCTGTACTACTTTTCTCCAGACAGTAGCAGCATTGATTTTCCCATTCACTTGAAAAAAAAAACCCAAAAAACCCGAACTTTAAGATAGAAACTCTTCCTTCGTGTTACCTGACACACATGCCTATGCCCCAAGCATATTTTCTTTGCTTAACTTTGGTAGCATGAGTGAATGCAATAGATTACAGCCCAAAGTATAACTATTATTACAGGATTTTTTTTTATTTTTACACTCTCCGCTAGCTTAAATGATTAAATCACAGAGTAGCTAGAACCCAACATATGTGATAGCAGACCAAAACTAGAAAAGCAGATGTATGTAAAGAAGCTGGTGAAGCAAGATGTATTTTTCATCACAAGAGTAGTTCAAAGGAAACGGTAAGGCAGTAAACTTTCAGTTCCCACACTGCAGAGGACTCAGTCTGCTATTCTGTGACAGAGCAGAGCACGAGCTCTTGCTGAGTCAGAAAGCTGCTGAAGATGTGCGAGTGTGGAAATGCTGGTCTGCAGGCAGGCAAAGTGAGTCACGCTGCCATTTGATACAAGCCAATAATCTGCAAGGAAGAGGAAAAGACTAGGCAGAACTTTAGCAAAGACAAAACTCCACAGTGAAGGAGTTCAGCCCTTTTTCCAAAAGTTGTTCCTCTTTGCCTATCCAGCTAACAAGACTGACAACACAGATAAAGAATACTCTATCATAGTGTATTTGGAAAGCTTTATGTACAAAATCAATCTCTTCCCCACCCCCAAATAAAGGGAAATATGCACATAACAACCATGCCAGAAAAAGGATTTTTTTCTAGATAAGGTGTGAGCAAATTTTATTTACATGTAATTCACTGGCTGACTGGCTGTAGAGTCTAGGGCAAGAACCAGGGGTGAGGCAAATGTAACCATTTAATGTCTGTTACTATATGCTATCTAAATATTGAACAAAATCTTTCTCCCTTTTTTTTTTTGTCTAAACTGTAAAAGCTTTAAGCTTTTCAAAGAATTAAGTTTTAGATATTATTTTCAAAGCAGTTTAAATGCCTGAAGAACCTTAGCCCAATTTTCAAAACAGATTTGCACACTTGAGACCTGAAGGGCTCATATTCTCAGAGGCAGCACAGTGCTTTTCAGAATTTGGATCAAAAACATTTTTGAAAAATAGAAGCCTGGTGAACATTCATTTCCACTAGGGAAGTCACTACATGAAGCGTAATAAAGAGCTTAGGTGGAAAGAAGTCACACAATCACTGGTGGTGGTATTAGTGCAAATGTACAACTGCGTTGTGTGATGAACAGAGCTGGGCAGCAGAGTGGTACTGATTATACACTGATCATTTCCCTTCTGACATGAATTCCCCCACTGCAAATGCTGGCAGAGTTATACCAGATGTACAGGTAAGAATTTTCCCTGCAAAGGAAGCTGGTCTTTCAGGATAGCTCAAGAACTTAAATTTGGATGACCCATGTCTCTGAAGAGATAAACTGCATTTATTATGATTGCAGGTAAGGTTCACAAGACAGAGAGAGTTTCATTATTTTCTCTTTATTAGCATTTTTTATCCATTATAAAGAAATTAATTTGAAAAGATCAGGGAACTGAAATGGAAAGGAAACCTCATCACTTATTATTCGAGGTAATGTATACTAGATCTGCAAATGCCAGGAAGGACAAGTAATATTATGTGTGCAATACTGAAACTTGCAAAATGACTGCAGCTATTTCATCCCAATTTCACCAGAATACCCAAACCAAGCAACAAAAACATACATAAGCCAAACTCTCCCAACAGCCCTGTCACACAATCATCATTCGTGCAGTGTCAGGTTTATGGTTGGACTTGATGATCTTAAGGGTCTATGTTTCTGTGTGTACCTTTTTGGCTCCAGAAGACAACATGCGTGCTAAGAGAGCACCATCACATTCAAAATAGACGCAGAACCTGTGGCATTTAGCACCTGTCTGAAACATGCAACTTTCTGCCCCAGCTTTGTTCTGCTACATTTCCACCTTACTTCTCACTTGATCCTGTCCCACGACGTCCCAGAACTGAATAAAGATCAGTCCCCAGGGTCATGATAGTGGCTTTAAATATGAAGTAGAATGAGTATGAAGTAGAGCAGAGAAGAAGACTAGCTACTATTTACACAGTATAGACACATTGCTCAGATTACCCTAAAGAGACTCCAAACTGCAGCAGATGAAAAAAATAGCTCCGATTTTAAAAGTTGTTCACTGTGAGGTTGCTTATTCTTGTGAGCTGCTCTGAAACAAAGAAAGACTAAAAAACTAGCTGGTCAAGATGAGAATGGGTGTATTTTGCGCTGAAGAATGGGGCAAGAGGGAAATTGGGTGGTGCTCATTGGAAAGACAAGTGACTTCACAGGGGACATGAAGAGTGACTTAGAAGTCCCCAGAAATTGAAGTATGAGAAGAACTGGCTATGGTGGAGACAGCCTGCCCTTAAGAAAGACAGCAGGACCAGTGCCCTATACGATGTCTGGAATCTTTTAAGTACTATATCCATCTAAGTTATACGTGGTTTCTATCAAAAGTTCAGCATACTGTGAAGATCACAAGTTTAACAAAACTGATGTCCAGTTATGGGTCAAACTTTCAAGAGCACACGATGGAATTTCTAGATCTCAATAGGTTTCCAAGAGTTCACCTTAGTAGGAAGGAGAAGGGGAGAAAGATAATGGAGTACAGTAAAGATCTGAAAATGAGGGGGTTTAGAAACAGATATGCCACCTTCTGAAAAACTTTATCTGCAAAAATGTTCAGCCAACAGCCTCGATGGCCACAATTTGCTGAAGAGTTACAATAGAGCTTGTGAATACGATGACAGGATTGCCCCATGAAAACAAGCACAACATTTTTGGCAAAAAAATCCCTGAAACTGTCAGGTCTTTTTGGTTTTTATTTGCAACATTTGTTTCAATTATGGCCCATATGACTGCCTAAAACTCATTAAATTTTTTTTTTTTCTTATTTTACTGAAACGCTTGTCTAACTTGCAAGGCAAACTGACAGACCGCTGATTCTGCAGAGGCAACAAATCAGTATCAAGAAAGATGACCTCCTGGAGGATATGCTTAGGATAAGCCTGAGCAACACTTGCTATCAGTTTGTAAAGAATTATTGTCAGTGCTTGTGTTGGTGGGTTTGGGGGAAGAAATACATCCTGTCCCTCCTTACAGTCCTGCAGTTAAGCACAGACAAGCTCTTTTTCATAGGTGATAGTGATTCATCCTCTAACCTGGTGTACCTCCTCCTCCTTCTGTGGTTTCACAGCAATTGATAGCCTTATATGGCCTAACACGATTGGTACGTACATACAGACTTGTAAGAAACCCACAAGTGGTTCCTGGTGGTATTTATTAGCTCCTCATTTCCTGTGTGAGTTACTGGCATCTATATTTAAAACAGCAGCTGCTGGGCTATCAAGCCTCCTACTTTCTCTCTGGGAAAACACTTTTAATCTCTGATGAGACTAGCCTAATAAAATAGACAATGTGTACTGATAAAAACAGAGTGTCTATGCCATCATATAAAAGAAAGGGATTGAGTTTGACTTCATGTAAGGCTCTTGTAACTCTCAGCACATTGTTTACAGGAAGAGTAAGTGAGTAGGAGTGCTCCCGCTTCCAGAGAAGAAGCACAGCATAATACATTTAGCAAAGGCCAATTACTGACTGACTTCCAGATGCTACTGCATTATAAATAGCTATCTTTAAGATAGTAATTTATTACTGTAAGCTAAACTGACATATGCCTGAAAAGAAATTTACTCAGTTAAAAAATGCTGGGGAAACCAGCTGATTTCACCAGGAAAGGATGCAGGTTGGGGATATTTTGAAATACCTCAGAGTAAAAATACAGACTGTGCATTAAAAAATGATGTGATTGTACTGTTTCTGTGTGGAATACCACACGCTGCATGCAAAAGAAACATCACAAGGGTGGAACAGTATGGCACAATTACAGTGTTATTAACCTGAAGATGTCTGTGAACTATGTATGTAAAATATTAGCATCAAGAAAATACTTAAAACATATAGTTTTTTTTGTCAACATCTGAATTACTTACAGTGTAGAAAAAGTTATTATGTGTATATCAATTTTGCTTAGGCATTAACTATTACTTAACTACTTTTGCTTAAAATTCTGCCTGCACCTACAGCTGTATTATCCATTTTTATGATTCACAGCTGCCAGCAGTCCTTGTTGGAGTAATACCTCTGTGAAGCACTCCTAGTACTGAAGCAACTGAAATGGCAGATTCAGCTTTCAGCTCTCAGAAAAGAATTGCACAACCAAATAGGCAGCATATAACAAGATATGCCTGGAGCTAGTGTGCTGAAGTTATGAAGCAAGTTAAAAGAAAGGCTGGGAATGTACATGAATTTCAAATTAAATTACAGACCAAACACTACAGTATGACCTAATCTGCTCCCATAATTCTCCTTTTCCTTATTTTATTATTGTGGGAATTTTCTTATGACTTAGCTGAGTCCTATTATTACAACTAGCCTTGTGCCTTCTAAGAAAACATTAGGGTGCTCTAGTAAAATGAATGGTAAAACTTCAACTGTAAAAACTGTGGAGCAGGATTAAGATGTCAATATAGATCTTTGATGAAAACTTAACCATAGGATCTCAAACATTAAGACTGAGAGATACCAGCAGGTAAGGGAGACAGTCTTCTTGGGTAGGTTGTCAAGCTTACTGTGAAACCCCTTGCTCCCAACCAACCCCCCCTCCCACTCCTACAATTATCTCAAATCAGCAAGACAGCGACAACTAATTTAGCTTATGAAGTTGACAGGTCTTCAAAAAAGTGACTATTATTCTGTCTACGGTCCTGTTTGTTTCATTGCTGTCTTAATGAGTTTTCTATTCTAGCAATTTAACAGTCGGTTAAATGGTACCTATGTGACCTGGCAACTTAAAACCTACCAAAAAGTTATTATTTTCCTCATGAAGAAAAATAAGTTAACATTTCTGAGGTACAAATCTATTTACATAATTCTATAGTTTACAGAAGGTGTTTATATGATCCTGAACAAGCTTTGTATGTTTTGCAAACTTCTAATGTACTCCTCTTGTATCCATGCCTGTAGTATTGACTGCACAGTAATACCTGGATTTTAATAACTCTGAAGTGAGAAAACATACTCTACGTGTTGTACCACTCCTCTCACATATTCAAGAGCACTTACTTCTGAAAAGAACAATCCAAAATTCTGTCAGACATGCTCAATTCAGCTGCTTTGAGTGTGGTTTAGACGCTGTGGATTATGTGCTTGATTTAAAACACAGGAAGTGGAACCAGGGACAGGTAAGAGCACAGTGCTGTTCTAATAAGGCTTTTGAGCCTCATTTTCAGAACTAGAAAACCCTACAACTGCACAGGTGCAATTACTTGCTGTGACAGTGGCTGCAATCAACTGAGCAAGTGATGTGTTCAGGCACACTTTTACAATTGAAGTGTAAATAAGGTCACCTGTACATGCAAATCCTTCAGAAACATCAAAGCTGCAATAAGTTTACTTGTGTCCTGTCATTACCCTCAGGTAGCAGCATCAGATCCCCTGAGCTCAGAGAATCCTCCAGCCCGCATAAGTCAGAAGTGACTTTTTAGTCCGGGTATTATTCTTCCTTGTGAGAGATTTTAATGAAGTTATCTGAGCACATTCTCTCTTTCCCTCTTTCAAAAACCAAAAGCAAACTGTAGCCTCTTTTCCCAGGACTTCCACAGGATACAGACTACAACAGCAGCTTTTTTTGTGCCATCTAGTGACACTATACCTGAGAAAGACATCACCATCTCTTAATTTCTAGTATCATCTCAACTCTCTCTGCAAATGCACCAATTCCACCTCTTCAAAGCAATCATCTGTATTAATTTGAAAGTCAAAAAGTTCTATCAACTATTGTGCCAATGTTTTTAAGGCATCCTTAAAAATGCAGTATTGCAAACTCAAGAGACAACAGCTATCACCAGGACAACTAAGGCTAATTATTGCAGCCTCTTCCCTTCAATGCACAATTTACCTGCAAACTCTCTCCCAACAGCAACATTTCCATTTAGGTTGGTGGAAAGCTGCTTCTCTTTTTACCACTGTTGGATGTGCTTTCAAAAATGGTAGTAGCATATAACTAGTGAAATGCAAAATTCCTTGGATGTAAAACTCTTCCCCTCGCAAGTACAAATTTACCAGCTTCTAAGCCCCCAATGCTTGCAGTTTATCACAAGTTCCCATCCTCAGAGTTCATTAAAGAATTCAGAATTTACTCCAAAACTCAGTGAAAACATCGTATCTGTCTATGGACTTCAACTTCTTTAGGTTTTCTGAAAATGAAGTTCACAATGACAGCTAAGTTCTGCTTCTGAACCTTTCCAGGCAATTGGAAAAGTAGGGATATATAGTTATATCAAATATGTCCATTCAAAACTGCCTTGATAGGAAAAGTCTTAAGCCTGGAGTGCAGTGGTCTGCACTCAGGAACAGCAAGAAGTAAGGTAATGATTCAGGTTTTCAATTTTTTTAAAGCTATTATTTTTGGGGGCATGAGGAAATAAATTAGAAAGCTCACTTCTTTGAAAAATCAATATTACACGTATTTGTGTAATATTTGCAAATACACCTGTTTTTACAAGTACCCTGTAAATTTGTAAATACAGTTCTGAAAACACATTCAGGTCACTTTATAGCACATGTTGACTGACTATAGCTACATACATGTGCATTTTTCCATTAAAGAGGCAACATTTTATCATATTTTAAGTATCATAGTATCATCACAGGAATTTCCTAGCCAAAATAATTACCTTCTTTCAATCCCATGATGGGTACTGCAAGGAGTATAGAAGTAGTATTATCTTGAGACTTTTTTTTGAAATCTATTTTTTAGCAAATGTTCTCTAAACCCACTATGAAGCTTGTATTGCTAACCTCATTCTGTCTTCCAAAAGGGTATTTCCCTGGAAAATTGCATAATCTTAAACAACAGATGAAAAAAGCAAGCCAAGTAAAAATCTTTGGAGGGATTCAGTTCTTATACTATTCTAATTAAAAATTTTGCAAGCAGCTTAAACAAAATGTATAGTGACTCTCAACTGACAGACCCACTTTGAAGAAGGAAGTGAGTTCAAAGATGAGGAATAAGACTGGTAAAAGGATTAGAGGGCACAAGACAGAACTTAAATTGCAGCAGGGTTATAAAATTGACTATGGGCTTGAGATTACATTTGCTAAAGCCACTAATGCTGAAGACTCCCACCGAGTCTAATGGAGTTAGGATCCATCTCTGGGTAAGAAAAGGCAACTTCGTACACAACAACTTCATTCTGAGTACGTGCAATGGTTCAAACCATTGGAGCCATGTGAAAGAAAGAAAAAGTTGGCTCATAACGTCTGTTCATGCAGCATTTGCCATGGAGAACACTAACAAGAAGGTAGGCAGTTTGATCAGATTTTTATGTTTGGTAGGCAGAAAAAAGTTTAATTCAATTGCACATCTACTGGAGAGATCCTACAAATGACTAAACATAAGCTTAATGCTTTCTGTTGCCATCTTCCTATTACGCACATGCGTCAGAGCTTGGGTGATGTCCTTCCTTTCCTCACCATTTCTTTCTGTCAGTCTTCCAAGCAGGGTTGATGATTCTGATAACATTCCTGAGAATAGGTCTTATCAAGGAGTACTGCATTTAGACTTGATTTCTACACTAAGGCACTGGAAGAAGGAAACACAAGCAAAAGAGGTAATAGGAAAGAACACACAAGGGAGTGACATCCTCCTGAAGCCCCAGGATCTGAATTCTGCAGATTACAGAAATCTAAACCAGGCTGAATATATTCTACTGAATGAAATAAAAAGTGAAAGGGTAGATCCATGTATTAACTCACTGAGACATCTGGACCTATCATGCCTTCAGGAAAATAACCTTTGAATACATGTTCAAGATGACACGTAATAGTATATTAAAAAAAAGACAAAACCATCACCACAGCTATAACTAATCATAAGAAAAATTACAAAGACCATCAATCTATTAGTCTACATGGTTATACACTATTCTCAACTAATATAAAGCTCATACAATAATTATCAGATATAATCAACTAAGTTACCATCTGCAGATACAGATTTTTGTGATTAGGGAAATATAAATTAACAATGATGTAACACCACCTTCGTTTTATCATTATTCCATGACTCCTGGAAGTTTGGGGAGATTAATTATTTACAGAAGAACTATATGAAGGTGTATACCCACATATGGGACTTTCGTGGGTTTTTTTTTGTCAGACAGCTTCATAGGAAGATATTTCCTTAGCCAGAAATAGATAAGAAGCCTACCCGTGCCTGCTTCTCTCCTGTTGCTGTATTTACTGGCTTGCTAATCTAAACGAACAAATGGAGCACGGGAAACAAGCCAACAGTTACCATTGGAGACTTGGCATCACAATATATGCCATTGGGTCACATTTGTTTTCTCCTTGTTATACCAGCAATGTAAACAGTTTGAAGACCCAAACTCCACACAAATGAAGAAAAGACCTTACCTTTTTGGATAGTAAGCATAGAAGAGTATGTGATGGAGACTCATGATTAAGTACATTTATTAAATATATTCAAAAGACTGAGAAAGAAATACTAAGAATAATCATACGCTTTAAATTACAACATCCTTTTGTTTGAATCAACAAAGCAAAGTCAGGGATAATCAAAAAGTCACCACAGTAACAGGCTCTGCTCCCCTCTTTGTATGCCTGTCGGCCGTGGAAAACATCTTACAGCTCCCAAGTTCCAGATCCAGCCTGTCTGTATCTGTCCTGAGCAGAAGAAAAAAAGCAGTCAATGCTTTCAAGTTCCTACTTGTACATGGATGATGGAGTCCTACTATGAAATCTGTTTTGAGGACAGGGAGGGCAAGGTAAAGGCAGGCTGTATTAATGTAGATACATTGACATGGCAATCTACTAACTCCAGATATGCTATGCTGCAATTATTTTTAAAAAAGAAAACAAAAACCACACACACACTCTTTTAACCTTTTTTCCACTGCACATGCTTCTGTCCTAAAGGACTGATATATCAGCGTCAGAGAAGCAACCAACCATCAGAAGTGTTTCAAGAGTTAACTGGGTATTGAACTCCGCATTTCAGCACCTCACTAAAACAGCACATTCTGCGCTCAGGGCACAACGTGTGGACTTTCTCTTCCACAGACCATTGCTATAGAGCTGGGTTACTGATATTTTTTAATCTGCTATCCTACCTTTTTTAAAATCTCAAGTGCCTGCAGTAAAAAAATGAGACGAATCTGTTGCATGACTACTTCTTACTATGGAAAATTAAAAATCATGCTTTTTATAGCCACGGAATAATTTTCAGCAAAAGATTCTTTTCAGTTACTTAAATATTTAACAGACTCTAGCTCCTCTCTGCAGCAGTTGCTCAGTAAGCTGTAATTTTCTTGTAATTGGGAAGATAAAGGTATGGCTGAAATTCACGGACTTTCAGCATTACAAACAAGTTTGGTTGCGTCTTCCTTTTAGAGACTGATAAGGGAACTATATTTAGGAAGATTTGTTTGTGTTTTGTTTTTTTAAACACATACTATCAGTATCAAGTGTGCTAAAAACAGAACTCAGGATTATAATGGCAGTATCAGAGTGATAGGCTCCAAGTCTCAGTGTTTAAGGCCATAAGGGTCACCTGACCACACAGCCTTAGCTTCTGTATGTCACAGTACATTAATAATTTGTCCACAAACTTTCACACTGAAGACAACAACTTGCGTTTGGGTAAGATGTATCTAGAAAATTGAGAGCTTCCCACATAGGTAAATGAAGTGCAAAGAAAATTCATTACTCTGTACACTTCTGTTATTGCGAATATTTACCAACTGTAGAAATTGGCTAATATTTGCCTTTTGTTATGGATATGATGCCATGTAGCTCATCTGCAGGAAGGAAAATATGGGAGGGCATGAGTTGTAAGTATCAAATCCACAGTTTGCCCCCTCCAAAATAAAACCTCACTGATATTCTAAGACTGAAGCTTTGGTTTTAGCTGCTCAGGTTAGAAATGCATTTCATTATTGCAATAGCTTGTTGTAAACTGATTTTTATATCTGCCTAAAATAATTAGGTGCTTCTATGCTACTGGACGTCAATGAATTTTTGGTGTCTGGCTTACTTATGCATTTTTCAAAAATGCTGCCTAAACACACTATTCACAGTACACAATAATAAAGACAGAGTATTCTTGTTTGGATCATTTCAGGGGTGGGTTATACTAATCACCTTTTTCAAGTCTGAGTGCAAGTTTCCTTGAAGTAAGATCTATCTGGACACAGCACTTCAGACTAGGCTAATCTCAAGCACTGAGAGTGAGCTCACATTGATCACAAATGTTACCTGGATAATCAAGCTATTTACTCAATGGGTATCAACAGTCACAGGACTCTTCCCACTCTATCACTATAGTAAATACTCCTCCCCTCACCCCCCATTGCTGTGTGCACAAGAATATACTGGAAAGAATCTCCTTCAAGGACAGATTGAGCTCATTAAAACACAATGATGACTCTAATTTCTTATTTCTGCCTTAAAAACCCACACTGCACTTACTGTTCCAGATAAAGATCCCCATATACTAACTAGAAATCTTTCAACAGCTAAAACAGTTAAAGCTACCTTCAGGATTCGTTTTTGGGAAACTCAGCAAGGAATGACAAATGGATTTAAATCAAGACTAGTTTACTGCAACAGAAGGCAAAGACCAAACTGTTGGTATTTCTGCCTCCCTAATATCCCTTATGAGAGAGAGAGAGAGAGAGAGAACACAAACAAAACAAAACAAAAATCCCAGACCTGTCTGCCAGGTAATGAACCAACTGTTTTCGATCAGCAGAGTAAGATTTCATCCACTGTAGGGATGAATATGAAAAAACAGAAACACAAAATTTGATGAATTAGATCTCATGGTTCAGGAGGTAAAAATCCCAGAACAAATCAATAAAAGACTGCCCCTAAAATGCTACTCCTACTCATAGCATCAAGCTGTCATTTGTTTCTTTTGGGTAATACTGAAATTGATTGGAACTGAGTGTAGGATGCACTCACAAGAATAAAATATTTGTAAACAAAAGATTTTTATTTCATTATAGAGCTGTTAGACCTGGAACACTGGGCAAATTCCAATCTGTGTAATTACATTCTGTCTACCTAAATTCTCTCTGCAGCCTTAATTGGAAATGATGTTTTTCTTCATTTCCTCTCCTACATTATGGTTCCACCACAGAAGTGTGCACTTGAATGAAATTACTTTTTATAGTCAGCATAAAGGACAACCTGGGACACAAGGATAGAACAGAGTTGTTACAAATGTAAAAGTGACAGAAAACTTTCCAAGTGGTCATTATAAGAACCTTTTAGACTCCTCTCTGGTGAAGTAAAACAGGAAAAAGTATGCTTCTCTTGGTATGTCTGAAACCAGTTAAGATTTCTCCACCATTTTCTAAATAAATCATCAAGTATCTCTTGTTAAGTGCTAAAGCAATGAGTGTTAGCCTCCCATACTAATACTGAAGAATTCACACTTACTTTATTCTTAATGATCTCTATATTGCGCGTGATGATCAACTGTATTAAAGTTAAAAATCACACACAAAAGCTAATGAATGTCATTCTTAATAAGTAATGTATGACTTGCTAAATATTTATATTTAGGTGAAACTAGCAATAAAATAATCTTACTTTGAATTAGCTAAATATCTTCCCCTTCTCACTCCCCTCAATCTGAAACAGATTGCCAAAGCACTCATTTACTTTGCAGAAGTTACACAAGGAGACCGAAGAGTGTTTTCACTCACTAGTACTACAGATTTTCAATAACTTTTTTTCACTAGTTGAAAAGAAACTGTGGAAAAGTGAGGTGTTCCTCATTTCCTGGTAGGAGGCTGCAGGAGTATATTTACATATGCAATCCCTAAGATCCTAGACTCCTTCTAAGACTAAAGGTCAGAAAGAAAAATTGCTACATCAGTTGCTGTAACATAATGCATATCTGTACACTTTACAGCACACAGCAGTGTCAACTATAAACAGTGTACTCATTTATTACAAAACTGCCAACAGTGAAGCAACAGATTTCCCACAAATCATAAAGCTGAATGTTTTAACTGTCTTACATTATTGATATATCTGTGCTTGTGTGTGTATATTTATATAAAATATATGAATATATGAAAACGTGTCATCATTAAATAGTCATATAAACTGGAATATATGTAACTGAAATGTTAAGCATAAGAATAGGAATTTTAAAATTTGTCTAATTTAACCTCCATGCTACAATGTAATTGAAAAGCAAAAAGATTTAAGCTTTCTTCACTTAGCATTCAAATCTCTTCGTAGAACAGTACGATAGCGTTTCTTCCCTTAATTATGTTAAAGAGCTGATTTGTGAGCAAGGTCTGGCATTTCATCTTGCAAGGGAACTTAAATCTTACACAATTCTCACTGAGACTAAACAGACAATGTGAATACAAGGACTTTTCTGTTTACAGAGTGAAACAACTTGATCTGACTGCAGGCTACTGCAAAATCTGCCATTGGTTACACTGATCAATGGAAGACAGAAAAGGGCCTTTAAAAAAACAATATAGAAAGAAATAGAAAAAAATAAAATACAGTACACTTCAGCTTCAAATTGATTTGTTGCCTTTAAAATCCACAAAATTCAGGCTTAGCAAATGCAGAAGTTCAAGAACAACTTAATCATGTATGAAACACAACAGAATTGCAACATTTCCCTGACTGACTTATGACCACAGGCATTCCAATATATCCCCAATTCTCTGTAAACACGTCAGAATAAAAAGACTAAATAATGAAATTATAAATACCAATGTTTAATTTGACTCAATATGGTTTCCAGCACCACAGGATGGTAATGCCTCACAGATGTGAATGCATTCATACTCACATCTCTAAGATGTTCTCATACCTCATAACCTCATCACTACACTTGTGGGAATTTCACCATACCATCAAAACACGATTAAAGGCGGCCAACCTGCGAATTATTCCTTACCCAAAATGCCTGCCATCAGCTATTACCACTAAGGGGTCAGAAGTATATGATCCCTCTTTTTTGCCAGCATTTATGAAGATAAAGCTGGCCTTAATCAAGATGATTAACAACTCTCTTTGAAATGGCGGGAAAAGGCAGCAAACATTCCACAAGGTTCTCTTCAGTCTTTTTGGCCAGAAAGAATGTGGTTAGGACACAGGAACCCAAGGAACAGCTTTGCAGTAAGTGAATATAGGGGGGGAAAAAAAGCCTAAGGATATTCAGGATCCAGTGAAGAAGGTAGGAAACAGCAGGGCCAGACAGCAGCTCTTCATCCCAATCTAATAGGACTGATGAGCCGGATGGCAACCGTAAAGAGAGTATCAAAGAACTTTAGGAAGAAAATAAAATTCCATTGCAGCTGGAACCAGGTTTATAGAAAACTAGTGTGAAGGCCAAAGGGACAGTGAAAGGTATTGTTCTCATGAGGAGAAAAATGACCTTTGTTGCAGTAAGCTATTCAGCTTCAACCCAGCTTTGTTCCATTTTCAGTCTCCTCCAAAAACTCCAACTCTTTGGCATTCCTCCTGTTGGTGGGGGGGCCTCCTACTTACCCTACTAAATGCATAAAACTGATAAAGAATAAATAACACAAAGCACCAGAAAACATATGCTGCATTTTTAAATGACAGTGAAGGGTATAAACTTCAAGCATAAATTATGCAGCACAGTGAACAAATCCAGATCAGTGCTGGCTTCATTAGTAGCAATATTAGCATACTGCTACTTTAGACATAGCCACTGCAAGCATGTCTGCTGTAGCAGTCATCTGCTCAGAATGGCTACATTTCACAAAATATAAAACCAGTACATCCAAAGAGAAGAGTACTACCCCCAGAGTGGAATTCTGTAACAGAAGAGAGAGCACTGATACAAGAGAGTTCCTTTCTTTCATATATCAAGTGGCTGTTACAGCCTTCAGAGGATGCCAGAAGTCAGTGTTATTATTGAGACCTCCAAATCATTCTGAATTATGTTAAAAGTCTTGTAACTATCATGTAACCATAACACCAAGTCCTTTCACTCAAAGTCCCTGCTCCTCACATCTAGCTGGAGATTCAGCTCTCCATAATTTTCGTATTTTCCTGTCTTATCTTTAATCTATCACTGTCTAAAGAACAGGATGACAATTAATGCAATCCTACATTTATAATACACCTTCATCAGAATAAGCAGCTGAAGTTCAAGTAGAAATGACAATTATGTAACCTGTAATTACTATTTCTGCCTTAATCAGAAATGTTGTTCTGAGACACTGGTCAGTGTAACAACACTGACAATTAATAAAACTAAAAGGGATTATAATATCCAAGAGAGTTAAGTCTGATTTCAGATGTCCAAGCCTACACCTGTAAGATGTCCTGTCTATCAGCTGCCTAGACGGTTAGCCTTGTAGCCCTAGCTTAGATGCAGCCCACACTACTTGAAGAGTACGACGAACTTGCTGTGGGGTATACGGCAGTTAGGGCTGAACCAGTGCAAACTTTCCACCTTCCTCCATCAATAAGAGAGTGTAGCAAGTTTTTGAACAGTTTCACCCATCCCTACCCCAAAAGGAGCTCAAAATAAACACTAGCCATGATAAAAAAAACCCCAACATATGGCACTCAAGCAGTAAACACCTCAAACTTGTTCTCCAGTGCTGCCAGTGGCTTGCTAAGTGGTTTTGGATGCATCACTGCAACTCCTAGGTGTTTCCAGCCTCAGTCTTTTCTGATTATACCATACATACAGCAGTACAAGTGTTGTGTTCTAATATTAGCTTACCCAGACACCATGTTTAAAGGGAACCAGTCATAGCCAGCATCAACAGGTACTACCATCATGCAAGTAACAAAAATCAGTAAGAATACAACACTAAAAGTTGCATGCCTTTAACAGGGTTTTGAAGGCACGTTTCTTTCTAACACACCAATTAAGCCAGCTGAGTGAGCTGTTATTTAATCCATTCTGCCTCTGGTTCAGTACCTCTAACAGATGCAAAGATTACTTAAAGGAATACTGGGAAATGAAAAATCTCAGTTTCTTCTCTAGAATGCACACTTCTTGCATTCATCTAGGCAAAGTATCCAGACATGGATGGGTTAATGCACAATATCAATACTTGGAACATTTGAAGCCACAGAGGTCTCTTTGATCTTTCATTCGGTTTGCAATTGAAAAAGCAACTGCCTCACCCTACGCAAGATAAAAATGAAACAGAATTTGACATCACGTTAGAAAGGATTCAATTCAGTTCAATATAACATGGTATCAGAACTGCAAACCACGATACACAATGCTGCAAATGAAGAGAAATTTACTTTAAAGATTCTTCACTTACAACAGATTTCAAGCAGCTAAACTCTTCAAGATAGCATCCTGCTTACTACAAATTAATCTGGAGATATGGATCCAAGGTCATCACTTTCTTCTAATGACCTGAACTTACCAAATATTAAACATTATACAAAGCAACACAGGCCACTGCTGTAACAAATGACCAGACTATTCCACTTTGATCAGCATGGAGTCCCATAAAATTATCAAGGAGCTTAAACTTGTTTACCAGATTACAGTAATATAAAACACAACTTCTCAGCTACATTGTCCCTGAAACTGTAGTGCCCCATTTTTTTTTCCAGAATTAATTTTATCAGTTCCCAAATGCTGTATTTTGAAGCTAGAAAGGATAATTAAAGTTGCTGCTTACACCACCTCTTAAGTCTCTGTATCACCTTTTCTCTGTGCTGGAGATCAAACAGGATCCTCTCCCCTTAGGTAACTAGGCTACAGAAAGGACAGATTCTTTCTTGACTAACATACCACATGGTCATAAGGACAGGATGAACATATTAGCAACAGCAGTGTTGGCTGTATTCTGATTGCAGGGTCACTGCTGCCTGTGAGGGTGTGGAAGGCAGAAAGGACTTTGTATTTAGCTCTAACAGCTTCTCCTACTCTAAATAATTTTATTTCAGGTACTGGAAATTTGTTCTGGTGTTTAATGAGATGCAATGGAATTTGGATCTCTCATTTGAATAAGGAACTTTTCAAAACATACCTGTGTTTAGGGCTTTGATAGAAACCATTTTGATTCTGAATTTACAGTTCCCTCATAGTTGACTAATTATGGGTCATTAATAAGACAATAAACCACTTTGATCCTGATTTGATTTAAACCACTTAAATTGAAGTTTGTCCCCTGTGACGAGTATCTATGTACCATCAATTTCCGAGTAACACTCCTGATGGCCTCAGATCAATAATCCACAAAAATAAGACACTAGGAAGTAAAAATCCTTAAAATTAAGTATACAAGTATAGTAAGACTGGATTTTGGTTGATGAGTTTGGGAACTGAGCTTGCAAGAATCCACTCGATACTCTTACAGTTAAATTATTCTGTGGCCTTGAATGAAGCGGAAGGTTATCATTTCCCCTAATCAGAATTTTGCCTAGTTTGTGCACTACTAAATCTGGGAAAATAGTTCAAACTTTTGTGCAAATGCTGTATTATGAAATCCATGTTTGCTAATTCTTGCCTGTCAATGTCAGTTAAACGCTATAGAGGCTGCTGAGGCAGCACAAGTCCTGGTATAAGAACACACAGCTTCCTGTTCTAGCAGGGCTCTTTGCTCGATCCCACATTTAGGAATTAAATATTAAGGAAAGAATTCTACTTTTTGATTAGAAAAACCAACCAATCAACCCCCTCGGCCCTCCAGCACGCTGTCCTCCTATCTTGTTACTTTCAGGAGATCAGGCATCCCCATATCCTTCCCTTCACATGATGTCTAAAGGCAGGCATAAAACTCACACAACCACTTTTTTTAGGGTTGCATTCACAAATGAATGTGCATTTCTATTTATTTATTTATATTGATTTATTTAATTTCCCTGTCCAATTATGATAAGTAGACAGAATGACAAAATCATGGCCTATCTAAAGTTCAAGCACAGTCCTGGCAAGTACTTCTTTCAAAAGTTGTCACTCAGTTCGTTTACAAATCGTACTGATTTGGAACACGTTTCTTCCATACTCTACCCAGTTTTTTAGTGAACAGATATGGCTTTGGAGAATCAGATCAATGGGTCTTTGAGTCCAAAGGAGAATGCTAATGTGAACCGGGATGCAACACGCAGGTTTCACCATGTAATGAGTGTGGCCAAAGAAAAGTTGCAGGTAGTGCCTGAACCTCTAGAGTTCAGTGACAGAATTCATACAAAAGGACCCACTCATAAATTGAAAATGTATCCATGAAAACATGTGGGTGCGTTCACCTTTTTTAAATGATTTACTAAGAATTTTATACACTAGAAAGTTAACAAGTTCACAAATGCTTGGCAATTTCCAAAATTTGCTCCTAAATGAATTACAACTTAGCAATTACTACTACCTAAGTAGTCTTTCAGGTCTTTATATACTTATATATATTTAGTCTGTATCTACAGCATTCCCATGCAATGAGTGATAGTACTTCAAAGAGCATTTATTTACCATTCTCCAAATTCATAAAACTAGTTCAGATTCTTTTTCTGAAAAAATTACAGATCAGATCAATTTTCACGATTACAGAATGAGTCCAGCCATCTACTATTTAATATACAATTTGACTCCCATAACGATGCTTCAAAATGCCAACAGAGGAGACATATTCCTCACTGTTACTCTGGAAAGCAAGTATCTAATCTGAATTTCTGCCAGATAATTCTAAAATCGGCTGTTTGTGAACAGCAGATAATTTTTAATTAACTCTCAATACTACATGAAGCTGAATTCTTCACTACTTATGCATTTCTAAATAGGTCTGCATTATGGCCTCAAAAACAAGAAGTGTTATCAGAAATCTGATATCAGTTCCTTAAAGAGCAGAACAAGCTACTTAATATTCTGGTGCTCCTGCAGTTTGATCTAATCCTCAATGAACTGTAGGAATGACAAAATATTAATTATGGACATATTTTGCTTCATTATTTATGCTTCATCCAAAAGGTAATGTTTAAGAAACAAACCCCTCATGCTTAATTCTCTGTCATCTTTTTGCTAATTATCACAGCAGGGGGTTGTGAATTGAAACCAAATCAGCTGACTCCTACTGTTTGCAGCCTCTCAAACATGTTCTGCTTGTAAGCTGTACTTAAAGCAGGTATAAAAGTCGCATTTGCATAAGCTCATACTCCTAACACTGAAATACTTCATTATTTTTAATTTCAATGACAATCTCTCTCTCATCTGGATTTAACTTCATTAACAAATGAAGTCTGGACCTCCTCTCAATGGAGAGATCTTTCTAACACCCTTCTCTGCAGAACTATCTAACCAGGATATCTTGTTTTGTAAGGAATGGATGAGTCCATAGACAGATATTTAGGGAGATGCATATTGTTTACCAGCTAGCACAGTTACTTGGAAGTTGCAATGGGAAGCTGAGCTTCTCCAAGGAAAGCTCCATACAGAGGACTGACTCATCAAGCTACTTGGAAACGTCTCTTGGAGGAGTCTCCCTCTACTGTTTTGTAGGATGCTGTGGAGACCAGCTTCACAACACAGACCAGTAAAACATCCTTAGTCTATCACCACTTCTACACATTCCTCCATCCGTAAACTGCCTACACCTGGGGACAAAGAGACTGTGCACTAATGGAACTATCCATCAAGTGAATACATCTATTGATTTAGACCATAAGGATATTAAATCTGACTGGAAATGGATACAAATATTCATATAGACACTGATGACATGCATGTAGTCCTTTTCCTAGCAATTATCTTTATGCTAGTTACACCAAATTTTCCCCTCTTTTTTGAGAGCCAAAGTAACAGACCACAATTTTAGAGATGAACGACAAAGGCACACACAGTATGGCATAATTCATCCCATAATATTAACTCCTTTCTTTAGGGAACAAGAAAGCATCAAAACAATGAACTAGCAATATGCCAGAAACAAAATGGATGTGATGCTGCTCATAAAACAACTGCAGTACCTCTTAATTGGTCATTAATTCCAAGTTAAAACAGCAATGCTTTTGTTCCCCACTGCTGTAAAATGTAATAAAAAGGATTTTGTCTCTTTTCTTCCCTCTTATAAATATTCTCTCTACTTTTTGAATCAAACAATTGATCTAATGATATCTTTGCAGGTACATTTCATGCAAAAAGTCTGCTTCATTCACACCTACCTGAAAAGGCAAATAAGTAACGAAGGTTTAATTTTTTTTGCCCCTTGGTCAAGTTAAAACAATCATTTCTGTAACTTTCAACAGTACTGCAGCTTCTTTATGTTAAACTGCTTGCAAATAGTTGACAGAGACCCGTCAAAATAATGTGCTTGGTTACTAAAGTATACTGTTTGACTGCAATAACTATACATAACACAAGGACAGTTAGTTCCACAAGTGGCTATCCTGCCTCTGCACCACTTCCAAGCAAGTGGCAGAAAGAGTTCTTGGCTAATGCTTTGAAGAAACTTACCAGCTACAATGGGCTACCTCAGAGCCCAAGCCAAAGTTCATGAAGTCTTTTCCCACAGCACAGCAAGCAACAGAGTTAAAACAAAGAGAAAACCCCATACTAATTTTTTTCAGAGAGCACCTAGCTGTGAAGACAGAGATGAAGATTAAAACAAAATCAATTATTTCTAAACAATTAAGCACAAAGAAACCCCATGATATGGTCAGCACTGCTGAATGGCAGTTTTGCAATATCATCAAAGTGTTTTGCAATTATTCTTCTTGAAGACTACAGGCTAAATCTTTGGCTGATATTGATGCATACATGAACATCATTTATAAATTTCCCCTGAAAACCTAGGAGAATTCCATTAGTTGTTTAAGAAACATACTCTGGAGCTTTAAACTTTACACTTTGACAGCAAAGAACAAATTTGTACATCCACATGTATATGTGAGTATATATATTTATGCATGCATATGTATATATACACATACATAATAACACGCACACCCCTACACTGGACATTACCTTTAATTGTCCTTTTTTGCCTGTCTGCATCTAAATACATTTCTTTTGACACTTGTATCCAAGCCTCTTCTTGTAAGCATTCATTTCATGAAAGAAACTACAGACTTGCAGAGGTATATACGTATTGATAAGCCCCTCAAGCTGCTATTCTTTGTACGCAACCAGCGAACAAGCACACACAGAACATTTCATCATTGTGCTACAGATGTGCATTAGGGGAACACAAGAAAAGTGAAAAGCAGTATTTTCTTTTCCTACTACACTAATTATCAGAGTCTCCCAATATTCTATAAGTTTATACTAAAACCAGGATATGACAAATAGTCTTCATCTGCCCTAGTTAATAATTTGCAACTCTGAAAACATCAGCAACATTACTAGCAGCATTAGTATTAATTATGCCTAGAGAAAAAATAATTACAACATATTTACTCTAATTCAATCCTTTTGTTTATGTTCAAATCTTTCCATCTGAACACAAGACAACCACTTTCTAAACTCTGTGGCTAGGTAAGGCATATCATACAACTGACCAGACAAAGCGCCTGGGTGAAAAACAGCATTCTTGTTGTTAACATTACAGTGGTCCTACAGTTGATTTTCTCCTAATAAACACACAGGCAAAACATCACATAATTTTGCCCTATTCTTCCTAACAGCCATATGCTATATGCATACATTTCCCTTTTGGACTTAGAGCTGTTCAGTGTTGCTTTGCACATCTCTTGTATTTGGTTTGGAAACAAACTCAACTCAAGCCTACCTGGCTTGGAAACCAATGCAAGCTAGAAGCATATACTGGTTTTTGCTCTGGATGGTTACCACAGAGACAAGGTTCACAACAACAAAAGACACAGCGTTTAGTGGCTGTTAAAAATGCCTGTTGCTGCTGAAGCATAGGACAAGATCCATGTCTCCACGTATTTTTGTTGGCACAATAGCTACTATCTGGAAATGATGCTGCAGGTGGTATAGCTTTGTTCCACACTCCCACTAGTTTAGCCGTAGGAAGTCCACTGTGATTTAAAATTATCCGGTCTTTGAGTGTGGAACTTATGGAAACCAAGATTTTTAGCACCAACAGTCTCACCATCAGCAGACTACATGAGCTATGCCACAGGACTTTAATCTGTCTTGGTAAGATGTCGGGAACTCTGCTGATGGCTCAGCATTACAGAGCACAAACAGATCCCAGAAGTGACCTTTGGAGGGTGAGGGTACGTGGCACTAAGGTTTGAAAAGGGGAAAAACAAATTAAATTGCTACATCACAAATAACATCTGGCATAAAACAGTGGCTCTCACTCCAGGACTACCCTCATTGAATTGGGATATCTGGTCACCCTACTCATGTCATCTGTGCCTACTTCATCTTGATCCTTATAGGTCTGTCACTGGTTTATTTCCTTGTCAGTCTGAGCAGAAGCAGGAAGAAAAGCTCTGGAGACAATTCCCTTCACTTGTAAGACATGAGCACTCTGCGTGATTTAGCAGCACTTTCACTTATGGTATCATTCACCTTTTCTAGGGAGTTTCACTGAGTAAATTAAGCTTCCAAACACTGTATAGATACTTGCTGTAAAAAGGTCCCAGTCACCCAAATTTATTTCTAGTCTCTGCTATTACCCTGGATGCATAATCATAAAGCACATACCTGCAATGTATGTTTGCATGTTCCATTTCATCCTCTGCAGAACATGGTTATAGTGCTTATATAAACATGGTTATATGCGGTTAAATATGATTATATAAATAGGTTACAATTATGCATTATAAATCAATGTACAGTACTGCACAGTGGAAAAACATATTAAACTATCACAGGGGATGCATACTTCTTTTACGCGTGAATAATTACTACCGTTTAAGCCACGAATAACATAAGCAGAAGTTGTTAAGTGAAAGCTGGAAACAGGTTTTACAGCTCAGTGGGAAACAGAATACCATTTTAGGCAAACAAAAGAGCGTCATTGTGTCTTGTACAAGGTGAAAAAAAAGTTTAAGGAAACAGTACACTGGTAATAACATTTAAGTAATTGCTATATTCTGATGCATCTAAAAGTGCTGCTATTCTTAAGCTGGTTAAAAAAAAAAAGCTAGCAGAAGTCTTTCATTGCAAAAGTGGTGATGATTCCATCATCATCACTCAAAGCCTCATTTATTGGGAGCTAGGAACAAAGTAAGTCAAAGAAAGCAATGAGATATTTATTAAGACTGCATCATAAAAGTGACAAGTTATAAATTAAAGCAAGCTTTTAAAAAAATTTTCAAGCTATTTTAATAATTGTTTCAAGCTATTTATTTTTTGGAATGAACAGTCAACAAAGGAAACTGCAGACATTGGCAAAGTGAGACTGGCAAATGAAGAGTCTTGTTTGTTTACTGGGATAAAATATAAATCTCCTTCAATCAGTACCAAAATGAATTAGCAATAAAAGTGCGTATTTGCAAGAGTATGGTCATGTTAATTATTAATCCAATAAACACTAACTATGAAAAAGCTGATGCATTGCTAAAGCTCTTTCTGATCTATTTCAGCCACTTGTTTTAACTGAAACAGGTCAGACAGGGTTCATTTAAGCAGCTGAGCTGACAGATCTGATGGGTGGCAAGTATCTGGGAGAGACAGAAGTAGGGACTAACACTGCAGTCAGAAGTGAATTGATGAACATGTTGTGAATGAAATGAAACAGAGAAAAGAGAGCATTCTTACAATTTTATTTAGCCATGACAAAAAAGGATGCTGATATTCCATGGTGCTTACTGTTACATTGACACCCATGGACAGAGTATTCATTAAAAAGAAAAAATTAATTCTTTAGGACCCAGGTATCAGGTAACACTCATATGGGGAAAGAAATCTCTCTACCAGGATGGCCAGTTTCTGTCTGGAATGCAATGGGAGTCTCTGTTGCCAGGATCCTTGCAGGATCATCTTCATCTGGATTGTGAGAGACTACCCAGACCGTTCTTCTGCTCAAACCTCACAATCCAGCTGGCCCAAGGTCCTACATAACCACTCCAGCACGTGCATAATCCATTGCTTTCATCTTAACTATATATGACCATTTTGACACCCACAGGCACAGTTTCATAGAGTATATACAAATGTCTTACCTATATTCAATTTGACCTCTTCTGCAGCCAGAACTCTCTGGGACACTCCACTCAGGGCAATAATTTAAGCATACAAATTGTACTAAACACAGCAGGAGCTGGCATGGGGAATCTTGAGAACCGACTAGAATTCCCACCTGGAAAGATCCTGAAGCCATCAGTCAAATACCTCACTGTGAAGGAGGCTGGGAGTCCTGTCAATCACCCAGATGCAAACCACTCCATTATCTCCTCTATGCAGATGATGAACGAGGGAGTTCCTGGATAACCAATTAATGACTTACATGCAGTGAGTGTTCATATAGGGACAGTCCTGATATCCAGTTACAACACTATTATAACTATAGAACAAACTTAATTTTCTTTCTTACAACTCAAATCCCACAGCTCTTGTCACACTTACTATCTCAACTTCCTACTGATTTCAGTCAGAGCTCTGGTGATCTCTAATTGTCTGAAGGCCTCACAGAGAGATCATTCAGTACATTCTCAATCAAAAAACAACTACTGTGAGAAGTAACAAACCATTTAAGCTACATGATAACATGATAAGATGCATATGCTTCCTTTAAGGCTTGCTATATTGTGAACGACCTTGATTCTTTACTAGATACCAAAATAAACTGGTTTAGAGAAATAATCAGTGTTCCATCAGCCACAGAACAAATGCAAGGACTAATGCAAAGGAGATTATTTTGCTTGTGCTCAGATCAAATCTGCATATTAATCCTAAAGCTTAACAGAGAGAGGTTAACCTCAGTGGTGATGAATGAGGGTGATCTTTCACAAAAGAAAGTCTCCCTCAAAAACAGAATAACACAGGAAGAGCAATGCTCTCAAGAAAAAAAAGTTATAGGTTCTCAGAAGATGAAGAGTCCATACATTACATCCAGAGAACACATTCTTGTTCTTTCTAATACTTTTTTTTTTGGTTGGGAAAAATAAAAGAAATGGCTGCTTCTTTGAGTTTAATGGTATAGCTATGCTCTTCTAAAAGCCACTCAAACTCACTGGACCGCTGATGATAAAACTGTCACAAAACTGCTTTATTTGCTCTCTAATAAAGCAGACATATAGTCTGGATATATTTCAATTCCTGTCCAGCAAAATTTAAGCTATTTACCTAACCACCTGTTTTTTCTCAAGGGTTTCAGACTAACACACATGACATTTAATAGAAATGTTTGCAACCATACTCAAATGGATTGCTTCAAAACACTGAAAATGAAACTGCCCTTTCTTCAGGCTCTCAGGCATTGTTAGAAGGCTGCTGACTGCAAATGAAGGGCTTGATATTGATCTCCTTTACCTATCAGTACTATAAACCCCTTGACATGAGCAGAATTAGTATGATTTATTTAAATATATAGAAAAAAAACCCTGGTCCCTACAAGTTACTGAGTGTACACAGAGTGCAAACTACATCCAGGGTAGCTGGATGCAAAAAACATTACCCTCAAGGAGTCTGATAACATTTAGAAACAGACTAAGCCTTAAATTTGCATTTCCTTGTGTGTATTAGATGATATTACCAGCTCAATATTGCCTAATTGCAGTATACTGCATTTTAATTAGATATATGAATGCAAATTATAAATTAAATGAATAATTATAGAATAATTACTATTCATCACGAACATTTACTATTCTATTTCACTGGTTATCTGAGAAGTATTAAAAATGAAAAGCTATGGAGCCTTGCAGGGCAGAAATACCACAATCGCATTTTTAACTAATTCAGAGTTCTCATTCCTTAACTCTCTCAAACAAATGCAAACACTGTTTTTATAGCTTAATAAACAATGTATTTTTTCTAATTAAAAGGTTTTACTACCAATTTATTATTCAGATCCCAAGTTCCTTTGCAACACATTCCTCTTAAATGAAGGACCTCCATAGACTGCAAGATAATAATGGAAATATTTCCATGGCATCATGAACAGATGACAGTTGTCAGGGAGCAGAGGCCATATGCCAAACTCCAATGTGTTCAGTTCTCTGCAGCTTTTAACACAAATGACACTTGGGACACCCTTGACAAAGCACTACTTAGAGGCTTACATGTCACTAACAGTGTACACATTCAGCAATAAAGGAGCTTTTTCTCCTACAAGACTTTCAAAGTGGCAATGGGCAACTATTTATTCTCTCCCCTAAAAGATCCACTCTCTTTTTTTTCCTAACTCCAAACAACCTGTACAAGGGAGTGACATTAAAAATAATGAAACCATTACTGGGTTTGTTGTTGTTGTTGTTAAACTGTAAATAATTGTATACTTATTTAATTAAAGGCAAAGGACTCCCTTTTTATAAGCTACCATAGAGAGATTAAATATGGGGCAGATTCAGACTGGAATCACCAATGAAAACCTAAAGACACCTAAACTGAATTAACCTAGATCTGTATCAGTGGCAATTAAGTTGGAATCTAGCCTACCAGTTAATAGAATAAATTAAAAAAAAGAGTGATTGTATAGATCTAGCCTTGTAGGCAATACATCCTACAATTCAGATAGAGGAAAATTCTGGAAATCGGTAGATGGAATATTTTGAAGTTCCTGTGGTTTTGACACTAAAGAGATACATAACAACGGTCAACTGCAACTATAGTATCATCTCAAAAATTTTATGGTTTAATGCAATAGTTAATTTTCTATATACATTAGCCTGAATCAAATGCCTGAAATATCCAGGTTTATGCTTCAAAGTCTCTATGTTCATGAAAAGGCTAAATAAATGAAAACTCCATGATGTCAGAAATATTTTAAATCTATGAGATTAGTATATCCAGAATTCTTCTCACCTCCTTTATTTTAATGCTTTCTCCACTTCTGAAAATCACAAGTATTTCTAAAACCAAAAGCCTTCCATCACCTGAAAATGGGCCTAAGTATGAATCCTTTTAATTGGTGGAAAATAACTTAAGAGTGTTTTTCCCCTTTATACATGATACATGATTTATAAACACCCAGAAACCTTTTTGGTTAAATTTTAAAGTGTTCTTATTTTCATAAAATCCTAGGTGGAAAAAACAATGCAACATTACCTTTGCTGGTTGCTGTAAGTTGATACAACACATTTATTCTTAAATTTGAGAGAATAAACAGAGGGACCAATGTGCCAGAGTTACATTGTAGGGTTTGGGGTTTTTTTTGGTGGTGGTGGTTTGATTCCCCCTCTCAAGAGCACTGTTGTTTTTAGCTGTCACACAATCACTAAAAATCCTAAAATTTTTAATTAACTTATAACTCCAATTAAATGTCTGTTTGCAAATTGGACAACTTTTCCAAAACACAGATTTTCACATGACATAATGACACAAGTACCATTTTAATTCACTTTAAATACTTACTTCTCATTGCTCAGTGACCATGAATGGTGGACATTCATTGTTACTGCAGTGACCTAAAATGTAAGCCCTTCAGCTTATTATTTCTTGCTCTTTGATCTCAGTAAAAGTGGAGTTATTCTCTATGTTTGGGTACCTAGGCCAGTCAGGCTACTCAACTGCTTAAATATGAGCACGTCAAAACCTGTTTGTTGCCTAAAGTCATATACATTGCTCTCCCAGTCACTGACAGCTATGCATCACTAAAACTGTAAAACTAGACTTTTACCACTAGAAGAACTTCTGGTAGGTAGACAATGATACACAGCTATCTAACACAGGTTCATCTGTAAATGGTACTGATACATACAGAGATATTGCTGCTGTGGTCTGTAAATCACCAACACAGTGATGCAAAATACACTGTTGTAAGACCTAACTGTGAGTAGTATTATCCTTAGAGCAAGTAAGTACATTAAAAACATGCTTTGACTTATTTGGAACACTAGGGGATAATTATTTCCCTTTCTTATTTTTTATTCAGAAAATGGTATATGCCTGTGTATTAGGTTGCATGCTTATGGAACACCCAAAGTCTTCTGCATATAAAATTTGCACCAGCTTGTGGTGACACTATGATCTATCGTGACATGCTGCTTCAGCTTCAAGGATGCTTCATAGAAGAAACTGGGATGACAAAACATGCTTTCACATGTCCCTTTCACAATCAGAAAGATTAAATCACTAAGAAAAAGCAGAATTCACCTCAGATATATATTGAAAGCGATATTTCTTGGAAAAAAGAAAACAAAATGACTCTTTGTAACTGCAAGGAAGAAGCATGTAGTCTGTAATTACTCTGTAGATACCTTTCTGAGTGAGAATGTACACGATGCTTATATTTGATTCTTTTCAAGATGATGTAGCACACTAAGTTAAATAGGAAGATACCATGTAATCTGTCAACAAACATGTAAGACTAGTTATTACAAAGGATGAACCTGAAGGGGATAATTATCAGTGCCAGTGATTCCCAGTACAGCTAAATCACTTGTATATTCAAATCCTTTCTAGTTGTATGCTCAGTACTGGACATTTTAAGTGAAACCACTGCCTCATCTCATTTATATTGTCCCTTGATTCCAGTGAGGAGACATTGTGTGTGAAGACAAAATGTGGCCTTTAACACACATCCTGACAGCGACAAAATCCCCTGATGATGAAATAGATGGCGCTCTCTTGCACCTCTGGAATTTCTCAATATATTTTAGTGAGCAGTTAATCAATTTTTTGTATACTTGAGGAAGAAAATATGTGATCCTACTTATAAAAGTCTCACATGGGGAGTGTGTAGTGTTTGTTCCTAAGCAACATGGGGGCGGGGGTGGAAGAAGGAAAAAAAATCAGCGTGCAGTTTTGAGCTTTCTAACCTTTCCTATAATCTACTTAAAAGACAGAAGCATGCCTTTGGCACATGTTATAGTCAGAACAGCAGTGGAGCAGACATAATGGCACATAACTGACACAAATTCTGATTCTGTTGTGGTAATTACAGCAACAGCTTTATGATTAGGAAGCTCTCTTCACTTTTTTTTATTTGCATTAATCCTCTTCTATGCTTGATTTAGTGCTTCAGTGGTACTTACAATTTGCCACTACCTTTGCCTGTCTGATGCTGTAGTTGGATCTACAGCCCATTCTCAGCGATGCATAGTTCAGTATTAGTAAAGGGCATGAAGCTGATCCTTCCTTTGCACTGCTTCTCTCCCTGCTCCCAGTCACACTAGGGAAGCCACTTACATCAGGCTCTGTTCTGCTTTCTGCTGTTTAAAGCAGCCCACACCTACTCTCTACAGAAAACTGCTTACAGGCTTTTAAAAAATGATTTTACTGAATATATTCTTATAAGCCTAATTTACGTACAACTTGTACTATACTGAATTTCTCTCCCATTCTTATCTCCCATTACCTTGGATAATTGAGAGATGACTAAGTAGTTCTATTAATTGGCAAGTGTATTAAATGTTTTGAACTGTTGCTGTAAATAGGGCTCTTTCCCACTGTGAAAACATAAAGGCTGAAATGCCTTTCCTAAGGCTTTTGGTTTGATGGGTACACTTTTCTTGAACAAGAAACCCCGCACTTTGAAACAAGGCCTGGACAAGCAGATTTAGCACAGAACTGTCCGAAGCTGTCTTCCTCCCCAACCACTGTGCCAGAAGAATAGGGTGCTCTGGTTGTGCAGTTCTCTAAGGAGAAGAAAATGGCTGGCAGATCCACATGGCATGATTTCCCTGATTCTTTACCATTAGTCTTAATATGAATTAAAATATCTGAAATGCTGTCAGAGTGGCACCTATTACAAAACCTGTTCCTCCTCTTCCATGTGTCTTGTAAATTCTGCTTCCTCTGCTAAGGCAGGTCTGGCTAGAAAGTGCTTTGATGCTAAAATCAAAATTCAAACCTCTGCATGCAAATGCTTTTTTGTTGGCACTAATTCAGTTAATTCATAGCTGTAGAGACGTTAAGTATGAGCTGCCAGGAAGAGATCACTGTATTCCACATTATTTTAGATACATTATTTGTATCTAAAACAGAAGAGGCTTCATGCCTGAAGAATTATCAGCCAACTAAGCCTATAGTTGATTGAGCATGAAATCTTTTTATAATCAAAATGATCATCCTGTATCAAACCCACTTCCCAAAATTCTTTTTGACATAAAGTATGTACAGATGTCTTTGAATGTATAGGGCACAGAAAACCTTGACTGAAAAAGTCACTAAGTATAATGGCATGCTGACAGGCAACTGAATCAACTAGAGAGAATTCATCCAATGACAAGAGGTCACCTGCTGACTCTTTGAAACGTTACTCATAAGTACATTACTTTCTAATTACATATTCAAACACCATTTCAGGTATAACCTGAATATAAGACTTTATGTGAAATGTACAGAAGATTAATCAGTATATTAAGAAGCATATGCCACAGCACTTATACAGACAATAATCCCTAATAAGTAAGAATCTTATCACAAGAAAAAAAGGAATAGACTTTAATATGTGGAACATGATTAATCATCACCCTGTAAATCACTATATACTAGTCCCCTAGCTCCTTACATAATCCTCCATCTTCCCCTTTCAACTGATTTTTTGCTACAGTTACAAGAACAGAAACAATCTTACAATTTCCTTTAGGCTTTTACACAGGCTTTGCACAGCCCATACAGTTGTAAAGGCTTCCATAGCTACAGCTACTCAGCACACACATAATTAGAACTATCAGAATTGCATTGGGTAGTTCCCAACATAGGAACTGCTAGATTCAGAAAAAAGACAAAACTGGAAAGGCATACAGTATGTGTTATGTTGCCTTGATCTGCTGAAGGTCATAGCAGGAGAACACAGCTCTACTGATGTGTAGGGGATGGATATATTGTTGCCAAATTAACTTTTGGGAGAAAGTCTTTGGGTCACTTCCGGACTCCAGCACATTTTATAGTTAACTATATTTTAACCACGCTACTTTGACTTTGGAGCAAATGAGCTGTCTTGCTGTACTCTGATCACATTATCCAGAAAACAACCAAAAGCAAGACCTTGCTGAAAACCAGATGCATCTGAAAGCAGAACTTTCTGACTACACAAATAGCATAAAAACATCTTATACAAAGCAGAATACTGGATTAGCATTTTATTTTGGATATGGGCACTGTAACATAAAAAAAAGATTTTTATTTTCTACTTGTCATTTTTAATTGCATCAAATTGAAATGATTTCACTGCATCATGAGACACTGAGCTACATTAACCATATGGTGCTAGTTTGAATCACATGATATAACCCTTACTCTCACTGCCTATCACTTTAAGACAGCAGCATACAAGCCAGCATGAAAAAACATTTCTGTTTGATAGGTTTTTCTTTCTTGTCTTAAACCCACATCCCATGCATCTGACACTTTCTGTGAATTAAGCGTCAGGAGAGAACAGAATCTAACATAGATTATAACCTGAAAGTACACCTGACTAAATCATATACCACTTCTTCAGTTAGCCACTTAAAAAAAAATAAATTAAAGAACACCCCAGTGATCAAATGTAGCAAATCTGTTTAAGTGTTTTGGATTTAATTAAGAATTAAGAGATTGTATTTTGACTGAAAAAGTAAAGCCAGACTGTGCATGGATCTTCCTTGATCTGGGGGAGCCTAAAAAGGCTGCATGAGAAGTAAAATAAGCTAGAACGGAGTTAATTTGAATATATTCAACTAACCACTGGGAAAACGCATCAAGAATTTTTTTTTTTCCTGTCACTTGAGGCCTTCACCTCAGGATTGCAATGTCTCTAAAATAGCTATTCAACTAGAGTGCACTGGTATAGGAACAGGTGATGAAATAATCAGAAAATCTTCAAACTCTCTCTATGTATATTAAGTCTATGAGAAAATGAAATCAGGGATTTATGCAGAGTATGTGCATTATGTTCACATTTTCCACATTATCTGTGTGTTATCATATCACCAAAAGTGCTACATTTTTTAAGATTCACAGCAGTATATTTGAGGCAGATCATATCAACTTTCAGTCCACTGAAGCTGACGAAATGTAGCTCCTGCCTTGCACACTGAAATTTTGCTGCTGGTTCCAGTAAAAGCAGCATTAATCTCATTATTAGACAAACTAACATTTTGCCATTTAAAAAGTGGACTGTGCTTCAGTTGTAGAGGAAAAATAGCTGATTTCCAAAAAGCCCTGTCCACAGATTAATGGGAACCTATATACTGATATACTTCATCAAAGAAGAGTAATACATCACTCAAACTCTGGATGGATACTATCAACCCAAGATGACATTCAATATCAGGAAGAGCACCAATGACTAGCCCTCTTCTCAATGTTTCAAATACTCTCCTGAAAGCTGGACAAGCCTTCCGCAGCTACAATCCCCAACAAATAGTTAAGTCACAAGAGAAAGCTGGTGTTTAGATATAACACATCTTTCCTAATAATCCATTAAATATTATGGCCATAGTTTACATAAGAAGTGTATAATTATTCAGCAGGCAAATGTGATGTACTGTGGATAGATGGAAAATTCCAGTGAAAAAGGATTCACTTGATGGTGTGATAAAAGGCATGACACAACAAATATTATACTCCATAGCATACATACAGTATGTCTTGTCAAGAAAAGAAGTAATTTATGCTCCTTTTACAATTTATACCAAGTTGTCATCATTAAAGAGTGAAACAGAAACAATTAGATTCTCATACAGTCCTAAAACTTTCTCTGTGCTTTAGGATGCAAAGCAGTGAGGGCCAAAATTGCATTAGGGCCATAGCTGCCACCTATCATTACCTTTAAAGGCTTTCTGGATACTAGCACATGAAAGGGTGGGAAGTGAAACTCAAATTCAACAGGTGTAACTCATTGGTGAGTCTGTAGTCAATGCTATTTGTTCCTGTTGCTACTCTTTTAACTGAAGTTGTAAAGCACTTGTGATTATCAAAACGAAATGCAAAGTCAAGATTACTTTAAAACAAAGCTTGACTAACAGATTTTTAGAAAGTTAAATCTTAACACCTAGTCTTAATTAAATTGTACTTGAGAGAGCAAACAGTTAAAGGTTTTATCTGTGCTGGTTATTTAAAATATGAATAGCATGAAGATGTACAGAAAAATCTACCTGTAATCAAGATGCAAGTTGGATTTTAAAATACAGTACTCACCCTAACTCAAAATAATGCTCAGGGTACTTTGTCTGTCTAGGAGTCCAAAGGAAGCTACTTCTGAAATATTACTCATCTCACTGCATTATGAGCAACACAGTACAACATTATGGAAAAGATGTAATGGCCAAACTTTTTCTTACGCTCTATGCGGAGTCAATACTGCCATGTTCCTACTGTTCAAATTAACCAGGCATTTATTGATTTATCCAAAAACAATGCTTGCCCTTGTACTCGCACTTCTAAATCTTCATAACGCATACTCTGTGTTATGTTCTTCTACTGAAAGTTCAGATCCTTGTTTTGAAAATCAAAACCATACAAATTAAAGTGCAAGTAAATATTACTTTTTCATATTCATTGGTAATCTGCTACCACTAGTAGGTAAATACAGATGATCTTGATCATACTGACTAGCACCCAGTCTGTACAATACCCAGCTCACAACTTGATAATCAAGTATCAGACTACCAATCAGAGTAAGTTGGTCATACCCATTTCAACTTAATTACGAAGTTGAACTGACAAGACTGTTGTGACAGTAAACAAAACCAGCAATCGTTATACACCAGGAGAGCATGCATAAGAAAAATCATACACCTGCAGCTACAGGATATTATATATACCATCCCAAATTACTGGGGGTGGTGGGGTGGTGGGTGCAGGGAAAATAAAAAAAAAAGGAAAAACCTTATACTTACCTCTAGCTCTGCTGGGACATAGATTCTTATGTTCCCTAAGAACTGGCCCACATTAATATGCAATGATACATGCTGAAAAGAGGTCATGTTCTTATGAGCTCAGGTGACCTGGAACAACATTAATAAAACAATTCAAGGTTAGATTTATATGTGCCAAATTTCAAACTGCTGAAGTATTCTCTGCATATAGCATCCAGCTTTGGAGTTAAAGGTATTTCAGTCAGAAGCTCTTTAAATTTGCATATTTTTAAAGTAAAAACAACTGGTTTTATCAATAATCCCACACAGAACCTACATTAAAAATGTTTGTTGCTGTTGTTGTTGTCGTTGTTTTTTAAATCTGCGTAATGTTAGAATAACTATATTCCTCTGAAATAACTGTTGGCTTCTGGAGTATTCAAACAGCTTTATCTGCAGTTCAGTTACATAATACTTTCAAAGAAAACCTTAACAGTACAGGCTGGACGTTTTTCAGTATTAAAAGTAATCAATTCTCTATTTGAATGGAAATGACTAGTATATTTGTACATTATTTACACAGCTATCGGCTAACAAATATTATACTTACAGTGTGACTTTGGTTATTTACAGACAGTAAGTGTTCCCAGGAAAGATATTTCAAGACTGGGGATCCACTTAAGCACCACAAGAATGAAAAATGCATTTCAAATAGACATATTTGACACAACAGAATGAGCTTTTGTGACAGTTCTTGACTGTCACAGCTAGAGGAATACGGACATTTGAATTTGCATCTTAATTTTTTATTTTATTGAAACAGCAGTCAGTATACCACATGTCAAAAACCTTTCACTCTTTCTCAGCTATAAAATATAATTTAAGCACCGATGTTACAAACTTTAAAACAAGTTAGTAGTAACAGACTATTAAAATTATCATACTGCATACAATAAATATAAACTCTGAAAGACCTTAGTATTGAGAACATAAATATAGCACAAAGATCATGGGGTTTGTAGAGCTCACTCTAAGTCAAGAAAATGACAACAGATGATCCAGGAAGGCATTTCAAGGTTTCTCCTTGCAAGTTAGACTTAATGAAATAATCCCTGACAACACTGACGTTACTTTACACCAGGAGTTCAAGTGTATTTGCTTTACATGCTGATGACTAATTTTAAATGCTGACTTTTATAGCACATTACAGTGTTCAGTTGGACAACAGCACAAAACTGAGTGGATGCATTTTAAATCACAGCTGAAATCAGAAAGGGGGCATTCGTGTGCATGTATTATTACATCAACACTGAAATTTATAACACTGGAGACACAATGGGTTTTCTCTACAAATTACACAATACTCACTGTGCAGACCATAGTTTTAAAGATACTTAATCACTTACTCTAACTTTTTGCATCCACTAATAATTCAGAAACTTTCCTTCTCCTTCATTTTCTGTTTTTCATTTTATTACAGAAAGGATATCCCAAGTCCTCAAAACTCTTATTTCCTTTTTTAAATAAATAAACCTAACAGAGTGCTGAGGCCATAACCATGGGCTGAGTAGTGCAAAGCACTGAACATCCACAGCAAACCAGACAATCTGTAAACAAGCAAGCAGATGCTCTTAGCATAGCTTGGCAGGACTGTCCAACTTGCATGAGCTAGAAAGCCACTGTTGTTGAAATCAAATTAATTTTTTTTCCACTACAACTAAGACACAAAGAAGCTGCTTTATACTGAAAAATAAAGCATCAGCATAACTGACATAATTCCTGTCGAAGGGAGATCTTTGATTGGTTTCAACAACAGATAGATCACATCTTCTGAGAAGAAACTGCTTTACAGTAAAGGCATAAACAAAATTCTAAATCTATTTTACAAAATCTTTTAAAACAATTATGTTAATGCCTTACTTCACCCTCTCAGCAATATTAATAATGTCATGAATCAAAAAAATAACTTCAAATTTATACCTGTATTTCAAGGTGAACGGCACTTAGACAGAATATGTGCAAACATTAGGTGTTTTTAAGTAAGCCCCATATCTATGTTAATGAGACTACAAAGGAGACTGCATTGTTAAGTACTATACTCACACGGTCTATTGCTAGTACATTAGGAAGCTAACAGCATGAATGACCTTGAAGAATGTTAACACTCACCAGAACAGCATTGAGCCAGCCCCTGCCACAAAACTACATTCTAAGTATAAACAAATCGGTATAAAAGACTGTATGTGTGTGGAAGGAAAGGAATCTGGGGGCTGAAACTCTGGGTTACCTCTGCAGTGAAACCATTCTGCACATTAGTAGAGATGTGCTGCATAGAGACAAGTAGCTTACTCATGCTTTTACTTGGCTGGTTCATCCTATGAAGCGGTAGTAATTTACATCTGTTCTTAAGGGGGAGGGGGAGACAATATAGTGAAGATAGGTGAACTGTTATCAGAAGCCTATTTTGATCATATAGACAGCTTACATAATACTGCAGCAAGCGCCTGGGAAGCCCTGCAGAAAGACTGATAAATGATACCATAATTCTACAAGAAAAGATAACTGACATGATTGATACTGAAAGACAGATTGATTGCACAGAATACAATTCAATAAATATAAGAAAGAAGTGAAGGTAAAAAACTATTAGAAACACTAACAATATAGTAATAAGGTAATAAGAAATCAGGAACAGCTGGAGGTTCGGTTTTCTTTAGGAGCTTATAATTGTCTCTGAAGCTGAGACATACAGAGTCAATTGCCACTGAGGTGTCTTTTCCTTTTCAAAGGGTTACTTGAAGGTTATGTTAACCTTCTTTCAGTAGCATCACAGTCTGTGTACTGCTACTCTTATTATTAGGAACTCTGAGAACTGTGGTAAAGATTTTTCTATAGGATAGACAACATAACTTAAATGAGAGACCTTACCACATCGAAAAGGCACGGTTTAAACTGGTTAAGTACTATATCATGAATCACGGAGCTGAAATTTAATTTCTCTTGCTATATCAAATTAATCTGATTTCAATTTTAGAAATTGTATCAGAAACTAATATCCAATAGGAATTTTGCTAGAATAAGACCTATAAGGCCATGTGCTATTTGTCAAATACCATAGCAAGTGTGTTAATAAATATTATTTACTTCACAAAATTCTTTAAAGGAATGCATTACCCAAACAGTTCACTGACAGAGAGGGGAAGGCAGAGAACATGAACGGATCTGAATAGCAAAGCCAACATAAATTTGTACAGTAATAAAATAATAATGGTGAAACAGTGACTTAACGTGACACAGAGCTGAAAAGACATCTTGTCATCTCAGCCATTTCTCTGAAAATGCAAAACATTCTGCCATTTTCCAGTGCACATATGTTTGTAACACTTTCCTGAGCAATCTGTGAATTGCAACATAAATTGTATATGAAGTGTAAGCTGGTTACAAGAGTAAAACGCTAATAGAAAATATAATTCATTTGTCGCACAAACCATGCAAGTATATGATGAATTACTGTCTTTATTAGGTCTCCTAGTATAAGCACATAGCATACTGATTGATGGGTATGGTGCTTGTGGAGATTTACTAAGAAAGTTCTGAGTAATTTGAAAGGGTATATGAATTAGTTTGCGGTTTATGCTTTCTTCACCTTCTCATGGCTTTTCTTGTTGCCCAGACTCATGTTGTTTCCTTGGTGAGTCCACCTCATCCATACTTTATACTGAACTGGTACACAAGAAATGCTTTACTGACTGCCTTATGGTACCACTTCAATAACTGCTACATTCTGCTGATAATCTCACAGTTTGCATTCATTCTACCTTAACCCAGACTGTATTTCACTAATAGATAAAATGTATGTGCTTGCTGTAGACCACTATAGATCCTTTGAAAGGATACTGTCTTAATATAAAGTATCTCTCCATCATAATGTTACCCCCTTCATAATTATATTTGCTTCATTATATTAATTTCCTGATTAACTGTTGAAAAAAATTTGTTTGGTTCAATAAAAAGCTTTTGGACAACAGAACTGAAACTTTGTCGAGTCAAAGACATAGGAAAGAAATTACGACAAACTGTGTATATATGGTGATACAACATTGTAAATCCAGTTCAGCACAGAACTGATTCCTTTCACATTGCACAGCATCACAAGGGAACATCTCATGCAGTCTAATAAGCATCCTAACCTTAGCCCAAACCCTCAAGCAAAATCTGGACATTGTACCATGCCCTATCACAATTGAATATAAGCTCCTTTGTGCTTATACAAAGTTAATTATACAAGTTTAAATAGGAGCAGTGATCCATACTTAAGGGGGGTTATTTGAAAGTAAAAAAGGATGACTGCATTTATTAAAATACCTAATTCTTTCTGTGTCCTTAAGAAGCTTCACTTTTCTTAACCTTACAATCTAAAATGTTAGTGTTTCTTATTTTAGTGTTTAGTTCATAATTTTGCTAGATATAAGAAAAACAGCAAATGTACACAGTTCAAAAGAAATGTGGAGGTGATTGCTCATTTGTGCTACTGAATTGGACCCTAGTTATCTTCTTCCCAGTCTGCTGGTGCTACTTTACTTCTCAAGTTTCAAAATGAGGCTAGGACATTTAAATTTATTATGGATATGATCTATATATTCCAAATAATGCAAAATCTAAACTGCAGCTATGGGATGCAAAAGATTGTTCTATGCCTTTTGTGATTGTTCTTAGTTAATACACAAATGTTAAATATGATGAAAATTCATTTCAGCATTCTAACATTAATATCAGTTATCTATTTATATGCCCCTGTGAGATGGGACTCTATTTTTTAAGCTATTTTGAGATAATAATTTCATTGTCTTCATTTAGAGAAAACATGATTTTTCTCCATGATACATTTGGAAAGAGTTCTAAAATTACATTTAGTCCCTCATCTCCATCAGTCATAATTTACTACTTCTTTTCAACATATTTATTATAATACATCACATTTTATTAACTCATTCTGTTCTTCCCTCTGATCTGGCTTACAGGCTTGTTTGGTTGGTTTGGTTTGGTTTTTTTTTTCCCTATGCCTTCCTACTACCAAATGGACTTTCAGTCAAAGACTTGAGGAGGGAAGAATACTCAACATCGGCTCTCATCCTGAGCATCACAGATTGAACCTGTAATGTCAGCAGTTCAGCAGTGAATTACTATTACAGAGGGATGTCATGGTTTAACCCCAGCCAGCAACTAAGCACCATGCAGCCGCTCATCCCCAGTGGGATGGGGGAGAAAATCAGGAAAAGAACTAAAACTTGTGGGTTGAGATAAGAACGGTTTAATAGAATATAAAAAGAAGAAACTAATAATGATAATGATAACACTAATAAAGTGACAGTAGTAATGATAAAAGAATTGGAATATACAAATGATGCACAGTGCAATTGCTCACTACCCGCCAATTGACACCCAGCTAGTCCCTGAGCGGCAATCCCCCGCCCCCACTCCCCCCAGTTTATATACTGGGCATGACATCACATGGTATGGAATACCCCCTTGGACACTTTGGGTCAGCTGCCCTGGCTGTGTCCTGTGCCAACTTCTTGTGCCCCTCCAGTTTTCTCACTGGCTGGGCATGAGAAGCTGAAAAATCCTTCACTTTAGACTAAACACTACTTAGCAACAGCTGAAAACATCAGTGTTATCAACATTCTTCTCATACTGAACTCAAAACATAGCACTGTACCAGCTACTAGGAAGACAATTAACTCTATGCCAGCTGAAACCAGGACAAGGGAGAACACACCTGTCACCTTCATGGAGCAATCTCAACACCTCATTGCTGTTTGAAGCTCTAAACTTGACAGTTAAGTACCGAAGGGTTCTAAGGAAGAAGATGATCAAGGAGTAAGAACGAGCACAGACTCATTAAATTATGGCTACTACGCATATTTGTAATTCAGATTCAATAGCTCAAATATTTATGTGTAGAAAAATAATAAAATATACTAAGGTAGGTGGTGAATATTTTGAAATATACTTCTGAGCAACCACTATGCTGTGATAAAAAACAAATCATCTGGTGCCTAAGGTAAGAGAACCCAGAACCTGATACAATACCCAATGATTCTAGTGAAAGCACACTTCCATGCCACTGCAGTACATGCTGAATTGACTTTTAACACTTCAATTCTAAGCGTCTACCCCTGTAAAAGGGCCACACAAACTTGTATACAAAACTAATGAAGTAGTTTAGACAGCATAATTTGAACAGCTCTTTGCTTTTCAGGGTCCCAAACCCACCATGCATATCTGGAAATCTATCTTCTTCCCAGAAGTTTCTATTAGCATATCAATGAACATTTCACCCTCAGAGCTGTCTACGTTCAACAGAGCAACTTCTATTGAGTGCAGTTGTAGCAAGATTCATCCTTTTGCTTTCTGAATTCAAAATACAGCAGATAGAATAATCTTACATTGCATGTTAAAGTGTTTGTATTATCAGGTACAAGAATGACTAGAAAATTACAATTTAAAGCCCCAATAAGGTATACAAGAGAAAATGTCGTTTTCAAAATTAGAGAAGTAGTTCTGTATTTTTATAGACAGATGAGGAGCTATGTCTAAGACATAAGTTTGCAATCCTTGAGTACAGTGTGCTTATGCTTGTGCCAATAAATAGATCCAAGGCTAGTAGATACAGTGCAGCCTGGAGTGCTCAGAGCCTTAAGGATATATGTGGTAAGATTTATTAAATGATAAAAGGACAAGGCTGCCCCTGGGTGATGAATTGGAAAGAACAAGAGAAGATAATGAACAGGTTTTTGCTTGTTTCAGCAAAGCTATATTGATGTGTCCAAGTAAAAACAATGAAAGAATGACTGTACAGACTAGCTGTTCTTGTCAGAAAAAGACAACTACTTACCTGTTGGGATAAAATTATTTAAATTAAATAATATATCAAAACCACTTAATTCGACATACTTTCTCTTATCATTCCATCAGTGCTAGTCAACAGTGATTTTCAGAAAAATGATGGTCTTTCCTCCATTGCTGCCACGTTACAACACAATAACCTACGTTTTACTTATTAACATATACTAATTTATTATCTTCTTCACAGTAAAAAAGTTGAGTAGGCTAAGGATTCAGAAACAGAATACACTGGGGAAAACAGCTTATTTAGTGCAAGGGAAGTGTACTTCTATAAATTCACGGTTCCAGGAAATTTTAATTTTCAAGAAAATCATCTATCTAAAAAAGTAACCATCACTGATTTCAACACTTCTCCAAAAAGCATTCTAGAAAATATATTTTAAAACAGTATTAACAGCTTACAAAAGAGCATTTGCCTGCATATCAAAAAGAAAGTTAAAAATATTATAAACTGATTTGTCTACAGCACAAGGACAGTAAATAAAGAAGAGATCTGATACCACATTTGTAGCACATAGTTACCATTGACACCATTGTTTCATTCACAAGTGTTCTGTAACTCAAGGGAAATAGGATTGCTAACTGCTGAAACGTTGATTATGTAAGAAATACCTAGCTAAAATTTGCAGATCATTGTTTTGATTTTAATAATCCACATGGCCACTGCCATAAAAATCATTGCTATTGGATCAATAAGAGAGTGCAGAAATAACAACTGCATTTACTCATCGGTACAGTGCTTCATTCACATTGTAACATCCAGGTAGTTCCTACATTCCTTGTTGCAGGGACTATTTAAATATTTGCAGATTCGTATTTACAAGGAAATGAAGATACATGAGCAGGTACTGTTAGTCACACCTCTAACTTCTGTCCCGTTTTTTTCATCTGACAGTTTCAGTCACTAGCATGAAACAGCACTCAGCACAGCCACAGTGTTCACCTTCATTCTCTTGAGAAAAGAGTGTGTTCTTGATGCATAGTGCCCTATGCCCCAGAGATAAGGAATGGGGGTCAACGTTGGACATGCAGAGTTCAGCAGTTAACATAAGAAAGTGCAGTTAGAAAGAAACCCAATAGCCCACGTAAATACCAAAGATATCTGAACAAATGCCCTACTGTCTGTTTTGGATCCAGAAGAGAGATGCACTTGGGGTCAAGGCTTCCACTCCTTCCACATCAGGGAACACATGCCCTACCATGAGAGATCATTTCTGAAGAGACTAGTGGACTAAATCAGGGAAATCTCCTGTGGTAACTCACCCACAGTAATATGCTACTGTTATCCTCAATCAATAGGTACTCTGTCCTGGTTTCAGCTGGGATAGAGTTAACTGTCTTCCCAGTAGCTGGTACAGTGCTATGTTTTGAGTTCAGTATGTGAAGAATGTTGATAACACTGATGTTTTCAGTTGTTGCTCAGTAGTGTTTAGACTACAGTCAAGGATTTTTCAGCTTCTCATGCCCAGCCAGGGCACCTGACCCAAACTGGCCAACAGTGTATTCCATACCATGTGACATCCCATCTAGTTTAGGAACTGGGAAGGGGGGGGGGGGCAGGGAATCGCCGCTCGGGGACTGGCTGGGTGTCAGTCGGGGGGTGGTGAGCAATTGCCCTGCGCATCATTTGTACATTCTGATCCTTTTATTACTACTGTTGTCATTTTATTAGTGTTATCATTATCATTATTAGTTTCTTCTTTTCTGTTCTATTAAACTGTTCTTATCTCAACCCATGAGTTTTACCTCTTTTCCCGATTTTCTCCCCCATCCCACTGGATGGGGGGGAGTGAGTGAGCAGCTGTGTGGTGCTTAGTGGCTGGCTGGGGTTAAACCATGACAACTCACAGCTGTAACAGATTTTTTTTTTCTTTTTTTAAATAAAATCCTGGTTTTTGCACTATAGTTAACCAGGTGTGTTACTAAAAAAGATGTCTCTGAATAGACAGTTATATCAATTCAGTGCTGATGCACGCCTCAAGAGGCAGCAAAACCAAACAAAAAGGAAAAAAACCAAGCCCCCAGAAAAAGTGAAGCTACTCTACACATTGTTAAGAGAACAACTTCCATTCATTAAGGCTGGCTCCTGCATTTCTTACAGATGCAATATTTCCAACACAGTCTTCCTAATGAGTCATTCCTAATGATTCCTAAACAATCTGAATTCTGCTTGTGGAAAGTTGAGAAAACATATTCAGCATATGAAAAATTGCTCACTCTTCAAACAAAACACACGCACCAATTCCATAAGAATTTTTTCCTCATGCTTAACTCCACCAGACCTTTCAAGCTTTATCCCGAATGAGTTACTGCTCCTTCTGTTACACAGAGGTACCCTGAAACCTGTTCATGCCTCCCAGACTTCAATCTTCTGCTGTGCCTGCATTTCTAGTCTTTTGAAAACCTCCACCTATCTTTGAGTGGCTGATACTGGCTCCTTTCCACAGCTCCACAACCCAGTATAGCAGAACCTTTGCTAGTCTCATATTTCTTTATTCCCAGTGGCAAGTCTGCAGATGAGGACAAAGTGCAGGAATCCCATTCATTCCTCACTTATGCATGAGTGCTAACTTGACAAACACTGGCACGAACACATCTGGTAATAATGGAGGAAGACAGGCAACATTTAATCCATCTTTTATATCCTTTCTTCAATGAGGTGACACAGAAAACTCATTAATTAGCCATTCCCGTTCATTCAGCCAAATTTTTGCTTCAAGAGGTGAAAGGGCAAAATTGAATTTTGCATGATGAATTTAAACAATATAAAGCTTGCTAATGTGCAGCATTGTATGGAGTTTGTATATAGGTGAAAAATAAAACTAATCACTGGGAGAAGACACTGTGATGGAGCCCTTGTGAGACCTTCCGTGGTACACAAGTCTCAATACTGCAGTAATTGTGCCGTTTTTTCCACAGCGGATGTACAGTGTCATGCAACATTACAGACCACTCTGTAAAAGTTCATTTACTTACAGTCAAAGGAGTGAACATAGCAGTTGGAAAACAACAGGGCATATCAGTACAGAATACACTAAGTCTTTCTACTTTGTTTTCTTGGACAATGATTATATTATATAACAAGAGATTATGTCAACAAAAAATTTGATAAATGTAAAATGCTACTGTAATTGCTGATGCTTTAAAACATTCCAGATGATTGTTTCATACTTAAATTTCAAAGCACTTAATGTAGAGCCAATAAAAGGAAAGACTTTTTTCTTTCCATTAGCTTTTAATATACAGAAGAGTCAAATCTCAGATTGAATTTGAAGGCTCCTGTATTTTCAGCTTAACAATCCTATTAAATTTTGATACTGCAGTTTTGTAGGATGTAAGGACTGTACGACAGTAATTTATAGCTGGATATTATAGAAATCTCTGCTTGACTACAGAAGTGTATTTTGCTAGAAGCAGGCAAAGTAATTTATTAATGTTTTCAGCACATATTGAAGTTACACATTTGAACTCAAAATCCTTTAGTACCCAAATGCTTGAGAAATGGCAGTTGTGGAATCGTGGTGTACTTGCTTTAGGGAGAACAGCCTATTTCTTCTGCAGAGTATTCAGTTCGCAAACAACTTTGCAACAAAAAAAGTAACAACATAACCTATCACTATGTAACAGACTTGCTGTCCATAAATTTCTTCCCCTTCCTCCTCCTCTCCCTACCTCAGTATAATTCTTCAGGCAGGAAATTTTCTCCTAGTGATGGGAACACAGCTAAACTAATTTCCAATGGAGAGGTGCATTATTTTTTACCTAAATCATTGAATAAGGGAAGCTTCATTTCTTTGCTTACTTGAAGCTGTGGTAAATGCTATTGTAACACAGCTGCTGAGTGATAATCTGTTTTGGACATTGTATTGAGTACTAGGGATCAATCTACTGATGCATTTCGGGATTGTGAATATTTCTTCAGTTCAGTCAGCAATGAAGTGAAGATTCCCATGAGATCAGGAAGGGAGCATACAGGGAAAGAACGTATCAAAAGCAACAGCCTCTGATGAGTAAGTTGAAGGTTTATGATTTGGCTGTTATGTAGCCACGTCTATTTTAATTTAGGAATGACATGACTACTGCACATCAGAAAAACAAACATGTCAGGCCACAATACTCCATGACATGAATTTCTTCCAAATAATGAAAATTGGTATGTCTTAAATCCTAAAGAATGTCTGTTTAGGGGCAACACTATTATGACTTCATTCTACTTAGGATTGAGGCTGCAAAACAGATAAATCCAACCAGCAGAAATTCTGTTCAGTCAGATTATTTGTGAACTACACAGAGCCAGATCACTAACTCCACATTCTTCGGTTATCATTAGAGGTTTCTCAAGCTGACAAATATGATTCTATATATTGCTGTTACTACAGGTTCACAAAGGCAAGTTGACATCTTGAGATTAAAATCAGAAGATGCAACTTCATTGATAGGTAACATATCAAGCAGCATCAGAATTGAATGATGATAAGAACGTGGAAATAAATCATCTCAAACAACACGATGAGCTGCTGCCACTCAGCAGCCCCTAAACTGAGATGTCTTGTCTGAAGTAGTGGGATTTTTTCTCCATCAGTTTCTTACAGCGTGGATATGCGATTTCATCTCAGAGGTGAGCAAAATGTGCCTTGGTCAAGCAGAGTTCTCTATTTTAAATTGTGACACCAAAGGCAATATTGCATGTTCTTCAAGTTAGCCTTCTTCAGGAAAATAACACACAAATGAGCACATTAAGCTCATTAGGTGCACAGGGTGCCCATATTTCTGACAAACAAAACATACAATTCTGTCTCGCACAAGGGAGAACTCAATGAGAACTTGGTGTACATATTCACACATACCGATCATATAAGGACACGTGGTCTGAATTTGGGCTATTCTTTTAAAGGTTTGCCAAGGATATTACGTAATATGCTAAGGAGCTTCTACTATTCTGGTGATTAAAAATTCATGCACCTATTAAAAAGTCACTGAACATGGCATAACCTTGAATATATTTACTCTCACACTATATTCTATTCCTCCCCTTTTACAAATGGAAAGCTGTGGTACACAGAAGTCTGTAGCGGAGATTTGGTCCTCAGTCTAAAAAGTTTAGTGTAAGCCTTGCTATATATGTTTTCTCTATTAAGGTACTTTAGAGATTTAAGATATGCAGAAAACTTGAATCTGTTTTAACCTGGTGTCGTGGTTTAACCCCAGCCAGCAGCTAAGCACCATGCAGTCGGTCATTTGCTCCCCTCTGGTGGGATGGGGGAGAGAACCAGAAGGGTAAAAGTGAGAAAACTCCTGAGTTGAGATAAAGACAGTTTAATAGGTAAAGCAAAAGCCACGCATGCAAGCAAAGCGAAGCAAGGAATTCATTCACCACTTCATATAGGCAGGCAGGTGTTCAGCCATCTCCAGGAAAGCAGGGCTCCATCATGCCCAATGGTTACTTGGGAAGACAAACACCATCACTCTGGATGTCCTCCCAGTTCCTTCTTCTTCCCCCAGCTTTATATGCTGAGCATGACGTCCTACAGTCTGGAATATCCCTTTGGTCAGTTGGGGTCAGCAGTCCCGGCTGTGTCCCCTCCCGACTTCTTATGCACTCCCAGCCTGCTCACTGGTGGGGTGAGAAGCAGAACAGCCCTTGGCTCTATGTAAGCCCTGCTCAGCAGTAAGGAAAACATCCCTGTATTATCAAAGCTGTTTCCAGCACAAATCCAAAACATAGCCCCACACTAGCTACTATGAAGAAAATTAACTCTATCACAGCCAAAACCAGCACACATGGGCAACCCAAAATACCCAGTTTTTTTAAGTCTGAATACCAGATGTATTCAGACACATTTTTGTTGCATGTGAGTATTATATACTTAACAGCGATGCAGCACTGAATCCAAAAGTAGGCTCTAACTACTGCACTAGGATTTTATTTAATTGTATCAAAAATTGTTTCATTTCTCTTTGTTTACCTCCATATACACATACACTTGAAAGAAGGACATCATAATATAGAAATTGTGGAAAGCCTCAAAACGTAGCTAAGGTAGCCATGCAAATGTTCAATGAAGTTTTTGTCCTTCCTTCTGTCAATTCTCACCCCCCTGCCCCAAGTGAGTGTCAGATCAAAGACATTTCAGACCTGGGTTGATAAAGGAAGTTAAGTCCTATGGAAGAACTATCCAAATTTCTCTTTGTTAGGCTTTCTGCAGGAGACACTTCTAATAAGGGTAGTTTCCTGGAGTGCATCAGTACAAGAACTATTGAACTATGAGCTGGGCAGAAATGTAAGTCTGCCCCAGGCTATGATGTTCATCATTAGCTGCTGCAGGAGCTTGTAATGTGGACACAAGTTATCAGATGCTCAGCTGTACTTCAGCTGTGAAAATGGCAAACAAAATTAGTAACACCAGAACATACTGTATTAGCAAAATTACACTACTAAATTGGGAATGACTGATTAGTCAGATTGTACTCTGTTTGGTGAGGCATGTTTTACAGAACTATATAGAAAGCATTTATACAGATCTCTCATAACAGCTCTTACTCTGAAATGCAACGAAGTACAACTAAAAAAAAAAGTGTGATTGCATATTCTTGGCACAGCAACACTGCAACCTGTCTTTGCTGAAGACAGACTGCCAGTAATTTTGTTTACATAACTTCCATACATGCCATCTGTCAGTAACTCTCCAGAGACCTCTCATTTATTTCTAAAATTCCCAGCTATATCTGACCCATTAATTAAAATGAGGGATTAAAGAAAACTAGTGAAGAAACATTTGCCTTTAATATCACCTGACTGGAAACCAACTGATGAACTTCAATGTTTCTACGTTTTCTTATATTTTCCCATATTAAAGCTCCAGATAGTTAAGCCATAAATATGAAAATACCCAAGGTCTAACTTTTTATTTATTTATTTTTACACACCTATGTATAAAACCTTCCAAATTTTTTTCATCTTCCAACTTTCAGTCCATAAAATTTAAAGAGAATTCCCATTCTCATGAGCTTTAGCAAATTACCAGCAGTAAAAATATCGGGTGTCAATACAGACAACTCTTCTGGTCTAGAGGAAATCATATAAACACATGTAAATGTTTAAATTTCCCCAACATCATCAGTTTGAGAATAGAAGATGCAATTTAGAAGACTGAGAAAGAAATGATACAAGGACATAACTGATGAGTCAGATCCATGAACAGCATACTCAGAAGGTCAAACTTGAACATATACAGACATCAGATGTGAATTGTGAGTTTTGCTGTAGGGTTAACTTGACTTACGAATGGTAAACAAGGATGGATGACGGAAGACAAGTTGATATGGCTAGTGCTTAAATGATCTCCAAGTGAACAAACATAATAATGGGCAGATGTAATGAAACAAGAAGAGAGTTGATAAGGGAGACAGATGTACAACTTAAGAAATCTTCTACTTCAGCCTCCAGAAAGATTAGCAAGGTATTGAACAGAAGGATCATAATCCCCTTCACAAAGCAAATTAGTATCACTTGAAACTGAAGGTAAGGTCGCCAGTAACATTTAATCCCTCAAATATCTGAACAGGAAGGAGGGGTGAGAGTGAGAGAAAGGTGGTGGTGGGGCGGGGGGGAATAGTGTAAGCGGCAGAGGAAAGCATCTGGGTAAAGAAATACATTATCAGAGGGGAGTGAAGATTTGTTGACCGGGATCAGGGCAGAGTTTAAGGAAGAAGGATTAATACTGAAGGAAGACCAGATATACTCCATGGACAGAGCACTGTGCAGGAGATAAAGCTTAGGAGATAATCACAGGCAATGTTTTGGTCAGAAACAGCATGAAGCGAAGTATCCAAGCATAAAAATTCTGTAGAGGAAATGTTCGGTACAATGGCACAAGAATGATAGTTTCCAAATGACTGCAGGAAAAATGATTTTAACTCTTCTTGTTTTATTAAGTTTAAAACCAGAAAAGCTTTTAAGTTTTACATCTTGTTGAAGCTTTCCAAACATTAAAGAACTGTTTCCATATGTTAAAGTGAAGCTGACTACAGATGCTACCAATGGACTACCAGTTTGATCTGCTACCAGAAAGACATGCCATCAATTCTGCCAAGTTTAAGCTGGCATGTCACTACTGCCTTTACTGTGCTGCAATATTTGTTTCCATTTGCATTACTGGAAATCTATGTAAAGGAGATCAAAACTCATAGTGCTAACCTCTGCATAGACAGCCATAGCAGACATACGTTTCCCCAAATCTAAATAAAAACCACAGAGTTTTTAAAGTTATATAAACAGTTATAAAGGCAAAGAAAGCAAATTAAAATTGCAGTTTTGTTTCTGCAGATACACATTTTTAGCAGCTTCAATGTAACACTCTTATAAAAATCAAGACATCAGTGTCACACAGCAACTCACCTGCAGAGCTACAGGAAGAACCCAGGGCTGGTACAGCCTCTGCCCAGTGCATTGCCACAGGACAATGCCCTCAGCAGAAAGGCTCTAACATCAACAGCTACAGGACGACACAAACATTACAGACATGATGGAGGTATGCATCTATTCTGAGATACCAAAATATTTTATCAATAATTTCCCATATACATTTTCCTCAAGATATATAAATCAACTTTATTCTGTGAGCAGTGGCAACTATTTTTTAATTATTTCCTGAATTTCAATCTTGTCTTTCTAACAGTTTAAGCATATTCCCCCCTCCCGCCACCCCCTTACCCCCCCAAATTAGCAAGAAGGCTGAAAGAATACAACAGGTAAAGACAATTCAACCTTATTTATAATCTGTAAGATTTTGTGGACACTGAAGGCTAACAACACAAGTTTGGAAAATTTTTGTAAGTCCTACTATGTGTTTCTGACAGATGGCTTCCAAAATACAACAACAGTTGAACTAACTGTATTACAAAAGGAAGACTCACCAACAGCTAAATTAACACCTAAAAACACCTGGTTATTTCTTATTGAAGCTAACAGACAAGAGGCCCAGGTTAGGACACAGATAGGGAGTTATACCAGTAATAACTGACATTATTAAATTTTTGTTTGTTTGCCTGCAATTTCAGCGTTAATTTAAAAGATTGAGGGATCTTACCAGAACACATCAAAAGACAGAAAGTCATTATTTTACAGAAGAAGAGTACCTAATTCAGGATAATTGTACTGTAACAGCCCTCTGGCAGTTTTCATTCTCTGGGAAAATTGCCTTCCTTTCATGATATTGTATAACCCCATCTGCTATTATTGCTCATTTGCATTTTAATTTTATGAGGAATGCCTTCCCCAAAACCAAACACCAGAGTTTCTCTTCTTACAAAAGAACGGAAGGCCTTAATGTCAGAAGACATAAATGACACCAATGTGTCATTTATATAAACTACAGCAAATTCAGCAGAAGAGTTGGGCAGGACTGCACATTAGGACTATGCATGCAACGATACAGGCAAGGGAACAGACTCCTGGGTATATTTTTATTGTGTGGTGCAATACTGAAGCAAGAACAGCACAGTTTATGTTTGTGTACAGTACTAACTAGGTGATTAAGTAGCAATGAGAAAAACTAGAACATCTCTTGTTGTAATCATCTAGACATACCTAGAGACCTACCTTCTGGATTGTAAACTATCACATATGTGAATAACACACACAGAAGCACAAAGTGCAAAGAGATAATGCAGCATTGCAAGAGCCTAGCCACATGCCTGTTTTTTATCCAGGTACTTCTTAATCACTGCCATGTCTCCTCCTAGCTCTGCCATCAGAAAGCCTCCTATTCTACCACTGTGAAACTCCAAATCTTCTGTCTGGTGAGAAAAAAGATGCAGAAGTGGCCCTACTTAACTGGGATTCAGCGTATTTGGTCCCAGTTACCTCCTGCCCCACCTCTGCCAGTTCTGCAAGTAGGCATTATGATTAGGCTGCTCTCCAAGCACCCCCAAGATGTTTCCTAAAGCTGGTCATGAGTTTCAGTTACCTTGTGGAAGGTATGCTAATGCTTTAAGCGTACATATTGCAATACATCTACTAAATGGCACAAAGTTGAAATTTGAATGACACATTCTGTGGTTCAATTAGTGCTACATTTAGTATCAAGTATGTGCCTGTAGACACTGTTTCCTCCCTCTTGGTTTGCTTTTCCTGGACCTCCTTAAAGGCAAATAGTTGATAATTTTTTCTCCTGACTGTTAGACAGCGACAGAATTATCTGGAAATAAATTCTCATAACCAAAAGATGGCCTTCACAGGGGGAGGAAAAAACCCTTACTACTCATATTAATGACAAATTTTGTTTAAATGTACTTTTCTACAATCCCTTTAAGTAGGCCCTTGTTTAACAAGGGGAACCTGCCAATCCCTGTGAGGTTCCCCCCACAAATTTAATGAAATGTCGATTCAGTAAAAATACTTTAATTTCACTAAATGAGAAAGGAGAAAAATTCCCAAACAATATTTTTTCAATTTTCCCACAAGGAAAAGGTTTTTTTTTTTGGGGGGTTTTTTTGTTTGGTTAGTTGATTTTTTTTTAAAAAAAACCCACTACTCTCTAAAAAATGACCTGAAAACAATCTCTTATGTATAACAATGGGCAAAAGAAAATGTTTTCAAAACTACTTTGCTTACAAACCCAAATGACTATCCTGGAAGGAGGCGGGGGGGGGGGGGGGCGTTAAGAAAAGGTAAAGATAGTGGGAATAATGCTTTTCTGCCTAGCCAGCTTCACATTTGATACTGGCTTTATTCTTCTGCTATGTTACACAAAAAGTAGCATAATAAACTGGTTTTCAAAAATTTTCTCTAACCGCTACTTTGTTTTTCTGTGCTTATGAAGGGAAAAGCCTCCTTTTTGTATTCAGTGGCTATTGGATACACTTAGGAGATAAAACTGTTCAGGACACAGGACTGACATTTTGAGGTCTGTTTCCAGATAAATCATCATATGACCTATCATATGATGCCAATAATTTAAATTCTGCCTATGAGTTTCCTCTCTTGCTGGAAATGAGGACAAATAGTATACTTTCCAAAATACTAAGATTTACAGTATTAGGACTGATTGCCTACCCTAGTGTATATTTCCTATGTCTAACAATTCTGTTCTCCTGAAGTATTCTAAGAAACACACACAATACCCTGTTTTCTGCCGATTTGCACAGGCCCCCAAATTCTCTTATTCCAAACTCTCCAAGATTTGCTGCCATGCTTATGTTAAACAGCAGCAGCAGCCATCTGTATTTTTCTCTGCACATAACACTAGTATTAAATAGAGGATAATTTCATGCTTCTTTATCATTCATGTTTAACATATGACTTATATGGAGCTTGGCATCTTTATGATGCCTCTGTAGCAGGTTTTATACCCAGCTTTTATCAAATATTCTCATCTAATCGTAAATACTTCCATGAGCCATGTAGCTGGCTATAGATGTTGTCAGCGAGTCCCACTCTCTGCCAAGTTACTTAGTGCTGGGGGTGGGAGAAAGCCCATTTACCATACCAGCCCATAACCATACAATGACACTCCATGCAACTTGTATAGCTGTAGCCATAGCTTCTGTATTCCACAGTTGTTTCATACGCTATGTTAGATGTTCCCTAGCACCGAGTTCTTTTTTGTGACTCCACCAATATGGTTTACTCTTGTGGCCAGCACTGCACCATGCTATTTGTTGTATATTCTGAGCAATATACATTTTAATTAGGAACACAATGTAGGAAATTGCTACTGGCACACAAGGTGCCAAGTTACAGAAGTTTGGCGTGTCTACCTGCATCATGAGGTCTGAGTAGATACTACCCCTAATAAAAAAAGTTCTGAGAAAATACATCTTCCTATCTTTTTCTTCTCTCCCTCCTTTTTTAAACTATTCTCCCAGGTCACAGATTATAATTTCTTTTGAAATTGTTACCAAGAACCATTGAATTTCTACAGAAACAAAAGCAGGAATGTTGCTTCAAAAGTCTACATAACTATGCAGCTTCTAACCTAGCAATAACTCTTCCAAGGCAAAACAAATTCTCTTAGAAGTTAGTGCCACAAACAAGTGGTTTTTAACCTCTTCCAAACATATGAACAGCAAGGAGAGAGCATTTATCTCTTCGATAATTTAAATTCACCATCTCTATCTCAGGGAATGGTTTGCAAAAATAATTTATGTGCAACTGTTTAACCCAGATTGATTACAGTGCCAAGTAATATGTCAATTATTTGAGACATCTAATTTACAGTGTCACAATAGATACTTTACTAAATTTTGCATTCATCTGTCACAGCTGTGTTCAATGATTTGACCCTGATTAAAATTCAGACAGTTCCTTTCTGTGGCAATTCTTTTTGATATCCCATTCATCTTTAGAATTTCAATAAAATTGGGAATAAAAGAGGAACATTCTAGCCTCTATTTACCGTATATACTACCAGTTGTCTGCAGACCCTTGCTATAACAGTACAGCACAAGGGGTTGACTGTGTTAGATCCTCCCCTCCTCCCAAGTCTTTCAGGAATGAGACAAAGAACTCGGCAATAACCCCCTCTCTTCCACTGGCAAGACCACATGGAGTGTTACAAACAAAAGAAATCAAAAGCTTCAAAACCTCATCACATGGAAAGTCATCTTCTAACCATACTGTGAGCCAAGACTGAGGAATTATGACTGATAAAGGAGCCTAGAACAACTATAAAGTTGTTTCCAGAATCCATGAAAGCAGTGACGTTCTTACTGAATTATGGAGGTTATCATAGCACCAGCAGGGAAGAAAATGGGAATGCAAGAATTTATATATGTTATAATTTAAAGAGACAGGCTTTGGTTGCCCGAGTGTCACCTGCATGAGTTATCTTTTGTTTGTTTGCTCGGGAACAAATGACCCTTCCAATTGCAACCGTGTAAGACATTAAAGTAGGGAGAAGACTGAACCAATCTTTCCTCTCACATGAGAGCTTACAGCATACGTTAAATTGCTACAACAGCTTATTTCAGTGACCTGATTGTATTTAGGAGAAATACAGAGAAATAGGAGGGAAGGCTTTGGTGATCGTCAGACTGCATAGAAATCTACTGGCTAAAGCTGTCAACTGAAAGATAAAAAATTATTTTGTAAATCAACAGTTGAGTATGGAAAAATAAATAAATAAATAAGCATCTCCAAAAAAGAAAATGAGAGCAACTGGAAATTGGCTTTGAGAGATGGTATTAGATTGACTCCTACTGCCAAAGTTCAAAACCATTAGGCACAGATACTTCCTAACATAAGAAACAAACCGAGCATGGGTTCTTCAGTAAAAGATAGCAAAGGCATCTTTTCTTGATGATGAGACAAGCTTTATGTTGAAAAAAAGAGAGAACTTCATACAAAAATGTGTATTTGACTAAAATTCCTCCAGATCAAGCTATTAATATGCCTCCATTTCCTGTCAGTATAGCAAACTGAAAGCATGAAAAACAATTAAATGGTGACAAATACAAGCAACAAGGTCACAGGCTAGAAGGCCTCAGAAATTTTTCAAGTGCAATGGGATAAATGAATGCCAGTTTAAGAATTGCAATGTCAGTAGTAAATGCCTTTCCATACTCTTAAGCAAAGGATATGACAGACATCCTCACATAGAAAAATTTCATTGTAATTTAACAAAATTCTTGGTTGCTGCATTGTCCCATCCACAACAGAAACATTATTGCAGCCCAACAAAGCTACGATGAGCAGTGGTACCAAGAAAACACATAACATATGTTGATGTTTGGATGAAAAAACCAACTACCCTGAGACATGGTGTTTGCAACATCACGTCACCTGACACTGTCATACTGGCCAAAAGAGAAAATTAGAATTGCTTAATGTTCTGATACAGGTGCTACCTCTAAGTAGTTTGACAAAGATAAATATAGATGTAAGAGACTGAAGGCATGCTGGCAGGAAGTTGGGCTCTAGTACAAAGTGAGATATTACTGGCAATAACTGCCTTTAACCATGAAGGCAAAGGCACAGCCTTACCTATTAAGCTAAGGCACAGCCCTGCTTGCCAGTGAAGAGAAGTTAGGAGCTATGCCAAATGTACAGGTTGGATCTGGTCATAAAAACAGTACTAAAATATATATAGCTGATGCCATTCAAATGACCTGTGTTTTAAGCTATCAGTTTTTAGCCTCTACTGCCAATACAAGCATGTTTTTGAAGAACTCGGAGTAATGTGATTTTATAATGCTTTATCAAAAGAAGTAGCAACAGGTGTCTGCAGACAAACTCCTAGTTTCTTGAGGTTCTAATCCCAGGATCAGTGATTCTAGCATGATGAATACATGACATGGAAGGGGAGGACAGGGGAGCAGGGCTTACCTCACCTTAAGAAAAGAATGCTGGGCTGGATGGCAGCGGCAGGGAATGCCACATAACCTGCTTGCTGTCTTCAGCCACCCAACAGAGGTTACAGCAAAGACTTTTTGGATGTTCACCACAAAAGGTTGAAAGGCAGTATTCACAAGCTGCAGGTTTTTTATTTTATCAAATCAAAAAAAAGGCAGGAAGACAGATGGGACAAGCTAATAGATTTTTTTTTTCCATAATTCATCTATATAATAGCAATAACCATAGAAAGTATGAAACAGGAAAAGGTACCATCACTGTGACCTCAATGCTAATAAAATAACAAATGCATAGTGCAAGTATCATTATTTGTTGTACAATGTTTTTTTATTTGATAATCGGATTCTTTTTTATTTCAGCATAGCATCAGTAACAGAAACACGATCAGCGAAGCCTTTGATGAACAGATCTATTTTGTGTCCTTAGACAAAAGCAAAATATGGTATTTCAAAAGACAAGTCCTTCTTTTGGTCAATATCTAAACCAAACTTGTTTTTCTTGACTGCACTGTGGGAAAAATCAGTTCTTTGGCTGACTAAAGACATGTTTCTAACCTTTAAACTTGCCACCTGAAAGGTTCTTTTATGGGATTCCCTCCCCCACTCTTGTACTTGCAGTATTTCAGTAGAATGCTAGAGATATCGCTCATTTTTATTGATTTATCCATGCATTTACTAAGTGTTGGCTCTAGGACTTTCCAGACAATGACAAAATGCAGTCTGATAATCCCCATCCAACTGTTAATTGACATTTCTATCAATAGCCACCATCAAGACAGGAGGAAAAAAAAAATCCTTACTAAATTACTTCCACCAAAAATGTCAGTTTCAGCAGGTGCTAAGATTAATTACAGACCTTTGGCTCTAGCTACATAGATCGCAAAAGAAAAAAGCAACAGTTTTTAAAGCCTCTGCTGACAAGAGAAGCTAGGTACTAACTTGTGACTCCCAATTTAGGTTAAATCAATGCAAAAATCAGTTACTAAACCTAACTCCTGATCACATCCTCCCATGATGTTGAGAGAAGTCTAGTGCAGAATAACGACACTGGCCCTCCCAAATTCACAAGCAGGAAATGTGTTCTGAGGAGCCAGCATCTGCAGGGAATTCTTCTAAATCTTTGAATCCTGAGCAATCTGAGCAAGCTGTAACAATTACTCATAAATCCACTGCTAATAAGATGGGATTTGGATGGCTGATTTTTCTAAAAATAAGGTAAGAACATTAAAAATTACTGTATATCATTTCCATATACCTTTTCTAATTGTTTCAGAGTATCATTTATTCATAAGGTTTTTACAGACAAAAAAATTATTTCATGGACAAAACTATGGAATTTTGACCTATTCTTTAGTCACTGAGGCCACAGATTTTTATGTATTTCCTTTACTTACATCAGAAGCAGAATGTACATATTCTCCATTTGCCACCCTTCTTGATTCTTGACATCAGTCAAGACTGTTAAAAACTAACTGTTGTTGAAAATATGCTAGCTGGCTATTTATTGTTATAAATAATTTAGTTAATTTCTATTAATAACATGGTTGGCTGCTAACAAGCTCTAGAATTGCAGTTGTCAAAAAGTAAACATGTGAAACCTGTGAAAGGTACCTTGCTCCCAGCCGATGTGTTTCATTCAGACTTATCAGGATTCAAATAAGCAAGAGCAACACAATCGCCCAGACCTTCTCTGAGCAGTAAGATCCTCAAATAAGATCAAAACTCAGATTTTATTTCACCAGGATTGAAACACTTAACCTCCTAGATAAAAACAGAAGCAACAAGCAAAAAAAATGTAAAGCAAGGGGAAAGCCAGAAGAGAAATAAAAAAAAGTGATTTAAATAACTCTTCTCCTGCACACTGTTAGGAGTACTTTAGAAGATGCACTTTTAGGAAATGAGGGGGAAACATATCAAATGCAAATCACTGCAAACACCATTAACTATCACATCACTGCCCTGCCCCAATTTTCAATTTCAAATGAAGAACATGTAGCTCCCTAGACTGTATCACATTCTGCAACAGCTATACAAGACTAACCTATTAAATCAGTACCAAGCTTCTCGTTTTGAACAACCTTCTTGCACTCACAGTAGAAAACATGAAAAAAATTGACAGCACAAGTAGTTTTCTTCCTAAAATGCTACTCCAACCATTCCCTCAAGTGTTTGCATCCAGACTTTCTAGATCAACTCACAGAAATATTATAAAAGTTTTCTACATATAGAGGAATTCTATCATCTAATTTCACATCTTTTGGGTTCTGCATTAGGAAGTTCACAATGCTGAATGCAAATATTGTTATCTTTTATATCTATAATTGGATTTAATCCAGATACTGTTATTTATTTTCTAAAATAAATAATATTGCCTATCAATACTTTATATCAAGAAGGTGATTACATGTTCAAGAACCCATAGACAAAAGGGGTCATCTTTCATTCTAGTTTGTTTAGTAACTGAAGACTGCCAAAATGTATGCAACTAACCTTTTCATCTATGTTTATAGTAGAATATCTGGAGAAAGTAAGTAGCCCTTTTTTGTTGCTAAGAACTTTTGTGCCATGTGTGTGAATGCACCTGAAGTACAGCAACACAATTTGCAGGACTTATACAATAGTGATAAACATGTCTTAAGAGCTATCAAAGTTGTATTAAAATGTTTCAGATCATATTTGAAGCTTTAAAAGCAGCTGTTAAGCAATGTCTTGTAGTTCTTAAATATAAACTGTATTTTATTTAGATTTATATTCAAGTATTGGCAGACCAAACACTTCAATGTCATTATGACAAGCTGCTATAGAAATTGTGTAAAATGTTTAAATCAGAAGCTATGGCCTCAGAATTATTTTTTTTCTTACACAGTAACACTTCAGTCTTTAAAAACACTATTTGTCAATACTCTTCTATTAAATTATAGTCTCCTTAAGAAAAAATTGCTTTTTGATTAAGAAACCATGAAAACATTGCAGTAACTTACGAAGTTTTCTTTCAGTTTTTATATTCTCTTTGATTGTACACAAACAGCAATAGCGATAGCTCTCTAATTTTGTGTACAGCCATCCATATGGCATACATATATTCTTTAAAAATAGAAAATTCTGTCTTTTGTCCTAAGTGTTGTCATTTTTTTAAAAATGCACTATACAACACTAAATGATATACAAACTGTGTATGGCAACGAAAAAGTACAGTACAGCTCACAGTCAATAGCCAAATCATCCACCAGCTGTTCCTTGAAGTAAAATGCATTCACATGAATCTAGCAGATACGACGTACTGATGAAAAGGGTAGCCATCATTCACTGGGAACTTGTTTTTTTCTTAAGAAGGAAAACAATACAATGTGTGTCTTCAAAATAAGTATTTTTCAGTAAGAGACTTCCTTTCTGAATTCTGCTCAGTGCCTGTCAAAAGACAGGGTTAGTGATAGTCATGCAAACAAAAATCTGACCACTGTAACAGATTAAACACATATAGATAGGATGTCAAATAAAAAAAAAAAAAAAAAGAAAAAGGTTTTGGACCTACAGCATTGGTCTCTTTCTTCCTCCTTGAAAAAGCATTTAGGCCACTGACTACAGTCCTACAGCTACCAGATAACTTCTGTCTGTCTACAGGTCTATTTTTGGGCTAGAACAGACAAATTTAGAGAAGAAACTTCCAGACTCGGAAAAAACTCGGATCTTAGTCTAAAAAGACATGCAGAAGAGTGAAGGAGGAACTCCTGTCAAACGCAAGCACAGAATCTAAGCTCAGAACAACTCTCTCTATTTCAGTATTGGCACATGCATTTCTCTAATGCTTGGGTTTAATTCCCAATAGTTTTTCGAGTCATAGCCAAGAAAAAAAGTCTCTGCACAAAGACAGGGAATTGTGAGAAGGTAAGGAATTATCACTGTCCATTTCTGGAGTTAACCTTTCAGGTTTCCTTAATATGCCTCTTTGAAGAGCAGAGTTACTCGGCAATAATGTGATGGCATTTAACATGGTACATTCAGGACTAAAAATTCTGAAGAATTCTTTCTTTCTTTCCAGAAAGAAGAGAAAGAATTCAGTATTACCTTTCAAAATTTCTCAAATTTTCCATAGGTTAGCCTATATCATAGGAGACACAATACCTGATGATCTGGCCGCACTTTGCAGAACTCCAAGTCACTTCCCCATTACAGCCAAACGACAGATAAAAAGAAAAGTAATTCCTCATTTCATGTTCAAATGCAAGTGTATGAGTTAGAAATGAGATGACAACAGCATTATGACACTATGTCGTGGTTTAACCCCAGCCAGCCACTAAGCACCACACAGCTGCTCACTTACTCCCCCCCCACCCAGCAGCATGGGGAGAAAATTGGGAAAAGAAGTAAAACTCGTGGATTGAGATAAGAACAGTTTAATAAAACAGAAAAGAAGAAAACTAATAATGATAATGATAACACTAATAAAATGACAACAATAGTAATAAAAGGATTGAAATGTACAAATGATGCGCAGGGCAATTGCTCACCACCCGCCGACTGACACCCAGCCAGTCCCCGAGCGGCGATTCCCTGCTCCCTCCACTTCCCAGTTCCTAAACTAGATGGGACGTCCCATGGTATGGAATACACTGTTGGCCAGTTTGGGTCAGGTGCCCTGGCTGGGCATGAGAAGCTGAAAAATCCTTGACTATAGTCTAAACACTACTTAGCAACAACTGAAAACATCAGTGTTATCAACATTCTTCTCATACTGAACTCAAAACATAGCACTGTACCAGCTGCTAGGAAGACAATTAACTCTACGCCAGCTGAAACCAGGACACCAATTTAAATAAAGTGCAATATGTGACAGTTAAAATAGAAAAGAAGTCCTGATTTCCTAAAACTGAGTTTCAGTAAAATATTAATAATAAAACAATCCTTACTATAAATGAAGAGTAGAACCTGAAGAGTTTAACTCTCATTTGGGCAAGTTATACATACTCTTCATTAATCAAGATTTTTTTTTTCTTCCAATTTATTACTCTGCATAACAAGCTTTTTCTCTGTTACTTTAGGACTTGTTTTCAAGAAAAAAAACAAACAAACAAAATCCATAGCCTGTAACAGGCAAATAATTCAAAGTCAAAGAAGTGAAAAGACATTCTGAGCAAATTATTTTCCCTTCTCCTTTCATATAATTGCTTAGGGTAGGATGCTGATATTTCACCTCCTTGATAATGGATATGAATTCCTTAGCATAAAGCCAACTATACAATAAACAACAAATTAATACATTTTAAAAGCTCTGTTAAAACAGATAGCAGTGGCCAAGAAACCAACTCTGACACTGCACTGACAGAATGACAATCAAAATAAAACAGAATTGCAGTAAAGACCGTGAGATTGAGATTATTATTCTCTTCTGGCTTTGTTCCAGGACTTGCATTCAGGTCAATTATCTTCAATCGATTACTGAAGAACAGAACAAGTTACAGAAGGCAACTAAAATGATAAAAGGGTAAACTAAAATGAAATTTACCACCAGAAGAGATGTTAAAAAAAAAGTAAATAATGAAAAGAGGTAGGTTGCTTTAGTCTAACAGTACCCCCAGATAAATAAACCAAAACAACAACCTGCCCCTGCACCTTCCAACAAATTTCCATCAAGGACAGAGCAGTGAGATGCCAGGCTGCGCTAAATGATGAAAGCACCACTCTGGAGATGTTTGTAGTCACAGGAAAGCTGTCAGAAACTTCTTAGGCTGAAGAAAGGTTCTTCATGCAATACAACCTTAGTTTCCCTAGTTTCTTTGTCTCTATCAGCCTTAAACATATTTCAGTTGTCCAGTCTTCCTATTCTACAATGTTTCTAGAGATTTTATCCAGAGACAGTGGAATCAAGACAAACGGGTTCAAAAGAGCCTGTTTAGGCTAGTTCTACATCACAGATATCCTCTGTCTGAGGTGGGTTGGTTTATGCTTCACAGCTCCCTTGGGTTGCTTTCCAGTTCTCCCTTGTTTAGCAATATTAAAACCACTACTGCAATCTTTTAAGTCCACTGATATTCAGGCTTTAAAATAAACCTTTGTCATTTTCTGTAAGATCATACTTTGGACACCCCTCTTATCTCATTCTCCAGAATAAGCACAGTATTTTCAAGAGACTTTTAAGTTATGTCTTGTTTGTACAAGACAAGTATAAGAATTTAATTTATAGCTACTTTATTTATAGCTATATACTACAGTAACTTATCTACAGAAAGGCCAAAATTAAACATACTTTCCAAATTCATTAGTGTTGAGGAGCAAAACATTTCAAGCTCCTGTTGTTTTCCCTTTACTAAGCTGGTATTCCAAATCACTGAAACTGCTGGTCTTCGTAGCTATTCCAGAACACAGAAGACATTTGCAATGTAGGTCCACCAACTGTAGACCTGTTATAGCACTGTAAGAAGGATTTGATCATTTGGCTATTTCTATTCTTTTGATCTTACAGAATTTTCACTAAGCTCCCTACATCCTTTCTTGTTGCAGATAAAGTATACAACCCTCAATGTACAGTTTTACTCATGAGATTTTAATATATAAAATGCAAGATGCATTTCCATGAAAATTACAGTAATAGCACGAACTGTACAGCATACAGCTCTAACAACAGCTTTCAGATGAGATGTTACTGACCATTCCAGAGAAACAGAGTTCTATAATGCATGGATAGAAAGTGAACCTGTACCAACAATAACTAGAGGCATTACAAGTAACGAAGGATGAAGATTCAGTTCCGTATGCAAGAAGTGTCTGCTTCATGTCTCATCACCACCGTCCACCTTCCAGGATACAGCTCCATACAGGAGCGTAAATCAGGCCGCCTTGTAACTTCCTGCACTCTAAAAGCCAAGGAATTATTTCCAAAGCATCATCATGAATGAGATATACCCCACCAGCGCAAGCATAATTTGACCTGATTAATAAGCTAATAAGTTATCATTGTTCACTCTCTGCCTTTTGCACCTCCCCGGTGAGAAGGTATCATTGTCATAACCTGCCTTTCAGTGGGGGTTCAGTAACATTAATCTCAAAGACAGCTAACTACCCACTGCTACCAAAAGCATCAATTACGTGCGAGTTCGACACGTCTTGCAAATTCTGCTGGTGAAGACAACAATCTTCCTTTCTTGTTACTAACTGTAATGGTTGGCAGGCAAGTGGGGGTAGGGAGGAATAATCTAAAAGATAAGCTTCTTTACTGAGAGGATTAACAAAGTTTAGTGATTTTTACGTCATAATCAGTGCTGTTAAAATTATTTTCTGGATAAAAACATTCATCAGCATGTGACTTGGGTTTTAAAAATACCAGATATGAGGGGAACTGTTCCATTACAATGCTACCTAAAGGTTTAAAATCTGCACAATATCTGTAAGAACAAAAAAAGGAGGAAAAAGAAAAGACCAAGAAGAGTTGGACAAAAAAAAAAAATTAAGCTTTCATCTTGTGAATAATCTGCAGGGGAAAGCTGCACCTAATTAAACTGCAAAATTGAAACATAAAAATTCTTATTTTTAAATAGGAGATAAACTTGGAAATAGTCTGAAGAAAAAACATATGGAATTTTTGGCTGCATCCCTTAGTTACTCACAATTCTTGCCTGACACTTGCTCACTGAATTCTCCAGCTACTTTTTAACAAAAAATGTAGGCAGAGGCAACTCACGGAGTAAATTGTAGAGAAGGACAACCCTGGTACCTGTCACTTCTTTTGTGCTCCTTCTTCTAAACAGGTGAAAGTCAGGTGAAGAATCACACTGCCACCTTCAACAGCTGTTTCTGAAGCAAAGCTCTCCATCACACCAGGAAGCTCAGCTCAGCAGCTCTGCAGTGTAATCTAGTTTCCACCAGAACTACAGCCAGGAAAATACATTTCTCCTTCACATTCTGATTACAGCATTTCTCTGAAACAGCTGAGCAGGACCACTGCTTAAAGCAGTTCATATCCTTTCTCACTGGAATGTGATAGAAAGATAAGCCATCTCAATACAAACATCTCCCCTATATTGCCTTGGCCCAGAACCAAGGCACCCTGGAACATAATTTCTAGACATCACAGAAACCTGAGGAAGAAATGCAAGTCACAGCAAATAGAACAAGGACATGGTTCCCTACCAAAGACGTTAAGAAACAACTAGCTTCTTGCGATGACACTTACAAATACCTTCTGTGAAGCAAATTTTAAAAGACAGAAATGTCACCTCAACATGTAATTCACTCTGATAAAGTCCCCATCTTAATGTAGACACAAAATCATTGAGTTAGGTGGCTAAGTAGTAGCTGTGTACACAGGTCTCTTTATGGAGCAGGATCCAGCTTCTCACTTACTCCTAATGGATATTAAGAGTCAAGAGATGCCTTGGCTTTCAAATGTCTCTCCCCTACATTTATTCTGCTATTTGTCGGCTAAAGCAAGGTAAACACCCTCTTAAATATTTCTCTTCAAAGGGTAAGCGAGCCGCAACAGCCTTATAAGACTATAAGGTCTTTTCTCAAATTATAAGACACACTTGAAACAGGAAGATTTGTAGACAAGAATAAAGCATGCTTATCGCTTCCTTCCTGTATCAGAGGCAGTCCTGACATACCATTTGTTTTTGTTATTTATGAACTATTTGTATGAACCATGGAGGAATAAATGAGATTACAACATTTGTTAATTCTGTTGACTCATCCAGAATGGGAAGGTTATTATATTAATTTGGATTTACATCAACTAATACCAGTTTACCCCAGCCCACTTGCATCAGTATACCAAATTATAATGACTGGTTTTAAGCAATCAGGCACACAAATACACTCTATTTTCAGTTTAATTCTATTATACTTAAACTAATGGCAGTAGTAGGTCTAAACTCACTCTTGTTGCAGGTTTTCTATAGTTTGCCAACCTCTGATTATGTTTTGGTGAAAGCTAGAGCTACCTAGCATTCACAATGGCAAATCATTATCATCAGCATCCTCCTCTGCCAACTTATTTGTCCTTACTTGCCTCCCTGCTGCCACCATCATAAATATAATATAATAAACACACAATTGCCCTCAAAATTTCATTCACAAAGAAAGAGAAAAATCACTTTCTCAGCAACAGTTCTATTAGCTATACTTGGACAAACAGGACTAAGCAGCAGTAAAGTCATAGAGTTTTGTTATTAAAGGAAGACAACATTCACAGAAAGTATTCTCTATGGGCAGAGCATTGTACTACATAAACTTGCCTACAGCTTAGTGCAGCTTGCAAAGCTTATGCAGCAGTACTTTAAAATGGCAGGCTATTAAATGCCAGTTTTTAACTGCTCAAGCAGAAAAAAAAACCCCAAAACAAACCAAAACCAAAAAACCCAGAAGCTTATTTCAGCTAATTGCTTTAAAATGCTAAGCCTCTAGATTTAAGGAATCAGTACAAGACTAACAAAGAAATCATGTACAGGTACGCACACACATACACAAAACACCACCCACATAAAATTAATAGATATTCCTGGACAGACATCCTGCGGTAAGCAGCTTTGAGGCTAACAGCTTCTTTATTGATCAGAACCTCTGATGTAACTTGACATATAGCCAAAAGGCTCAAGCATTTTGCTGAAGAGGACTTTGTGCAAGTAGATACTTAATATGCATATCATGGGTTTAGTGACCCTTCTGGACTGGTTGATTTTTAAATTACTTTTCCCCCTTTTTGCTTATTAGCCTTCATTTCCAGAGAGGTAGGAATTAATGATCCTTTTAAAATAAGGGAATAGTTTAAAGAACTGTGTTTATCACTCAGATAATTTCTCTGAACATGCTATTGTGAGGTTCCATAATGACCACTTCCCAATACTTGTAGTTCTGCTTGTTCAGTCTACAGTAAGACTTTTTTTTTTTTCTTCAACTGTTCTGAAAACTCCTAAAGCCAAGCCACATTGCTCCCTTCTCATGCACTACCAAAAGTAATAAAGATTTATAGGTCAAATTATGACCTCAGTAACATCCCAGCAGCCCATTATTAATGACAAACTTGCACCAGTGTAACAGAGCAGAAGCATAAAAACTGTCTCACTGATAAAGCCACAGGAAAAGACCTGCATTTCACTCAGACTCAGCTGTACTGATTCTCCAGTGTTTGATAAAAAAGAATATGAAGATATATTAGAAAAAAAATTAAAATCTTTGAAGTGCCCAAGGAATAGTCCTTGCACTCTCAACGTGACAAAAAACGATCACGGAGGGATCACACAGAACTTGCCACAGAGGTAAGAACTGGACACAAAGGAGTCGGTGGAGAGACAGTTCAAGCTAAGGGCAGCATGGCAAAGACTGGGAACATGAAAATGGGAGACAGGTGCTACTTCTGCAAGGTGGTGTATCACCCCCTCTTGTTCCAGTCCTCCCTCCAGCCATAGCTGCCACTGCAACTTCAGTTAGGATGCAGATTTTATGATGACTCCTTGCATGGTGTTCACCTGCACCTCTGGATGCATTAGGAGGAGCTAGTAATAGTCATCTTTACATGTGATAGGTCTATCTTTAGATTTCCAAATATGCCCCCACCAATGACCAGGAAGCATATCTTAATATGATTCTAAACAAACTTTACAAAGCTGATGACATTTGACCTTTACTATACTTGGAAATTGGTAGAGTTGATTTGGGAATTTTTGAGAACCACTTGGAATGGCTACCTTAATTTAAAGGCTGTTTATCTCATTTATTCTTAATTATCTTTTATTTACACACAATTAAGCACACAACATCTATGTTTGGAAACTAAATTTTATGTTTAATAAAAAATTCTATAGATGTTAGGAACTGGGACTGATTAAGATGCAACTGCTGAAGCCAACTTATTGATCCCAGCATTACATATGGAGGTATGTAATCATTTTCTTTACAGATGCTACTCAATCCGTTCAACTGCTTAGCAATGTTAAATGGCAGCAATTGACTTGTGTGGAAAAGATCATTTACAAAGGTCCCAAGAGAGACATCAAAGGTTTCTACATGTAGAAAAACTCCAATTTAAAAATGGCTGAAAATAGCTCAGAGATATTATTTTGGTGATATCTAGTCAGAATGCCTCTCTGATTCTACTTATGTAACTGCATTTCTACTGGTATCACATTTTGCTTTTGCTTATTCAAGCAATGAAATATGAAAAGCAAATCTATTGCAGCAGAAATGTATTATTACAGAAAGTGTGTTCAGAGCACTGCTTGGGAAAAAGAATTTGATTGTAATTATTCCTATATAATTGATGCAAAATAAGCAGAAAATGTATTATCTAGTAAAATATCAATTTCCATGAAGGAAATTTAACAGGACCACATCTCATCAAATTTCAGACTTCAGTGAGAATTTTGGTTTCACTGTTTCCCTTGGGATAAACTGATGTTGCAATGTTCATACATTCCTAAAATTAAAATGATGGCATTGTTAAAGTACTATGCATTCCTTTTGCAAAATTCAGTTGTTTAACTGAAAATCAACTTTACCTGTACACTAAATAAATGCAAACAATCCTTAGTTATTCATCCAAGGTACAATAAAGGTACAAAGTCATTATGCTGGGTATATACAAATGTGGCTGACAGATCATTATGGCCCACTTTCCTGGTAAGGCACGAATTGCTTATTTACAAAAAAACTCCCAAACCTCATGAATGTACTGTTCACTTTCATAGGGTTAAAGGGACCTCACGATCAGTGATGTTACATAAAATTTTCTGTGCTTAATTCTGGTCTCTTTTAAACCAATATAGCTTACACTAACTTTGTTGTGCACCTCATGCGTCATCTAAGCAAAGAAAAACTGATCAGGAAAATGCCTTCCTAGTAAACCAGGATCTGAGTAACAGCACCATCTAGGGGTATCAGTTTCTGAAGTGACATTTAACCATAAATTATTTGTATAGAGCTATTTTTAAAAGCTTTATCTTCATTACATTATCATGAAGCAGTCTGAGGAACTTCGAGTTCTTTCTCAAAGCTTGTCTTGCTATCCTGTTCAGAGCATTGAAGGGTTGGGTTGGTTTTTTTTAAGTTTTCATTTCTCTGTTGAAATATCAACTCCACAAGATAATCGATCAACAAATCAAACTGACAGAAGGAATTTAGAACCTCAACTGAGCAATCGTAACTACACTTGACACTTGTTATTGCAGTATTACATAATCATGTTAATAGTTTTAAAGTTAGTTATTTCTGAAATTTAAATGGTGCAATAAAGAGAACCAGACTGTGCGTTTGAGGGGTTTCTAGTGAAATTACTGTACTTCTTCCCTTCACTTATGGCAACACAATATTCCATACCAAAGGCACTGTTTCAATGCAGAGAACTAATTTATTCTGCTGTTTAAAATCTTCAGGCTTAGAAATATCAGGCAAAGTATACACTTGCAATAAGAAGCAAGTCAGACAACTTGCCTAAAGAAATGAAGAGAGAGTGCAGAGCAAGACAATCAAACCTCATCTCTCCCCATGGAATGACAAGGCATTTAGAAAAACTGCTTTGGGAAATAAATCCTTGGCAGTTATCACACAACCTGTAGTGAACTTCCCCACAGGTCTCTTAAAATTTGAGCACTGATACACACTAAATCCAGGTGAGGGTTGTCACTGGAAAAAGGTCATGCTGTTTAATTTTCAGCTTGTCAGCTGCTGTTCACCATGAAGCTACACGAATCCTCCTCCTGACTTTGAGAAGGAATCTGCAAACAGATAGTGCCAACAGCCCCTTTTGGCCACAGTCCACAGAGCTCAGGCTAACCAGCAAACTGTACTTAACACATTTTTCTAACAGTTTCCAAAACCTGCCTGATAATCAGCATGGTGATAAGAAAAGAAGCATGAAAGAGAGCAATTTGGTTAGTTTATCCCTTATCTTGCAAGTTTAAAACCTCTATCGGTTTCAGGTTGATTGGGGAAAAGGGCATAGTGCGTCTCAAGGTTTTAAACTTCCTTGTAGAACTGCAGTGAAATAGAAAATTCTAAGTAACAAAAAGCAATTGAGTTGTTGTCTCCCTCTGTACTGTGAATATTATTCTACACAAATTTTAGCAGTGAGCGAGCCAAACAATATGGGGAACACATCAGCACTTAGAATTACACTCAACTTTTCAGCACTGCAAGAGTCATTCTGAAATCTAAAATTAAATAAATGGATACTGTAAATAAATTTCTTCAGTAGAAGTCACATTTACTAGACATTTCCTGATGACCGCCATGACTCTATTATATTAGAAACACACTTCCATATATAAATTGTACGTAGGACTACTTTGCACAGGGGAATCCATGCCTGCAAATCCTTAATTTTTAATAGTACATTTGATGACATGGCTATATTCTCACATATCAGCACTAGCAAAATAGATTTATTAACCTTAACTTGGGATCATTTATGAAAATCAGCTCAAATACCTGTGCTCAACCAAAATAAATAGATTCAGTAATAATGCACAACAAATATGTATCATATATCTCTCTACCGTCAACAGAAATTACATCAATGATCTAACAAGACCTGTTAATATAATATACTGCTCTCACCGTAGTTACGTGCACATGCGTGAAGATTCTGCCCTGTTTCTCTTTTCCATGGCCCAGGAAAGTTATGAGCAACTGGAAAACCTCATTAGGAATATAAACGCTGAGACACACAAAGGAATGCTCTAGCATACTTTGCCTAAGATCACAACACTGAACAGAATACCTGCTGCCATGTATCTAAAAGTAATACTAGTCTAAGTCCAATATACTGCTTTTATAATCAAAATCTGCTGGAATTTTCCTAGAGGGTCTTCTACCAAACACACATTTTCTGCACACATGCACATGATAACCATCATCTTCACATACAGTGAAGATGCGGTATTCATGTAAAACACAGTAGCTAATTTATTATTTGCATTTTATAAAAATGCAGTAGTATTCATGTAAAATGCAGCAGCTGATTTATTATAAAATATAGTTCATATATAATAATGTCCCTACTGAGGAATTCTTCCATTTTCATATTTCATACCTCAGGAAGCAGCCTAGAACATATTTTATTATGCTACAAATTTCTGTAGCAACATATATTTAGCTACCTTAATTAATATCATCTTTCTGAATATGGGAAAGCCACAGCTCTCCATGACTGTATGCCTTCAGCAATTTATTTTTACATTGCAGGTTCTAGCTGCAGCAATGATGCAAAAACTCATAACAGACCAGTAGTAACCTCTACTACAAAGAAAATGAGCCATTAATCTGCACTGCTACCATTAATCAGTATACATAAGACCAGTGGATTAGTGGATGGAGGTTTAGTGGGTGGAGGACATTTAAATCCTCAATTCTCAATTTACTGTGTCTTGCACACAATGTTTAAGGACTTCCACTCTGCCTCCGCCCCAAGTGCAACTGACACTGTTTTCTACAGCTCTGCAGAAGGAAGATCAGTAAGTTTACAATATAGTTCACCATGTTCATACACAGCATCGAGTCACCCTTGGTTTGAACTGCAAGAAGTTGGGCATTTGTAAGCAAGTTAGTGGATCCACAATTAGAGGCCCCAGTGAAGACCAACACAAAGTCAATTTTGATAAAAACAGTAACCAGTGTTATTTTTGAACATGAGCCCACAAAGTTGAAGTCTCAGGCCATAGTTTGAAGGGTCCTTTACAGCCAGCTATCAGCATGCAGTAAGTCTGACACATCAGGATTCAGTGTATGGACATAAGACTAAATTCAAGTCCCTTGCAGGTTTTTTTTTTACATCGTCTTTGACATCTACAGTCACATTTGCACAATGATTTCTTATCTGGCTAATGGTATATGACCTTTTCTAATGGTATGTTTGAGGTAGAGGGGCAATACATAATAAAAGACTATTAATAAAAGACTTTGTCATTTAACTGTTGTTAAATATCATTAAATGACAGTGTTTTGATCTACAAGTAACATTTTGCTTTTGTAAAGTTCTATTCTATTCTAATTCTATTCAACAATTTTTAATTGTTGTTCCAGAAAGAGATCAGTATCTTAAATGGTGTAGAACTTGCACCAAAAATAAAAAACACTGGCAATCCAAAGCTTCTGCAAATACACGCCTAAGTCTGTTACCTTTTGAAACATCAGACCAGAGCTGTGTAACTCCAGAAAAAGAAAGTGTACCGGCGACAAGTACAGAAATAACCAGAAAATATTGTGTACTACTACTACCATCACAAGTCAGAGTCCCCACACTACGAATTGTGACTGTAAGTCTAACAGGCTGTTAGAATTAGTCCATATCACCAGGAAATACGGATAGATAAGACTGCTCCAAGTTACGGGTGTATTAAGCATTTTTTAATTATTTAATTCCCTAGGAGCATTCCCTTTTGCTAAGGGAGGAAATCTATTATTACTGTAGTGACTAGTCTTAGCTGTACTAATTTTTAGAAGATTACTAACAGCTGTTTGTAATTTTAAAATAAAAAACCAACCAACCCCCACTTCATTTATCATTTTAGTAAATGAGACAATTGTTTTATTCCCAAGGATTTTTCTTGCTTTTAACATCTCCTGCCGTCTTCATCTATTTTACACTTTCCTTGGACCTCCTCTCATCTTTTGGAAACCAAATAATTTCCTGTGTAACTCAAAGACAATACTTAGATGTATCTTTCAGAGTGTAATGTCAACCTTCTTTCTCCATTTTCCACCTGTAATGAAGTTATTATACACAAAAAAAACCAATCTCTCAGTCATCTTCTATTCTTTACAGAGAAAATAAACAAATTATTAATGGTTCCTAGTTTCTTTAGACATAGCAAACATGGATCTATAGCCTATGGCAGTTACCATACAATTAATCATTTTATGTACATTAGATAGATACCTAAACACATACACATACATAAGGAAAAAGAGAGGTACCACCTATGTAGTACCATATAAAATTAATTCTATACCACTAAAGATCTCCTATACCTGATGCTACAGCAGCATACAGGTAGGTTTGTACTGGATATTAAATGGGTGTCTTCTCTTTGTTTACATTACAATATTATCTAGCTTTGGACAATCCATAGTACAGCCTCTCCTAACCCCCGCTTTTGTTCTTAACAATTTGCAATAACTTTCCAACTTCACCTCTGCCAAAAGTAACCTGTCATATATTGAAATAGTGCAAGACAAGTTGTTAAATAAGCATATATAGCTAACAAACCTGAGATCTCAAGAAAACTTTCTTGTATGATACCAAAATATCAGTTACTGTATTTTACTATGAATATCTCAAACATGCAGCGCAATGGTACCAGATAATTGAAGAGCCCTGAAAATGATAAAATGTTCTGAAGACAACACTGTAAACACTCCTAGACCTTCAGAATATTAATGTATTATTTTCTTGAAAGAGCACTACAGTTTCTTATTAAAACTTCATTTTTTATTGTGATTCTAGTCATTAAAATCTAGTTTAATGGTACCATTCTGCACTGCCAAGATATTAGCATTTTAATAAAAAAAAGCTCAGGCCTACTAAGGCTTACATAAAAATTAATGATGAGAGAGTTCATGTGAGAAGTCACACAGAGGAAGACAGGGTGACACCTGTTTTTCCTCTTGCAACAATAAACAAGGTTTCATCGAGCATTCACCACTGAAATTACAGGATCTGTAATTTATGGCCAAAAAAGTAGGGGAAGAAAACACCATGTTGTCTAAGTTGATCCATTATTGAGCACTGCTGTAGCTCATCTTGCAGGTTTCCAGCACAAAGTTAGCTTTTTAAGGATAGCAATTGCTAGGCAGCAGAACAACTATTTTGCAATTCTGTAATGTTTGCAGAGCTCCTTCTCACACTGTATGCTCCTTTCACTAGAAGAAGAAACTCACTTGATTCATATAAATCCTGTGTTACTGGAATCTAGACAGACAAATTGGAAGGGCATTATAAGAAGATAAAGCCATTCATATAATTGGAAAGAGTGAGGAAAATGAATACTTTCACATTGTGACAAAGACTCCTGATGTCCAGAACAGACCAGATGACACTTTACTTTGCAAGGTGTCAGCCAACACATCTGTCACAATAAACTGCAAAACCCCCTTAATTTAGCAGCCAAGAGATAGAGGTTTGAATCATCCCTCCTGGGACTTCAATCTGAAGCTCCAGAAAGACTTTGTATTTCAAAGTTGATCTTCAGACCTCAAAGGAATCAGTTCTTACTATTGCTGTCATTGAAATAAATAATTTTTCAAGTGTCACAACATTTTTATGGTAGCAAAGTATTTCTATCTGTAGTAATGAAAGCACCTCTGTAATAATAAACACACAGCATTTATACTCTTTTATAATATTTGAAAAACTACTAAAATGAGCTCTGCTTCTAAAAAGTAAATGAGAAATCAACCCCCATATAATAACATGTATATTTATATGAGAAAGGAACTTCCTTCTCTAGTGTTACTGTATAATAAATGCCAATCAGCTTTTTTCCTGAAACATTAAAATGTCCTATTGGTGACTATTAACACAGATGAAAACCAGCACATGATGGACCGAAGATATACAATCACAGTCATATCACTATACTTTCTCAAAATGGTAAAAGCATTATAAATTCTAGTACATTCATTTACTGAATTGCTGTACTTTTTTGATAAACTCAATAAATATTGCTAATGCACCATGCTTCTCATTAAATTAACAGGAGTTTATTGATTGAAGCATATGACTGCAAGCTGTTTTTCTCTTGGAAAGCAGTAAATATTCAAACACAACATTGGGTCAGTAAACAAATAATGCCCTATTCTCTTCTGATGCAACTTAATCTCACTTTGCTAGAGGAAAAAAACCAACACACTTTTATTGAAAAAAAAAAAAAAAAGGGAGTTAACTGATGTAATCAGAGTTAACTGTAATAGGAGCTAATGCAGGAAAGTTAATGCGAAAACCTACAGGGTAACAAGCTCAGTTAAGTAACTCAGTAACTAAACGGTAAGTATTCCAAATCATGTAGCAAAAACCTTAATTCATCAGCCCCTACAAGGTAACTATGTAGGTTCATTATTGTTTTAACCCAGTAAGACTGCAAGAAGGAAGTTCTCTGAAAATAAAGAGTACTTGCAAGTTACCACCAGAGGCCCAACCCAGGATTACTTACTCAGACCAAACTTTTCTACCAGTGCACATTTGGGATTCTTTATTTCCACCCAGTATTTTTGACAAGTGCATCTTAATAATATATATGTCTGTGTATATACATATATACAAATTCAAATATTTGAAGCAGCTGTGACTAGCACAGGGCAGCCCCTGAGCTCCTCCCACAGAGGTTACCCCTGCAGCACCCCCTGCTACCAAACCCTTGCCATTTATGCCCAGTACAACATCTTTGACCTCCAATACATCGCTGATTTCCTTGGGCTGTACCTGATGATTTACTCCTTGCATTTTTGCCTGTCACATATTGCCCAGTAAAGAAATTTCTGAATGAGTGCCCCTCCCAATGACTCTCTAGGCTGCAGCTAAGTACCAGCACGCAGAGCACCTGTCAAAGCAATGCAAGCCCTTGCAATGAATCTGTCATAGAAATATTGACAACAATAAATAATCTTAGAAGCATTTCACCCTTCCACAGACAAGCAGACAAGTTCATTGTAACTCAGATTTGTAATCCAAACCTACCTCTTTTTGCTCTAAATGTTCAAAGACTGCCTAATCAACACTTCTCAAGCATAACAATACTGTAAATCACTCCTGCTCTTTCCCCTATCCTCAGGTCACCCAGAACACCCTAAAAAACTCTTTTGGATTTGCCACAAATGCTCTATGAAAGAGACAAACCTCTAAAACCCAAGTGCATTATTAGATATCATATATATCAGCAGAATTTATTGAATAAGCCCTCATCTTTTTATATTACTTTATTAAACCACTCCGCGGAACTAATTAATTATTAAATACCTTAAACTGGGAAAGGGAACAGCATATGCAAATTAATGTCATAATCACTCTTCACTGAGAAAGAAAAGCGTATTCTGCTAAGCTCCCCTGTATTAACAGACATGATCCAGTCAAATATCACTGAAAATGGCTAAGAAAAAGGGCTGGACTTGCCATTGGAAAACATGCAGTTTGCATCAGAAATTTGCCCTGTTTGCATGTGTCCTGGTTTCAGCTGGGATAGAGTTAATTTCATCCCTAGTAGCTGGTATAGTGCTGTGTTTTGGAATTAGGATGAGAAGAATGTTGATAACACTGAGGTTTTCAGTTGTTGCTAAGTAATGTTTAGTCTAAAGTCAAGGATTTTTCAGCTTCTCATGCTCAGCCAGCGAGAAACCTGGAGGGGCACAATAAGTTGGGAGGGGGCACAGTCAGGGCACCTAACCCAAACTGGCCAAAGGGATATTCCATACCATATGACATCATGCTCAGTATATAAACCAGGGGAAAGCTGGCTGGGGGCCACTGCCTCGGCTGGGCATCAGTCAGCAGGTGGTGAGCAATTGCATTGTGCATCACTTATTTTGTATATTCTAATTCCTTTATCATCATATTATTATTCTTCTCCCTTCTTTTTCTGTCCTATTAAACTGTCTTTATCTCAACCCATGAATTTTACTTTTTTTTTCCAATTCTCTCCCCCAGCCCACTGGAAGGGGCAGGGAACGAGCAAACGGCTGTGTGGTGTTTAGCTGCCTGCTGGGTTAAATCACAACAGCATGCACTGTTATTTTGTTTATTTTAATCACCTTGTTTTTCATTGGAAAAGGAAGTTTAATGAATCAATATCTAAAATATTAATAATTTATCCTAAAATAGAAACAATTCTAATGTTTCATGAGAAAATGGGCCTATCTTGTTTCTATGAATGGTCTGGACCTCATACTGACAAAGGCTGTGCTTGGGCAGCTTTCAATCAGAAAAACAGAGTCCCTGGTATCCTTTTCTCTATTTTGTCATCTCAGCATTGAAACCTTCAGATAGCTCTCTACACTATGCTATACCTGCTCCCCCCATGTTTTGACCGGGATTTGTGTAAAGACTATCAATCATCACAAGAGGAAAAAAGTAACAACAACATAATAATTCCACCACTAAAAGAGACAAACATAGTATTCTAATTCTTTTAAAGTTATGTTTCCTCTATTCTGCCAAAATCATAAAAATGTAGAAGTGATTTGAGCACAAATGGTTCACTGCAGCATTAACATTACCACAGTGAGAGAACAGGAGACTGGGCTGACCAACCTTCCCCTGAAGGTTTAACCTCTGGTCTTGTTCAAGTTCTCAGATACTTCAGGAACTTGGCTATCAGCCTGTTTCCTCAGTCCTGGAAAGTCCGTAGCCACGTGATTGCTTCTGTTAATGTTCAATGAATAACTTCTACTTTTTTGACATCCTGCAGTGCCTAAGTAGTCAGCTGCTTGAGAGCTAATTACTCATTCCTTTCCTTTGAAGAACACTTTATGTGCTGTCCTTTGAAATGACTGCCGTAAGGGCACAGTTCTGCAGCACCCCTTTACACTACTTTACACGAGGCTTTCCTCAATGTGAGGACCAAGACAACTGACAACAGAACACCAAAGGCTGAATTGTACATAACTCTTTCTTCAGCAGTGGTCTACCACAAACGCCCCAGTTCTCTTCCACTGTAAGTATAACTATGAATTACCTGTGGAAATAGCTTTTACTGTAGTCACCATGATACCAAGCTTTTGTCCAGAGCACATAGGAGTAATTGTGCTCTTCTTCCATTTCAGGAATGAACTCTCAGAGGGCTTCAGTAGTCATCTATTGCATGAAATCTTATGCACATTAATATCAAACATACTTATCAGGTATGTTTGTAAACACTTCCTTTACTGTCAGGAATAGAAGATCCATTAGAAAAAGCAAGCAGGCCCTGCAGCTAGAATCCTTTTTCCACTTGATGATGAAACAGAGACTTAGATTTTTACAGTGATCATATTTATGGCCAACAGTCAAGGGACAAGAAAAGTCTTCTCCAATAGCGTCTGTCATCTACTGAGGCTCTCCAGTCTTGTTTTGGGAAACCTACGGTCACCACTGCCACAGCAATTGACTGCTGCCATCTAGTGCATTCCCCCTCTGGCAGCTGCTGCTTGTACTGCAGAACTCTTTCCCTAGAGCAGTACTTTTAGTTATCGTCTTCAACATATTACAGTTACATAAAAGTCTCATACAAGATTGGCAATAGTTCTCTGTTCCTCAGGATATTATTTTCACGTTTTCTTTTTGGAAAAGCATCTTATCTTCAAAACTATGCATGGATATGAAGAATGGTTATCAGGGCCACGAGTGTACTAACAGGCCTTAACAGCCCTGACCAGTGTCACCTGGGGCTGCCCTCCACATCCCCTGCAGATGGGCCTAGGGGCTCCATTTCAGCTTGGGCCATTAGTCCCTGCCTGAGCTCTCACAGTTATGCCTGTCTCCAGCTCCGCCACTGCCATGCCTGTGCCTGGCCATGAACCCCACTGATCTGGATCCAAACCTGTGGGCCAACTTCCTAGCTGGACCTTGACTCAGTCTCATCACAATGGAACTGTCCGGTAATGACTGGGCTGTGTCTGACTCTGGTTACCATCACTGGGCCTGATCCTGACATGCCATTCAACTTTCTAGCTTGACCTTGGATCTGCCTCATCACCACAAACTTCCCTGGTGATCTAGACTTTTGGTTGAACATGGCCACTACCCCCAGTCCTGCCCCACCTGCATTGGCTGGCAAAGCCTCCATGCCCCCCATCCCTTAGGGAGCAGCCTGACAATCCCTTGCTGCAACCTGACAATGATAACTCCATAATTCATTTATATTTTTTTCTTTTTAAAAGAGACTGCAAATGCTAGTGAAGTGTCTTTCACAACCTTGTGAGAGGGCCTCATCTCTGTTTTACATTATAAAGGAAATAAAATGGAGCCAGGTTAAGATATTTCTCCAAGACTGTGTATTGCCTGCTACCACCAAAGTTGACTTGCAGTGTTGTGTTCCTCCTGAATCCCAGTGCCATCATCACAGAGTGCGAGAAGCAACTTAAGCAAAGACACAGGCTTTCGTAGCATCGAAAAAATCCAAAACCCTACAGCACTGTGTACAGTTAGGAAAGTCATAGATAAAATACTTCTGAGGTCTAGATATGAAAAATGAGAACCACGTACTTGCTAATACTTGTAAATGCTTTGATGGAAGTCAAATTTATCTAATTAATCACTGTTCTAAATAACTGTGAAGTACAAGACTTGACTTCGTAATAATAACATGAAGTCATTATTGTATAATTTCATTGATCATCTGATTTTCTGTTTCACTGGATCGTGTTCCCCAAGCATTTGTAATAATAGTAAGAATTAATAAGTGCCTTCAACAGAAACTAATTAATTTCAATTTCAAGCCATATCACTGCTACTCAGGTTCTTAATGAGAAGATAATCCTACATTGCAGCCAATATAAAATATTTTCCTTTTTATGTTCATGGCTGATTCAACATGGGCAAAAGATTTTTATGCTGAAGCTAATTTTTCTTTAAGTTTCCAATATATCTAGATAAATACTCAAATAGAAAACAGACTGCCAAAGCAGAGTTGATGATTTACCCTGATGCTGAGTCAATACACTCTGATGCTGAGTATCTGCCTTCAGAATAACAAAGGAATCCTTCCTACATGGTACTGAAGAGGCTGAATAAGGTACAAACCAGTTTGAAAAGATGCATCACAGACAGAAAAATAATGTTCACTGAAGGAAGCTCACACTGAAAACAAGACATGTATATTTTTCCATTGCAATTTATACTTGCAAGTAAGAAGGGCATACATTATTTCCAAAACACGTGAAATAGCCACCTTGTATAATTTCTATTTTCTGAATGTGAAAGATCTTTCTATTTTAGTCACATTCTGCAGAGCCATGAAGTGTCATCCATCATTACTTGCTCACTGAGGCAGTATACACAGGAGAGAGGAACATTTAAAATGATTTAAACTAAACTTGGAAAGACCCTTGATGGCTTTTGAGTCTTTTAACTTCCAATAGACCTTCTGCCTGTAAAAAAAAAAATAAATAAAGGAAGCCACCCTGGCTAAAGCAATCTTGCACATTATTGACTTAGATAACTGGCTTCAAGACAGCAATTTTTAAGTCACACTGGAAAGCTGAAATAAGTTAAGGGAAAAGTCTCCCCTTAACCTCTCCACACATTTTTACCGTAATTGTAACATTTATCTTGCTGTTTGAGAACAAACTGCACAATTCCAAATCATGTCTTAACTATAAAAGAACTTTTATCACCCGTTAAACTTCTGTTACATTAGCAGTCACTCGCCTTTAGAAGTTTCACTAGAACTAAAGAAATCTTTGGGATTGACCTATTACCATTCACCTGGATAGAAGAGCTTTTCAAAATACAAGTAATCTCTGTCCTGAGATACGAACATGTACTGTACATCATCTTATGCACAGTTTTCATGCCAATAGACATCAATGAATAATCATTAAGATGACAATATGAAGGTATCAGAAATTTGGGAAGTTATTTTAAAATGTTTTAGCACTTCATAAATTATTTGGGTTTGCATTTACTACTAACATAACATGTGCCTTGCAAGGAACTCCAGCCATAAATCAGGATCCTGATGTGCAAGGAATCAGAAAAAACACGGAGCAGAAAACATCTCTGTGCAACTGATTCCACGAACTACAAGAAAAACAAATAGCAAAAGAGACTGAAGGCAAACCAGAAAAAACAAGGACACTGCACTAAAGTTTTCACAAAGCAACATTGCCAGTTGATGACAGTAAAGCTCAGAATTCAAAAGAACAAAGAAATCTAAGGCTTAATTAATAAAATGGTGGTTTTACACACACAGTGTAAATACAGTGGTGCAGATGACAGCAGAGTCACTTTAATCAAATTTTTACACAATACTGGGAATTAATACCATATATTGTAACTACTACCAGAAAACTTCTTCAGTTTCTTAAAATTTAGGTTCCAGGGAATATTTTTTGTGGAACACAGCAACTCAAATGAACTAAAGCAAGATTGTAGCTTTTGAGATGCATGAGATTTAGTCCCTCTATTTTTCATTTACTGTATGCCCCATCAAGGTGTCTGAACTCTCCAAATGAAGCAACACTTTGGCACAATTACATGGTACAGAAACCTGTAATCTGTTGGTTTGTAGTCATTAGTTCCTTCCATAGACATTGTGTTTAAAAAAATTAAAGAAACCAATGACAACATTAATATTTAGTATACAAAGGTCTAGTAGGGAAAAAAAAAAGTTAAGTCCCTACGACTGAAACTGAATGTCACTGTCCAATGCTCACAAACTCCACGTATACAGAACCATTGGCAGCTCCCAAGTTCTGAATACAATCTAGTAACATGGATGTAAGGTAACAGACACATAATAAATAGTGCAAATATATCATATAATAGCAAAAACATCTGCAGAACTGTTAATGATATCAAGGTTTATTTAATAAGGAGGATGTTACCAGAATTCAGGAGCAGGCATCTTGGCACAAGAAATCTAATTTAATATCAGGCTGCTTTAAAACTTACCACTACATTATTAGTTTAATTTAAATGGTTTGCAAACAAATTGGAACTCCAAATGAAGCCTGCAAACACAAAGATTAACCCACATATTACTTCTGAAAAGAACTTAAAATAGACTACTGCAATGTTAGGCTTTTGATTCATTTCTATGAAAGGGTGAAATACAGCTCTCTAGTATTCACATTACAGTGAGCATAACTGATTTGCTATTTAGACAGGGTTTTATTTTGGTTTTTTGTTTGTTTGGTTTTTTTTAATGGGCTTTTCTTCTTCTCCTTCTGGAACACTCATCTTTACTCAAATCTTTCTTGTACTCCAGTTAGTTCACTGACACCTCTCTAGTGGGCTCACTGATGGCTGTTTCATCAACTGTAAACAATCACTGATTTCAAAGCATCTTCACAAAACTGCCTTTTATCACATCCAGAGCTGCACTAGATGAAACTCCCAAATAAATCTTATTTTTAGCATAAATTCAACCTTTTCTGCCTTAGAAAATATGAAAATCTCCCATTGTTATCCCCTACGTATCCATCTTTCTTCACTTTAAAATCCTAAAAAGAAATTGAAGTCTTTCATGCTCACCTTTCAACGAAATCCCCCAATGGGTGAGTAGGAAGGTTCAGTGCTTGCTATAGTATTAACTCACAGCTAGTGGAAAAACTCCATAGCAGGTCAGGAACGATGTGGATATAAGAGAACAGTGTCCTATTATTACATTCACCCATACTATCTTGCTCTTAATTAACACTGCATCATTTCAAAGGGTAACACTAAAACTTTATTTTCAATTATGAAAGCATCCTTTTAATTGAAGGCCTAAAAGGCTGATCTTCTTCAACTATCTTGAATGCTGGTTTTGAAAACAGAATCATGGCTCACCCACTGTTCAGGACTTGGGCCATTTCCTGCTAGAACATGTTTTATTTTAAAACATTAGTATCACTGTTTGGGACTCCACCTACACTTAAGAAAGGCACTCTACAAGTAGTAAGTCAGTCTCTGCCATTTGACGGTTAAAGACTAGGAAAAGGAGCGGGAAGATGTGGTATTTCCCCCACCACTATCTCCACTTGCTGCCATTTCTAGAACAAGAATAGAAATAGTACAAAGAAATTAAGTAATGAAAGAGTGAACAGAAATCTCCCTAGTTTCACTGTAGTACCTCATTCAGAAAGAGTTCTTTCATCATCTTCTAGTCCACAGAAATACTTGCCCACACAGGTCCTAAGCCACTGCCTTCTGGAAGCCTGGAGGCTATACTAGAAAAAGGACTGTTCGGCCATTTGCTTGTTCTTCTGTTTTAAGAACTCATTATTCAAGACAGGTGCATTTGAGTCTCTACATAGCATGATTCCTACATTGAACAAAGCGGTTTAAATCAGCTGCTTTCATTAGAACTGGGTTGATTTATTCTAGCTGAGAACTCTGGGCTACTGCTCTTGTTGACAAAATTCTGATGTTACTTTCTGTTCAAGGGTTAAGCTTTGAAGGTAATTGTCAGTATAGGCCTGCTCACAAGTCTGGACAGAATTAAAAAAAAAAAAAAGCACATTTTTCTTTTGGACTAATACAAAGGACGTACCTCAATTTGCACCATTAATCTCTATAAATGAAAGGATGGGATTTTTCAGCCACTGGGGTAGACTCCTGCCAAAGGAAATCACCTACAGCACCTCCAGAAATGCTTTCCTCAGGATCTTTGAGCAGCTTTGTGCTCTATCTGCACAAACATGGCTTAAAGGCAAAATGTGATCTAAGGTTTATGTAAATGTTCATTTAATTTAGGATAGAATATTCAGTGTAATGTTTTCCAATCACCACCTACTTCAGAAGATGCTGCAGAGTCACCTAATATACTCTTCCATCCCTGGAGACTCAGTGCTTAGTATTCTAGTCTTATGCTTCCCAAATACAAGACCGCTACTCACTTTGGTATGCAAATCTTAGGAGTCAGGAGACAAAAATATCCAAATTAACAAAAATGAGGTGGCTAATTATGTTTCCTATTTACACACATTAGACAAATTTTTTTTTTCCAACTGTCTGTTTGCAATTGCTAGAGCAAGAAAGTTTCTTTCATAGATAAAACCCTGTTTATTCCAACTTTGGTTTGCTTGCAAAGCTGACCACTGCCTCCATATATACCTTCAGAGATGCCATTTAAAATTCTGAGCCCTGCTTACCTTTTACCATTTAGAAGGAAAACGTCAGGTAGGTTAAGCCCCTGTAGTATGTAAATTAACACATTATTGTTCTTTGAACACTTACTCACATTGATGTGACAGAAAAAATAGGTCATCCTTTCACACTCAAGCTCTTCACTCTTAGGACTCAATTTTCATTGTTTATTCATCTGAGTCAATAGGCTTGAATTGCTAGGATTCCTGCAACAGAATTCTAGGCAATAAGAAGAAAAAAAGCCACTAAATTTGCCAAAAAAGATTAATTTGTAATAGACATGAAACAACATGCTCAGATTCAGCCAAACTATGTGTTATGCAGACTGCAGATATGGACGTGTAACTAATAGTAGCATAAAGGCCATGCTGGAAGAGTTGTCTACCACATTAAAAAACCAACCCACCTTGGTCTGCTGTGTCATCCTCCCAAGACTCACTATGGCCTGCCTTATCACTGAAGCCAGCACTAGAATACCCACCCACACATTGTTACAAATACTAAGAAAGTTTGGGCCAGGATTTTTCAAAATTGACAATTTTAAGCAGTATAGAAATATATAAACTTAAATGACTAATTGCATATACATTAAAAATGCAATTAAAAGCTTATACTGCTTTTAGCATTTAGATTACTTCTTTTTCCTTTCAGGATAGCCATTCTTGGAAATTTTACTTTCACATAGGACATTTGCTGGTTTCCCATAATTTCTGATGAAGAAACTATAACAACATTTATTTTGATACCATTTGTTTTGCATGTCACAAGGACTTTTAGATAAATGAGTTTGTCACTATAAATGGATTTCTCAACCTCTCAAGCTTTTATTTTCTTAAATCATAACAGACTTTCTTCAAGCAGGATTTGATGGCAAAATATGAGGAAATCAAGTATAGCAAATAAGCTAGAACTATACAAACATGGTTTCTGTCATCTATCATGCATTAAAAATACAACTACATACCAAGAAAAATGTATTTAATCTTTGCACATTGCAGACAACCTGACTGAACAGAAAAAAGGGAAAATTATCAATGGGAACAGACACCATACCAGCTTCTTTAGATCCTGGAAATATGATCTAACACATTCCCTAAGATCTATATGTCACCCAACATTTCATTTGAATCGCAGAAGTTCACATCAGTGTACAAACGCATGTCATCCTCCAGAGAAATGAAACCCAAGTGAAATGTATGGTAGGACTAGGTGGCATGTGGTACCATTAGCAAACGATATCCTTCTTCGCATCTTCAGAAAGCAATTTAAAATTATCATTGGCACACCATCTTTTGTGAATCCCTGCCTCTTCTCTCCCCTGCCACACATAGCTTACAGCCATGAGGCAGTTTCAAAAACTATCTATGCTCAGTAGATCTAAACACAGAAATGTGTTCTGCATCTCAGATTACATTCTTATATGACTGAATATGAGTACAGAAGCTTTCATCAACTGTTGATGGCTTCCTTTGACATCTAAGTCTAAATGTTTTCAAATTGTGAAATTTCCCTAACAGTGTTTGCAATTTACAAATCCAATGCAAAATTCCTTGAGTTGGGCCAGACAGTGCACAGAAGAAAGCAGCTGCGCACAGACATACCAGTCTCACATGGACCCTCCTCCAAGACCCTCTGAATTGGAGTGGAGTGTGTATGCACTGTTGGACTCTGCTGCCAAATGAGTCTGTATCAAACTTAAAATTTCTTTTAATATTTCCAACATAGCTGTCTTCTAACCCAATCAAAATAAAAGCAAGATCTTTCACACCGGAGTATTTTTCAGCCACAGAAGGAAACAGTATGTTTCTCTCCTTAAAAATCTTTCTACTTTATGTGCAGCCAGCTGTGCAAAGCCTGGGGACAGAGCAAGCATCTCATATAATCACACCTTCATGTTCAACTATTCCAGGCAACATGGAGAAGCGCAGTATAAGGGTGAATCACAAAACAGCCCACAGCTTCCACGTATACTTACGCTTAGCATCAGCAGAACGAATACAGAGTGGAAATCACTTCCCCAGACTACAATAACAATTTAGTCCTCAAGTTACTAAGAGGAGACACACAGAAAGACTGCAAATATCAAGAACTTTATTAGGACACATATCTGATACACTATCAGATAGCTGTACCAAATAGTTGTGTCAACCAGAATAGTTGTACTAAACTATTCAATTCAGCATCACTGCCCCTAAAAACTGAGTTCTTTCAATTAAAAGATGGGAATATGAACAGTTACTACTCTATCATATAAGGGGAAAACAGTTAAATGCCTAAGTCCCTGAAGATGGACAAGATTCAATTTAAATTGCACTAAAATGTAATAATCAGTTGTGACAGACTGTGGATTCTTCTATGCTACAGGATCTACCAATTGTTCAGCACTTTCAATGCTATTACAAAAGAAAGTAAAACTAATCTATGCTTACATACCTAAGTAACTCTCAAATTACTATCAGTAAGAAGCCTCAAAGTGTTTTTAATTATTCTTTTTTCTAATGATTCTGCTCAATGCATTCTGAACAGGGTGTTTTAACTTCTACATTTAAGAACAGTCAAAAGTAACCAACAAGGCCCAAAAGCACATTATTAATTGCAACTCCAGATCTGAAAAAAAGATTGCCTGCTCTGCAAAGCCCTTCCAAGGCTTTCCAACATGATCTCTGAAGACTTCTTGCTGTAGTTCCCATAATAAAACACCTTCAGCAGTGAACACTAACCTTACCATGCCTTTTTGACCACTAGCAGAATTAACTGTATGCCTCTATTATTCAAAACTTGTCTATAACAGAAAAAAAATTGGTGTCTTCTGTTGGTCTGTGTCTGGAGACAGCTGCTTTTCATTCAGGTAGAGATAAAACAAAACAAAACATATTGGTAATACAATTTGAGGAACATTTTTACATGATCCAGCAGATATCCCATCCTGCACATGTCGGGGCAAAAGATCAAAAAATCATCTGAGCCTTTCTTACATGCATATGAGATCATAATTCAAACTTAAAACCCCCTCCATTTTCATAATAAGTGTACCTGAGTAGGGGAACAAAACACTGAGGTGTTTTAAGACACCTGTACATTTCTCAGGATGCAGACAGCACTGCATGCCGAGGCAGGGGGAAGAAAGGGAAGCACAGAGCAACAGCGAATCAGTCCTTCATATATGGTCAAGGACACCAAGATTTTGCACCTTGCAAAATCAGCAAGTAAATGGTTAGGTCTAAGTACTTATTTTTAAATGAAGTGTCTGCATGCAAAAAATTTATAGCTCTGCTCTTTTTTCTCCCTGTGTAAGCAAAGAAAGAGGCACTAACATTAACTGGTGTAGTCATGGTATTTTCAGAATGCTCCTAAGCCTCCTTTGTATTTAAGGATATTTCAACAGTAAAAAGTCACCACAGTTGCACGGAAGATCAGGAACATTCACCGCAAAGGATTCAGCCTCTAACAGCAATCACTGAATACCTTTAACTTGATATGTATTAGGCATGGACTGCATTACAAGTACAGTCTTCCAATAATTATTTTCTAAGCAAGGCATTCAACATGCTTGCGAGCCCTTCTGCTACAACCAGTGCTGCTTCTTGATTTACTGATCCATAAAAGATCAAAAGATTAAACTAGAGAGTAATTATATGAAAAAAAGTTCTATCAATAAAGTGGTATGTACTGCAAATGCTTATAATCATCCCATGAAGAGTAGAAGTTTATCTTCTCTAGATACTTTAGTGGCAGTATTTTGATATATTAACACTGCAAAATTTACTTTGAAATCTGCAACACTACACATGAGTAAAAATTAAGCACTTCTGTCTGCAAAGGACCATGTCTTTCCCCTCCCTCCTCCAATACAAATCCTCAGTACAACTCGACTTGAATGACAATGACTTCCTCTTCGAGAAAAGTGTGTTTGCTTCATGTTAACACTGAATAGGAGTGTAAGAGTGGAACCAATGGTGATGTTAATCAAATTTAGACTCACTCAAAACAAAGAGTCCAATTTTTGAAGAGATATTGGCATTTGTCTTTGACAGAAGAGCTATTTTATTATCATCCAGATTAAGGCTCTAGAAATAAAGGCCACATTCTTGTGCTCCTGTGAAGGATATATTTAATGGTGAGCTAAAATTTTGCTAAAAAGGTGAAAAATTGCAATTAATTCTACTTATTTCTAGAGAGAAATTTACATATACCTTGACCTCATCTGGAAAAATACACAGGATTTCTACTAAGTTCACATTTAAAAAAAAGGGGAAGAAACTGGAAAAAAGTCTCAAATTTTAAGACTTTTTGTTTGTTGTCTACCCAGGAATGGCACTTGGAAAGGAGTATCTTTGCAGCAGGGAGTTGCCTATTAGGCAAGGCCACTTACTCATCTAAAGAAGAATAAAAATGACTCATCTGAAGAAGAATAAAAGATACAGGAACCTATAAAAAAAAATTAACTTTCCAAAGAAATGGATCCATTTTTACAAAAAAAAATTTTTTTTTTAAGCTAGTGAAAGAAAAAAAAACTTTCAACGAAAAAACAAGTCAGTTAACAACTCTCCTAACACTGAGCTCAAAGCACGCAACAGACCTGCTGCGCAGCATTGCTCCATTACCGACAGAACCAAAGCTGGGGCTTCCCCATAGTCAAATAATGCCCAGTCTTTGAAACCAAAAGTCACAACAGACTTCTAAATCTTGTCCAAGTGTAGAAGGGCAAACAAGTCATATTTAAAATATCTGGCTTCTGTTAAAACATAATCACCCTGCTGACAAAATAAAAAGGGTACAATGTAATGCATGTGATAAGAGAATTCTTTCTGCAGAAGGTTTTGTTTACCCAAGGAAAAGTTACAATCCGGTCTCTTTGGCAGATACGAAGATATGATGTTGTTCCTTCAATAATGAGAGTTAATGCTGTGATCACACTGATAAAACTGACGCTAATCAGAATACATTTACACTCAAAAAATTGGTCTTTAAACCTTTTAGAATCCCATAATGTCCAAACATAGATCTGTCTTCCTGTAAGGGCTGACAGTTAGGTTCCAATACATAGAAGGAATAAAGCTGAAAAAGTATTGAACTTGGGTTATCATCACATGTCCAGACTCGGATCATGGCAGTTAAAGAAAAAGAACAAAGGATTGTCTTCACTCAAGCTAGTAACTAATTATATATCTGTCAAAATCAACTGATGCTACACTGGTACAAGAGGCAAATAAAAGATCAGAACTTAGTCCGCTGTTAGAAATACCAGCCTTCCACTGCTCGGGACTAGACAACCCAGTACTTTCAGTCCAGATACTCAGTTCCAGGGGAGCATACCTCAGGTTCATAAATTACTTATATAGTCATTATCATGCCACTTAAAATAATGAAATTCTTTTTCTCCTTGCAGATTTGCCAGAGGCAAAGATGTGAGCCAATCTTCATCTCAAGTGTTCATCTACATTAACTGCCTTTTGCTATGACTTCATTCTTCCTTCAGTTTTTATTTCTAGAAAAGTCATTTGAAAGAAATTTCCATTACCTACTCACACATCCAATCCTCTGAAAAGGGCATTCTGACTTCTTGTTTTTAAAGTCTTCTTGTTATATAGGGATCATTTCATATTTTATTCTCAGAAAGCAGGTGCATGCACCTGCTCAGTAAATAGATTACAGATTATTTCACTACATAATGACATAACCTCAGATATAAGGAATGTAATAATTTTAAATACATAATATCCTGAACAGTTAAAAGCTAGCCCCAACAAAAGGGAGAGATTTATTTTACAAGGCTGTTTAGCCAGCTGCAATTGGAGTCTGCTACTCAGTGCATCTTCTATCACCATCACCTGTTCCAAATTCCTGAGAAAGGGCAGGGTAACAAGGCTCAAGAATGCAAAAGTCCATCATTGGGGTTACTACGATACTGCTGTTCCCAAGAGCTCCAAGAAAGCTAATTAGAACTTTACTTTAAAGCAATATGCTTATTAGCATATATGGGTCTGTCATTAGAAAAGAGAAGATACATCAGACTGTGTTCCATTATTCATATTATAATCCCACATATTTTTTTTAAGATACAATTAATTCATGAATTAGAACATACAAAACCACAGTGGCTTGGCCCCAGCTAGCAGCCAAGCACCCACACAGCCACTCACACTCTTCTGCTAACAGGATGGGAGAAAATAGGAAGAACAAAAGGGAGAGAATTTGTGGGTCAAAACAATGACAGGAAAAAAATCACTCACCAATTACTGTGGAAACAAAACAGACTTGGGGAATTTAACTTAATGCCAGTTAACATTTTAATTACCAATTCAGGTATTTAAAAATGATGACAAACAGTTAAATAAACACTTATGGAAAACACTCTTCCTCCCCCTTTCCCAGGCTCAGCTTCACTCCAGACACATCCCCTCATCCCGCTCCAGTCTCCACTCCCTCATCAACCCTGCAGGTTGCAGTCAGTCCCTTCAGGGGCAGTACCTGCAGCTCCACCATGGAGCACCTCCTGCTACACTGGCCTTACTGTTCTTCTTTCTGGACACTTTCTGCCCTTCCTTAAATGTGTTCTCACAGAGGCTCAACCAGCTTCACTGATGGGCTCATGTATGTCCTGCAGTGGGTCCATTGTGGAGCCAACTGCATCCCGCACAGGCCAGCCCCCGGCCAATTCTCAGAGAGGCCATCTCTGCAGGTCCCTCCTCTTGCCACCACCACCAAAACCTTGCCATTTATGCCCAATTAAAAAAAAAAAAATCCAGGTAAAAAAAATTCTTGAACTCTTCCTTCCTGCCTTTGCAAGCGTTAATCTGTATGATTATTGGTTGGAACCTTGGAAGAGGAACTTGCATCTAGAGCCAGCCCCATTTATTCTTTTGGCTCTCCCTGCCTACATTCAGGCGTCCTTCACTGATAAGCCACATTCTCTGACTTGCTTCCAGCCCATCTGCCCTGCCAAGGACAGCAATGCCTAAAATCCTACTGAGAAAAGAACGAAGCATGCCTCTATATACAAGAACCCCCCATTCCTGTAAATGGCAAAATTGTACCATTCCTACTTAGTTTCCTGTGGATATAAAAGAGGCATTTCATTTATACAGTGGTTTGGATTTTGTTATATGTTCACTGGACCAGTCCTTCTGCCTAGCTGACCACAAAAAGTATTCCTATATGTATGTGAAATTAATTAGTTTCATACTAATCCACAGTGCCACACTGCAAGAAAAGAAAGCAGAAGAAAAAGATGATATACACTGACAGTATTCAGCTTGAACATAACAATTTTCACCTTTCCTTTCCAGGGAAACTGCCACAGTCAAAGCTTACTAATCACATAGCCATTACAGGACTTGTCACCCTGCTTTTGCAATGGTCAGATAATTAGATTTCCCTAGCACACAGATTACAAAGTTGATTAGTTCTTTTCCCTAACTCCTCTCATCAATTCCCCTCGTGCTTCTGGCAAGTCTGAGCAGAATCTGGTCATAGATAAGCAACTGTATTTCAGATCCTCTCAAATAGAACAGATAGCTGCTGAAGATTTTTTTTTTCTTTTTTACATTTTGCTCTTATTAGAAAAAAAAATTGTTGAAAACTAAATAAGTGAAACATTTGTTTCAAAGGGGCGTTTCAGACTTTTTTTTAAAAATATATTTTTATATACCTTCTGAATAAGCACAGTAGCAAGGCATAGTTTTCTGGACTTACTTAACAAGTGGAACAGACACATTGCTGCTTTCAGACTTCATCTCACACTCTTCCAATAGGAACACAGTGAGCCACACCAAAAGGTACCTGCAGCCCACTATAATTTTTACCACCTCTGCCTCACTCCTGCTCCCTGTCCCAACCCTGCTTTGTGCCCCATCAGAAAAGAACACACTGAAGGCAAAACAGAATGAGAAGCCATGGAAAGCAGCATAAGAAGGCAAGGACTGATACCAAGTCTTTCTGAGCCAGGGTCCAGTTCCAACTGTTTGGAAGTCAGAGACTTTATGAACCAGTCTCTGTACTTAAAATCACTCAATAAATTTATTTTTCATGAATTTACTTAACCTTAAGTAGATTTTTAGCATTTGCACATGCTTTGGGGAAGGAGTTTCATAGCTTACACATCACTGAAAGTACCTTCCTCTGAGCTTACTACCTTCATTGCATGTTCTGTTAGAAAAATCACCAGTTATACCCTCTTTCCAATATTTTACAGACCTTTATCAACATGTCATCTTAGTCATCTGTTTTCCAGCCTTTTCAGTCTATTACAACTCTCATATTGTTCCCTGTTCCTTTCCCAACAATTCTGGACATTCACATCGCTTTTTACCAGTCCATGATCTTTCCACAGAACTAATGTTACTCCTGAGGAGTTAATGGGTCAGCTCATGGCTCATTGCTTCATATGCAACATTAGGATTTCCCCATCCATGTGGATCACTTAAAATTCAATGTAGCTCAACATAATCTCACATTTTAGCATCCAGTTTCTGGAACTCTTCAGCTTTTACTAGTGTAAATTATTTAGTATAATCAGCACTTCTGATTAAACTTTCACTCCTTTACTAAGCCTCTTACACAGATACTGTATTCCCAAACTATAACCTTTGAGTTCAGTCACTAATGTATTTTCAAAATTCTACAAGACAAACTGTCCTTCCTTATGAGCCTATGTCAATATTCACAGAACTACTCAGTCCCAAGGGCTCATCTAATGTTAATGTTGTAGCCGATTCATGGATTAAAGCAAACTCACTAAAGGCAAAATAAAGCAATTCATGGACAAGATACATGGGTTCACCTCCTGTGAGCCCCACAGAAATTAAGAATGCTGGTGGATAAGAAGACACATTAGGCACAGTGCCCCAGGATCATTCTTCATGCAAATTAACCTGACACAGGGAAAAAAAAAAAAAAAAGATTTCTGAGATAAAAAATACTCAAGTATGAATGATGAATTAAAGTGATCTATAATTTTTGTCATGAACCTTAACAAAATTTTTGCACAGGGATACTGTTCAATCAAGACTTGTTGTAAAGTCAGTTTGACTGTAATAAGTTCTAGCATCTAAGAAACACAATCACAGATGACAAACTCAAGTTAGATCAGGTACCACACTGAATTGGTCAACTTAAGCAGTTTACATGCCAGAACAAGAAAACCAACAGAACTAGATTCACATTTTTTTATAAACTTAATACTGAAGCAAAGCACAGGAAAGCAAAAAAGCCCCTAACAGCTGTCTTGTAACACTTTCAGTCAGAATCAAAGTTATCTAACCATTTAGACTGCACAATTAGAATGAAACGGTGTTTTAAACTGGCCTATGAAAATAACCTCCCTGCAAAATATAAGAAAATAATCACAAAAATAGAACAACTTCGCAACTATCATAGCAGAGATTTTTGTGCATACTTCAATGTTACATTAAGTTCTTACCTTTAACAGGGTCTCAAAAGAATCCACAGTGCAGATCCAAAGAAAAATCTGTCATCTCAGCACCACGCAATTCTTTCAGATCTTGTAAGTGAGACACGTGGGTTTAGACTACAGGTATCTAACTTAATCTAACTGTAATACTGAGAGAAAACTAAAATATCACAGAAAGGAAATTCCCTGCCCACTGATACCGGAGCTTCATAAGATGGTCAGCAGGAAACACTGATGGCATGTGGATTTATCTTCTCTTGATTTATGACACATCACTCAGTGCTATTAGGGAGTTCTTCCTCCTAGTTGGGAGGAACAACCTGGTACCCTCTGCAGAAGAAAAAAAATTAAAACCATTCTTAAATTTTAAAGTATGCCAGAGAAGGAGGGCTGCCACTACCATCCTTCTTCTCCCCCCATTACCTCATTCTTCTAGGAGTCTGATGAGGTTCAATTCCCTCTTCCACCTTAATTTACAGCACCTGTCCCCCAGGAGTATGCTTCACAACCAGGTAGTTGCTTGTTGTGAAATTCACCTACTGAAGCCATTGGGCTTTACATACAGAATTTTAAGAGTCAAGGAGAAAGAGCAGGGGTAAGGTCTCTGACCTGGAGAAGAGGCCACATGCTGTAAGTGCCATGTGATACTAAACAGCCTCTGAATAAACTAAACAACAGTACCTGCAGCAAGGATGAGTTCTTCCAACTGAGGATCATAACCACTAGATGAAGGTGATACTCTTCAATGGTTTCTTTTTTACTGATTTTCTCTATACCAGAACAGATTCGTTAAGAGGAAGAGAAAGCATTTGTACCACAAAACACCAGGGTAAGCCTACTTACAAAGAAAAGGGAATAAAGCTGAAGCCTCCAACAACATGCAGAAGTAAAACTTCCCAAGCACAGGGAAAACTTTTCTGGGGGAGGGGACCGTGGGGAGAACCTATGCCTTAGACCGGGCAACAGCTGAACAAACATTGTGACAGTCTGACAAATTATAGCCAATGTCTCAAACATTTGTTGAAGAATTTGGTGGAGAAAACAGCCTCTGCAAAAGCGCTGGAGTTGTGTGAACGGGAAAACGTGGCTGGAAGAGAGGCCCACGGAGGGTGGGACCGCACTTCTCCAAAGTCACAATTCCTTATCTTCAGCGACCATGCGAAGAAGCACAATGTATGTGCCTGGAGGAAAAGCCAGATCGTGGTCATGCCTGCAAGGAGAGAGAAGCAACTCCCCGATGACTCCAAAAACCCACCAACCCATTTCCAGAGAATCCTGGGAATGTGAACTGCGCATGTTGAGACCACTGACTCATTTCTGGAATGTTCCTGAGCTCACACTGTGCTTGCTCAATGATGGCAAACCCCCACCTACAGGGGCAGACCCTTTAGGTATAAAAGAAGGGAGGACAAATTCTTGGCGCACACCCTCTGGAACTGGATCTCTAGACTGGCTGGACCAACGCTGGACCCAGGACTGGTGAAATCCTTTTCTTGTCTCTTCCTCTCTCTCTCTTTTTTCCCCACAGACCCTACACCTCATTCTTTTAAACATAAACCGTTGACCAAGTCTGGGACTAGGAGTGGATCCAGCTGCCTCTGGGCTCCTCTTTGAGAAGGAGTCTAGAAAGCAAGGGGATCCACTCTGAACCTCATGACTCAACGGGAAGGCTCTCCTTATTTTCTTCTTTGAATTGATGCCCAAATAAGTAAGGCTTATGTATGGTTAGCATGTGTTGTACAGTTCACTAACATAGTTCATGTTCCTTTTTCTGTTTCTTTTTCTACACCTCCTTTCTCTTTTCAAATGGCGGCTTAATGACATGATGCAAGGTTCATATTGATAAGTTCACTTGTACTTGGGCAAGGTTAGCTTGGTTGAATAAACGTTGATTGTTGTTTGAACTCCCCCGGTGTCGTTTCACCTTAATTCTGACAAAGGAAATCCACGAACCTGAGTCGCTCCAACCTTGGGACTCGACAAACATTTAAATATTAGAGTTGTGCATTTAGGCAACTGGATTCCAGCTCACATAAACATTACGTTCTCATACCTTTTTTTTATTTAGTCTAGATCTGGGTAACCAACAGTTTTGTCTTCTGTCGAACACAAATACTCTACCTTCCCTAGTTCTAGCTACCAAAACTGAGAGTCACAATATGTGAGAACATGTATCATGACACCATGCATGTTTTCTAATGAACAGCCTTCAAACCATACATGAAAAAAGGAAGCGTGTTAACATCCAATGCAATGGAAAGTGTAAATAAATAGTATACTGTGACTAGTTTAAATGGACACCCACTCGAGAAATAAAAACCTAGCACTGATAAACTGCAGTTAAGAATATGAGACTCTTAAAAACTTGTGAACTTGCCAGAGATACATCCCCTCTGCACCATCCATCCCCATAAAGCAATCTGAAATGAATATCCTATAAAGTGATGAATATCCTCTTAATTCAGTTGAGTTGAAATGTCTTGAAAAGAATATGAAACATGTTAAATCAGCAATCCCAAATTTGTGGGCAGGCTAATCTGACAAAATGGTAACTTTAGGAGAGTAATTAACAGCAAAATGACTCTGCAATGGTTTCAATGCAACTCAGTTCATGAACTTACATTAACCTTTAGCCATTTTATGCGTAAGGCATGCAGCAAATGTCTGCTCTGCTCAGATCAAATTTAAGGTAAATACACATTTAGATACCTGTGAACAGCTATAGGGTTTCTTAGAATTCACATTTGTAAGACTGCATGAACTTCCAGATACATGCTTGTACTGAATTCTGAAGATCTGGGACCTTAAGCAGTCTTTTTTGAGGCAACATCTTTCACACTCAAATTCAGTGACAGAAAGGTTTAGGAATTGCATTTTTGGGAAGAATTTGATCATTTCTAAATATAAGAATTTATTCAACATAAGGTAAACATTCTTCTACCTCTTAGCATTGCAACTGAAAAGTTCTAAAATAAGGGTTTTTTATGTGTTTAAGAAAATTAAGCTGTCCATTCCAATAGTGAAGCACATCATTAAATAAAGTTTGAGGAAGCTTGCCTGAACACTTTACCCCCTCCTCAGTAATTATGCAAGTATCAGACATTTGGAGTTGTTCGAGAAGCTGTGTAGAAACCTGAAGCTTGAAGGTCAAAGACTAAAAAAGAAAAAAACCCAACACCCTAGCAGATCTCTGAAAAGAGAAAAGAAAGAAAAACAAAACAAAACCCAAACAAAACCACACAACAAAAGCAGCAATCCTAAGTCATTAACTCATGCCACAAATTATTAGTGTTATTTTCAAGTAGGAAATAGGAGCAGTTATAAGGAAGATGTGTGTCCTGGTTTCAGCTGGGATGTAGTTAACTGTCTTCCTAGTAGCTGGTACAGTGCTATGTTTTGAGTTCAGTATGTGAAGAATGTTGATAACACTGATGTTTTCAGTTGTTGCTCAGTAGTGTTTAGACTACAGTCAAGGATTTTTCAGCTTCTCATGCCCAGCCAGGGCACCTGACCCAAACTGGCCAACAGTGTATTCCATACCATGTGACGTCCCATCTAGTTTAGGAACTGGGAAGGGGGGGGACAGGGATTCGCCGCTCGGGGACTGGCTGGGTGTCGGTCGGCGGGTGGTGAGCAATTGCCCTGCGCATCATTTGTACATTTCAATCCTTTTATTACTACTGTTGTCATTTTATTAGTGTTATCGTTATCATTATTAGTCTCTTCTTTTCTGTTCTATTAAATCGTTCTTATCTCAACCCAGGAGTTTTACTTCTTTTCCTGATTTTCTCCCCCATCCCACTGGATGGGGGGGAGTGAGTGAGCGGCTGCGTGGTGCTTAGTTGCTGGCTGGGGTTAAACCATGACAGTCCTTTTTGGCGCCCAACGTGGGGCACGAAGGGTTGAGATAACGACAAACCTGACCAGAGCTTGTTAAAACAAATTTGTCCTAAGCATTCATTATGTTGATTTATGCATTCTTAGAGTTGTTGCTCTGGTTTTTAAGGCTCTGTTATGTATCACCTCGCTTGCTGTATGTAGTTCCTCTTCTACTGCTTATCATCCATGGGAGGTGGATTAAGGTTTTCGCTTTGATGTATGGTATAACTCTGGTTTATGGTATGATAAAGTCATCAGCTGTGGGATTAATCCGGTATTTGCACTTAGCATTGTCACCTTTATACTGCGGGAGCCATCTGTGGGAAACTATTAATAATTATACCATTTACCTTTCCTCCATGGAAAACCAGTCTGGGGGTGGCGTACCTTTCTTCCCCTCTCCTTTCTCCTTCGGTCCAGTTACAATGGTGTTTGAGAATTTTGAAAAATTTGACTACTCCTGGAATGTTGGGACTAGCACAGTCCTAGCCCTACTGCTAGGAATTAGCATACTTCTGAATGTGGTTCAGCTCTCGTTTAAGGTTAAACAGCTATTTAAGAAGATCACCCAGAGATGTGCCCCAAGGCTGGATAATCATGAGTGGCAGGGTGTGTGGGGTAGTATGGGCAAATACCTAGAAAAGTGGGCACCTCCGACGTTTTGGAAATTCACCCCTGAACAAGTGCAGGATCCAGAAGAACTAGTAAAATATTTGGAAAAGGTATGCTGTCACCCCGGCAGCTCCAGAGAGATACAAATCACTGCAACGTGCTGGGGCCTGGCCCATGCCTATCGAGCCCTGTTTGACACCACTCAGTACCCTCAAGGGGAAGAGAAAGTCTCTGGACCTAACAACAAAATGGTGAGCACCGCGGCCACCCAAACCTTGGCAACGGGCGCTACGGCCCCTCCAGCCCCGGCAAGGAGCATTGCAGGCACCCAGACCTTGGCGACAGGCACCGTGACCCCTCCAGCCCCGGCGACGAGAACTCGGGCTACCCAAACCTCAACAACAGGCACTGCAGCCCCTCCAGCCCCAGTGACGAGCACTGCTGCTACCCAAACCTCGGTGACAGACACTGCGCTTATCCAAAGCCCGGCGAGCGATACTGCAACTGAACCAGCGGACCAACCTGCACCAGCATCAGTTGCCCCCGTACAGAAAAAGAAATATACAAAAAAATCAGTTCGCTTAGCGAAGGATGAAGGTGAACCAGGGTCATCACGGGAACCGGAGGAAGAGGCAGAACCAGAGGTAATAACCCGGTCCCTATCCTTGAGTGAGCTGCGGGATCTGCGAAAAGACTTTGGCCGCCGTATAGGTGAGCATATTATCACCTGGCTCCTCCGATGCTGGGACAATGGGGCTAATAGCTTGGAATTAGAAGGTAGGGAAGCCAAGCAGCTGGGATCGCTTGCCAGGGAAGGTGGCATTGACAAGGCAATTGGAAGAGGGACACAAGCCATCAGCCTCTGGAGGCGACTCCTGTCAAGTGTGAAGGAAAGGTACCCCTTTAAGGAAGATGTTATATGTCAATCAAGCAAGTGGACCACCATGGAAAAAGGTATTCAATATCTGAGGGAATTAGCTGTGCTAGAGACGATCCATCATGACCCGGACAACCCACAATTACCCAAAGATCCAGACGAAGTCCAATGCACACGACCCATGTGGCGGAAGTTTGTACGGAGCGCACCATCATCCTATGCCAACGCATTGGCAATAATGGCCTGGAAGGATGAAGAGGCACCGACAGTGGAGGAAGTGGCTCGCCAACTCCGTCAATACGAAGAAAATCTCTCTTCCTCCCTACAAGCCTGCATTGCAGCTGTGGAGAAGCTGTCCGAGGATGTCCAACAAATCAAAGAGGATATGTCCTACTCCACACGTGTAAGGACCAATGTCTCAGCTATTAGGAGTGAGCGCTCCTCTTCCCAAGAGAGAGAATATAGAAGGTACACACCGCGAGGTGCCCTGTGGTTTTACCTATGTGATCAGGGAGAGGACATGAGGAAATGGGACGGAAAACCTACCTCGGTCCTAAATGCACAGGTACGTGAACTGTGAGGAAAAACCACCACAAAAGGGGATTCTACCAGGAAAAATGCCGCTCCAGTTTCCAAACAGAGTAGAAGGGCTGATTTCATTTCCGATCCTCTTGAAGGGACTTCTGAGCCAATTTTACGAGAAGTGAATACTGAATACTCTAACCAGAATTAAAGGGGCCCTGCCTCCAGCCAGGTGGAGGAAAGGGATAACCGGGTCTATTGGACCGTGTGGATTTGATGGCCTGGCACGTCAGACCCACAGGAGTATAAGGCTCTAGTAGACACCGGCGCACAGTGCACTCTAATGCCATCAAGTTATAAAGGGACAGAATCCATTTGTATTTCTGGTGTGACAGGGGGATCCCAAGAATTAACTCTATTGGAAGCTGAAGTAAGCCTAACTGGAAATGAATGGCAGAAACACCCCATTGTGACTGGTCCAGAGGCTCCGTGTATCCTTGGCATAGACTATCTCAGGAGGGGGTATTTTAAGGACCCGAAGGGGTATCGATGGGCTTTTGGTATAGCTGCCTTGGAGACGGAGGGCACTGAACATCTGTCTACCCTGCCTGGTCTCTCTCAAGACCCTTCGATTGTGGGGTTGCTCAAGGTTGAAGAACAACAAGTGCCAATTGCTACCACGACGGTGCACCGGCGGCAATATCGCACCAACCGAGACTCTCTGATTCCCATCCACAAGTTGATTTGCCAACTGGAGAGCCAAGGAGTGATCAGCAAAACCCGCTCACCCTTTAATAGTCCCATATGGCCAGTGCGGAAGTCTAATGGGGAGTGGAGACTAACAGTTGACTATCGCGGCCTGAATGAAGTTACACCACCGCTGAGTGCTGCCGTTCCAGATATGCTAGAACTTCAATACGAGCTAGAGTCAAAGGCAGCCGAGTGGTATGCCACAATTGACATTGCTAATGCGTTTTTCTCAATCCCTCTAGCAGCAGAGTGTCGTCCACAATTTGCCTTTACTTGGAGAGGTGTCCAGTACACTTGGAATCGATTGCCCCACGGGTGGAAACACAGCCCCACCATTTGCCATGGACTAATCCAGACTGCACTGGAAAAAGGTGAAGCTCCGGAACACCTGCAATACATTGATGACATCATCGTATGGGGCAACACAGCAGAAGAAGTCTTTGAGAAAGGGAAGAAAACAATCCAAATCCTTCTGAAAGCCGGTTTTGCCATAAAAGAAAGTAAGGTCAAGGGACCTGCACAGGAGATCCAGTTTTGGGGAATAAAATGGCAAGATGGATGTCGTCAGATCCCAATGGATGTGATTAATAAAATAGCAGCTATGTCTCCCCCGACTAATAAAAAGGACACACAGGCCTTCTTAGGTGTCGTGGGGTTTTGGAGAATGCATATTCCAAATTACAGTTTGATTGTAAGCCCTCTCTATCAAGTGACCCGGAAGAAGAATGATTTTAAATGGGGCCCTGAACAACAACAAGCCTTTGAACAAATTAAACGGGAGATTGTTCATGCCGTAGCCCTTGGACCAGTCCGGACAGGACAAGATGTTAAAAATGTGCTCTATACTGCAGCTGGGGAGAATGGCCCTACCTGGAGCCTCTGGCAGAAAGCACCTGGGGAGACCCGAGGCCGACCCCTGGGGTTTTGGAGTCGAGGATATCGAGGATCCGAGGCTCGCTATACTCCAACTGAAAAAGAGATATTGGCAGCGTATGAAGGAGTTCGAGCTGCCTCAGAAGTGGTTGGTACTGAGACACAGCTCCTCTTAGCACCCCGACTACCAGTGCTGGGCTGGATGTTCAAAGGGAGGGTCTCCTCTACACATCACGCGACTGACGCCACGTGGAGTAAGTGGATCGCACTGATCACACAACGGGCTCGCATAGGAAACCCGAGTCGCCCAGGAATTTTAGAAGTAATCACGGACTGGCCAGAAGGCAAAGATTTTGGAATGTCACCAGAGGAGGAGGTGGCACGTGCTGAAGAAGCCCCGCTGTATAATAAACTGCCAGAGAATGAGAGGCAATATGCCCTGTTCACTGACGGATCCTGTCGCATTGTGGGAAAGCATCGAAGGTGGAAAGCTGCTGTATGGAGTCCTACACGACAAGTTGCAGAAACTGCTGAAGGAGAGGGTGAATCGAGTCGGTTTGCAGAGGTGAAAGCCATCCAGCTAGCGTTAGATATTGCTGAAAGAGAAAAGTGGCCAGTGCTCTATCTCTATACTGACTCATGGATGGTGGCAAATGCCCTGTGGGGGTGGTTACAGCAATGGAAGCAGAGCAACTGGCAGCGCAGAGGTAAACCCATTTGGGCTGCCACGCTGTGGCAAGATATTGCGTCCCGGCTAGAGAATCTGGTTGTAAAAGTACGTCATGTAGATGCTCACGTACCCAAGGGTCGGGCCACTGAAGAACATCGAAACAACGAACAGGTGGATCAGGCTGCCAAGATTGAAGTGTCTCAGGTGGACCTGGACTGGCAACATAAGGGTGAGCTATTTATGGCTCGATGGGCCCATGATACTTCAGGCCATCAGGGAAGAGATGCAACATATAGATGGGCTCGAGATCGAGGGGTGGACCTGACCATGGACGCTATCGCGCAGGTTATCCATGAATGTGAAACATGTGCTGCAATTAAGCAAGCCAAGCGGTTAAAGCCCCTGTGGTATGGAGGGCGATGGCTGAAATATAAATTTGGGGAAGCCTGGCAGATTGACTATATCACACTCCCACAAACTCGCCAAGGCAAGCGCTATGTGCTTACAATGGTGGAAGCAACCACCGGATGGCTGGAAACATATTCTGTACCCCATGCCACTGCCCGGAACACTATCCTGGGCCTTGAGAAGCAGGTCTTGTGGCGACATGGCACCCCAGAAAGAATTGAGTCAGACAATGGGACTCATTTCCGAAACAACCTCATAGACACCTGGGCCAAAGAGCACGGCATTGAGTGGGTGTATCATATCCCCTATCATGCACCAGCCTCTGGGAAAATTGAGCGATACAATGGATTGTTAAAGACTACATTGAGAGCAATGGGGGGCGGAACTTTCAAACATTGGGATACACATTTAGCAAAAGCCACCTGGTTAGTCAACACCAGAGGATCCGCCAATCGGAGTGGCCCTGCCCAATCAGAATTTTTACATACTGTAGAAGGGGATAAAGTCCCTGTAGTGCACATGAAAAACATGTTAGGGAAAACAGTCTAGGTTACTCCTGCCTCAGGCAAAGGTAAACCCATTCGTGGGATCGCTTTTGCTCAAGGGCCTGGGTGCACTTGGTGGGTGATGCGAAAAGATGGAGAAGTCCGATGTGTGCCTCAAGGGGATTTGATTTTAGGTGAAAATAGCCAGAATTAAACTGTATGATATTAGTTGCTATATAACCCTGCTACTGTATGTTATCATTACTATAATTGTTATATGCTATATCCATAGTACTATAGTAAGAATCACTTGGATCAAGCAAGAAAGAACTGTGATAAAACTGAGCAAAGCGCAGTAGAGGTGGATCCAGAACTGACTCCAGCATGCAACAATCCAACGGTGCACACCATCCTCCTGCTGCGCCAAATGTCATCTGCTCGTCACACCGCACTGAAGCCCAATTCTGCTCTACCGACTGAGAGGACTTTGCACCATCCCTCCTGCTCAGACAGACTGGTATGACAGACGGAGCCCAGAGTCAGAAACTAAATGAACTCAACAAACATTTTATGAACATAAAGAACTAAAGAACTGATATCTCTGTGTGTGTATACTTATATATATATATATATCATTGTTCATATGTCTCAAAGGGATGGAAAGGTGGTGATGATTGATCAGAATGTAACTAAAGGTATGGGAACTGAGCATGACGTCAATGGTATAGAATAAGGGGTGGATACTGTCCTGGTTTCAGCTGGGATGTAGTTAACTGTCTTCCTAGTAGCTGGTACAGTGCTATGTTTTGAGTCCAGTATGTGAAGAATGTTGATAACACTGATGTTTTCAGTTGTTGCTCAGTAGTGTTTAGACTACAGTCAAGGATTTTTCAGCTTCTCATGCCCAGCCAGGGCACCTGACCCAAACTGGCCAACAGTGTATTCCATACCATGGGACGTCCCATCTAGTTTAGGAACTGGGAAGGGGGGGGGCAGGGATTCGCCGCTCGGGGACTGGCTGGGTGTCGGTCGGCGGGTGGTGAGCAATTGCCCTGCGCATCATTTGTACATTTCAATCCTTTTATTACTACTGTTGTCATTTTATTAGTGTTATCGTTATCATTATTAGTCTCTTCTTTTCTGTTCTATTAAATCGTTCTTATCTCAACCCAGGAGTTTTACTTCTTTTCCTGATTTTCTCCCCCATCCCACTGGATGGGGGGGAGTGAGTGAGCGGCTGCATGGTGCTTAGTTGCTGGCTGGGGTTAAACCACGATAATGTGCAACAAAATGTATCTTTCTGAGTATTTTTTAAAATACTGCAGTTACATGACTTTACCAACCGAACTTCTGATTCATCAAGCACCCTATACTCTACTACATGTAATGAAACTTTTTGAGATTGTAACTGCAAGATTTGTTTAGGTGTTATACAACTCTCAATGGAACTTGATTTTACTGTATAGTCTCCTCTCCCTATGTGATTCATTTGAATTAGATTTGTAATACACTGCCCTTCTCTTCTTCAAGCAATATTCGAAATTAAATATTCATTTCCACCTGTTAAGTAATGTTTAAGCACTGGCTTAAGGAAACACATTACTAGTGCACAATTTTTATTCTTTCTCATTCTTCACTACCCCACAAATGATAACATGGAAAAGAATGCCCTTTCTACTTACTAATACAGCTACGTAAGTCAATTCTACAGTGCATAACAAGGCATTGCTATCAAATAAGTATTATGTAAGAGATGCTAGTGTTACTCTCTCTAGGTATTAAAAGTCTCAGTCGCATTCCAAACATGCGCCAATGTTTGAGTTCACTTTTCCCAATTTCTGTACCTTAGAAGCCAGATTTGCTTATTCACTATCCACTCCAATTTTCCCATTCAGGAGAAAGTTCAGGAACTTGAACTTTAAGCTGAAGTTCTAGTATAGCGACATGCCTCCAGGGCCTAGATCTCTAAAGCAACACTCAAATATCTAGAGAATTGTGCATCCAAGTGGAAGTAACTTTTATGCGGAGAGGTACTAGAAAAGTAAAACTCCACTGTTAACACCAGCCTGAATTTAGGCTTCATAGCAGCTACCAGATTTGACTCTCTTGAGCAGCTGAGACCCAAGCGAACACTTCTATCTGGCCAGCCACTGAACCTTTATATTAATGGACATCAAGGGGGGGGAACACACTTGCTACAATATATCTGAGGTGGACTGGACAAGTAGTATTTAGAATATGAAAAAAAATTAAATTAATACATTTCCTTATTTAAAAGAAATATGAATCTATAAGCAGTAACGTCTATTTTTCTAGTTTGGAAACTAATTAAAGCAATCATTACTTAAATAACGTCATAGTTTGTCAGCCTTGACACATTCTCAAGCTATTTCTAGCAAACAGAATTGAGCATTGAATTGTCTTATAAACTGATTTTTATTCCTTACTGTTTCTGCTAAGGTGGTTTCTGTTTGGTACACTGAGTTCTTCTCTGTTTGACAAGGTCACGCGTTTACAACATTATAGTGCACAGTTTGGATAGTCTAAAATATTTGTGGCATGGAAAACAACATTGTCTATATAAACAGTAAGCAACTGCATTTCCGTTTGTGACGTTTCATGTTCTTTTTTATACCATTTTGCCAAATATCATTCATAAATTTCCAAAGAGTTCATTTCAGTTAATTCAACACTCAACATCCTAATAATCTTCTAACATAATACAGTATACTGGGATCAAAGCCAAGCCTTTTATGAAAGTACAGAACACTAGAAAGGTATTTACAGCTTCAATCTCGAACTGATGTATTCATAGAGCCTCTAGAGCAGAATCTGGACCGAAGCAGGTTTTGGGATAAAATGCTGATTTGAAGGATTTCTCATTTTTTCAAATATCTCACAAAGCAGTAGTATTTTTGACAGAATATTCATGCTGTTTTGATGAGGGAATGAGAAGTCTGAATGGTTAACATACACATAAAAGCTAAAGGAGAAGGCATAAAGGAGAGAGCAAAGAATCTGCTCACTCTTCCTCCTCTCCAGATAGACAACAGCACACTTCTATTTTCTTGTGCTCCTTCCACAATATAATTTTCTTTTTCCTTGTTCTCTCCTCCCTGTACTATATTGTTCCCATAGTCATTATGGTGACATTTAGCTACTGAAGCAAGACCATGTCAGATGCCTTTCACTGCCATAAAAAAAAGTTCTGCTTTTAGCCAAGCTCAGGCATACTTTGTTCTCTTGAAGCAAAGGACTCGAACATGATCTTTTTGCTGGCAACTTTCTGTCCTAGTTCTATCCAGTTAAACTCCAGTGGGATGTTTATGCTTAAATGGCTGTAGACAGATGCAAGAAAAAAATTAACTAAAGTGATTTATAGTTAATCCTTCAAAAGAAATAAAGACTACCAATTTCAACTGGGTTCAACTGAGTTAGGCTGCAATGGAACCAAACCCTGAATCCTATCCAGCAGCTGGCATTAAATGCTTAGTTAATCAAGCTTAACTGCAACTATCAATCTATCAGTTGCTTAACTGCAACTATCATTGCTTTCTGCTTTCCATGGCACAAAAGGGATTAGACTTTATTATGAATGACTTACAGATGCTAAACCCCTTGCATAAAAAATGGCCAAGTCTTTAATGGCAAGTATACTATGGACAATATGTATTTTACTTGTTTAAAACCCTAAAGGTACTACTTCAGCTTTCCTTTTTTCTAGATGAAGATAACAATGTTTAGGTTTATTATCATTATTGTTCTTCATTTGCAAAGGAAGATCACAACAATAAGCTTTTAACTCTGTAGACAGTAACACAGCTGCAACTCATACCAGTTTGGAAATGTAGGCATTATGTTTGGTAGTGAACTCATCGCCAGTAGGGAGTGTGTTGGAATGAACCATTAGCTTGAGATAGTACTTTAGGAATATTATTGTGAGCTCATTCAGATACTTGCCACCAATTGCAGCTGCTTCTTAAAACTTAATAAAAACATCATGAAAAAAACATCTTGTTCAAAAAAACCCACCTCTGGACTAGGAATTCTCCAGAACAACCTAGAGAAAGAAACCATTTGAATTCCTTTGAATACTGGCATGCATCCATCTGCTGTACCTCACTGTACCTGACACTTCATGAATTACATTACCAAGCTGTGGTATTTGTCTCAAATAGGGTCAGAATACTCACTGTAAACAAAAAGATGAAATAATCATTCTCTTGCTGGGCAACTTCCATGACCCAGTACTTTCTCTTACCATTGCACCACAACCACCTTGTAATGGAAATGGATCTTGTATTAACAAGCTCTAAGCTCACTCAAGAGTAGTCTTTTCATACAGAATTCTTCATGAAATTACAAAAATGCTATGCATTCTAAGGCATGCACTTACAACTCTAATTTTAAGATATCTTGATAGAAGCCGGCTGAAATTAGTGGCATGATCACATTATCGATTAAGTCATTTTATAATAACACACTTCATTAAGAAAGAACCAGAAAATACCAACAAGAAAAAGGGAACAGTGAAACACCCCAATTTACATTAACCTTCTTCAAGAATGCAGAGATGCTGTAGCAACACTCTGACCTATTTGCCAGGATCAAGTACTTGATTAAACTTCATTTTTGTTAAACCAGCTGTATCTTTGCATCCTTTACTTTTAAATAAGTGTTTCCCATCGTTGATCTCTAAAGCAGTCTCCAATAAGCAATTTAATACTTGAAAACTGTGAAAGCACAGTTATTCTGTTAAACAGGATCCTCTGAATGGAACTTTGCCCAGTTCTGATTTATGACCATTAACTATACTTCAGTTTCAATATCATCTGATAGAAAGACAAATTAGCATTTTCTTAATACAATTTCTTCAGACACAAGAAGTGCCAAAACTTGTGTTGGGAAATCTGCAAATAAATGTATATCCCCTTTGTTCAAAAAGTTTTGTTGAGCCATTGTCCTTTGTGCTCCAAGATAAAGATGACATTGTTTAAAACAGTGCTGTATAGCAATGCAATAATCTTGCTATAAATATTAGACCAGACAGCAGCCACAACCTTATTTTACTATGTTGTTACAACAATGGAAAAGAAAAAGCAACACCAAGAGGCAATCTTTCTCTACAAATGTTGCTAAAATAATCTGCCAGTTTAAAACCTCAAACAAAAGCCAACAAAAATCTGTATTGGATTTAGTTCTCAAAGGGCTATTCAAGTGCATGCTGGCTACAGAACCATCTCTACTTCAGGACTGAGAAAATGGTTGGCAAGGGAATCCACAGGAAAGGACAAGAAAGCTCTGCAATTGGAAATTATAGTATTTATAGAAGCTGCTCTTTGGATCATTTGCTGTGGTGAAAGACACTTGCATGCAAAGGCCCAGCCCTTAAGTCTTCTTCAGAGGCTTCCCATGGTGTGTGTGCATGCTGGACACATGGCAGAATTTTTCTCTGTACAATCTGGAAACTGAGTTAAGCTCTCACAAAGCAATGGGTAACGCAGCAAGTTCTTGTCCCCGAACTGTTATGTCTTCTGAGTGTACCTGTTCACAGCTTCAAAAAAGATTATTTTTTCATTTAGTTTTCAAACAACATTCTCACCACTTGTAACGCAACAGCCGGGAGGTAGGAACATGAGAGACAGAATATGTAATAATTCCTACAGAAACCTCATGAAAGGGAAAGCACCTTAGAGATTTGTTGTTGTTGTTGGGGGGGGGGGGGGGGGGGCGACATTGCAGTGTTACAAATCTAACTTAGATAAATGAAATTATTTATATACACCGGGCAAACATGCTGTACTTTGGACTTCTATGTGGAAGAAAAGTGTTATATTCATTATTACTGTATTGGGAGAAAATAGAAATCAACCACCTGATCCATATCCCTGCTTAGAAACTTCCCCTAGCAAAAATGATCTGGATTAGTGGCAGAGAGGGTCTTCCTGGGAGATTCAGTACTGCCCCAGCCCTTTGACAGAAGAACTATTACAGGTCTCTTCCACTAGTTCAACAGAACTGCTTGTGAAGTCTCTTCATTATGAAATGGGGAAGATACTGTTAAGAATTTGTGCTCCCAACTTTCCAATTTTTGGAAAGCATACTGCAATGTTCTGAAAACGAAAGGCACTGTACAAAGAAAACTCATGCTACTTCTCAAGCACATCTAAATGCTGACTTATATTGAAAAATAAAACAAAAACAGACGAGAGTAACAAAAAAAGCACAGCAAAACAAGCCAAAATGGAGTGTTCACACTGATATTAGCTGTAGTCATTACTGACTGTCATTTGACATCAGAAGTTCAGTCGTGGAAAAGACTGTTTTTCTTCACGGCATTAACTTAAATGAAAATGAATGGATCAAGTTTTATTTCAAAATTCTTAGCTTTGCTTCAAGTGCCTGAAGGCTACATGTTGCCTCAGACTAAATGCATCCACATCAAGTAAAAGGGAAGTGACCTTCTCATACAGGTGCTCTGTATGAGCACAGACTCTGAAAATGAAAGGATCTAAGCTTTAGAATTAAATTCCTATCAAAATTTTCTGTTGGTGGTAACGTCAGGGAAAAAAAAAGGTTGCACCCAGAAAGCAGGCACAGCTTGGGATATATTCAGTTCAAAGCATATTCAAATATTACCGTGCAGATTATTAAAGCACATTAAACCACAAAATGGGGTATGTAACTGAAATACTCGTGTTTAAATACAAGGTCCCATGATACTAAATTTATCTAGATGAAAATACTTATCAAGACTCTTCAAGTCTTTTTCAAAGAGTGGCAGATTTTAGTTTCCAATAAATATTAATAAACTCAAACTGAAAAAATAAAACTGTTCTCCTTTAGTAAAAAGTGACTTTGCATCTCCTGTGTAATGCTAAGAGGCTGTAGAGCCAAACTGAAAGAAGCAAACTAGCTGACAACTACTTTCAAGCATTTTATTGCATTCTTATTCTGAGTGATAAAAAGAAAGATGCAAATGCTGTATCACATGCAGCTATGCTGGCATTATTATCAATGAATCCAAGAAGACTCATGCTGAATTATACAATGTCTTTCCAACACAGGACTGAAAAGATGCCAAATGTACTGATATTGTGTTAATGTGGAGAAACTACAACTTTATAGCTGGAAGCAGGGGGAGGAGAAGGCAGTCATTCCCTCTGCACTTCTAAAAGAAAAATCACCAGTCTTCCGCAGCAGAACTGAAAAGGAATGGCAGAAGTGGCAACTGAGTTTTATAGCACTCTTGGTCTGATCAGTTATTGCTTATGCAGACAGCCCAGCACTTCAGCCTTTTTGCTAAAAACATTCATAATCACAGTAGATTTACTGTTCAATTTCAGTATGTTATTGAAGCAATTCTAGGAAAACTGACAATTCAGGAACCATAGGACTACACTAAAATGTTCAAGGTTCTGATATTGCAGAAATCTCACAGTAGAAAAGAAAGTCTGTACTTCACATAAACACCGTAGAAATTCACACCTAAAGAATGGCATATCCTAGCAATTTGTGAAGGCGTGCTATTTAAGCGAAACAACTTTGGATTATATTTCTCTTGCTGTTCAAGAAGTGTCGATGGACTGAAAATTCAGCCTGCAAAAGATAGAAAAGGCATGCAAGAATTAGGAAGCAGGTATGCAACAAAGATGATAGAAAGAATGGGTGGAGTGGCTTTAAGCAATACAGGCCTTTGGTTGGAAAAATGAATATACCTAAAATAAAGCTTCAGCCCGTGGTTTCTCAGGCCAGACATCCAGGGCTTGTCCATAAGAAGTAACAGAGGTCTCCAGAAAATAAGACTGGAGGATCCACTTTTCATAACTAGGGAATGCATAAAAGAATGCACTTCCTATGAATATGTATTTTAAAATACATGTTCATTAAAAAATCCCAAATCGAACAAACAAAAACACCAAACAAAAACATATCCCTGAAGTGGGATATGAGTCTAGCTGAATGACAATTAAACTATTGTTCTGTAGCACAGAAACAAGTACTCAATTCAGAGCTCATTAAAATCGAAAGAAATTGGAAGCTCTCAGCAAGGGGAGGTTGTATATAAATTTCATCTACTTACCCACTCCTGCCAGATCCCCAACCAAAACAGTCTTTTCTGTCAGCATCCCCCCCACTCCAAATACACGTTTCCCAAAATTAAGCACAGCCTATTCCCTGTTTCACAGGATACAGAACACCCAAGACAAACAGAATCTCTTGATTATTCTTATCATTATTGCTGTACTGTACGGCCAAGAACAGAATTAGTTTCAAAAGACTGCTTAGTCCATCTTCCTGTCCTGAGGCAAGATTCAAAAAGAGGTATCTGTCTAAACTATCCTTATCCTACAACAATTTCACCACATCCCCCCAGTCAGAAAATAATTCTGTTATTTACACATGTTAAATGCAATCTTCCTTCTTGAAAATTATACAGCTTTTTTCCTCCTATCCTTGCAAGACCCTCTTACCGATCAGTACCTCCTAATGATCAAAATAATTACATCAAAAACCCTAAAACAAATTCACACTGTGGACTGTTAAATCCATGCCCAGCTTCCTCTTCTAAAATAAACAAATCTAATTCATTTAAAAATTGCTCATAGTGGATAGAGACAAACACTTATTTTGGTTTCCCTTTTCCAAACTCCTTTCAATTTGCCAGTAATACTTTCCATGTGACACAGGATTTCAGTATAGATCTTGTCAGTGCTAGTGAGAGAGAAATCCTTACTCTTACGTGAACTCAGGTAGTTCAAAAAAAGTCACTGCTGGAAGTGCTACCTGTAACTATTCTTTCAGTTTGATTTTCTGTAATGCAGTTATTCTCCAGTTTGCATTTGATCATTTAATTTTACATTCCAAATGCAGTATTTTATAACGTAACCTTTCTCTAATTTATTTCATTTTGATTTCAGATTACAGTTACAATTCACAATTTGGCTTTCTAATCTTGCCCTTAAAAGTGCTTGCATAAAACACAGAGATAGCATAGGTATTCACATAAGCATACATCAGCAAGAATTAAGAACTTAAGAAGCTGATCCATTGTCTGCATGTCTTCCACACACATATTATCTGTTGCCCTCATTCTTTAAAATTAGTAACATAAGTATTTTATGCTCTGCATTCAAGTCCCACAGGCTGTACTTACCAACCTGGTACAACAGCATAACTTATCAATTTATGTCAATTAAAAGAACTATGTGTCAAATTGCTACAGCAAGAAGATGATTAAAAATGGGCACCGTGTTCTAAGTGTTAGAATGTGAAGCACGCACAGAAACTCTCCTTCTTTTGGAAGTAATCTTTCAAATAAACACCTTTTCCCAAGGTTATCTACTAACAACTACAAAAAAGTTTGTAGAACATGTGCATGTGTGTCTTTGCTTGTTCTCTCCTTCACTGCTTCGTTGTTAAAATAGCATAAAGGTTTACTGCTGCTATAGGCTCCCAATTATTCAGATTTTTGAGTCAAAATACATCAGAAAAGTCTGACTGGATCCTTGTGCATTTATATAGCTGAGCGCACCACTCGCCAATCTCCAGGAGGAAACTACAAAGTATTACTGCATTTTATTGTCCAGTCTTAGCCAAAATTCAGTGCTGAGCAAGTTGGTTCAGTTACCAAGCAAAAATAATTTTTCAGGCAGGTGCTTCTCTGCAATTAAGCTAGACTGGATTTTACAAACTCTCGTTTCCCTTTGTTCTGCAGCAGCCAAACTGCATTCACTCATAGTTAAAAGCCCATCTGACCTAGTGAATTTATGACAGTCTTTTTTAAGCAGCCCACATTCCTGCTACTTCTTCAGTCTGTATCCTTAGCGTACTCTCTCTTTCTAGGGCAATAGCAATCATTTCCAAGAAAACTTAACCTTTACTTTAACTGTAAAAAAAAAAAAGGAAGCATTCTTTCCACAAAGCAAACAAGAAAGCCAAGAGACTTTTTCATACAGCAGGAAATCTGGTTCAAAGAGAACATCCTAGTGGTAGAAATACAGTATGTGATGATTTTAGCCCTTTGCTCATCTCTACTGCTTCTAAAAACAAGTTACCACATAGTGGGAAAAGTATGTTGAATGCTTCTTGGAGAAACAGTAACATGCTACTTTTTTTGTGTTACCTGTATTTCGATTTTAACTAAGTAGGCCTTTTGATCTATCTATTTGAAGTACCTTCTGCAGTCTGACACCACCTGACTGTAAATTAGAACTAGCAGCAGCTGTTTCAACTGGTTGCCGAGACCAGCAGCAATAGGTGTCACAGATTGTAGGCAAAGAGCTGCAACAGGGGTGGAGAAGGCTGTGTGGAACTTACACAACTTTAAAGTTCTGGAGATGTAATAAAGTGAACAGTCCTTAAGAAAAAACAACAGAGGATACCTCAGACTTGCTCCAGTAACGTTTTCTTCCACCAGCATGCTTCTTCCCATTTCAATCTGAAATCAGGTCTGTCCCTTCCAAAGCTTATGCAAAGCTGCAGCAACAGGCAGCCATGTTCTAAAGAAAAGAATACACAGTTTAGTGCACTCCCCAGGGGAACACACTTTTAATACAGTTTTGACACTCTCTTGAAGGTAATAGTAGATCTATTCATACAACAGAAAAGTTTTTGACCAGAGACTGCCTGATATTGCAGTCTGGCACAGCTCCCTTAGTTTCAGTGGGATTTTGCTGATTTACTCTCCATCAGATTCATGGATTCCATAAACTCTTACTACTGATGTCAGAGTTTTCCAGAATAAGGAAGGATACCTTCACAAAGCTCCACACAACACAATGCCAAAATGGTTGTTTCTCCCTGGCAAACTTCTGTGCTTTCCTTCAGCCTCACACCACAGGGACATGTGACAATATAAAAGCCAGCTAGGAACTGTCAGCATCTGTTTACCATTTCCAGAGCCTGAGCAATACAGACAATAGCTGCTACCTCTTCCTCACAAGGGCTGACTCTTGGTCATACATCTTAATATAAAGCAAAAATAATTACCTGATGCAGACAGTTCCCTATGCCAAAAGAATCCGACTTCCACTGGATTAATATAACACTGCTATCCACTGCCATTTCAGTCATCTGACTTAAGATTCAGGAACTGGAGATGCTAAGGTCCAGGTAGTTATAATCCACACAATTGCACAGGATCATTCACTAAGGTTTGGGGTCATATGTTTTTGGTTTTTTAAATGTATATAGCAAGAAAACCAAATTGGAATGCTGGGGAATTACATTACTTGCATTTATTTATCCAAAGAATTTGCAGAGGTACATTTCACAGATACCACTTTCAGATTACAGCTTACCTACCACACTGGAGAAAGTTTATCTGTGTTCCAATTAGCAGTTTGCGCTGGTTTTCGCTGTGACAGAGTTAATTTTCTTCATAGTGGCTAGTATGGGGCTATGTTTTGGATTTGTGCTGGAAACAGCTTTGATAATTCAGGGATGTTTTCCTTACTGCTGAGCAGGGCTTACACAGAGCCAAGGCCTTTTCTGCTTCTCACACCACCCCACCAGCGAGGAGGCTGGGGGGGCATGAGAAGTTGGGAGGGGACACAGCCAGGACTGCTAACCCCAACTGACCCAAGGCATGTTCCAGACCATACGACCTGATGCTCAGCATATAAAGCTGGGGGAAGAAGAACGAAGAGGGGACGGTCAGAGTGATGGCATTTGTCTTCCCAAGTCACCTTTAGGCGTGATGGAGCCCTGCTTTCCTGGAGATGGCTGAACACCTGCCTGCCCACGGGAAGTGCTGAATGAATTCCTTGTTTTGCTTTGCTTGCATGTGTGGCTTTTGCTTTACCTATTAAACTGTCCTTATCTCAACCCACGAGTTTTCTCCCTTTTACCCTTCCGATTCTCCACCCCCCACCCCACCCCCCCCAGGGCGGAGTGAGTGAGTGGCTGCATGGTGCTTAGTTGCTGGCTGGGGTTAAACCATGACGCAGTTAGTCTGGTGCAAAGTAACTAACGAACTTACAGTTACTGGACACCAATTAAATTGAAAGCACACTATGTGATTTTCTTGATAATTACTGGTATGCTTCTCTGATCCATTTGCATACATATGTCCTAGTAATTGCAATTTCAGTGCAGGTGCATTACATTAATTTCATATTTTGTGCACTTTAAATATTTACTTTTCTATGCCTTACTCAGAATTACACAATGAGTAAGTAGGAATGCAGTATGAAAGTTATTTTAATATTAGAGTAAATTTACTTTTGGTTCCTGATGTACCGTATTGGATTTTTCCTCTTTTGAAAGTCATAGTCTTCCTTCTTCAAATATTCACTTTTCTTTTAATATACCACAACCAAAAATGAGTAACAGAGAACAAACAAAATAAAACAGCCCAGTGCAATGAAGGGAAGATCAATGGAAATTATCTACAGTCCCCAAAGCTGTGCCAGACATTTATTTCCTCTCCTCCACTCAGCAACTGCTTCAACTTTATATCAAAATCTCAGCTTTGGATCTCAAGATTGCAATCAAATCTTCTCAGGCATTTCAACTGTAGAATTCATCTGGCTGAAGACAACACAACTCATGTTCCAATCTCAACATTCCTCATAGTTCAGAGAAAGAAACTATGAAGCACTTCCCTTCAACTTTCTGAAGACCATCAACAGTAACCAACACTCCAGACTCTCACCTGTTATGCTCTGAATCCACCCTACTTCAGTAAGGACTGAACATTCGTCCCTAACCAGTTAAAAAGTCTCCAGAGCAAAAAGCACCTTCTGGCACACATTCAGCAGTGGAAGCCACTGACTGGAAGCACTGATGACAGTTCCAAGTTCATCTTATACTTATTGCATATCTGTCTTCACTTATAGTTGTTCCGTATCATTCATTAAGTTTTTAGAAATCCATACATTTCTAAAAAATCCATAATTTCTAGTAAAATAGAAGAGTAATAATAATAAGGGGTTGATACACACATACAGCATTTTTCTCTCCTCTTTCATAAATTACATATGGAAAAAACATTGAGACAAAAAGCTCTACTGAATAGTAATTTGTTCTTGGTAAGGAGCATTAACATCACCCAGACTTAATTTGCCCATGCCTCCAAATCACTGGTAAAGACAAAATCCTTGCTTTTTAGAACCACTGGAGTTAATGAGCCTGTTTTTCTTCTGGCAGTCAAAACAGAATTAAAGGTCTAATACAATTTTACTTAGGTCTTATTTTCCTTAGCAATCTAGCACATAAATGATCTGAGTCAGCTCAACATAGAAGTGTTCTCAACTTACTTGAGAGAAGTATGTAGAAAGAAAAGCTCTATTAGAGACAAGTTCAGCACGTAGGTTTGCAAGTGTTAACTCCCACAGAAGCCAGCAGCAACCAATCCCCTGATAAAAGCCTTTCACGTTGTTTCACACAAATGCAAATTAGTAAATGAAGAAGAATTTTCAAAACCAGCAAACCAAGAAAGACGGAACTTCCCTTCACTTCTACCAAAAGCAAATCTAGTACCAGGATTCCAAAGGAGACATCTTCTGGGAACGTATTAGAATTATTCACTTGCATCAAACCTACTGCTCAGGAAGAGACTGACTGCTGATACAGTGAAGGAGAAAGCACCTTGGAAACCAGAAAACAAAAGCTCAAAACAAAGAGAAGTGGCATTTCAGTATGGGTACAACTCCTGAAGAAGGTCAAATTTGAGACCTTAACAAAAAAATTCTCATTTTGTGTCTTGACATAGAGAAAATGTAAGATCCACTTCAATCTTCTGAGCATCCATCTACTAAAAATGAGCTGTTTAACATATAATTGCAACAAATTGTATTTTATAATATGGCAACAAGTAATAGTTGATGAACAGTAACCCAGTTAAACAATTTAACATTTAAGATTTAAAGAGCATAAACAAGGTATCTACACGTTTTTAACAAGGCCTCTGGGAATTTTTAAGTCAAAACTATTATTATTATTACTGTGTATCTCATTATCTGAAACCAAAGCCTTGACTGCTAGCATATGGCCAATTATAACGAGAAACACATAATCAGTCAGAGAACTAAAAAAAAAAAAAAAACCAAAAAAAACCTGAAGGATTTCAGCACTTACCTACCGGGCTGTTAACTGCATGATTTAAGTATATCTTTTGTGTATTTACTGCCTTCATTTTAGATGCTTTTTTCATCACTTAATCCTGTGCTAGGTACAACACAAAAATAAGTGCAGTTTCCTGCTAGCTGGATTATATTATGTCTTTACAGTGAAGAGTATCTTGCGTGCAGTGTGCTGGTTGGCTCACTTAGAGCATTAAGGTATAGGTCATCAGGATCAATTAAGTACAAGGATCTATCCGAGTACAAGACAGAGACAGACTTAGTAGACGGAGTCCAGTGAAGGGTTACAAAGATGATTAAAGGACTGGAGCACTGCTCATACACAGTGAGGCAGAGAGAGCCGGGACTGTTCAATCTGGAGAAGAGAAGGCTCGGGGGGGATCTTATCAATGTGTATAAATACCTGATGGGAAGGACTGAAGACGACGGAGACAGGCTCTTCTTAGGAGTGTGCAGTGACAGGACAAGAGGCAATGGGCACACACCGAACAACAAACAGGAAATTCCATCTGAAAGTAAGAAAACACCTTTGGATGATATTCAAAACCCGACTGGACACTGCCCTGGGCAACCTGCTGTAGCTGACCCTGCTTTGGGCAGAAGGGATAAAGTAGATGGTCTCCAGAGGTGCCTTCCAACTTCAACCATTCTGTGAAGAGCTTCTAACTTTTTTTGTGGATAGGTGTTATGCCACGTTCTCTCTCTCTGTGTATATATACCTCAAAACACCCCCACCAAAACCAACCAAATCAAAGGTGGCAGCTCATTCTTAATGCTCAGGCCAGCCTAGCTATTTTAGAAAATAGGTCAGGAAGATAGCACTGATTTTTCTGGCTTTGTTCCTCATTGGAACATGATCCATGGAGAGCCAAAATTAAGTTTTTGGGTTCTTTTAAGAGCAGTTCTTTGATTTCACCTCATCAATAAACTCTCCATAATGGTTTCCTTTGGTTCCCATTTCCTTTTATGACTATGTGGCTAGCCATAGCTACATAAGACTGCCTACATAAGAATATTCTGAACTGACAAATTAAAGTTTAACATGGAAATAGGCTGTGGAGTCAGGCGTTAAAGATGAGCATTTTGAACTCAACAATTAACCAGTGCAGGGTTGCACACAGCTTATGTAACTTTGGCTACAGCCTCTGTATTTAGACAGGTCCACTCTTCACACAAATCATGGAAAGTAGTGAACCCACTCTGTTTGTGGCCTGAAACAGGCAGCATCTGGTAATATGAAATACTTCTCATGCTAGTCAGGCTTGAAGGCTCTGACAAATTACAACACGTATCATGACCACCTCGCTTCTGAACAAAGATGAGGAAAAAAAGAGTACTGCATCTGCTACAGGACTCCTAATTTCACATTGCATTTTTATTTTACACATAAAGAACACATGGGAGAAGAACAAGGAGTTTATTATCTTAAAATTTTATGGCTTAATAATTCAAGTTCTACTTTTTAAAAAAAAGCCCAACGTCTATTAAACACTTACGGACACAAGTCTCGGCACCTGCAGAACCCAGAGAGAGAAACAGGCGCTGGTTTCCCGACCGCGGCGCCCTGCTCCGCAGCCGCGGAGGAAGGAGGCCCAGGCTGGTTCCGCGCTCGCCCTGTCAGTGCGCACCTCCAGACCGCGGAGGGGGGAACCCACGTTCCGCTTCACCGAGACCAGTGCTCTCCGCGTAAACCCGCTTAGAATATGCGCGGCGGAGGCGCTCGCTCCCTCCGCCGCGGGGGCTGCGGCCAGTCTCCCCTCAGCGCGGGGCGGGGCCGCCCAACGGCCGCGGCAGAGCGCGCCCGCGCACGCGCCCGCTCCTGAAGCAGCAGGCTCGCGCCGCAGAGCCGCGCTTTTGAGCGCGAAAGGCCCGAGGCGGCGCTTCGCGGCGGCAGCGCGTGCCTCACCGCCCGCCTCCCCCACGCGCGCAGGCGCGAAGCGTCGCCGGTCACATCACGTGTGTTTTATCTGGTGAACGTACCCGTAATTATGAATTTTGGAATAAAATGCTAACTCTAAATACTGGTAACTTCCACTTTTCTTGAACTGCGCAGAACTTCTCGTAACAGCAAAGATGAAAGGTCAAATAACATGACGTTATCTCCAAAAAGGTTTAGGTATTTTCTCCCTTGAGATTTCACCAGTTTATAGTAAAATTGTAATGAAATTTGTAATGAGCTGCCCATAGTGCTGGTCTGGTTGTGCCAGAGTGCAGAAAAAAAAAGTACGGTCCTTCATCAGCTACCAAGAGAAATTCTGCCTAGAGCCTGCACGTTCCCTCAGCACCCAGGATACTTGTTTTACAGTGTAAGACATTGTTTTATGGTATGAACACACTTCAGCTGCACCCACGCTTAAGAGTACTTTACTGTCACATTGCTGATTTTTCACTGGTAATGCACTAACTCAAAAATAGAAGCAATTACAAATGAAGAATTACAAGATTCAAAAACTCGGAATCCCAGCTCAACCAAGGCATAGCAGCTGCTGCTGCTCCAGGGGGTTTATGTCCCACTTCCCAAAAATACAAACCAATTCCTTTGCCGAGTCTGCGTGGGGAAGTGGCAGAGCTTCATCCTGCAATTTTACCCTACAGTTATATGAGGGAATATATTTGGGGGCAAACCTGCACAGGAAATGAACAGGCCCTGACAGTCCACCAGGAAATGGCCGCCCTTCCCCTGTGTTGTACGCGTGATTATCTTTGGGGCAGTCTATCGGGATGTTGCTATCGCTTCTGCAAGGCTGTAACGCAGGTTATTGCAGCCTTTTGCGTCATCATTTTATTTTGCCCACTCCTAAATCCGAGTAAGGATTCCCTTAGTGTGTTATACTCTTGATGATGCCTGTACTTAATTCTCAAGAAACTCTGCAAGAACAAATCAAGCAAATAAGAAATAAATCATGTCACATAAATTAATCTTGAATTACTTTATTTTTCACAATAACAAAAAATAAATTAGTCATAAACAAAAATAGTTAACATTTTTTCATCAAAGAGAAAATGTATACAATATGAAAAGGATGCTGTACAGTTCTGGTTCAGGTGCATTGCCATGGATACATATTCCTGAACGAGTCAGAAAGCAATTTGCCTCTACTCTCCCCCTTTAATTCACTCAAGGAATTGGCTAATCAGAAAGTTTAGAAAATTGTATTATGGATTTACAGTATGACATATATACAAAAATATATATGTAATACCTGTGCTATAAAGTTCCCTAAAAAGCTGGGTTAGTATAATGAAAGAGCTGGACAAAATTTGAATGGTATATGCAAATAAATACATATTAGGTCCCTTTTAATAAAAAATCTGCCTATTCTAAATATTTGAAATATTTTGGTGCAGTGGCTTGTTCCAGAGACACAGCTCAGAATTACATATTTCCCATAGACATCTTGTATTTACAAATAATGACAAAATAAGTTATAATAAAGTATATCCTTCTGCCAAAATCAATTACGAGGGTCAAGTAGACAATTTTATACATATTAAAAAAGTTAGGGTTTCTTTTGTCTCCATTTCTTCCTGATCCTCTATGTAGATCCTGAGTGACTACAATGGGACTTCACAAGCTCCTACGTACCCAACCCCTGCCAAGGCCACTGGTCTCACGAGACCCAAATACACCATGGACAAAACAGTTCAGGGCAAGTAGCAATGACAGACTGTTGCTGGAAGATCAATGATTTCTTAAAATTAAGCTCCCCTCCTCTCCAGATATAGTGGTAGATATCTATAACCCATTATAGTAAATAGGAATATAGAAGATTGGGAACTCGCATTCTTAAAATTGTCTGGTTGCTAAAAGCTGAGAAGCAAAGAGCTGAGTTCAGGTCTGGTGTGAGTTCTCCTAAACGGAATTTTCTCCCTTTCACCAGGTCTGAATTTCACCCACACTACTGAGAGGTTATAATGATAACAAGTTTGCTTTAAAATATATTGAAAATGCTTAGTGGATGATTTTTCATTTCTGATATAGAAATAATTATTTTACTCCATTTTCTAAACAACAGCTAATGTATCCCCCCCAAGCACACTCTGTAAGCTTAGGAATAAAGGAATTTTTCTTTTCAGTGTTCAAAATTTCATGTTTTGCGTTCCAGTTACAGACATGTACATGAATTATCTGCCCAACAGACAGAACAGCTCTTAAGAAGCTGAAGACAGTAAGTGTAAGTTTCAAGAAAACCAGGTAGACACACAGTTTTTCCTTTCTGAGTGTGAAGAGGATAAATTTCTTTTTTTTATGCAGTAGATGTTAGATGTGAGAATGAGGGGCCACTACATACTTCAACAGCTGTTCAATCACAGGTTCATTGCACAGGAATTAATTCAGTAGGTACTTTAATACTATGCATTTAAAACTAGCCAACATGGACACACACACACAAAAAAATATCACTGGACTGGCAGGAATATAGCTCTCTTAATACCTGGACTTATTTCTAACACAGATTCTTACCAACCAAATGGCCAGTTCAGGATTTTGAGTGATTCTGGCAAAATTGAATATTGTCATCCAAAGGACAAAAGGAGGGAGGTGAGATAAGAGGAAGAGGAGGACACTTGTGGGTGTAAAAGGGAGACACATCAGCATGAGGATGAAGAAAAGCAAAGCCCCAGAAAGCATATTTTACTACTTACGGTGGTATAGATTATAAAAAGTGGAAGCAAAGTATTTCCTTCAGGAAGGCATAACCTCCCCTTTACTAGCCATAAGCCGTTTCCAGCACCTACCTCCTTCCCCCCTCAGTGGTGACCATTGGTGCCTTCTAGGACTCAGACATAAGACAAGTAAGTAGCAAGGTCCTGGCAATACTGCTGCCCCATGTGGTCTTCTGTTCCATGAGTTTCATGTACTTGAGTCACAGCTATACTGACCACTTTTATCAAGTCTATGAACAAGTAACCTAAAATATGTCTTTGCATTAACATGTCATTAACTTAACATGCTCTGCAACACATTGCCTTTTTTCTGTATAAAAGAACCAAACTCTGAACTACACCATATTGTCATGAAAGTGGGATCTAACCAACAACATTAATGTTAAACACTGCTTTATTCATGCAGAAAGTTCTCCATTTGCTGAAGTATTGGGGAAAAAAAGAAAATAGATTATGTGTGTAATGAGGACGACACTAGTTCCCTGTGCAGGGATACTGAGGTAGTCCTGCATCGAGCCAGTGGGCATACACTACAGCTGGACTTCAAGGCTAGCAGGCTTGCAAGAACACCCGTCTCCTGCACTGCACTCCCCAGCACTTGACTGCCTGCTAACAAGCCCTTTTCTAATTCAGAGCCCTAGGGACTGAAGGTCAGAGACACTAAAGCAAATATTAACTCTGTCTCATTGCTGGCCAAGTCAGACAAAGGTCATTCTCACAGGAGCAACCCTCATGTTTCCACGGCATCTTCTTCAGTTTTCTCAGCTAGTGAGAGAAAGGGAGAACCCCATGAATTCAGTGCTGCTAGTAAGGGCTCTCAAACTTGGCATGCAAGTGCTATACTCAATTCAACCTACATATGCTTGGATCTGACATCGCGCAGGAGCTAGCAAACCCTGATGGACCCTTGATAACTTGATGAACAACTGCACCAGCAGTCCTCAATTCCAGAAGGAAAGTACTTTGAGACACACAGCCTGCTCTGGATCAAGCCGATTTTGGCCAGCTGCACGTCTGCAAGACATGAAAGCTGTATGCTGATTTTACCCCTATAAGCACTTAGGCTGCTTAGACTCTTTAAATCAACAATCTACAGCAATCTTCCTACACTTACTCTGGTCTTACTGGATTGTGTAAGGTGAAAATCTTTAAGGCAAGGAAGCATTTTTTTTCACCATTCTGCAGGCTTTTGACCAATGTTAAAATATCAGAAAAAGAAATTAAAGCATTCAAACTCAGAAGCCTGCATCATTTCTTACTTACATTGGTTCTACACCTGCTCTAAGTCTACTGCATTCATTAAGGCCACCTCTGATTTACAGTGAAAGTAAAATCAGGCCCTTTGCAGGCATCATCCTAAACTGGTGCACTGCTCTATTAAAACAAACACTTCCTATAGTCACAATTTCAAAAGTGCACTTTGTGTGATGGTGAAATCTTAGCATAGCACTTACTTTGTGTAAATAATATTAGTACACTGAAGTGCTGAAAAGAAGGGTTCATTACTTCATTTTGCAGGAACAACTATTTTGATTATGCTGACACAAAAGAAGAGATGATAAATGATTAAGTTCAGCAACATTCTGGCAGTTTCTTTATCATTAGATGTTTAATTAGATGAATCAATCTTTTTTGTTTTATCTGGTACATCTGAAAACTGTCCCTTTACTAAAGTACAATTTGTATAACCATAACTCACTGTGTTCAATTCACAAAGCTGTATACCTCTATATAGGTGTAATACAGGGTTACATTGCTATGTGTATGTATATATTCTTTGATATTTAGCTCCTTTAGTGGCAGCTTAATGGAGCCTACAAGATGATAATCCTTGTAAAATAACCCAATGGCCATATATTCCAGAGCAGAATAACATATTTTATAAAAGACCAGAATCACCTGTCTATATGCTGAGTCACCGACTGTCTCACGGCCAAAAGTGTGTGCGAGCAGGTTATTTTCTATGAACTGACTGCAAACCTGATTACCTCTCTGCATTTCATTCGCCTTGTGGTTTTCAGAAAGCCTTTTTGTGGAACAGGTATTCCCTCAAGCTGACAGGATACACTTCCTTGGGACAAAAGAGACAACAGCAAAAATTATATACTGTATGTCAAGATTTGCTGCAATGAGATATCCAGATTAAAAACTGTATTTACAAATACTGGATTCCAGAGTTGTTTATGCTGCACTTTCTCCATACCATTCTTTGGTCAAGAATCTAAGGAATATAGTATGATCACAAATCTGTAAGTTATCTTCATGTATAAATCTTCATAATGCAGGGGAATAGGATTGTGAAAGATTCATGAACTCAAATGAAAGGTTTTCTAATTAGCACTTCTGTTTCTAACAGCTTTATATCAATTGATTACAGAGAAAAAGCCCAAATCAAGGTGTACAGAAACAGCCAATGACATTATTAGTTTATAGTCACAAAGAGTAGCTTCAAATTTTAGGGAAAACACTTCTTCATTTCACTTAGCCAAACAGTAGTAGTTCATCATTTCCAAATATATTTTTCACAAGTGACTGAATCAAAAAATCTAAGGTTTGTCTTAATCCAAGGCAGCTTTTAGCCTACAGGAATTCCACCTTCCGGTGGCTTCCAGCACATGAACTGATGTGACTAATACCACACTCAGCAACCTTTGCCTCCCAGTGCCCCATTCTCTCTTCCACATCCTCTCCACCAAAGCAGTAAGAAGAAAAGAATACACAATGAGGCTCAAACATGGCTCTTCATCAGTAGCAGGACACCTTAATCACTGTTGTATCACATCACTGGGAGTGACTTAACATAGATTATTAAAACAGTTTTTCAACTCAGACAACAGGCACCTTAGAAATAGATGCACAGTTGGGTATCACTAATTTACAAGCAATATGCTGTAATAAACAGCTGAATAAGCAGAGGTGTTCATTTTTTTCCCTCAGCCTTATTTACACATTTGAAAGACCTCTCAGGTAAAGGCTAGAGAATGTGCAGATTACGCAAAAGCTTTCATCTGCACTGCATAGCACATTCTACTTGCCTTTAGCAAGTCCCAGGGTTGAGTACAGTAATTGCAGAAATGAAAAATCACCACCTAAATTCAGCTCTAAGTCTGGAGTCTTTCTTGAGTAGTAGAAAAGGAGTGGTATGAACAGATCTGCGGGATGAAACATTGACTAAAAAAAGAGAAGTATGTTGTAATAACTGATCAAAACCTGAAGAATGTCAATAGCTAAGATCTCCTTTTTACAGATACTCAGCTACTACACTCATACTGCTGCCTGATACTAAGAGTAACAGACTACTATAAAGCAGAGGCCTGCATCCTTTGGTGGTTGTTTCAGAAACTGGTGACATAGCCAGACTAGGTCTGGACAAAGTACTTTGGTACGGTAGTTGTTAAGCAATAGTGCAGAGACAAGACATTAGGCAAGATACCAGTTCACTGAAATAACTGCCCTACAGGAAAGAGACCTTGCCAATGGCAACAATCACTTTTTTTATACCAGCAAAGGCTCTTCACCTTTCTGGTAAATCTGTCTCACTGACAGCTGCAGTTGTTGAAGACTTAAAAGGCTAGATACTAGTGGCACTCTGGTAGGTAATATATTTTAAAATCCATACAAAATTACAAAAGTGTAACTTCAAGAGTTTATGAATTAAATATAAAGGCACTTTTTGGCAGTCAAGTGTATATATGTTTGCTGCCTGAGGACAGGAAGTTAGTTCAAAGTACAACTGAGATAGCTTAACAGTGACTCTAATTTATTATGAATGGACTGAAGTAATTAAAAATATACGTTCGAGTGCTAAGATAGTGATGATAAATGGGTCTTGTCCATGTTTCATTGATTTAGTCATCTAATTTAAGGCAGTCCAAAATACCGAGTAAGAGTAAGCACTCAGAAAATAATGCAGCAGCTGCATCCATACTGGTCAAATATCTCCAGTAATTGCCTGTGATTGATTTAGTTTTCATTAATTTCACAATACTATGGCTGGTATGTTCTTTAAATAATTATCTGATGAGCAGGTGCAAAGAATAGTATCATTAAAAATTAATGCTTTAGAAAGATCATGGTTTCACAACAAACATTTTAAAGAAGTTAACTGCACGATAACTGTAACTGAAAGGGTGTGAGATTTAACCATAGTCTTGATGTACTCAGCAATATAAAAGAACATCTCTAAGAAGCTAAAACCTGCTGTAGTCAAAACAGTAACTCTGTTCAAGCTCCATCCAAAGACTGACATTGCCGCTTTAAGTCGAAGAGTATTTGTTATCTACGTCCTAGAAACCCCGATTGTCTGTTTGCCACGCGCGTACAGGACGCACAACAGGCTGTTTTGTAATAGGTGTAGACACAGAGCCGGGCCTGAACCACCACATTGCAATTGTAGTATTTATCTTTGCAGTTCTCATCTGTGGAGAAAAAGGGAGAGAAAAGAAACTGAAGAAAACAGTATTAGAGCAACAAATAACCAATCCCCTTTCTTTTTATCATGTAAAATCCCTTGGACCTGTATTTAAACATTCATTGTCAGGTTAGAATAGGCTACCTATGCAAATAAGTTAGATTATTTGGGATTTTCTACATTTAACATAAAGATCAATAAAACTGTGGAAGAAATGTACCTATCCCCATTTACACTGTTGTGGGTTGGGGGGAAGGGGGGGGGTGTTGTTGCTAGTTTTTTTAAACACAAAATTTGTCTTGAATAAAGCTGATAGGAAAGTATTCTTCACTCAGGTACCCATCCACTTCATTTTTAGCTTCCCAGGAACTAATCTCTTGTGGCAGTGTACAGATGGCACCAGAACCCGCAAATGTTATTTTCAAGTACTGACGAATCTAAATACTGGAAAATAGTAAACCATCTCCCTCCTTACAAATGGTTTAAAATAACTAGATTAAAAAAGACAAAAATTCATGTACTTAAAATTTCCCATTTTTCTAAGCTGTTAGGATGTGGTTTGTTCACATTTTGAAGTTTTCCTTTACAACCAACAGGGTTAGAAATACTCTTTTAAGTGACAACTACAATTTTCATATGATCATGTATGTAATCACAGAAACTGAGGTGTTAAGAAAAAGACTGAATGACAACAACACTAATAACAGATGTAAAAATGAGCAATCCTGTACCAATCTGTTTTAAATAAAGAAATAACAACACAAATACAATAAAAACTTTTTAATAATATTGGTATACCAGGGTTTTTATATAGTTATCTTAAATTATGTTGAAGAATAATTCTCAAATGAAAATTGTTGTAGTATGTAAGAGTTAAAACTGGTCCTAAATACTTGCATCTTCCTTTCCTTAGTCATTCTCATTACTATTAAAATCAAGTCTGTATGAGATGAATGACTAATTCCAATGCCAAATTATGTATATGTGTATATTTACTATATATAAAAGGAAACTGCTTAATTGCCCTTAATGTCTTAGTTTAACGTTATTGGGTCTTACAGAACCTGTTACCAAATACAGTATATCACACATGATCCTTTTTTTGTTTTAAAGACTGCATTCTCAAAGGTTTCTCTTGGCAAAGAGGCTGCATACCACCCTATATGTACCATTTTCACAGAAGCAGATTTCTCACATTCTCAGCAACTTTAAAAGTAAGCCAGTTTCTTACATGTTACAAGGAAAACGTTTTTCATCAGAAATGAAAACCTACTTTTACACCATAGAGAAGAGCTGTATTTTGTTTAAAAATAAAACCCTGAACTTGATAAAGAAAATATACTCTAAAACCTCTACAAAATTATTAAATACTTTCTCCACTAGATGGAGTTAAAACAGAAGCTTCCTCTTCCTTACCTATTTCAGGGATACAATCTTGTGTGTTACATGGTTCTTTTTCTTCAGGTTTAAGCTGTGGATCACACTGAGTACTGGCTGTCATGTCATCTGATAGACACCGTACCTCTCGAACCCGAAATCCTCCTTCACAGGATTTGGAACACTGGAACACAAAAGCTGAAGTTCATGAAGACCATATGAGATGTGCAAATACAAAAAGAAAAAAAAATGGGAACCTTGAAGCCAGACCCAGGTATTGCTGCAGCCTTTTATCAACTTCACCACTTCTGTTGCTTTTTGTTCTCCAACTGTAAAGTCCTTAACATACAGGTGCAATTTCATTAAAGGTTCAAAAACATTTTTGACCACAGGGGCAACAACTGGACAAGTAAACATGGTAGACACTGCGTAACTGAAAGCACGCTAGAATATTTCTCTTTCTGAATTTATTAGTTAGCTTCTTGCTCGTCTAATTAGTCTTGTTCTTCTCTGATTATTTATACGTATCTCCCAAATCTACTCTTTCCACAGCATTCATGTTTCTTACTTTAAGAACTTCCTGAACTGAACTTTACTACTTGACTGCACTACCCTCTTGCCTCCATTTATATACAATCAGGAATAATTTTAATTGTCTTTTTTCTAGCACTCAATTATTTTTCACTTCTTGCAGCACAACAATTTTACTAAGCATAGGTTTCTTTGAATTTCTAAAGAAAATATTTCTGTGCTCCTTCAAAGTCTGTTATGAAGCCAGAGACTTTTGTACTTGCTTGTCATGGTATTTTTAAAGCCAATTATTACACATTTCTGCCCATACTGAAGCAAATCCCCTGTTGACTTCAAGAATTTTGCCTGAGTGAGGTCTTTGAGATCTGGCTCACTGTCCAATTTGACCTAAATGCTCACAAACTTAATTAAACCTGTGTCATTTCTAATGATTAAAACCTTAATAGCCCCAAACTAGTAAGAATGTATCCTTTCTGACTTTTTTGGCACAATTATTTCTTTTCCTAACATCGCAAAACCAACTTATCGCTATCATAAAATCATATTGTAGCAAACTAACTAAAATATTCTCAATAACATATTCTTAAATTGCTCTTTCATCTTCAAGTACAACCTTTTTCCACTTTAGAAAAGACATAGCCCCCTGGAGACAGTAATGGAACACTTGCGGTTTTTGTATAATTACTCATTACATGCCTGTATAGAATATTGTAATTATCCCACATCCACCAATAAGTTCAGGTTTGTAGATATCTTAAGGACTTAAAATGGAATGAAGACAGAATTTAGATGTTACATACAACACACTACACAAAAGCCAGCATTCTGCATTAGCCAGCCATTTAAACTCCATGACTGAGAGGCCACACCATTTATACTAGGTCGTATTAAAAAGTCTGCTAAAGATATGGACAGGTTCAAAAGCTAGTACAGGGCCTTTGAACCAGCTATTCTGCTCACAGCTAACCCCATAATCCTTTCTCTTCAGGTCTCACAGTAAGAAAGACCACATACTCTGTTGATAACAGTAACAATATCAGAAGGAGAATTGAAAAACACTTAAGAGTATGATCTTGTGAAACCTCAGCTAGCATATGTATTTGTTCCTACAGTGAAGATGGTCACAAAGGCTTAGAACTTTAAGGATTTTTAGACACCACTTCTTAGAAAGTAGGGACTTACTAGGGATCTCTAAAATAACTGTCCGATTCTGAGTCTTAGCACCTTGTTTCTTCTGTGCCTGCGAAAGGGAGCATTTATTTTCACTTTCAGAAGGAATCTATCTGCTGCATTCTATGGATGTGGACAGCTGTATCTGTTGTGGCTACACACCTGCAGGTTCACATTTGAAAACAGGTTTGCTAAAGGGTTAGTTTAGGTTAAATAACTTAGCAAACATCTCAGTAAAGAATCCAAAGAATTTCCAGCAACATGAAAGAACATACTTCAATCTACACGGCTTTATTATGAACCTAACTTGGATGTTGTTTCCAAATAAACATCTTTACCTACAATTAAGGAAGAAAAATCAGGATTCCCTTCAGCTGACTTATTTTGTTAAAACCATTCTACCTTCTTTTCTGCTTTCTAGTGCTGCTAGTAGGCGAGTCAAATAACTGAGCATTTAGTAAAAGGGAAAACCAAAATAATTTCTCTCTCATGTCATGTGGATGAGGTATTTCCAAAGGTTCCTGACTAAGGAAACTCAAACAGAAGGCATCTGAGGTGCTTCCACATTTCAGAGCTGTCATTCTGAGTTTGATTTAAGGCTCAAGGAAAGGTGTAAGTTACTGCATTAGATATGATGTCATCTTAGTAGTTTTCACACCATTTTTCATTCCAAGATGACAATGGACTTTCTGACTTTCATTTAGGAGAAAAATGTTGATTTTTTGTAAAAATCCAATAAGCTTTGCCAGGTATAGGAAATGATGGAAAGATAGATGAAACCAAAGGATTTTGTGGCACTGGTGAATTTAGCTTACCCACTTCCAGGGGAAACTGAAGATACATGAAGCTCTACAGTAAGTTTTCTCTCAGTAAAGTTTTAAGTATTAGAGTGAAGAGTTTACAGTAAAATATTATGGTAAAACTGACTTTAAAAACCGAATACATCCCTCATTCATTATTAAATGCTCCCTAACTGTAATGAAACTAGAGGCCTGAAAAGAACTTCTAAATGCACTGCATAGTCCCATTAAGGGGCAAACCAACTTTATAAAACAGGAAGATTCTTGGAAGAAGAGATCAGTGATGAAAAGACAACTATGCAGTGTCTCCTTCTGGTCAAGATACTTCCTAACTTTCCTAAGTTCCACTGGGTATAAGAGAGTATGCTTTCTTTTTAGTATTGTTCCTGTGCAAGATTAAGTCAATTTCATGATTAACAGTTTTATCCAAATGGTGTTCCCTTTCAATATACATGGAAAAAGATGTATCAAACAAAACTAGATATAGAAAAGTGTGATAGACTTACTGTGCTCCATTCTGTATGAAACCACTTAGATCCACAGGGTTTGAGGTAGCAGGATTGCTGACTGGGAGGTTTTTCCAAATATGAACATTCATAAGGGTTCAAAACATCAAAATTACCTTCAGTTTTCCTAACACAAATGACTTCTCTCTGTTGAGATCCACTGCCACATTCAGTAGAGCACTGTATCAGACAACAAAAAAAACGTGGTGGAATTTGTTATTCTACTTATGTCCTGCAACACGTTTCCAAAGTAACATGTTTCTCCACGTTATTTGTTTCTGAAATAGAACAACACACACACACACACACACACACACATACTTGCATTTTAAATGAATATTCAAACAGGAAAATTTGTAAAGTTTTGCTTATTCCCTATTCTTGGACACATACCTAGACACTAACATCAAAAATCCATTTCTTTTCCACGTTCTTTCCTCAGTAAAATGAACTGTATCTTTCCTTCCATCACTGGCATATGTATGATTTAAAGAGAAAGGAAAAGGGTAAAGTATTCCTTAAGTTCCTACAGTAGGGTTTTTATCTCTCAGAACCAGAACAGTAGCCTAGATAAACCTTTGGTTATTATCATTTTTATGTACTACTAACATAGTAGCCAGCAGTCCCAGTTAGGAACCAGGACAAGAAAATGCTGAAGGATATATTAATGACTTAATCAAGTGACTAATGACTATAAGGGTCAGGTACTACATATTTAATTTTTAACCTTAAAAATGGTTACAGCAGTGTTGCAGTTTAACCCCAGCTGGTAATTAAGCACCATGCAGCCGCTCACTCACTTCACCCCCACCCAGTGGGATGGAGGAGAGAATCAGAAAAAAAAAAGTAAAACTCGTGGGTTGAGATAAGAACAGTTTAGTAGAACAGAAAGGAAGAAACTTATAATGATAATAACAATAATAAAATAATTAGAATATATAAAATAAGTGACGCACAATGCAATTGCTCACCACCTGCTGACCGATGCCCAGTTAGTCCGCAAGCAGCAATTCCCTCCACTCCCCCCAGTTTATATACTGGACATGATGTCACATGGTACGGAATACCCCTTTGGCCATTTTGGGTCAGCTGCCCTGGCTGTGTACCCTCCCAACTTCTTGTGCCCCTCCAGCCTTCTTGCTGGCTGGGCACGAGAAGCTGAAAAACCCTTGACTTAGTATAAACATTACTTAGCACCAACTGAAAACATCAGTGTGTTATCAACATTCTTCTCATACTGAACCCAAAACATAACACTGTACCAGCTACTAGGAAGAAAATAACTCTATCCCAGCCAAAACCAGGAAAAGCAGTTAAAACTGTACTTCTCTGAACTTTTATTCCACGTGGTACCACAGACTCAAAACATATTTCTAATTATTTTTATGAAGAAGATGACATATGACCGTAAGTGTCAGGCTTTTGAAGAAACCTAAAAGTGTAGTTTTACCTGTAGCTACACAAAGAAACTGGTATTTATTTTTCTAATAAGAAGAGAAGCATAACTTACTTTCTCCGTAAACAGTGTTACTGCTTCTTGCTGAAGCAGGATTGTATGTGGTGCACTGAACCTTTGAGGGTTATAAGGTTAGAGCACAGTTTTGCAGCTTTACAAACCCCACATTCTGTGTGGTTTTTAGAAAATGCCTTGATCTGTCAGGGTGTTCTTTTCATGTTTGCAAGTATCTATCTGATACAGTGCTGGTTCCAGTTCTGAAAAGCAAATTTGACTCACATGCCCATTTAAAGGTTAAATACACACACAGTACTGTTCCTGGCACTTGTAAAAAGGTTTTTAGAAAATGATTCCAGCAACACATTGGTTTCTACGTTGCGTAAAGGACTATGATTTTCAAAGGATTTTTCTAGCCTAAACCAATCAAATGTTATTAAAAGTGGCGACTTTGTTTATATTTTGGGTGGAATTTATGATCCCTTTACGAGATACCCACAAAAACCTTGAGCTGAATGAAGAACCTTGAGATGAACCCACCCAAATAAATTCTACAGGAAATAACGTAACTATGCTTCCTTTAACACTGAGCATCTCTGTCACTGCTCTCTTTTAATGGTTCATCCAAAAGACAGCATCTTAACATTCAGCCTTAGCTCTAGCAGAGTATAATACATAAGGTCATCCACCAGTGCTCCTTCCTGCTCTGGTCTACTGCCTGCTTTCATTTTGGTATTTAAAAGTCAGGATTTGCCTGTCAGATACTTCTTTTAGATAGCATACAGCAAAGACTTTGTACCCTTGGTATGCATCAAACAATTCAATCTCATGCAAAGAAAGAAGGTGAATTAGCTTAAAAGAACACAAAATTGTAAAGGATGGAAACTTTCTTATTCTCAACAGAATGGGGAGAGTTAGGATGACTTTACTGAATGCTTCTCTCTGTGGTAGCAAGAACAGATACAAAGTTCCTATTCACCTGCACTGAGTAGTGTGAGTAACCCAGATTTTTATCTGTTACTAGAACTGCAGCTAAGTATGTTTTAAATATGATTTTGTTATTACTCTTACACAGTACAAATAATTATCACTTCCACTCGAAAGCATTAGCATAGTAGTAGCCCTGTAATCTCCATCTCAGCTGTACCAGTTTAATTTCCAACTCCTTATCACCTGGAATCTGAAATGCAGTGAGTTAACAGCACAGCCCAGACACTTTTCCCTAAGAACTCCATGAAGTGCTGGTACCAGCAGTCCAAAAGGCTCTCTAGGCTGTATGAGAGCCTACACAAAGGGATGTAAATGTCTGGGCAGCCGCTGACAGCTTCTGAAATGTCTTTGTTCCTGACAGCAGAAATGTTTATTTAGAAGAGAAGGACTATTGAGATGTGGATCCAGGGAAGAGTTTACCTTGAGGAAAGAGCATCAGGATACAGGCCACTAACCAAATTTTGTTCTTTTCATCTATTATCATGAATTTCAACACAACAGTACCGAAGCCAACTTTTGGGTTTAGCCATTCTTTTTTGTCTTATTTATCTTTTGGAAATTCCCTGTATATATCTATGTATCAATATATCTATCTCCCTGCAAATATGCATGATCACAAATGCTCTACTTTAAAAGGTGAGAATCTGTTGCTTTAGCATTCACCCGAATATGCTAAGCAGCTTTCTGTTATCTTTCATTTTATAAATACACCGTGTCAGTAGATGAGAAATAAAAATGAAGGTACAGATGAAGAGAAGAACAAAATCTAATTTTCATCGAAGTGAAAAACCAGCAGGTGCTGAAAAGTATTGAACATCAACTCAGCAAAATAGAGAAAAAAAAATCCAAATATTCCACAGAGATGTAGAAATACAGCACACATCTTCATTGCACAAAAATACATTTTTAAAATTAAAATACCAGCAGAAAATAAATACTTATGTTCCTTATAGAGCTTACTTGTGTCCAGCCCCCAGCAAACCACTCCACTTTACCAGCACAGGGTCCATTATTACAGGGAGTTGTTTCAGAGGGTCTGTTATTGCCACAGCCTTCCAGAGGCAAACTGCTGACATGGTTTGTCATACAAACCACTGAACGCGTACGGACTCCATCACCACATTCCGCAGAACACTGGGGAGAAAAAGACAGAACACGTTCACTAGTCCATCCTCCAGACCGCACAATGAAATGAGGAGAAGCAACAATCAAGAAAAGTAAATGATTTATGCAAAGTCAATTATTTTAACTTGTAATTCAGCTGTAGCAAATTATCTTACAGTTTCATACTTTTGAATACACTACAAGTAGTACCTGTCCTTTACAGTCACAAATGAAAGAAACTGAAGGATTTGGGAAGAAAGAAATCTGTTTTTTTATAGCTTTTAATTAGCTTTCTTACTTCTCCTTCCTTCTTCCTGTCTGTAAATTCTTTCAGTTTTCATTTTATTCATCTTTTTGCATACCAATTAACAGATCTGAGAAGGGCTAATTTCAATAAGCAGCTTTTCAGACAGCAGTCATATTTCAGCCTTTGCATTGTTCTAGGAGTTTCTGCTCTGACCATTCAAGCTGTCAGCCAGGTGAACTCTTACACTGGTTAAAAGGACAAGGCTAGGGCTAGGAAGACTCTGAGGGCTGTGGCATTGGTAGTAAAATGACTGCAAAGTGCGTCCTCGAACTCTTCCATATAATGAGTTGACAGAGTATGAGAGCACAATAAAGTAGAAAAAGATAAATTTTTTTGACAGGTGCTTTCAAAAGATTCAGGTAAATCCTCAGCAAATAATTCTAACTACCACTAATTATTGCCCAGCCTGTTTCAACTGTAAGTTGTTAATTAGTTTTTTAGCAGAAGTGTTAATTAGCAGAAGAGGTGAATGTAGAAGTTTATGTAAATTCAATGTTGCTTTCCAATTATATGACTTCCCAGTAACTAACATTCACCATTCTCAGATTTTCACTGCTAAATTCTGAAAGCTCTTGATAAACAGTGATATGCAGATTCTTATGTCACATATTCAGATATAGTATACATGTCATGCATAAATCATGCAGGATAAATTCCACTTATGCCATTACAGTTTGGTCATTTCATCTACTTCAGTGGGAAAGTCTCCAACGTTCCACTGTTCTAGGCAGCATCAAACTATTGACATTTAAGAAACAGAAACTTGCCAGGGAAATAATCAATTCTTGTGTTAGACTGGGGTTTTGTTGCTCAATTCTTTCTTAATCTTCCCTTTCTTTCTTTTGCTTTTAAAAGGCATTTGGCATTTCATGTCTAGACCATTAAAATAAAAAAACCCCGCATATGCAGCATGCTGAAAGATATGTATATAATTGAATTTAAACAATTAAAACCAATTATATTACACATGCAAAGAAAACCACAAATAAGTATGTAGTATATGGGAGAAAAAGATGCATTTGATTGACATTTCAGATTTTATTCTTAACATACAATGTAACTAGTTAGGAGAAACTGTCTATTACTTCCACAATGAACAGTACATTCCTTGTGAATAAATGTAACTCTGTATTGGAATATTTTTTTAAATTTTATTGAAAAAAAGTAAGAATGATTCAGAGAACTGGTAATGAGACACAGAGTTGACCAGTAGCTTGATTAATAATGGGATTAACTAATACAGTCATCCATCTTCTCAAAACAGAGACCAGTGACTGAACATACAGTTGGTTGCAAACTACTCTTCACTCACTTGCACTGAAGAATACTGGTTATTTGTGTGAAACATGTAGCCATGTTATATTTATTCCACAGATACAGTATAGAAAAACATTTTTCCTATCAGCAAGTTAGCTTCTTTCACAAGATGTTCAAACAGAAGGGCAAAGCTTTACTGAAATGGCATTGCCAGAAAACTAAAAAAGTGATTCAACTTGTTACAAGTCATTTTTTTAACAAACAAAATACAATTTGGTATAACTAGAAATTCAGAATTTAAAGAGATGCTTAGGTACTCCACAGAAATAGGAAAAAACTGCTCATTTCAGTTTGAAATGGTTTCTTCCTCCATCTGCAAGATCAAATAATTAAGTTTCACTTAAATGATGCCTGTAAGTAACATAATGAACCTTTTTTGTTGGTGATGCACAACAAAATTTTCCCCTTTCACACAGATATGTAAAATATACTTAATCTCCTCAGCAAACCAGATCTGATGCCTAAAGAGGTCTGTTCAAAGTAAACTGGCAAAATCTTGATGTAAATTGTGCTAGTAGTGAGCATTTTCCCATTTGTGTGAACTAAAACTAAACTAAACTAAACCCATTTCAAACAGTCCACTCCTAGGTAAACTGACTGTTTAACTGAGCCCCATAAGATGGCTACTTTTCAAATCCACTGTAGAGAAATAAATTTTGTGGTTGTTCATATTTTATCCTCGGCAAGTATGTTCAATTATATTATGCATAGAGAACTATGCATATACTCTGCAAATACTTTTCTTATTTCTAACTAATTTTCATTTGACAATCTAATTTGCTTTTCTCCTTTGCAAGCCAGAGCTGGGAACAAGTTTAGTCTACAAAGTCATCCAGAAAATCTCCATAGTCTTATGTTTTAAATGATTATGCATGAACTAGGCTTACATATCAAATAACAAAGGAAATACCAAACGGGAAGGTATAGGGTTGTCCCACCCTCTGCTGCAAGATTTTACTACAGATTAACTACCCTCAAAGGATTTACAAAGCAAACTTAAACCTGAATGTTTCTGCATTAAGCATTTGGTTTTTCATGTTTTTTTCTTCCTTTCAGTAAAAATCTTCCATGTGAAAGCCATGATTTCCAAAGCCCAAGGCAGAGAATAGGGAGTGTTTGGATAATGAATCCTCTCCCTTTGGTTTTCACAACTGACACACCCACTACTTTCAATTCTGTGCCATTGATTTGTTGCATTAAATACATAGTAACTGCCATAACATAACATTGTATGGCATGAGGAACTTTCACAAGCTGCAACTTCTCTGTTCTGGTCCTATTATTAAAGATATTTTGTTTCACTGTCTTGTTTTAATTGGCAGAAATTCCTCAGAAACCTTAGTCTGTGGAACACCCTCCCTAGATTTAAGGAGTCTGCCATTTCTCCTCTTCCTGAGGTCCTTCCCTCATGAGTTCAGTTTCAGAAGCTTTCCATTCCCATTAAAAACTAAAAATAAAAACCCACCCCTAATCCAGTGCTCTGATAGTTGTCAGAAAACAACTGTAACAGCAGTGCAGGAAAATAAGGCTAGTTCCTGCAAACTTGGAAAACTGCAAGTGGAAGCCTGAATTTTTGTCACAGCCACAGGGCATGGTAGAGCAAAAAAACCCTTTAACAGTGCCAGTTCCCTTTCACTAATGGCCAGCCCTACTCATTACTGGGGCAACAGACCACAAGAAAGAGGCAGCAGGAAATCTACCAGAACTCAAGAGTCCTTTCTCCCAGGTCTCAGCATCATTGCTAGCCTTAATTAAATTTTTAAACAACAACCAATTGAGTTCTGGTAAAACATCCCCATTTGTGCAGGATTTCTGTCTACCACACTTCAACCTTCATCATCTTAATTACTCTCCACAAGATAGTAAAGTTTTTTATGAATCATCCTCCTAATGTTACACTACCGCAAAAAATAAAAATGAAGATCTATATTTGAAACACATTCATGAAACCCTTTAGCATTATTTGACCTACTCTGACAAAATCCCTTTCAGAAGGGATTTTAGAAGGATTATATAACCTTTGTTTTCCCAATAATAAACTAAGAATTGTATTTCAGAACCTCACTTCTGCTGCAGTTCCAAGACTAGGAGCAGATTTTCAAAGGACATAAAACTGTTGAGAGCAGCCTTGATTTGTAAAAAAAAAAAAAAAAAAGTAAAAAAAAAAGGGGGGGGGGAGAATGTAGTCAGAAACACAGAATTATCCTTATGTATTGCCAAAACACTTTCTGATATCTGGATTTAAATTATTTCCCTTTAGAGTGCATCTATGCATACAGTAGGTACTGGATCAGAAGTCAAACTATCAGAAGTCAAACTATCCCTGTATTTAGTCTAGCAGATCCACGGTACACTTCCAAGGTAACAAAAGTTTTGAAATATGGTCTTAGAATTTTTGGACGCTTCAGCTGGATCATGATTGCTTCTACATACGCACTGTTACTTTCTTTACATGTAATTGGTAACACTGTTGGTACTTAGATATTACTCATGCTCTCTGAACGTTAGGGAACGGACTTCTTCACTGTTCTGGCTCACACAACAAACAAGTATCACTTCCCTTGGGAACTGTAAGGACTTCTCAGGGCCTGAGTGCACCAATATGCCTTACTGGCCTTGACCAGTCTCAACTGGGGCCTCTGCCCACACCCCTGCCCATGGCCCAGTGTCTCCATTTAACCTCAGCCCTGGACCATCAGTCCCTGCTTGAGCTTTATCAGAGATGTGCCTGTCCCCAGCCACAGCCTGGGCATGGGCCTTGTTGATCCCTCACCCTTGGACTCACTTCCCAGCTTGACCTTGACCCTGCCTCATTACCGTGGACCTGCCCCAGGATCACTGGGCTGTGTCTAACCCTGGCTACTGGCACTCAACCTGAGCTGTGGATTGATTTCCCAGCTTGCCCTTGGACCTGCCTCATCACCGTGATCTTGCCTGATAATCTGGACTCTCGTTTGCCCCTGCCCTGCTGACGTAACTGGGATACTCTGGTCCCTAGCTGGCAAGGTTCCTCCCTGCCATGCAGACTTTTATATGTTAATTTTCATCTCAAGCAGCTGTACTGTGACAAGGAGAGACCAGGTCTAGAGAAGGAAACAGAAATCTCCGCAGGTCCTGGCCGCCCTTCTATCAATGCCTCCTTCAAAACTCTCCTGGTTATATGTTTCATTGCAAATCATGAAGTGAGTTACCAATTTATGCACAAAGAATGCAAAACTCGTATTTCCATATGATTCCCACATGAAATCAATGGAAAGGGGTATTTTATCTTGTTTTCATTTTATACTGAAAATAAACAGCGATAATCAAAAATAACAAAACACCTGCACAAGCTCCGTGGTGGTCTCTTTTCCCTTGTTTTTTTTCAGGATCTAGGAGATTTTATGTGAGCTATCCAGATTTAAATAAAAAACAGTGAAAGACAAGCGTGAGCTACAATATTCATTGGTGGTTCCATATTTGAGTGGTCAACAAACCCACTTGTACCTGTTAGGTAATGCTTTAGGATTGTGAGGAATAAAGCATTGATTTTTACGAAGCATGCTACAGTTCTCTAATGGAGGATATTACAGAAGCATTGCTGTTACTCCTTTTAATGAAGAGTGAAATCCAGAGCATGTGTTTGATCTGTTTTGATTTTGTTCCCTGATGTGCAGCATTTTTTCTTTCTTCCCAAGATTTTATTTTGGCCTCAGAATCTCATTAACATCTAAGAATTGTTTGTATTTTGGCTTCTTTTCTAAGTGTGCTCTAAACATAAAATGAGAAACAAATGAACAGAGGAGATGGCAATGAGGAATAAACAAAAATGCAAGAGGGGAATGCTCTAGTTAGCCGGAAGGAAACACCCATGAGTCTCCCCTTGCTGTAAATCAGGAGAATGCAGTTTCCCATTCTGACCCATAGGAGAAGTAAACTTTCCAGCAACTAGAGGTGTCAAAGAATCAGTCATGTAAAATGTTTGCAAGAATCTTATCTGCTCCCATCAATCCAATTTTGTTGCTAACTTCAGTAAGGTTCACCAGCTTTACTGATTAATGGATGCAGTTTGGTGGAACTTTACCTTTTTAATGCAGCATAACATCTTAAGAGAATTATGAGACAGGAAGCTGTTTTTCTACAAACGCATGTAAAAATATCACAAAAGTTTGTCCAGACTCTCTATAATCAAAAGGGGTTAAAGATCATGTAGAAGACAAAGCCATGAAACTTAAGTTAATTCTCTTATTTATACTCAAGATAGAATACTAAATGTAAAGACAGTCACATACAAAGATGAGTCTCACTTTGCTGCTAGAGAATTTTAACCTGTAATCTTGCCCACTGAAGTGAGTAAAAATTTCTGTTTCTCTCAGGATCGAGCCTGGGAGATATCAGAATATATGTTTGGATCTACTTCATAGACAAATAACAGAGCATATACTTTTCAGAAAATAAGGGTTTGTTTCTTAAGGATGAATTGCTTTCCTTCCTTCCTTTACTGTTCCACCAGTGTGCGCATGGTAGCTACACAACTCATGAGCTTTGCAGGTAAAAGTGTGTGTGTGTGTAACATACATACAATGGACTCTGATACCTGTTTATCAAAATAACTCAAATCAATAACTGTGTTGTTTTAGGAACATGGAGGTTTTTTTAATTACTTGGGATTAATTATATGTATAAAGAATCAGTCTGTGCAGTAACTGAATCCAAGAAGGTCAATGCCATGGAGGGGAAACAGGTGGGCCATAAAATACATAAATATATGTTGTGGGAAAACAAGACGGGAGAACATGGCGAGAAGGCAGCCAAGTGTTATTTATGGAGTAAACCTACATATAGCCCACCCTGGGAAGGAGACAGAACTACAAACAACTCTGTATATGCTCTGCAGGTTTTTAAGTGCAGATATGTTGTATTGCAGAAGCTATATTTAGGGAAATTTAATGATATAATCTTCCAGTTCAGAACCACAGAAACCATTAATGAAAACGAAGGCAACTAACATGATTTTGCATCAATTAAAACTTTGCAAGGTTTCAGTAAAATAAGAAAACCCCAAATCTTTCCACCAATCCTAAATTAGATCCTGTCCTTTTCTTAAAACTCAGCTGTGACTATTCATCTCTTTCTCTCCCTGGGTTAAAGAATACCCTTGTCAAATTCTGCACAAATATATATCACAGTTATCAAATCCTGAAATTTAACATCTGTTGGCAGCAAAGACAATTGTAATTTTTATGTTACTGTGCTTTTTCACTAATTAACCAAGGCTATATTGTAATGCCCCATGCATCACATAAATCCGGACATGGAAGTTTGATATATCCCTTGCTGAAAGAGAAAGTGTGTGCCTAACTGATCTCTGACAGGCCTCTGGAAATCTGTACTTGCTGATGTGCAACAGTACACATTAAGTGTTTGCAAAATGGGTTCAGAAAAGTAAAGGCCAGGCCTTCTCTTATGGCTGTAACCAAGTTTGAACTCAACCATTTCAAAGTTCCAATGTTCTCAAAAGTTATGATAAGTTCTTTTACCTCTTATTTCCAGCCACGGCTGAAATGTCAAAATACAATGGGAAAGACTGTTCCGTGGTATTTCCAGCTGGGACCTGAAGTAGGCATGTAATAAATCTCACAAAGAACGTCTGTTCTTGTGAGATTTCCACCACAGTTTTGCAGACTCGAGAGGTTTGAATAAGCTTTCTTTAAGCATTTGAACTTTTGGCTGCTTATCTGAACCATTTGTGGCTGCCCATCGCTGATCTATGCTTATTGCTGAAGTGTGGCTTGGCTTAAAGTACTTCTTAAAGAATTGTTTGGGGAAATTACACATGCGAAGTCCATACACCTGGGAATGCCCACTTCCATTCCATGACAGAATTCTCCTTTCGTCTTTTAGTAGAAACACACTCCTCTACAGAGAGAGACTTCTGACCCTAAAAAACAGCCCCTGAAAGGCACAATAAGAAAGCTAATGGCTAAAGTCCTGACTTTGCAAAGCTGTTGACTACTCCTATATTCCACTGACTTCCACTGGAATCACTGCCACTAAACATCTCTGAACATCTGAGTTATAAGGTATGTGTGAACCTTAGAAGATTCTGCACATTCTAGCCTGAATCTATGTTTTTCCTGAAATAAGCTGTTCCTTCCATTCTCTTTGTGAATTTAACTCCAAACCCACTGCTGGCAGAAGTGATGGTGAATAATGCCAACTACAGTAGCAAGCATTTGGAAGAAATTAATTTGTACACTTACATAAGCTGAGAAGGTAACAAAATCCATTCTTTACTCTCTGACCCTAAAATGTTTGTGGTAAGAAAAAACTCCAACATTTTCCACATTACCTGCTTCACTCTTATGTCTCATTTAATACATATAAATAAGCATAATAACATTCTACAGTCATAACCTTCAGCTACAAAAACTAATTCTGCAGAGGACAAAATATCAATGTAGAATAAGGAAGAAAACATTGATGCTAGAGTCTTCACTGGAATGTAGGTGCTTTATGTGGTGGAACTGCACTGATAGTAGCTGGGCCAGCTTTTTCAAGAAAGATGTCTTTGATGGCATCTCATTTTTCTCTCTTACTTGTAAAACACCACTTTAATAGCACTGTACAAAGAACAGGTCTACAAGCTAAAAAAAAAAAAAAGAAAAAAAGGCACTGTCATTTCCCCTACAGCAAAAACTTCACCATTTGCACTAATACCTGTACTTTACCTGGTAACTTTCTGTCCATGCTATGCCAGAGCGTACACTGAGTGACTAACAACTGAAAAAAAAGTTCCAATGACAACCACAAAGATTTATTAGTGTATAATTTATTTTCTTCATAAAATCTATTTGAGTTGTCTGGAGGCTGAAAATTTTGCAGGCCTTTAATTGTAGCAAGAGTCTGATCAGCCTTTTTAAAATTATGTGACATACCAGGTACCTGTCCTACTTGTGAAGTTCCTCCTCCTTCTCTGCATCTAAAATGTGGAAAACCTTCTGAGTGTCCAAACTAATGCATAACCTATGAGCCAGACATTCCTAACTTTCCGAGATACTACCACAAAATGATCTAAATAATGAATCTGTGAAGTTATGAATGTAATCTTACAGCTTCAATGATAAATTATACTATCTGCCTGCCAAAACAACCAGTCAAAGAAAAGGGAAATGCAATCAGGATTTTACAGATTGAAGGCTCAAATTGTCTACAGATGAAATTGGTATGCCAGCATCCACAAGAGGGACCAAAATACCAGGCTTTTCTTAGCCCATGTTTGTAAGCCTTTTAATGAAATCATATAAGTATCACTACTGAACAACAACTCTGAGCCCAATCACGAAACAAGGTAAATCACCACTGGTTTAAAACTGCTTTCATGTGGAGAATCTGACTCATTAGAATAAAAAAAACCATCCATGTTCACAAAGTACAAAAGCCTGAATCAACCTTGCCTGAGTTTATGAAGTTGTTCCCCTCTTTTCACAGCTATAGGATAACGTTGTGAACTTAAACCCAGACATCAGGCCTCAAACTTCCATCCCTTAAAAAAACAGTAGGGAAACTTTTAGAGTCTGAATCTTGAGACTCAGGGCTAAGCAAGGCAGAATAATAAATCTCAGCACACTCAGTATTTTGGGAAGTTCAGACACAGAGCCAATTCTAAATCCAGATGTTTGGCCATGTACCCGCACACTTGCCCTTTCTATGCATTCTTGTATCTAACACAAACTCAAGATGCCCTTGGGATCATTATTTTTTGTTTGCTCTTGCCTGTTTAACAGATCAAGGATAAACACAGAAAATAAGATCACTCCTTTTATGGCTGTACAGATGTGTATTTTTAAATTCTGATACAAATAAGTTGTTTTAGAAGATTTGGCAGCACAAAGATAATGAGAAGCCTTACCCTGTCACTCCACTCTGTAAGGAACCAGCTCTTAGCACAGGGACCCATGTCGCAGTTCTCAATATCATTTGGCCGCAGCTTCATGTTACATTCCTCATCATCAACAATGTCTCCAAGGTTGCTGACACATTTCACATCTCGGGTCCTCTGCCCCACTCCACAAGGCACTGAACACTGTAACAAAAGGGAGGTTGCATCAGGACTATGCAAGAACTGCAGAGGTATATGAGGGAGCTGGGTATGTAGAGCTCAATTATTCCTGCTAAGACATCCATAGAAGCTATAGAACTACTCTAGATTGCTAGGAATAGGGAAAAAAAACCACATTAGTAGTTTTAAATCATGTTCTCAGTCTGTAGAATTCTACAGTATACTATGCAGATACATTTGGAAAACATGTCTTCTACAGGCCATGCTGCACCTTATCAAAATGAACTGCTGGTATTTGAATAGCAGGTTGACATATTCTGCAGAATTTTGATCTTGACCTATAAGCAGATATGAAGCAAGAGAAATGCAAAGCAACACAACTTCTGAATCCCTCTTAGAAGTAAAGGTCGCCTTCTCCTGCCCTCTTTTCTTCAACTTCAGAGAGTGCTGACGGCTATCTCTGCCTGATATCTGATATCTCTGCCTGATATCTGATATCTCTGCCTGATGATGTGAAGCATCCAGATCATGAATCAAGATGGGAACATAATTTTCTGCTGTGTATGCATGATATGTTTTGATGAGTCCTGTAAACACTCTAAAATTCAAAGGGGAAATCTCTGGGAATCTGAAGATTAAAGACTGCAGTACCTGCATACAAAGGTACTGAGCAGAGCTTCCAAAGCCAGCCTCATGGTCTTTTCCTTGCTTTTGAATGCTTAATCATGTCTACTATATTTACATGTTAAAGTTATTTATCATGTAATATATACTCCCTACAGCAAGATACCTCACAGACTTCATCTTCAGACTGCAGCCATTTCTTCAACTGTTCATTCCAGAATACTGGCCAAAACCCAGCCTAGATGTGTGAGGTCATTAAATAGCAAAATACTAATAAAAACAACTACGCATTGCTTATGTCATAAAGGGGGCGATTTGTCCAGAGTCACTCTCGAACTCTAGTCTGCTGCCTCCAAACTTAAAATTACCACAATGCCATATTTTCTAATCAGATTTAGATTAAAGTTTTTGACATTTGTATCTCAGAAAAAAATGGTAAGCACATCAAAATCTTAAGATGGGCTTACTTTTAAGATCACAGACCTATCTCCAAAGGGAGAACCTAACTGTACTTCAGTAACCACAAACACAAATAAACGTTCTACTGAAACCAGTTTGCAAACTCAATTGCTCCTTTCTTTATGATGGATCTTCCTCATGCCAAGAACTTTAATTTTACTTCCAAGAGGAAATTAATCACAGAATTTTATTGGAATTATGTTTATATTCAACCAGCTGCAATTTCTAAAGCATTTGTTTAGCTTGATTCACCATATGCTGTACATGCCTAGAGGCTCTGTACACTGAAATACTTCTCAAAATGTAACAACACACAAAACCAGCTCCCCTTTTTCATCATCAACACAATAAAACAATCAAAACTTTACCTTTAATATAAATGTTACTGTCCTTTAACTCCAGATGGATTTTAATTCATCATGAATAATGAATTAACCAACCAATGTGTCTTTACCTTTGTCTGTCTAGGTATTTCCAATTCTTTTATCAGGAATATATCAACATATCACAGATACTTCATGACTAGGAAGGTAACAAAGCCACCATCAGCCTCAGAAATGCAGCCACTGAGGGAGTTAACTCACATAGACTTTACCGTGGGGAAAGACCCACTATAAAGCCACACAAAATCTGCTGCATGACTCTTTAGCCTACTGTGACTGTGTGGATGGAAAGCTGTCCTGCTACTGCCAGTGCAGCTAGCCCATGCACAACACACTGTGCGCTGCAACATGCTTTCCAGCACAGGCTGGGGGAATTAGGAGCACGGAAGCACTTCAGCAGAAAGGAAAAAGGTTTAAGTTGAGGGTTTAAGCTGGAATTTTTCACTGTCTATCCACCCACATAATTCAGCAACTCTAAATTTTTTTTGCTTGTTTCAGGGCTAACTGAAAGACATTTGTTTACCACTATGCCTAATATACCAGGATATTTTCTCTTTCACACAGTGGCCATGAAAGTATCTAGGATGGTTGTCAGGCTTTTGTAAGCAACACAGAAATTAAGGCTCAAAACTGTACCATCCACATTCATCTGAAAGTCTTGGCATAGCCTCAAACCAACTACAGTAACAGCAACTACTGACTCTATCCTTAACACATAAATAAGGTTTAATAATTCCTGAACTAAACTCTACATGCTATGAGAAAGAGCAGTAAATTTGCCACTGCAGGCAAACCTATCAGGACCGTCTCAACTCTACTTCATATAGTATTTAAAAAAAAATCCAGCGCTCAGAAGGCTTGTGTACTTCTGTACACGCACATCTGTGTGTTTTGTACTACACAATCACTCTTCTTCAGCTTCTTTCTGGTTACTAACAGTAAAACTTTAATGGTCATAATCAAGCAGGGTTTTCTTGAACTAAGATTCATATATTTCCAAGGCTTTTCACATTACACTTCCTTGTTTTAAACAAAAACAAATTTCACGTTTGATTAGTGATACCTGGAAGAAAACTCTTACTCTTTTCTGAGGTTTTATGCCCCACATTAATCAATCGTACTTACTGAAGTCCACTCTGTCCTAATCTGCCATTCACTGCAGATCTTCAGCTGGCAAGTGCTGGTTGTCTCTGGTTTCTCCAGGTGATGACAGCGGTATTGCTGAACTGTCAAGGTACGATTGGCATACATTTGCCGGCATAAGATCTGTCGATGCTGCATACCAAGGCCACATGTTTTGCTGCACTCAGACCACTCCCCTATATCCCAGCTAAAGAAAAAGAAAAAAAGATGATGTATTTTTTTCAGTAAAGATTTCTTGAATACTAATCTTAACAGAAGTCAGATGACACGATTTGGATGCTGGTACAGAATCTTACAAAATAACACGCCTCTGCATGCATAACTTAATCCTTTATGAAGACAATGTTATATACATGTAACCAATCTATCTGTAGTGGTTGATAATAACAAGCATACATACAGATTGCACAATTCAAGGTTTCAAGACACATTACAAACATTAATTAAGCCACTAATAGCTAGGGTTTTTTTTTAAAGAATCTATCTATAATATATATTATTGCTCTAATGACACTTCCCAAAAATTTAAGATGTGTTGCATAAAATTTTTCTTCAGTAAAGGCTCTAAAAAAGGACAATACAAAAAAAAAAAAAAAAAAAAAATCACATAATGCATCCAGGCATTCATTCATCAGTAAAACTGAAATAGCAAATGATAAGCAATGAATGAATACATTTAATTTTAGAGATGAAAAAAATCCTTAGATGTATTCTTCTCATTCCAAGATTTTACTGTATTTATTTAATCACTTTTGTATAAACATGTACTTTTCCCCTTTCAGTTTTCATTTCAAGCATGAAGACATACACAACTAAGGGAAGTATCCAAATTGTTCACACATTTTATTTCAGAACTCTTGTGGAGAGCAACCAAAATCTCTGTATTCTTTCTAATAAATATTTACACAGCTTTGTTTATATTCTTGATATTACCCTGTGTAAACAAATGAAGCTGAATTAATATGAGTTGTTAGAAAGAAAAAGGTGAGAAAAATGCTCGGTAAGAGAAGACATCTCCAAGCTATTGGCTTCAAAAGTTCCTGAGTATCTCATGTACACCAGGAAATTGCTTGTCAGGCGTCTCTAACACTGTAACAGCACTTACACCATTAGAAACTTCATGGGATAAGGAGTGGCCACTTGCTGCTAGAAGAGAAGTAAAGAATGTAACCACAAGAGAGATGGAAACTGCAGCTGCTGACTTGAAATAAAGTTGCTATAAAAGCAACTGGGTTTAACCCTTTTCTCTTCTTGGTATACACCGTGGATGAATTGACCCCCCCCCCCCCCCCCTTTTTTTTTTTGACTATTTAAAAGAAGTTGCTTGGGCAATTTTAAGTCACAGTGTCCTGATGGCAAGTGTCTTTTCAGAAGGAAATCACACCTGAGCTGGTTGTATTAGTGTGCTGGAAACAAGGACTACCACTTCAGAATCCAGTCTTCAAGTTGAAGAACTACTGAATTCCAGGAAAGAGAGGTGATGTTTATGAGAGAGTTGTTGTGAGCACTGTCAGCCTCATCTTTAAATATGACACCACGGAATGAACAGGAGGGTACTATCTCACACTGATCCAATGTGGAGTGATATAACCTACAGAGCCTCTTCTTTAGACAGGTATATGCAGAAGCCTGTCACTTGAAAAAAATGTACCCATAGAGAGACCACATATAGTGTGTATGCCTGAACAATCACAGAAATTTTGAGAAATTACTACGCTCACTTGTTGCCAACCTCTCTTTTGTCTTCTCTGAATGCTATTGCTCCCTGTAAAGGGGAAGAAGGCCACCAACAACTAAGGAAAAAATATCCACTACACTGTATGACACAAGTACATAGTACTTAGAAGTGCAAACTAATTTCCTACTTAGAATAGCCTCTTTCACATGCAAAACCTCAGTGACATTGGCTTATTTCACTTGACTTAAATTGTAGTATCTTACAAAGCTGGACATGGGAAGAGGTTGCAGGCCTCCTCTTCTGGAATGGGTTTGGTGCTGCTGTCACAGTAACTCTCAGACACCTCCTCGTGGGTGATTCTGTTTACGCAGTGGAAAACTGGATACTGTGACCCTGAAATGAAGAAGAAAATTAGGCGATGCATTGCAAAACACTCTGCAGTCATAACACTAGCATCCAACACTGATGCAGGAAGGAAAAGCAGAACTTAACAACAGGAAATATAGACTAAGATTTTATCCAAAATCTCCAAATATAAGTGAGAGCTGAATGCTATACTGTTTCCATTGTAGTATAAAGGGACATCCTTAGTATACAGAAAGTACAGCATGGCATTGTAGGAAAGGCTGACAATACATGCTCCTTGGTTTGCATGAGATCTTTATAGTGCAGAGAGTACAAACACTAAGTATTCAGACAATTTAAAAAAATGCAGCCAAGCAGCCACAACACAGGCTTGACAGGAGGAAAAATTTAGCACTCATTCTGTTGTGCTCCTGGAAATAGACTGAGCCTCCTTACTTTAGAGTTACGTGGTGAGTAAACACATGAGAATATTATTCACTTTACTTGTTTTTTTGAAAAGATTCATAACATAAAGCTTACAAGTTAAACATTACTGTAGACTACAGACTTACTAAAAATTACTACTCTCCGTATTTAATGCTCTGTCTTTAAATAATTTTCATGCTAGAGCAGAAAGACAGAACTCTACTTCTATTACTATTGCAAATTGACTACCAAAATGATGACAAAGAGCAAGGTGCTAACATGCCTACTTGTATTTTTTAAGTGAAAAGTTGGAGTACATTAACAAGTTTCCTGACCCAGGTGATCATGAGTCAGCCAGGAAAAGTGCTCTGCTACACCTGATCCATAAAAACAAGGAAGAAGTAGTCAGCGGCAGCTTTGGCTGCAGTGACCATGAGTTCAGGATTCTGAGAGGAGGAAGCAGGGCAAAAAGCAGGACCACAACCCTGAATTTCAGAAGAGCAGACCCAAACCTCTTCAGAGATCTGCTTGGAAGAATCCCATGAGATAAAGCCCTACAGAGAAGAGGGGTCCAGGAGAGTTGGTTGATATTCAAAGACCACTTCCTCCAAGCTCAAGAAAGGTCTGCCTCAACAAGTAGGAAATGAAGCAAAAGTGGCAGGATGCCTGCATGGATAAGCAAGGAGCTCTTAACAAAACTTAGACATAAAAAAGAAGTACAAGAGGTGTAAGCAGGGGCAGGTGATCCTGGAGGAGTACAGAGATGCTGTCTGATTGTACAACCCACAACTGCCAGTTCAATCACTTGAAGCTAGACCCACTGACTTAAAAATTGGGTGATTTTAGTTGGTTTAGGCTATCCTACAACAACTAACTCCAAATGACTAATTATTTATTGGTATTGAAGCCTTATTAGTGCAGATACTCAGAATTATGCAGAGAAAAAAAACCCCACGAACAGGAAAAGTAACTCTGAACTGAAAGAGAAACATTTTGCTTAGGTTGAACCTAACTTTCTTTCACAGAATGAAATAAGCACAAGTGGAATGCTATTCAACCAGACAAGCAGATACACAGGTTACATTTCTTCCCACAAACTTTTCCTGGAATGCTTTCCTCCTTTTCCTGGAATGCTTTCCTTCTCAGATTTCTTATTTGTCATTTTGCCTTTGAAATGCATGGATGATGTGTGATCGTTCTGAATAAGGCTGATTTTTTAAAGTAAAACTGACCTTGATATTAACAATATACTTCATAATGTGGGGAAATATAGTGTACAACCTAAAGACAGAGTCATAAATGCCTAATTCTCAGTGTTTGCAATCAGAAACAGAACGAGATAAAAAACAAAATTCAGGTGGTTTAAGCAAGTACTTTTTCAACAGAACTCATATTGCTCACACTCGCACTGCTCTTGTCTGAAACACCTATATTTATCTCAGAAAGCTACCACTGTCTCAGGAATGCACCCTATATAATGGTGTTTCTAGACCATGCATCAGAAAGATTGCAGAAAAGTGTTTTTTTAACATGTTACTGGCAAGATAGGAAGAAGCAGGGCACAAGTTAACAGTACAGTAGCTTCATCTTTCCGCAAAATTAACTTCTCTTTTCCTTAGATCAAAATGTATGTCTGCACATTGACAAAAACCAAACTGCCATGCCTCTGAGTCAAAGGCAAAAAGAAGTCCCATCTTGCGTAGAAGACCTAGGCAATTTGCACAGAAAATTCGGCTGCATCTTAGTTGGTATTTGTGTCTAAAAACAGAGTAGAAAAGGGCGTTATAACAGTTAAAGCTTATGTACCTCAAATGTGGGTTTACTAAATCCTGCACTGTCAGTGACACTGATTCGTAAGATTATCGACACTACAAGTCTTAGGACACTGGATTGAAGATCAGTTTTCTCCAGCTTTCCATTTCTAATTATCCACTTGAACTTGCAGCCTTTGTCTAAGATCTGTGGTTAATTAGCTCCATGGTTTTTACCTCCTGGAGCTCAAAACCTCTATAGATTTAATGGTAACTACTAAATAATTTTTTAAATTGTATTATCATATTTTGTGATTAACAATTCAAACATCTCATCCTGGGTTTACTGAAGTCAATTTCCTTTGTCATGCAGCCAGCAGGTAACTTATACTTGTGATCAAGAAATAGAAAGAAAGGAGATCAATACATTCAGCTATGTATTAAAAAAAATATTGCACCAGAGATCTGTAGTAATTCTAAATTATAACTTTATAACTTTAAATAAAATAAGGGTGGCCATAGTTGATGGTAACTGTTGGCTGGCACACTTCAATTTCAGGATAGAAAATTTAAATTACAATTCCCACTGAAGTTATGTTTGTTCAAGAATTTAATTCTATCAAAAGCAAGGCTTTGCATCTCACCAGCTAACTTACATTAATACTTCAGAAAAAGCTAGTATATTTTCTGAAACCTATGGAAAAAATCAGCAGTTTGCACTCTTTAATCTCCTTTCTAATTCTTCTTTAAAAAAGTAACAAACATGCTGCCATGGCTGATAACAAATTATCCCAAATAATTTCCAAGGTGTAGATAACAGTTTTAAGGACAGGTTGTGCTCAAAGAAGATGAAGTGAGGTACTCCTCCTGTAAGATCTTTCAGACAAAATCTGGACGAAGTTCCTTTGGCTCCAGGACTGGAGGAATTTGCAGTGCACCAGCCCTCTTCTCTCTGGACAACGGAGAGGGATAACACGCTACTTCACTTCACTTCCCTGACAGGATGCAGTAGCAGTTTCCACACTGTCCAAATTCTAGCAGATCTATTTGCTCAGTCATCTTAAATGGAAATTTGGGACAAGAGTTGGTGGCAGTTCTCATGGGAAGCATTTTCACTTCTTAAAAAAATGATAATAGATTTTTTCCAAGCCAAAGTTTTACTGAAAAGTGCTTTGCAATCTCACAGCTTTTCATCAAAACTGTTAATTTATCCTTCCTTTTTCCTTAGGTAGCACAAAAATAATATTTCTTTCTTTCTTCTTCCAACTTAAAATTTTCTAAAGTTATTTAGTTTTGACAGGTTCATTTTGGGAAAAAAAAAAAAAAAAGGAAAACTAAAGACCACGTATCATCTACATTTCTGCATGAAGAAATAAAGTAGCAGAAAAAAGGAAAACATGGATAAAAGAAAAAAGAAGGAAGTGTCCTATATTGAATCATAGAAAATGAAAATAAAGCCTTAAATAGCACAAGATTTTTTTCTGATTTTTTCACTCCATTTTTTATCAGCTTATATAACTTAGTTTGACTTGAAATGCCTTATGGGCATCAGAGATTCACATAGGCTTCTCACACCAAAATCACAAGGAATGTTCATACAGTCTCAACAGTGTCAGGATCCTACTCTCAAGGTCCAATTTCTTTTGAATTTAACTTAATCAGAACACACACACGTTCTCCAAATTATGGGAAAAGAGATACTAATTTTTGACAGTTCTCTTGTTGAATTTCATGGACTAAATTTAAGCTGTATAGGAAGCTGGAAGATATCCTTCGAATTCTGTTTTCCTACAATTTTGCTATCATCATTTTGACTCAGATTTCATTAATACCACTGCCAATGGCTACTAGATCACCGAAGAAATGGCAAGAACTGTGTTCAAATGTCTGTAAGGTTCACAGGAAATACAACCGACTTCTACAATGTAAAGGAAGAACACATTTACCCTGGTGTGTTCCTGCAACTGCATCATAAATTACGTTATTTGGATACTAAAATTCACCGCGTATATGATAATTCAGACACTCAGCAGGCGATACTCACTGATTGCTACTAAACAATAATCAGGTGCAATTAAGGATTCTGCCCATATGACTTCTATTAACAGCACATAGTGTATTTAAATGCCAACCAAAATAATTCTGGTTTACAATCCCTCCCTTTCTCCACAAAAAGTCTTCTGACTTTTATAGGCTGTATTTTAGCTCTAACACTTTTGCAGTAATTTCTCCAAGGAAAAAAGTTTTCTCAATATATTGGGAAGCAATTTTGACTGGTATCAATATTGCTGAAGTTTTTTAGCTCTATCTGTAGCTGTAACATAGACACTTATCTGGCCTTGGACCAATTTGCAAAGCTTCCTCTCAGACTAATTAGGAAGCAAATGTTCTCAGTGTATATGAACTGGTGATGATCAGCTGAGTTCCCTCACTGATATGTCTTTATCTCAAAGCTCTGCGATTTTTTAGGTATGGTGATGGGTGGCTATGTATTAGTACAAAAGATTTCACTTCTACTATCACAAAAAACATATTCGCCAAATAATTGCTTGTGCTATGCATTATTGAATTTGTGGTCACTGTGAACGTCTTATGGCAAAGATTAATCTGGCAAGCTCAAAGTAGTGTATCCATCACATTCCAAAAGCCCACTAATTACCAGTCCTTTTCCATCCCTCTTTCTTCACACTTCTCCCCTATGAAAACCTCAGTTTTCTGAAGTCACATTATTGCTGTTCCAATGAGGAACATCCAATGAGGCAAAGATATGGCTGATGGAATCCCTGTGAAACCTTGCCGTAAAGATCAGAAAACTATTGACAAAGACACAAAAAGCACTGAGGGTGCATCTGACAAAGCTGGAGAGGCCAAATGGAAGGATAACGGATGCCAAAGAATGTTGAGGAAAGCAGCTGTGTATCAAGGGTGTGAGAGAGAGCAGCTTGCCATAAAACCCCGAAATATTTCCTTCAGAGGCAAATGCCATATATTCCCTTTTAATTTACATACTTTGTATTTATTATTTTTAATTTTGTTGTTTCTGCTGATTTAAATACAAGCACACATAGTAGTACTGACATGTCTTTTCCTTGTAAGATAACAGAAAACACCAGGTCCAGCAATGCTTTGTGCATACAAGAGCTGCTGAATAGTCACACTGCTTCTTCTCTCAATGCTTCTCCTCTCCCACGCTGGAATCCTCCCATGTGTCATCTATTTTCTGTGCATGTTGTATGAAGCACTTACCTTTCCCACATGTAGTAGTGCACTCAGTTTTTCCAATCTGTTTCCAGTTGTGTTCTCGGTTTTGTCTGGGTGGTTGCACAGCAGGCACCTGGTTTTCTGGCTGATGAGAAGGAAATCTTCCTGGCTGAATAACTGGAAAAGTTCCAGCTGACTGTCCAGTGAGAGTGTCTGTCTCCCTATGCAAATCCTCATCCTCTTGATTTGTACTTTCTGGCATTCCTAATTGACCATTCAAGGGCTCCCCTGATGATGGACAATAACAAAAAAGTAAAATAATGAGCCTCACTTGCAAATATCAGTCTATGTTTTCATCCACTAATAATCACAACTGGAGCATCATTAAACTTGAAAGCAGCTTTAATCTGCTATGCAGAGACTTCGTAATAGTGTCCTGCGAAGATTGTGTTGTTTTAAACTAAGACAACCAAGTCTCAGCCAGCAAATACATGAAAAATTGAAGAATCTCCAAACGCATTGTAGCATTAATGCACCCAGTGTCAAAATTTCCCAAAGTTTTTTTTGTACCATGCTCTGTATTCTGTGCCTCCCCATGTCACAGCACAGCTGCTCTTCATTACAGACTGCAAACACACTTAGAAATTTGTCAAGGCAAGTAATGAACATTAAAAATAGGTCCAAACTCACTTGCAAATTTTCTACTGTCCTTCAGAACTTCATACCAGTACACACAGACATATCCACAGCTCAGTCAGGAGCACGAGCTGTCCATATTCTAGCTTGGGGAGGCAACAGCTTTGTGTTTGATCCTCTCCAGTTGGGAGAGGAAAGAGAAACTGCAAAGGATTGTTTTAAATTATCTCAAACTCTGAAGAGAAAACTCATGTTCTATTTCATTTCTGAGACATGGTTACAACACTCCAGCTCATGCAAGGCCATGGTTAACATTTTAACAACAAAATTGTTACTGGAAGTAGAAATATGTGAACAGATTCCCTGCTACAGTATAAATAATCCCTGCCAGTATTAATTCACTGAAGTTACCAAATCTATGGCAGACTTCTCTTCCAACACATAGGGTGAAATTCGGGGCCTCTCCCACATCAGTGGCAGCATTTACACTGAATTTAATAGTATTAATTTCTCCATTAGCTTATTGGGTAATGAAATGTGTTTAATAATAGGAAATAGTGGCATTTTACCTGGCCTCCTGTGAGCAAGCAACTGAGGACTAATGACATTGTCTCCTGGAATGATATACTCATAATGTATACCCGGGTTAGGCTGCTGATGTATCATCTAAAAAGAAAAACAGCCATATATTCACTTCTTCCATTTGTTATATTACTAATGCTTAAATATGTACTTGAACTCATCAACTACGTAACATTATTTATCATTGGTCAGAATGGAAACAATGGTTAATGACTGTCTCAAAAAATGCAAAAAAGGTATTTATTTCTGGAAAAAATAAGGAAATACAGGTTACTATGTGTGCAAACAGAGTTAGCTTGTGACGGCAGAGAAACTATTTCTCTAAATCTTCTCTGAAAAATGTAAAACTGACATGCTCGGGGCCAAGGTGCAGCTGTGGGCTGCACCAGCCACAGCCTCGCCTCTTGCCAGCGTGGGCAGCAGAGGCTCACACCAGGCCTCAGCAGCAGAAAAGACGGTCCTAAGGTCACCAACGCATTCTCAGAGAGGAGGAGCTTGACACATGCCTGAGGAAAGATAAGCAAGGAAGAAATAAATCAGAGAAAAAGAAATACCACAGACCCCAATCTACAAATCTAACCAACTGCCTTTTTTAAGGTTTATCAGTTGAACTTGGACAGAGCACAGGCAGACAGCACATATGTGTTATTCTGCATGTACCATCTCACAAATCAAACTGTTCCTTTCATCACTGTGCAGCTACCTCTGCACCACTCAATGGAGACTCAACAATCAACTAGCTAAAATTACTAACGTTATGCCGCTCTTACCATAAGCATTGCTCAATAGAGATCAAGTTAAAAGATTACAAAGGCCCATACTCGTTACAGCATCTGAAGAGCACCCATGCAACCCTCCTGCATCCTTCCATGTTAATTTTCAATTGAATGAAGATGTAATGTAAGTGCAGACAGACTCCCACTGCTTTACAGCTAGCCACAACAACTCTATCAAAGTGTTCTTTATGAAACACAGGCGGGAACCATAAGCTTTTCTCCTTGTAAACGTGAAAATGAAGCCAAGTGGTTTCAGAACACTGCTGCACAAGCCCATGCGAGCCGACACGAGCACGCCTCTGAAAGTCTGTGCCACTTCTTGTATGCTTGTTTAAGCAGTTAGGCATAGTAAGACCTGAGCAAGATATGACTTTGTGAAAGCTTTTTAAAACTGCTAGCAGCACACTCCATACCCAACTGGCTTGTATTACATTGCTGCTGCTGAAAGCCTGAGTATACTCATGCTAGAAATGCAGGGATGCCATCAGCTGCTAATTTCACTAGTTTAGCTTTGATTACTTAGTACTGCTTCTAGTAACACTGCTGCTTTAAAAGTCCTGAACTCTTTATGGGGATTGGTCTGGTAGAAGCCTCAGATTACACTTCAAGTACCTTTTTTTTAAAAAACAAAACAAAACCAAACAAACACCAGAGCTTGCACTAGCTCTTTGGTTCTGACAAACCATGGGCCAGACAGAACAAAGTCATACTATGCCAATGGCTTTATGACCCAGCAGAGCGCACTTACGCTTCATGGTTTCACTAAATTTGTCACACCAATTAACACCAACTAGGGATTCAGACCTCTGTTTTTCCTTGTGTCAAAATCACTTTTTCCTTGCCAAACATAATAGCTGTTCCTCTAAACTCTGTCCCTCAGAGATCATTCACTTTTCTGAACCATCTAATAATGCATTGCCTGTAATATTTTTTTGTAAGGGTTGGTCCTTCCCATGTCACTTTGTTATCCAAAAAATACACCTTCTTTGTGTTTGGTCCTGAGAGAACTGAGCACTGTGAAGCTGACTTCAGCGGAAGAGTACGCCCCACCTTCCAGAACCAGGACCCTGTTCTTAAGATGTTTCCCGGAACAGCTTTCCAATGGTTCCTGTTTTTCCCATTGCATTTCTCAAAACAACTGACAGGCACATTTTATAAAGAGCTTAACTGATGAAGTTCCTATGAATATATTGTCACAGCTTTCTTGCAGGAAAACACCTGGCATTATACAATAGTTTTGCTTTGACTTAGTGCACCTAAGTCTTTGTAGCAACGTATACTTCACACTTGGAGAAAACTTGAATCTCTTTTTATCTTGCTAGTTATAACCTGCTGTAACTTAGAAAACTTTTTCTCTACATTTTTAGAGTGGAGGAAAGACAGCATGATCTCAGAAAAAAGGAACAGAAAGCCATTTGGAGTTCCCATCTGCAAATCTCTTCATTTTTCTACACACAGCATAAAGATCATGAGTATGGATGAAAAGAGAATTACATGATTCAGGAACTGCAAGACAAAGTCTGAAAAAAGACATCTGTATCTGCACAGCTACAAATTTCAAACCGGTAAGAGAGGCTGTGTCATACCGATGACTGATTTTCTTACATCTAGCACTATCTATTTTTATCTTCTCACACTATATTGAAAAAGACACGAAACTGTCAGGTTATAATGAATTGTAGTATTCCTCATATCTACAAGAAATATCTCAGATAAGAGTCCAGTCAAATTAGATGTGGCAATGCACAGTAGCAGCCACAGAGCAAAACTGATAAAGCTGTGCTCATCATGCCAGCTTTCTTATATGCATTGCAAAAGCAAAAAAAGAGACTAAGCCTCAACTAAAACATTAAAATATGATAAATTTAAGCTTAAGGTTTTTTTATGGTATTACTTTGGAAATATCTGTTTAATCCATTTCCTGATCCTTTTCTCTCTAGCTCATTAGGTGTTACGCATTAATCAGCTGACAATAAAAACTTAAGACCAAACCTCAGCTCAGAGCATCCTGTAACTACACAATGACACATGTATTTTAAAAACATGGGACTCTGCACTGCAGAATCTACAAGCCCAACCATTTAATCTTCTGGGCTTTTGCCAGTCTTACATTGCAATCAATCAGAAATTATCCAAAAAGAAGTAATGTTTGCATAATTATTACATTGCTTTATTAAGATACCATATAGCAGATGGGGAATAACTTTGCCAATATCTAACATTTCTCAGCTGAGTAATCAGGGTAGTTACTACTCATTTTTCAATGAAACAACCCAGCACACTCACTTTTCCACTCCATATTGCACTTAAGGGCAAAAAAGCCATAGCTGGATGAAACAACCAGTTAACCTAGTTTTTCCAATGAGTGAATATTACCTTGTGAAAGTATAATCTCAGAACACACCATTTATCTTTGAAAAAGTTGTAATCAATCCCAGTTACATTTTTTATTTCAATAATCTGTAAAAACCTGTCCCATCTGAAGTAACCAGCTTTTTCAATACAATTCCCCCCTTAGCCACAATTTGCCTTCTCTCATCCTTTCTCAAATGGCTATTATCTATGGTCTCCTAGCACAGCTTTGTATTAAAATTTCCCTGCTTCAAATCCTACATTCTACAGTTTTTTGGACTTACGTTTCTCTTCAAGAAAATTGAGACCATATCACTCTGTGAGAGGCCTTGTCTGATTTAGGTATTTGCTTCAGTTCACTGTAAAATTAAACTATGCTAAATTTTCTTGAGTAGGAAAGTATCCAGAGAAAATTCAGTTCACAAAAAACCCCTGGATATTTGTATGCTTTGTCTCTATTTTACTGAACAAGTAAAATTTGTTTTGCTGGATCAGTAAAGTCTGAGAGAAAAAGGCTTCATTGTTATTTAGATTTCCTATGACTTGGAGCAAGATGGGAACAAGAGCAAGCAATAGTAAAATATAAAAAATACGGTTTCAAAATTAAAGGAACAAAACAGTAATGAAGTATTGGTATTGAATGCAATGTGTGTTGCATGTTAACAAAGAACTGAACAGGTTTTTTCCATCAGGAAGATTAAATACAAGAAACTTACATAGACATCAAGGACTTCATTTGTTGGACCATCAGCTAAAAATGACTCTCCTGCAGTACTGGAGATTTCATTTGGGCGTTTATAGGTGAACATTGTCCCACCACCTTCATATCTCCCAGGTCGATCAATTGCCCAGTTTCCATTGATGATGGACCGTCCTGATCGACTCCGCAACGCTGTAGAGGATGGGGACAGAAACACAAGGACTTTGCTCAGAGGAAATCACCTTCACATACTGGTGCCCAATCAAATCCCCAAAGGTGCATTACACTGTTAGGTGTTCTCTGATGCCAGCGGACAAAGCTGTGTGGCTGCTGAAAAGAACAGAGTTATATTAGTAGTAGCACAAAAAAGCGCCAAGCTTAGAAAACTTTGTCCGAACGCTTGGTATGTTTATGCTGCAAGAAAAGAAAGAAAAATCCAAGGTAGCTTGGCAACCTTTTCCAACAGTTTCTCACAGGTTGTCATGTGACTCTCAGCGAGCCAGCGGCATACACTGAACATACATGGATGCCAAGGCAGTGGCTTTCCTCTACTTCCTTCTCACTGAATTGACTATTTTGTGATTAGACAGAACAAAACACAGAGGCATATACAGAAAATCAGTACGTTATACAGTGCAGAGGCACCAAACAATTTAGGGACACATGAATTTCCTGGGTTGCCAAACATTCCAGTTATTCTTCATGAAGCCATTTGGCTACTCCCTCCATTTCCTTTTCAGAACACAGTTCTTTTTGCCAGAACATCTGCATAGCCCTGATCTGCAGCACTGTTTGGAATGACAAGCTCTCTGAAAATGCCAGTAGGATCTCTTGCATAAGGAAAAATGACTTGCAAATCAGATACTAGCCAGTGAAGGATAAAATATGGATTCAATATCCAGTTGTGCAGTGCATTCCCTTTGTCACCATGGGCAAGTCACTGATTTCTACATGCTTCTGTTCCTTCCTGTTCCTACTTCCTTACCTGTCTATGTGACTATAATTTTAAGTCCTTAAGGTCAGAAGCTCCCCACATACATGTGCCTAATTTTATGCAATATTACAGTTATATACTTTAAAATATAGTAGTATCTTGAGGCCGAAACCACATCAGACATTGTTTAAGTACACAGGAAAGACATGACCCTTTCCCTAAAGGCTCTACTCACAGATTTTTAATGTTATTACAAAAGAATTTGCTTTTAAACACAGATTTTAAAACAGACAACAAACTCTACTAATAACCTTGGCTGTATACTTCTCGACTTTTTAATGCAAATTCAAGGCACAAACTTTGAAATTATAAAAATTTAGGGTCAAGGAGCCAGTTATTCCAGAGACTGTTTCTTCTTTATCCTGTCACAACTGCGATACTCAAGTTAAAATACTCTCAGCATTATACATAACTATGCTGCTGGGAAAAATTTAAAAAGCCTACATGCATGGCCTAAATGATGGGAAACTAAATTTATGCTGTTAATTCCAAAGTAATACACATTAGAGAAGAAACTTAAATTGTTCTTACATATTCCAGACATTTGAATTAACTTTATTAATCAATAGAAGCAGTCTTTCTGCTTTTGCTGCAGGCCTCTCAGTGAAGAACATCAGTGTGACCATGTGGTGAGAAACGGTCACAAAATGTCAATGTAAAGGCATGTTATGTTAAAATAAAAAAAGACAGCAATAGAGAACCACACTGCAAATATTGTTGTTCTTTTATATAAATTAGTTATTTTAAGTGCAATACTACTGCCACATTTCAGAAACCATGTCAATCACTTCGTTACTCTTCTTTGAGTACCCCTTGTTGAAAGAAAACCTTCTGTATTGAGAAAATTCCATAGTTACAGATAAAGATGCAGATAAATACAGAAATATGGATTAAAAATGAATTATTCCAATTCAAAACAAGAAAAAATAAGGGAAAGTAATGAAAAATAGGTTTGTAAATTCAAAAAGAATACTTTTCACATGATGTGTGTCTATAGGCACAGATTCAATCCAACAAGAAACTGTTGAGGGGAACGCTTTAATAAGATACAAGAAAGGATTGGACTGGTAGATTTTTTTTAAATTAATAAAAGTAAATGGCTGCAAAGGAACATCCTGATATTTAAGTTTGAACTTTATAATATCCTACGTATGTTAGGCTGAGACCTATAACTTGAGCAGATTATTTTCTATTTGCCAAGTGTATATTCTTACAGCATCTTATGAAACACCTTACTGTTGGTCAGCACAAAATACAGGGAACTGGACAGATCACTATCTTGATCCACAGAGCAAGTTCTGTAACCCTACTAGAAGACTGAGCTGACATCCAGGCTTAAAGAGAATCCAGCATGGAAGAACTCAGAACAGAACATACTGGGTGAAGGGACAGTGACACTATCAGTGTCCCTGCCTTGTTAACTTGCAAGATTCAAAGTCTTTTTCCCCTATGGAAGTGGTTGCTGAGAACTTAACTCTTTTTAATTTACTTAATACTGATGAAATTGTTTATAGAAGATTACTTGTGTTTTTTCAAAAATTTTGTAAATAGTGCTTAGATACATACCATCATGTACTTATGTCTCCTGTAAGTCCTTACCATTGTTATTCGTTAATGAAAAAGCAATGGTTCATTAGACAAAGTGGGTGACTTTATCAATCTTCAAGCCTCAACCAACTAGAATTTTCAGTTATGTTTGTGATTTCAAGTCAGCTTGCATTAGTTTGCCTTATAATACATGCAGAAACAGAGGTATGCAATACTGATACATTATCTAACTACTAACAACAGATTTGAACTGCAGTTGTATGCGCTTTATTAGTCACCCCTGCACTAAACCGATACAGTCACTCCTCTAGAAAGGCTAAGGACTCGGCAACCTACTTTTTCAAAGTGATACGAGAACATGTGTGCAACCTGCAAATTTAAAATATGAATTAGTTTAGTCGTTATTAGTAGTATCCCAGTTTGTGCAAGAAATTTTTTTAATAAGATCGCATCTGTTCTTCATTAAGAGGAAAATAAGGTAGTAACTGAACAGAAGTATAGAAGTAGATAAATTAATTTAAAAGACTTCACATTATCACATTCCATCCTTTCTACACTGTAAAGAATTTTTTTTTTTAATCATTCTGGACAAAATGTACGATGGAGGAAGGTTAAGGAATAAAGCAGTTGGCTACCACCAGTTCCGGACCTATGAGAAAGAAGCCCATATTGTTGACAGTCTTTACTTCCAAGGAAATACATAGGACTGCCCCTGTCCCTTGACAGGGGCCTTGATGGGTGAGGTTTCAAACTTTGACTTCTCCCTGTGTAAAATACTCAGTGGATCTGAGTGGCTAGACAGAGCTGCACCCACATAAGCTCAGAAGGCATGAGTCATGGTGGACAGCTTCCCACCTTTCTGGACTTCTGAAGGAAAGCAAAGTTAGCCTGTATCACTCCCAATAGAGCACTAAAACAGCTGGCATAATCAAGAACCTGGTGCATTTGGCTTGCAGCTGAAGTAAAAAATTTAAATAACATTAATGGCTCTGGATCAGACCCTGTAAAAATGCATTCATGCATTTTGAAATTTTATTTCATTTAATGCTACATGATTATTTTCCCAAGAGCTATCATACATCCACTTGCCTCCCAGGTCTAATTTTCTGACACATCAACAAAACAGTCTCTATACCATGAACATTAGTTGAAAAATATTTTATACAACATCAGACAGGAAAGTGGCATTATCATTACTCACACAGTGCTGGGAGGAAAAATTACAGCTCACATACTATTGGATATAGGTTAAAGATGAAATCCATTCACACTGTTTACATGCTATTTACACTTGCTACATTTTAATTCAAACAACTGTGGAGTAAATGCTTCTGCAAAATTTATTGGAGACTGGTTTTACATTGTTTTTTAATATGGAACACTTCCTTAACTTTATGATCTGAGTATTTTTTCTTATACTGCTGCTAAACAAATAAAATAAATGAATTCTCAAGAGCTCAGGAAAAAAAAAAAAGAGAGCTGGCTAAGATTAAATTGTTGTTAGTACTGAAGCTGTAGAAAGATGGCTAAGAAACTGAGAGTCCATTAAACTTTCATTTCAAATCCATCATATGACAGGTCAGAAACAGGCCTCCCCATAAAAAGGGAAAACATGCCTCTTTTATGTTTTGATCACTCTGCAGCTACCACCTCAACTCTGCCCCCTGAAGAATTTTTATGGTGCTAATATTTTTAGCCAAAGCATGAAAGATTATGAAAAGCTTTACCATTAACTCCTCATGAGGAATTCCTCATATAGTCTGTAGCTGATTTCATCTATCATTCATCCTTCTTACCTAAAACCGTGTTGTTTACAGTGGCCTTCAGTAATGTTTTGCACTAGAGGTACATAATATTTCAGGATACAAACTCTGATCAAGACTTCTGATTGGTCTACAATTTGATGGCAAAATCTCAGTAGGCCATACATTAAGACTTGTATTTCAAGTATCTGAAGACTATTAATTTTCTACAGTTCAGCTTACAGCTCTCCTTTTAAAGATATTTTGCAGCTCCTGTCTTCCTGTTCAACAATTCTATACAGCCTTCCCTACAACTCGGGGAAAAAAAAAGTGAAAGATAATTTACATCGAAGGTAGTTGATGCAGTGGTGCAACAGAGTGAAGTTCTGTAAACAATGAACTCGCATCCACTTTCAAGGTCAGTATTTCCAGTTAGAAGTTGATGTTTGATGGTTTATAAGAGTAACTTTTGTAATCCTAATTTAAACTACATAACTACAATCAGAATATTAAAAAATCCATCGCTCCACTACTTTAAAAATAACTCCATTTCTATAGTTCCCTTTCATTGTGTTTTTCAATCTTGTCAACTTTCTTGATTCTAGCTCACAACACGCTTCAGCTCCTGAATGTTAGCGACCACTTCATACTCTCAGATGAATTAAAAAAACCAAACCAAACCAAAACTACAAAAAAGTTTGCAACACTCAGAACTAGAAAAATATACAAAGATGTGAACTTAGTATATGTCAAAGCTAGGCTACAAGTAAAAAGACTCCATTATTATTACTATTACTATTGTGAAAAACATCATCCAGCCTGTATCAAAACTTTCTATAAAACTTTTAAGTATGTAACAGTAAATTGAGAATCTTACACAGGAAAAAATGCACTGCTCTTTACCATATACTAACCCAGCTGTTCTGGCATAAATCAGTCACTCCTCTTTGTCCTCTCCCTTCAGCTATAGCTAATTTAACAGCTAAGGTGAGTTTTGGTGTTCCAGTTTTTAAAAGTTTCACTCAACTTTTTCAAATTGGCGATTTCCTTATTAGAACTACAGCATCTCATTTACAGTATTACAACCAAAAAAACCCACTCCACCTTAAAAAAATCAGTGTGGATACAATTCAAGTAAATGCATTTGCTCTTCTGCTCAGAACTCTCCTACCTTAGATTAAGTGCCTAGTGTTGCTCAAGCAGACAGAGAGGAACTAGGAAAAAGTTGGTACCATTGCATATCTCCTAAAGACAGTTATCAAAAATGTGCTCTCATTCCCATGACAGCAGCTAATATGCATATTATTAGACATAAAGTAACTGCCTGATTAATTTTCTGCTCCTCTGTAATCTCCCTGTTTCCAGGATAACTGTCTGCTCTTTAATGACTCAGGGTCCCACTTGCTTAAAACTGACCAGGAAGTTTTTCCAGCGCTTCTCAACTCTGAAAACAAAGTAAATAGCTGCAATTTGGCCATCTTAAGATGATTCACCTGCAATATAAAAAATATTAACCTGAAAAATAAAATAATTCACTCACTCATGAACTGTTGTGTGAAAATAACTGCTTTGACGAAAGGAAAATGTCATCAGTCAGTCACAGTGGAGTAATGGTGAGTCAGTAAAAGAGTATTGCATGTACAGACCCACTGCAAAGGTTAGAGGAATAACTCTATATGAAAACTTCTAACATACTTCCAGTTATCAAGTTAAGTTTGAACAAAATTAGTTTTCCAGATATTTTTAAGTACCTAAGTTAGTAACGAGACTCATTAAATCTACAGCAGAAGAAGACTTCAAGACTTCCAGAACTTCTCATTTCACAGTAAATTCACATTATGCAAGGAAAGCCTCTTCTTGTGGCATTTTCCTAAGTCTACGTCTGGGAAAAGCCCCAAACATTTGCTTGTGAAAATTAAAGTTCACATAAACTCAATGTAAAAATACATTCAGCTTGAGTTATAGAGCAAAGGTTCATATCACATCTTTATTTATCTCATTATAACATAATACAACAAAAAGGACAAAAAGAAAGTGAGCAATTAAATAGGAACATATGGCAGCTGCCTCTGTAAGATACGTAATTTACAGTGTATTCATGTTAATTTGTCAGGTATTGCCAACCTGTGCCAACAATTACACATGTGGAATTGTTACATATCAGGCAGCATCATTTAAAGATACTCCAAAATACAAAGAGAAAAAGAGTGTCTCTGTTTTTTTTTATTCAGATTACTTAAATATTTCTGAATATTGACAGAAAAAAATGCTAGAAAAAGATTCAAGCACTTGCAATAAAGGTAATAATTAATTGAAAGTAAAATCAATAGCTTAGCATTAAATACTAAAATAAACATTTCTACACATGCACCCCCCCCCCCCCCGAATTTTATAAATACCTGAGTGGTTAGCATGAATGAATGACTTAAAATCTAATAAATGGGTTTTGAACATCTGCTGTGAAGGTGCCAGGCAGTTTTCAAGGGAAACAATTCTGGGGAGCAGAGTATTTATAGGGAAAATTACTGTGAAATTTGGAATAAACCATTAGTTTGGATTTGAATTTGGTGGATGGGTAAGGAAAGCAACAATTTCATAGAACTATATGAAGGACAGCTATCTGAGCAACTTCTACAACAATTAGCGCACTGTGCAAAGTAAAAGAAGAGTTTACAATTTATTTACCCTCATGTTCCTCAAATGTAGGTTTTCACAGGTCATTTATGTAAACGTTCAGTTTTAGTCAATGCAATGCTAAACACACCTTATATTATATAAAGTATGTCTGGTCTGGCATTGACAATTTATAAAATAGATGCTAAATGCTTTGTATGATCCAGAAAGAATATACACACACTATTCCCAGCACAAAGTCCCACCCGTGCTTCAGAAAACTGGAAACTTCCCAATCCATAAAAGCATTTTGATATATTTTGTAACCTTACTGCTGAATGACTCCTATGTTTCTAACTATTTCATATCTGAAGTGAAATATTTTATGTGTGGGCCTAGTACATCACTATCCACAGTACATTTTCACCCAAAGTTGCAGAGGCACAGTACCAATAATAAAATGAAACCTCTCAAACCTGGCAACAGCACTAATATTCAGAATAATACAGTACATTTATTTTCTGTCCTAATGCCTTTTTGTCTGGGAGAACAGTGTTCTAAGTCCTACTTAATTGCTTTACAAACCACATAAAGTCTTTCGACAGACAGAATCAAAGTTATTTCCCATATATTAAAATTATTAAGTGTCCTTCATTTGGTCCTGGCCCAAAGAGAGAGAAGCAGAGAGTAGTTCCTCTCTTCTGGGAAGAGGACTGCATGCTTGTAACTGTGGTCAGTGGGAAACAAAGTGAAGGCTTGTGCTGTTGAAGTTAATTGCAAATGTCTCACTGGTAATTTAATCCAGGGAACCTTGACAAGCTGCAGATGCACTCAAGATTCAAGTCAAAGATTGATAAAACATGGTAAAAATATTATTCGATAAATTTCCTCAACAAAGGCAGCTAGAACAGGCAAATGGGTGAGATGGATGGGGATCTCAAGCCACATTTGTTTTGCAGCTGCCAATTAAACCAAAGCATCTTATAGGCAAAGTGTAGCAACTATCTTATTTTTCCACCTCACCACAATTTTTATTTGACACATCACATTTGGAGCATATTTTTGGTATTTTACTTTAATAAGCTTTTTTTTTTTTTTTTTAAATTCTGTTGCCATTTAAGTCCCATTAAAGTGTAAGAATGTTTTGGCTGAACTAGTTTTCTTTAGAAACACCACCACTGTGTGGATTGTCCGGCTCATAGTTCACAAACGAGTTTCACCATGTCTAGTGCACACAGGTGACTCGGGGGGGATACAAAAGTGAGCCAGCCTTGGGTTGCCTTGAGGCCCTGTCTCTCTGCAGAGACGTCTCACAGGGAGCTGTGTAGACAGCTTAGCCCTGGGTTGTCTGATAAACCCTAAAGTAAACAGGGCAGTGGCTGCACCATTCAAAGAACCAAAACCCGAACTGAGCCTTCAAATCCCTTAACAAATAGTACGCCCTGAGTCTCAATCCAACCACTATCCAGTTGCTGAGGGAGCAAGGTAAAAAAAAAAACAAACGCAAAACCTGGAGGGTTTCAGCTTCAGTTTCAAATGACAACCTTGTGTATTCAAACAATCACAGACCAACAAAGGAAAGGTAAGGGGAAACTCCACTCAGATATACATAATCCATTTAGGTATATATCATAATCCACTCAGACATAGTCACACACACCATTCCACAAGTCAGGGGATAAAAACTCTAAGATTCAGGTTGGAAATGGGGGGAGTCACTTCTCTAACTATGCAGTTGGCTTGCGAAGGACCCCCCCCCCCCGCCCCGCCTTGATTGGGATGCCGGTCAAGGTAACTTCCCTGGGATTGAGAGCCCTTACCTGGAGGGGTAAGTGAATATTGTTTATGCTTTAAGTTTATAAATGCGTTTGTGGTTATCTGTGAATCACTTGTGGTTGTAATAATGTACTACTCTTGCCTTAAAAAATTGCAATAGTGCATTCCTCCATTGTATCTGTAAAACCTGCAATAGTGGCATGTTAAGTCTGTAAGTGAACTTCAAATAAGTTGTTTGCTTGAACCTTGCAGTTAAATCTGCAAGTGAAGTTCAAATCGTTTGCTTGAACCTTGCAGTTAAGTCCTTTTCCGTCACAACCACCTTCCCAGCATCTTCAAAGAAAGTGCCCAGAAACAGCTGCCATAAATAATATGACTACTTCTGAATAAGCACTATGATGAAAGAAGTGAAAGAAACACACCACTTCTACTACTTATTTTTCCTGTATGAAAATACATTATATGGAGCTTTCAGAGATAAATCTAAAATATTCACACACTGGATTATTAAAATCAGTGCAGAATGGTAGATCTTGTACCACTAAAGCATAAAGTTACCCTTTGGTGAAATCTCCTGTGAGATAAGTCAGTCAGTTTCATGGTAAAAACCATGCATAACTTGGCAGTGGGAATGTAATAGTAAGGGAGGCTTGGAAGTGGCTAGTTTGTTGGAAAAGTCCAACAAATGGACTGCATCAAGCTGGCCGTTAACTCTGAACAGCACACGCTTATAGCCTGTTGACCAGCTGCCATACCACAAGTCGAACTCCTAAAATCACTAGCTACTTCTGAGTATCTATAGATTATAAAACTCTCTCTCCAAAAGTACTTGGAAGACAACTTTAAAAATAGAAAAGTAAAAGACACTTAAAAAAACCCCAACAAACCAACGAACTATTCAGTTTTACAAAACATAGCTTGCCTTCACGCCTCTCAGCCTTGCAGTATGGAATACCCAATACATTTTAAGTCAAAAAAGAAAGAGTGTATTGACCACAATCTAGAAATACTGCATAGAGTATAGTTACTAGGCTACTTAAAGTACCTCTGATGCATAAAGAGAAGAAAAGCCAAATGCCTAAAGAGTCAATAACCTACAGTTTTAAAATAATGACATATGCATCAGTTCAAATGGATTCTCTGAAATAACCCCTTTCCAAAAGCATAGATGTTTGCAGATTACTAGAACACACCTTAGTTACAGAATATTTAGGAGGAATTTGGCACAGTTCTTGTGAACTGAATTACATATTATTTGCTGCTGACCTTTTGAATTCAAACTCGTACTGAGGTCATGGCAAAGCTCCCAGAGGACTCCAGGCTTAATTCAAGAAATATTAGTAGGACTAAGAATCTCATAATCAGCAAGAATCAAATGATCTTTAACGGTCTGATCCTACAAAACCCTTACTCTAGAGCCAACTGAGGATACTAGAAAATGGTCAGCAGTTCATTGACTGGGCCCTAAATTAATATCAGATTGTATACACTTAAGCTGAAGACAGTATCTCTGCAGGTGGGACACCTTCATCTCTTGCACTGTATTTGGTTTCTTCACTGGCAACCAAAACAGGGCAAGGGTACAGATCTTCTATGACAAAAATGGGGCATCTTCTAACTGTGCATAGCCAAGACAAAGTGTTGCTGAACTTCTAACCGTTTTGGAAGTTCAAAGCCATTACTGGTCACTTCAACAGTGTCAGAAAGGACCCAGATCAGAGAGTGGGACTTTCCACTGGGAAGTACTATATGACCTTATATAATCCTAAGGCAGAAGAATACTTTCTAATACAACCTTCAGGACAAAAAATCCCTTGTGCATGCCTCCACTATTCTGCAGTCCAGGGAGGACCAGAAGCAAACATAACACAAAAGCATAATACCACTTTTCCTGTGTTCTTCAGATCCTGACTGAAACCAAGAGTAAGCTGGATCCTGTGATACCTCCAGTCCTTTTTCAAAGCCTAGGAACCAGAACATTCTCCGCAAGTATCCAAATTTGAGATACTTATTCATATTTGGATCTGGTAAGCATCTGAAATTCTGGTTCTCTCTTTCTATACAGTTACCCAAAATAGTATAATATAGACCCCTATCCTTACAAATCGTAATCATTTTTTCACCTAGTAGGAACTTAAAAATCAACTTTTTAGAAATCCAGCAAACATCTTTCCTTACAGCTTTGAATAGGTTGGGCATATGCTTATTTCCCAAAGATATTGTTGCATGTTATCCATGAACTTAGTAGTGGTCATAACATTACCAATTAAGTATGACACATAGGATTTTTGCTAACAGCAGCATTCGAGCAATTGCTTAAATATTTTCATAGTACAGAGTAGATAAAAATGGAGATAAAAACATCAGATTTGCAATACTATTACAAGGAAATGATAATTCAAGTATACTATTATTTCCAAGGAGTGGCTTATGCAGTTTTCTTTCATATCTAAAATATTAACAGTAGACTTCAGATGAACATTATGTTCTTCAGCATAATCTTTCTCAAGGAGTTTTTCTGATCTTCTACTTGGGGAACTATCATATCATATCAAATCAAAGAAATCCTGTTTCATATGAGAATAAATTTGAAACAGTGAATTGCATTAAACTGATTTTGCCAAGTTTGTCCTGAAATTCTACTTTGGCAGGTTTTATCCTTTCACAGTGACACAGTTAAAAAAGAGCCAGTACAAGAGATTCCTGCTCTGCTGTCTTAGGTCTAATTTACTGCTGTTTCAGTTGTGAGGGAACAGACATCTTCTGGATGCATTTCCTAATGATTATGAAAGCCATCTTTTTTCTTTTCTAAAAAAAAATGTGATCTAGTAAATTTGTATTGATGGCCACGTCATCTTTAGTGTTAGAATGGGAATAGATGACTTAATGGTAGAGTTAGAACAGGTGGATGAGAAATCAATTGAGCTGATGGAAAATTTATCTTCAACATCTATTACCGGTTATAAGTTGGCTTTTCTGAATCTGCAGTTTTGTACTGCAGACCTATGTTATATATAGATGTCACGGAACAATCTTCATTACTAATACTAGATGAGTGTGCTGGAATCCAGTTCCTTCAGAGTTCATTTACACTTTGCCATTCATCTTGCTTGGCCACTTTTCCACAATGCATCCAGCAGGCTTAATGAAAACAGCATTGCCAATTCTACTTCAGTTTCTGCGCAATTTCCTTTTCTGGATTTCATGCAATCACCAAGCGCTGAGATGTTCAGAATGCAGTTGCTTCCAAGGACAAGCTTAAAATAGATAACATTTGTTAAGATAGTTCTTTAAGGCCTCATCCTCCTCCTGTCTTATCTATTTCATTTAACCTTGGTTTTGGTCCAAAATAATCTGACAGTATTTTAAAATACTTAAGATTCTCTGGAAATGTCCTCTAGTTGTGATACATTTTTCTTTTGTGTTTGACTGTTACAAGCAAGTCCAATATTAATGAACTGATAAAGCTAAACTACAAAGGCTTTTTGTGCTTCATTTGTCTGCTGTAAGCTGTGATCAATCTACATTTCAATTCTGAATTATGCACAGAGACGTGTCAGTGATTGCAGCACTGCATTCACAGAAGACAAATTATTGTAAACTTTTCCAATGGTTTGTTGCCTGGAGAACACATGCAGTCTCCTAACTTTTCATTTTAGATTTTCTGACTACCATTCTAAGCTCCCCTGCAGCCCACTGTTAAAAGCGGTCTAAACCCAAACAACTGATTGCCCTTTCTACACTATCTACAGCTGTTCTAGATGGTAAAGCTCAGCAAACAAGACCAGCCAAACGCAAAAATCCAAGTAATATTACTTTGGCACGAAATAAAATGTTTTGCTTTGGTGTCAGAACCTTAGTACCTTTGGCCCGACTCTGAAAAATGTAGATTGAATTTGAAATTTAATTGTGTTAAAAAAAAATTTGAAAATATTGTTTCACAAACATCTGTTGCTTTCCTGAAAGAGCTGTGGCCACAAGTACTAGACGAATTTGACACAGATGTGTACATAGTTTTCATCCTGCCTCAGCCTTTTGTTGAACTTCCTACTTTTTGGCAGGTATTTCCCAAATTTTAATGACGATGACAAGAGAATTTTGGATCACTTGTGTAATTCTCTTTTCCTCTCTACGTATCAATTTATCAAATCTCTAGAGAAGCAGCATGAGTGAAGTTTCACAGTAAAATACTGCTGTCAATATAGTATCTTTATTTCATCACAGTTCTGAGATTGTCCTCAGAGAAAGAAGTTTAATCTTGCTCAGAGCTCCTCATGTGCCTGTTCTTGCAGATCGTCTCAGGCAACAAATCCCACTATAGCTTTCAAAAAAACCCTGATTTTTTGCTACCTGCAAAAAGAAAATACTATCTACTTGCTTAAAGGTAAAGGTTTTACAGTTAATCACTGCAAGCAGATATGCTCATTTTCTGCCACTGCAGTGAACAGTCATTTATTTTCCTTTTGGAGTATTCATTAAACTGTTGCTCTCTAATTTCCCCCTGCTGATGCAGCTTTCTCTTCACTAAGTTATGCCTGTTCCTTCTTGTCACTTCTGACTCCAAAAGCCATGTTGATGCAAATGCTGGGGCAGCAAAGCAGAACAGACAATTAACTACTACTGCAATGACTAATATGGGCTTTGAGAAACAAAACTGATTTATCATATAGCCATATAATCTATTCAGGCCCAGACACTACAGCAGGTTCAAAGTCTCGGCAGCTTTGATAAAATCTCCAAACAAATTTCAGATTAAATCTGCATGTTACAAAAGGGCATACATCTTTAGCTTCTATCAGAAGAGGATGCAGTATTTCCCCGTGTTTTTTAATACAGCCTTCCCCGATAGGTATTAATAATAGCCAACTGAAAAACACATTAGCTAGTCTACCCTTCCTCTTTTGTTATGTCTCTGATGAGATGAGAAGCAAAATGAAACAAACACACTCTCTGACTACTGTACACTTCAACTTCCAATACTCTGGCACATGCAAGTTACTACAGAATACACATACAGTGATATATGACATGGCATTTGCAAAATATGTGATTATATGGCATTTACTGTGCTTCAGTGTCACTACTGCTCTCCCACACATCATACTCAATCCCACTGGGGAACAGTGTGCAACAGTGAAAAATCTAACCAGGGACCTTTTGAAAGCAGATGTAAATAGTAGTGGTAATCAATCAGAGGATGTATTTAAATCCTTTTACTCACTCAGCTGCTAGAGTAAGACTGTAAATGTATGTCTGTATATGGGCTGGAACTTTTGAAATAGGGAGTTCATGAAGCAGATTAGATGACGCAAGTAAAAAGGTTAATTAAAGCAGAATTCCAGCATTTTGGCAATTCTTCCACTGCAAGGCATAAGCACTCCTTATGAATTGCATCTTGGGCTTCATTTTCAGGGTTTTTTTTTCTATTATTGCTTCCCCTCTTTAAAATTGCTCTAATAAAAAGCCTTTTCCCATTTTTCAAATGGGTGCTTTTGAGGGATTGATGACTTTTAATATTACTAGTCATAAATACAGAATTAATAACATTTACATGACTCCCATGCTTTCCATAGGGAGTAAGTTACACAGAGGCAATACTCCCAAATGTTGAGATATGACTCTAAATAGCTTACCTGGAGTATACAATTCGTTTCTAAAAGCATTTATTGTAGGACATACTAATATTTACTGAGAAAGCAAATGAAAGAATAAGAGGAAACAACAGAGATGAAGTTCATCTCTATACTAGTGTTATGTTTATGAGGTCTCTAGCACAAAAATAAACCTGCTAAGTCCTCTTTAGCATGATAGGCTTCACTGAAGTTCAGAAAAGTGTGGAGGCATTAATGGTATGCTGTTAACTATAGATGCAAATGTTGCTTTGTGTAAGGATCTCAACAACCACTACCACAATTAAAGATACAACAATCCAATTCTGCACCAAGGGTGTTTCAATTCCCAATTTGTATCAAAGTGTATGGACTGCAGTGAGTGAAAAAATTCTATAAGAAATGACATAACTCTTAAACACAGTCATTGTATTTTATGAGTAGTATATTATAGTCCTCTGTACTGGAGGGGAAGTAAGAGACAAGTTATCTGAATGCCAGCACAGTATTTGCTGAGGGTAAGAATCATTCCAACAATAACTGAAAATGAGCAGGTTTCCCATTATTCTGTAAATCAGCTAAACTAAAAGGACTTGCACAACTAATCTACATAGTGACAGTATATGAAAAAGAATGATGACCTTTCCATTTATTTTTACATAGCCATTCTCTATAATTATATACCTGAAATACATTTTATTAAGTACTATTAACATAATCTATAAAAAGCTCATTCTCTTTTAACTTGTACAGAAATTTCCCTTGAGTTGAAAGGGTAGGAGGAAATGACTGAATTCCCAATTCCACTAAAGTCACTGTAAATATTCTGCTGTTTTCAATGGTATATAATTTTACCACTGTTCAGGTTCATCCTGAAAATACTGAAGAGGAAGGGCTGGCAGAAAAGTAGGCTGAGTGAAATGAAATGAGGAGATAAGATAAAGGACAGCACGAAAATTCAGAGGAACAGAGAAAGAAATCATGCATGTCTTGTATCTGTAGAAAAATTAAGTCAAATGTATATGCAGTTGCACATCTACTATTCTGTTTTAGGAAATACAGCACCTCAGGGGAACTCTTGTTGTCAGAAGGACATAGGAATTGATGAGCAGAATGTAACTCATAATTGTGGGGTTTCTTCTATAGAGAACTTCAAAAAGTCTTTTCACATTCTTACTTATACATCCTTAATTTCTTTCTTTAAAGAAGGCAGGGCATAAACTAAGGTTAAGGTTTCTAAGTGGCAGTCTCAGAACTTTAGCTCTTATAAGGCTTAACAAGAATTTCAGTTTTACCTCAATGAAAAAGCATGGCTTGAATTTTTAGCAACAGATTTCCTACCATCCCTCAGTAAGATTGGGAAATACTCTTCACTGGCAGTAGCTGTAAACCAAGTATTTAGAAATAACAAACAACATTCACCACTAGTAGTCTCCAGGAGGGATACATTTCCAACAGAGCATGTGATATTTTAGCTATGCAGTTCCCACTGAACCTGCAGATTATAGCATTTGGCTTAGTTACATAATTTCAGTTAGAATCTGGTTCTTATATTTCAGGAGTTGATCAGGCTGCCTGCTAATGGCTCTGAACGTGATAGCTGAGCCTTCTGGCACAGCTCAGCTGCACATTAGTTAGCCCAGCACAGAAACTCAGCACACATTTGGCGTAAGTCCTATGGGCGGATAAATGCAATTGAATTATCTTCTAATCTAGACACTACTTCAGTCAGAAGGGGCAGATTAGTGAAATGCACATGTGCAAATACCCCACTCTTTCCTCCAGCTGGCATAACAAAAAATGTTTTGTACCTCTTTGCGCTCCTGACAATTGCCAAGAACTGGAATAGTTCTAAGACAGCTAAGTTAAAAGAGCAGATTGTGATATCTCAGCACCGTATCTCATGAAAATCAAAAGCTGAAGTAGAAAGAATTATTAACTGCTTCTTTTGTTTGCTAAATATCTTTGCTTTAATTCCTCGCAATGAAGAACTGGAGCTAATGAATATTCCTAAGCTGTTTCGAATTTCAAGTGGAATTGCTGAAGAATTTTGGATGTTCTGTGTGGTAAAGTTGAATGCTGTAACTCAAAACACACAGATCTGTGAGCTGCAAAGCACTGTTCGGTCCCCTACCTTATACAGGAATTCCTCTGGCTCAATGTCTGCCATTCTCACTCACTGGAGGGCTTTCGAACCTAGTGTCTGATTTCAGGAAAGTCTGACAAAGGTGTTGACGTCTCAAATACAGTAACATTTGAACAAATGCTGACAACAGGATAGAGGAGAGATCTACAATAGTTCTCCCTTACTGAAAAGCAGGTTACAGCATGAGCCCGCAGCTATCTGCAACGCCAGGCCAGCCAGCTGGGCCAGCAGCATATGCAGGGTTTAGAACCAGGGTCAGCACACAGGGACGATCTAACTGAGCACTGGCACGGAGACTGAAGTTACTAGACCAAAGAGAGAGCTGAGGTTATTATGGGTGGGAGAATATTGGCTTTGACTAATTTAGTGGCCATTATGGTAAGGATACAGCAGCTTTCATTAATTCAGTGGCCGTTACAGTAAGGATACAGGCTGCAAAATAAACCAAACAGACTTTGTTCCGCTGGCCATGTTCGGCCCTGAAAAAACATTCAATTCTTCACTTATTCTCTCTTCCAATAAAAGCTGACAACAGCATAGTAGATCCTGGTCTTCAGCTTAAAATAACATTAATTTATTATAGATCCTCCCAAGTATTTGGCTCTTAGCAAAGAATAATAATATATACACTAGTGAAAGGCTGTCTCCATTTACCTGAGAACACTTTGTCAGAAGATGAATTCCTGGCACAATAAGGTGGGTGGTCAAAGGAGAGCTGGAAATATAGCAAGTCAATTCAGCACTGGTATCCACTTCCCTCATACATTATTTTCCGGCTATAAAGGCTCAGGCCAGTCTCACACATGTTATTGTTTATGTCAGTCCGCACATTTAAACATAAAAAAGATGTTCTGGGACTGAATTGATTTGGTATTTATTTGACAAAGCTATCAAACCATGTGAAACACACAACTGATACCTGGAGGTAAGCCCAGAAACCCAGAGACATGACAAAAATGGAAATAATCTCATTTTATTGATGATTTTAATAGGTCCAAGAACAACAAAGAATATGACTGAATTATTTCATGAAAGGAAGCACGGGATTATCCCAAATACAAATCATTTCAGTGTATCACTTCTCATTCTATCATTGTTCTTTATTCCTGACCTACCTATTAAGCTAATGAAACAAAAATTTTCTCTGATCAAACTTTTTCATGGAAACACGGAAAAAAATTATGGATTTGCAAGTTGTGAGTCTATCTCCAGATCACTAAATAAGTCTGGCTAATTAATGGCAGTATTTTGTCTGCAGTATAGATAAAACAGTGGAGTCCAGATTCTGAATAGATAATAGAAGAAAATGAGTTAGGTATCACTAGTACAAACTATATAATTATTTTGCCATCAGGAACTAAATTAAAGTTTTTCCAAGCATACGTGGGAAAGAATATATAATTAATGAGAAAGTTGTTTTTTTCCTTCTTTTACCAACAAGTTATTTATTTTCTTCCACCTACACTGTGCAAGTAGACCTCTTGCAAACTGCTCTGCAGACAGTTGTTCGCATTTCTCAAGTTCGGTCTTCTAGACTTTCTGGTTCCAGTCCCATAGGTGTCCTGATCAATACACTGAGCCGAGATTGTTATATATATACAGGCTAACACAGGCCCAGATTTTCCAGAGGAGCTAGAGGAATCTCAGTAGCAACAACAGGCCAAGTTTATGCTCTTAAACCATGAAATATGACCACAATGAATTTATCATGCTGAACATTAAATAGTCAACATTTCAGAAGGAAATTTCATACTTCTTTACAATTCCACCTTAGAAAAGAAAAAACCTTGTCTTTGTCTTTGATTAATTCTTATTAGTTTGATAATCTCTATCCTCTCCCTTTAATGAAATGTCTCCAGTAAATTGATCAGCTATAGCCTTCATTTTTGTTTAAATCAAAATTTATATAATCTATAATCTATTTCTTCTGCATTTCAGACAGCATTTTTCACGCTGTTTAGATTAACAGTGAATTTATGTTTTTGTAAAAGTACATCTAGTACACCTAGTTTCATACTCAGCTGGGAACACATTTTCCATATCTGAGATAAATAAGTGTCTTTTTATAAATGCTGTCTGTGAGTAAAGAGCTTGTTAAATATCTACCCTCCCAAAAGTCATTTAAACTGCCTTTCTGTTAGAAACACAAACTAAATAATTACTGCAATGGCAACAGGTTAAACATATCTAGAAAAATACTTCATCCTACTGAATGATAGCATAGATTCTTACCAAAGTCTTTAACTTTGTATGACCTATTTCAATCTGAATCAAGTCAGAAATAGGAGTTTTATCAGGGAGAGGGTAAATATAGAGAAATCAATCTTCTTAATCCATTTCTTTGTGGGCTAGACCATAATGATTGCCATAATTTAAAGTGGTTACATTCACAGGCCACTGCCAAGTCCTAAATCAAAGCACTGATATTTCTATGAACATCGTATTCCGCTGAGTGAGTACCTTAGAGATCCCCTCCCATACCCTAATACATTAACAGAGCAAGCTACCACTACTTTGGTGGGTAAGTTGTTACTATCTGCATATACTGTGATCCATAAATGACTTGTAGTATAATTCTGCAAACAAATTGGACTTCAAGTGCCATCTTGGGGTTGAGTGCCACTCTTAACACATTGGCTCAGAGTCTAGAATCCTGTTGGGAACAAAATGAGATCAAAGTGGCTGGAACTGTCTCGGAGAACGTTCATGCTGCATGAGGGAGCCACTGCCAGTGCAAAAGCCTGACTCCACTCTCTTCTGCAATGTAACACAAAGGTGAAAGTATGCGGTTTGTTTGCTTTAAAGTGGGAAGGGACATGGCTTGGGAGAAACTCTGCTGTACTGCACTGTAATTTCTGCTGAACAACCCCCTCTCCTTCTTCTCTCCTCCAGTATAATTTATAGCCCAAGTGACCCAGAATCAAGGATCCAAGATCTCCTGCTCAGTCCCCTTCTTCATTCAGGCAGACCTCTGCCTACACAGCACTGAAAATCAAGTTTGTCAGGTGACCTCCTTGTAACATGAAGGTCACTGGCAAAGCACTCCTCATCTTCAAGCAGGAAAACATTTCATCCAACACATCCATTCGACCTGCAGCCTGTTTATGCTTCACAGCATTGACTCCAATAGTTAACCATGTAAGCACTAGTTCAATAGCTACCCTGCTACTATACTATTAATATTAATGATGAAGCACCACTGAAAACTTGGAACTAAGAGCTCAAGTAAACTAAAACAACCTTTTAAAACCTGTACTTTTCTTTATGGGTCTTACTTCACCAACCAAGCTCTCTGTGTGGCCTTTGTTTAATTTCAACTGTTAAACTGGAAGCATACAATGCATTTTCCAATTTACCTCTTATTCCTAACTAATGAAATACAGAAATGGTCTAACTACTGACCAAAAAACTAAGAACATTTTTTTTGAGAGAAGAAAGCCAAAGATGGTCAACTATATAAACTTAGGAGAGGCTTTAGGATCCTTTAGAGGCTAGGCATGTGGTATGTAACTGCTTTATATACCGCACAGCAGGACCGGTAGTAACTGCCAAAGTTTGCAGAGCTTGTATAGTTATTTTATAACATAAAGCAACTGAATTTGAGAAACAGTCATTCGATAAAGCTATTGAGTCTCCTACATTTAAAACCCCCTCTTTGTCAGAGATGATTATTACCAATCGAAGTAAACAGCAATCCACAGGTACTTCTTTGATGACTTTTGATAGATCTATAAATCCAGGTTAAAATTCCCCCTAGCATTTGTAGAGTGAGGTTTTGTTTGAATGGGGTTCGGTATTTCCCACTATACTGCCTTTCATTTAGCATCATCTTTCCTTTACTTTCTCCACTCCTTTTATTTCTTTTCTATTTACACATTTTTATTTCTATACTAGCTGCCAAAAAAAATCTAAACTAAAACACAAACCCTGCCCACCTCATCAGAAGAAACCATAACCAGGTGATCCAACGTCTCTTCCACTCAAACCAATAAAATCATTGCATACATCTGCATTGACACTGTCTTCTGCTTAATGCCAACCCCCCCCAAACCCAAACCCAACAAAAAACCAATCAAACAAAAAAAACATCCAACAAGAAAGCCAAGGTAAAAAAGGCATGGAGTAATACTGCAAACCACTGCCATATAAATAAGGTACTGGCTGAGCAACACACAAAAAGGCTTTCACTGGCATAACATACACAGCCAAAATGCAGCAAATACTGTTCTCTGAACGGTGAAATTCTGCGAAGCTCAGTATTGCCATCCCGCTGATCAGCTAACGGAGTTTTCTTTTTTGTCAAAGGAGTCGTTCAATACTCTTCTCAAATATATGATGTAAAAACACTGTTTCTTCCGACTTCTAAATGCATCATGAAGAGAAAGGCTGCAAGGCTTTGTAACACCTTTTTTCAGTTATTAGATTCCAGAAAAGATGGATGCTAGGCGCCTCATCAGAACTGACCTCAGTGTTAATCACTCTGGGACACAGACTTCTATTTCTATCATCACTCTCAGTTTGGAGTACAGCAGCAAGCTCAGCACTTTATCCAGCAACTGATGCTGTGAACAACATAAGATCTTCAGTGCACCCATCGATAACCAATAATGGTTTCCAATGCTTACTCAGGCAGGGTAGGAATATGAAAGCAGCAGAAAAAGGGCAACACACAATCGGATTAAATTTCTAGAGAATGAAGATCTTCTATACCTATTGCCCAAAAGCTGTAGGCCCTTAATTTGTGTTTGTACATGCATACATACAGGCCTGGGACTCACCAACATACCTGTGTTTAAACCTGTTCAAAACCAAGAAATATTGCTGCACTCTGAGTTGTCTAAAAAAATCCCCATTGTCGCCCTGGTTGCCAATGACCAAAAAAGACAGTATGTTACTGCAACCTCAGCTTCATGTAACATACCAAACACAACAGATTAATAATTTATTCAAGAGCTCTTTTCCCATCTCTTAGGTTCATTTTTGTCTACACTAAATAGGAAGATATCACAAATCCGATACAGTGAAGGTAACATTTCTCATTTAAATCAGCAGACTGAAATACTATTCATAGTCTTCAGTATGACATATTTATCTGTCTTCTTCTAATCAATCTCTGTCTCAGTGTTCCAAGTTCACAGCCTACTTGATTAACAATTATTTTACTTTCAAACTATCATGCTTACATTATTTAAGGACCAAAACTGCTAGGGAAAATATCTGACCACAAATGAACTAAATATTAAAGATCTTTCTGGGCAATATTGATATGCATATATTCCAAGTCCAGTGAGTTTCAATGCTGCATACTTTTCATTTATAATCCTATCAAAGATCCACACAGTAACTTCAGTGCTTAACAGCATTTCCTGATTAACTTCAGTCAAGACAGAAACAAACCCCACACTAAATAACCAAAACACAAATCAGTTCCCTATACAATGACTTACTGTCAGATACAGTTTAGGATAGTGGTCGCTTGAGAGAGAAAGGAATTTTTGGTTATTCAGTGGAGAGATAAAATATTTTCCATTTTCAAACTAGGATATATCCACAAATACCGATGACTTTATTTTATTTTGCCTTTCTCTTCCATTCATTTAACGTGTCTTTCTCTTGACTCAGTCTCACACAAAATCTATTCCATGTGTTTGCAAGTATATCTTCATTATAGGTATTATTACTATTATTATTACTAGGTTTTAAAGCTCTTTATTCAAATCAGGTGTTACTACATATTGCTTCATTTCCCAAGCAAAAAGCCAGGCCTTTCAGCTTGTCTAAGGCTGCACAGTTCCAATGAAATCAATGGCACCATTGTAATTTACAAGCTGCTGAGGATCTGCCCCTGCTTGTTTGAACAGCAGCTTTTTTACATCCACAAGCACGTAGGCATAAAAGTCTGCCGAAAGTTCAAAAGCATTTTTAATTTTTGTGCACTGCTTTTCAAACACATTTAAAGTTATTTGGGCAGTAGAAAAAACACTTTTTCCAGCTTGGCTCCAAAAGTGTTTAATACAGTTCATTGCAGTAAGAGTGCTTAATGGGCATTTTCAGGCTGCTCCTTATCCTGCTCACAGGATCGTGAGGATTCAATTAATTAATGTCAGGAAAACACTTTGAAGATAAGAAGCACCTTCTGTGACGATTTTCTCAAAGAACCAAGGAGCTTTTGTTTCAACTGCCAAATTCTGGATGGAGGCATGAAGTACAAACCCATACACAGCAGAAAACACTACCAAGAGAAGGTGAAGGAGGGCACCCTTGCACAGCAAGGAGTTTTAGTCACTGTTCCCACCCTTCCCTCTGGAACTATTTACCATGCTGAATGGATTTTAAGTGCTCACTGGCTACACTGCTATTTATTATCAATTTTAAAGGGCAGTGTCCTGAAATACTTTTGGAACATCTTAACGATCTATTCAAGTCTGGGAGCCTTTCAAAGAACAAGAAACCTGGGCGGCTCTGCTTATACTCATAGGCGCAAAACTATGCACAAGATGAAAGGTCTGACCTGTTATTTCATTCCCTCAGAAGATCAGTTCTAGGATTTTTCTTACATTGATTTGGACTCTGAGAAAGCCGGATCATCATGACAGTCAAGAGGTTCAACATAAATATTTAACTCAAATCCACCATCATTTCTGCTGGGGATGCAAATATGCAACACCTTTGGTAGCACCCTCACTTTCACCTCTGTTGTGAAACCCAACACTTTGCAAAAGATTAGTATAATTTATCTGACACAACATGCTAAAACAGAATCTGTACTTCAGACTCTTAAGTACTTTAGACCAATTAAACATATTACCATTAACATTAAACATTTGCTTGAAAACCTCGTCGACATAGTATATTTTTAAGGCTTTAAGTTGTCAGTGTCAGCACATATGCAGGCCTAAAGAATTCCACTATTCCATTATTCTGCACCATTAGGAAGAGTAGAAATTTCACCCTTGCAAGTGGTGGTACTGAACTACCTTAGAAGGACAGAAGAACGAGGTGAAAACTACAACTCAGATATTAAAAGCTGTTTTTCAGTTTTCAAGGGGAGAAAGCCATAGTATGGCTGCTTTATACTGGAGGAGGGAAGAAAAAGCACAAGCAGGTGGCGATGCGTAACAGTTATCAGTTCTTGTTAAAATCTAAATCCAACAGGAATTTGATTTTACATATACAATACTGTACCAGTTTTAAGACATAGGTATACCAAAATGAAGGAGCAACAGATGACTTGCGTATGAGCAGATGCTACAGTCAGTGCTTACTCTTCAGTCCTGTTAATTCATTCTACCTCTAAGACATGATGAAAATTCAAAAATAGTAGATGAAAATGGCACAATTCAACCAAGCGAAAAGAAAGCAGCATTAGTCTGTGACTAATGACACTAAATTCACCAGGAATATCTGCATCCTCAGATGTATACACAAAATATACTAATGAAATACTAAAGAAAATTTTGGACTTCATTATACAGTAATGTTGTATCTGCTCTGTCACTGTATTCCTTTAACATGCAGCACTCTCAGTTTTAGAATCTTACCTTGCAATCTAACAGGTAACTTATTAACTCTTTAATACTAAGGAGAGTGGAGGGTCTTTAAGCTTCTTTAGAGAATACTCATCTGCACCTGCAGAATTAAGGCCGATGGAGATGCATCAAACTAACTCTGAAGCCTAGCCGGGTTCCAACATGCCTGATTTTGGTTGGACTTCACAGGAGCCCTGACCATATTACCATTGTCTTTTGCTTAAAAGAAGTGATGAAGCTAACAGACTGAAAAAAGCCTTCATCAATTCATCTCCAGAAAAGTGTTAAATTGCTATTGCTTCATCTGCATTAGGGATGATACTGAAATAAAATGCAAATGCTTACATCCAATTCCACACTCTCTTTTGCTTCCTCCTGAATCTTTAGAGAAATTCCAGGGCGGGAACAAAACAACTCCATTTGATTTCACCTTTGCTTCAAAAGTGTACGCAGTGGAGGTAGAGATGCTAAAGACATAGCACACATTCTAAACTGAAAACCAACAGAGACTAGTAAATTTTAAGATTCCTTATTTGCTTTGTTTCTCAGTTTAACTTTCAACTTTAGCCAACAAAATCTAACTCAGGAACATGACTCTGGCAGGATAGAGTATCAAACATCCTAAGGCATCAGACTCACCTGATTCTCCATAAATACAAAATAACGTTCATCTTCCAAGGTGCATAAAGAAAATCACATTGCTGTTTTCTTAAGCATTTGAATGTCTGAAATAATTGTCTGGTTTTATTTTTACAATAACATTGTGTTCTACTTGTTAGTATGCTCATTTCACAGTCTGTTAACGGAAGACAAATAAAGGCAAAGAACCAAGATACAAGCTGCACTGTCCTAAATAGCTTGTGAAAACACTACTTCTGTTTGTTGTATGGTCATCGGACGTACTTCTCCCTGGGTTCTGGGTACGCACCTCTTCTGACACATGAACTACCACATGCAGTTTGTTACAAAGAAGCACTCCAAAGGGCCACCATCAGTACAAGGTAATTCAAGGTTAATCCGAACACATTAATAGAATTTCCCATGTTTATCTTTTTAAATTAAACTACCTACAAGGTTCATGCCAACGTACTAAATTACAAATACATGACACTTCTTCACAAACTAACAGAATGGAATAAAATCCTGTATTTTCCTTTGCAGTTCTCTAAAATCTGTCTTCTGCACAATGCTCAGAATTGAGCCCACGTTAAGAGGCACGGGGAAGGAACCCTCTGTTTCATTCATAAACCAGTGAAACTTTGCTTTTAAATAACTGACACACTTTGCAGTTTCAATGCACAATACCTCTCCCTCTAATAAGAGTTAACCACTGGTAGTAAACAATAAACTAGGTGGGTTGCTCATTAGGATTGTACAAACAGTTTCAAAACAATCCATGAAGAACTGTTTTGAACTAGACACTCAAAAGCTTTAGGAATGAATTATGATGTGCTATTAAGAGAGACAAGGGTTACAGAAAAATTAATTTCTCACTGTATTAATAGATGCAGTCTGAAGAAACCGCTAAGTTCTTAAGATTACATGCTTTTTTCAACTGCCACATTGGAGACATCTTTTCAGAAGTCCACTTCATTAAAAATGCAACAGAAAATGATGATGTTGGAAAGTTACAATCTCTTAACACATATTTAAGACTGCATCATGCTTCTCAGTCTTTTTTTTACTGGCGGAAGAAAACTGAAGAAAGGTATTGCCTGTTTATAATGTAAATTTGAGTTCAAACCAATCCCCATGGCTTGGCCTTCCCCTGCATTAATTAGGCTTGGGGAACGAAAGAAGAAGTATTTGGTAAGAATAACAAAAAAAATCAGAGGGAACTATTGTTCTGGATATGTAACAACCTCTTCTAGCTCTGCCAGACACTTAAGGAAAAATCAATCCCTCCAGTCCTCTGGAATATGAACCTAAAAGAGAATGATGAAGTGTTATGACAGAAACTCAACAGTAAACTTATAATTCCACTTATTGAAGGAATCTTTATTTTGCAGTAAGACTGAACATCTGCAGACACATTATACACTAAGATGTTGTTGCCTTAAGTCCTTACAAGCAATTTACAAGACAAATGATGGGGCTTCTTTTTGCCAATAAAAATGTATCTCTTCCCAAAGTTTTCCAAAGCTCTGGTATTGCTTATCATTTAAATGTTATGCTTTGGTTAGAGTCCTCCTGCTCAATGAACAGCCCTGCTCCTGCTCCTCCCTGAGGTTTAACCTCCCGTAATTTCAGCGAAACTCCTGTATAGAATCCTTATTTTAAGTTACGTTCAGGTGTTCCTTGCTCTGTACCAGCTACAGATTTTTATAGGTGCAGAGGAAATAGCTGTTGCTGTAGCCTTGTGCCAGAGCAATCACTTATGCCAACTGACTGCATGCTGACTCAAAGCTGTGTATTATTTTCTTTGGTAGAAGAGCTGGTGTAGGTGAATGTAGGTAAATGAGATGGACTGAGGTGTTAACCTCTTAATGCAGACTAGCTGCAGCTGGACTATCATGCCCTTAATAAAACCCTTTATTAGCATTTTGTGGTTACCAGTGGCCAACAGATAATCAGTTTTTCTACCTCAGGGTCCCTAAGCCAACTCTAGACCAGCAGTGTGAGCTGGTAACTTTTGCCAAGCAGCTCACTAAAAACAAGTACATAGTCTCACAGCAAACATTCACCTGACCCAGAACTCTCAGCCACACTACCAAAATTTCCACAATTACAGCAGTATGATTATAACACAAATATGTAAAATAAATGGAGCCATGACTGGGGGGGTAACTACTGCTGCCACTGGTACAAATATGAAAGGAAGATTGGGTCTGTTAGGATTCTAAGCACCCAAATATTTCTGACACAAAGTGTTTGAAGTAATATTCGATAGAAAACAAAGACACTGGGCAAGTTCAGAAATAAAGGATAAAGTTTAATCTCCCTTGACTAACCTAATCACACAGTCTATAAATCAAGTTTTAAATCCCCATATATATTGGGTATTAGAAAAGACTTGGATTTCTTTTGGAATTTAATGCTGCAATATAAAAATATTATCTGCAGATGAAATCTCTTTATTGGATCCAAGCATGAAGCCACTAATCATGTAGAATTTCTACTGGGTGATTATTTTACTAAAAGAGATTTTTTAAAGGGTAAGAAACAAAAATGTTGAATCTGAGAAGTTCAAAGGGAAATAAGAGAAGCAATAGGAAAAAAAAAAAAGAAAAAAATATGTTTCTTTTACAAAATCAGACAAAGATGTAAGAACACATTCTATCTGACCAGATCAAGGGGTGCTTAAGGAACAAAGAAAGGTTTTTCGCCATCCAAAAGAGAATTTTGCTCAGAATAAAATAAGATTAGGGAATCAAAGAATGCTGTACAGAAATATCTATGACAATTGAAACCAGGTTCCCAACCATTTTTTTATTAAGTTTTGTTGTGTAGCATTCGAACAACTATTTAAATTAGTATCAACCTCTCCTCTTGGCAAGAAAAGGACAAAATGTGTCTTCATGTGATTTGGGAATTTGCCTAGGGATAGTTTATGAATTTGGACTGACGCCGGTCATTCTCTATGCATAGCTAAGTCAGAGTACAAAATTCATTTTGAATTAAAATTTGTAAGAAGTTAAGAGAAGTATTGTATCAGACCCATGACTAGCAAGGTAAGACCACTACACCTTGATCACAACTTTAAAAAAGAACATCCTTAGTCAAAGTAGTGTTTACTCCAGGTAAAAAGACAACTGAGCAACAGATTATGTATGATGGACTTCAATCAACTCACAAAGCTAATGACTTCCGAAGAGTACATGACATTTCCAAAATGGTCCCTTGGTGGCCATATTAGAGACAAAGAAGAATGGAGTGAAAGCAGAAAGTGAGCTGCATTTGTGAGAGGATAATCCATGTTACTGAATATTCGTCAGTGCCGTGAAATGTATGCATCGCAAGATGCTCAATTAAAACACACTGTTCAGAAGAGCTTAGATTTTTTAAGAAGCCTTGAACAAACTATGTATTGATATTCCAAACACTGCACTAAAACCAACATTGGAAGATGTATTTTCATGCAAACTATCTGACTGTTTGGTCGTCAACTAGAAGCCAAAAATAATCTAAAACTTTGAGATCTAAGAAGCTCATGTTAATTGGGTTCAGATTAACAAAAATTGTTCAAACAGCCCACCTCTTTCATTTTTTAATGCATTTTCTTTGAAATTTTGCATTCAAGTTCCTTGGTTCTGTCCATAACTGGAAGCAGAAGTATAATCAAAACACTGTGGAAAAGGCTGAAATTAAAAGATTTTGGGGTCTGACAAGAAGCAGGAAATACTGAAAATCTTGCAGAGTCAGTTCTCCAGAGGCTTCCAGCCCAAGAGGGTCTGCAAAGTCATATAAGCAATCAGACTGTTGGGTGCTTTACAAGTCAAGCTGAACAACCAGCCTTTCTGAGTTTCCTCTCACTATTTTGCATACTTCTTTTTATCCCTTTCCCTTCCTTTCAAAACAACCCTTCCATATTTCAAGAGAAGGAAAAAACATTCCTTTAATACAGAACTTATGCAACAAGCACCTCAGTGGGACTCATTGCTGCTGGCTGTTGTTCAGATGATGTATTTGCAGGGCAGATCATCAAAGCAACAGCAGGATTCAGCTGGTGCACTGCTGTAGTGATAGCTGTTTTTATAAGAACATTGCTTACAAACAAATGTTAAAAAAAACCAACAAAAAAACCAAAAACCACCAACACCACCTCTGTCAAATGATGACAGAACAAGGAAACACAGGAAATGAAAACATGATTTCTATGAGTTCCAAAACTGTTCAAACCCGCTGTCATCAATGAACAGGTATGAGCCAAAAAGCTTAGCCAATGGGTGCTGGAAAGAAATAGTCAGTCTTCTTCAAATGCAGAGGAAAAAGGACAGGAAGCCATTTACCTGGAAAAGCAGCAACACGGAGAACTGTCCTTGAGATTCAGGCCAGATGGAAAGCCACTGGTCTCCCAGGCCAGGCACCCAGGCTTCTTGCTCGGCACCCCAACTTAGAGCTATCTCTCAGCAGATCTCCCACAATCAGCAAGCAAGGAGAAACTTATTTAAAAGCTTGTAAGTGAAAACATCAATGGCAAGCAACATGCAGAAGACTATTTTGTAAGACAGTAGTGGAAAGCTGCGATACAGAAGTTAAGGCTTAACCACTTTTCTAAGGCCAGGGGAAAGAGTAGTTCCCATCACCCAGATGAGTAACATGGTCTGCCTTTTTTTTTAAGATCTGCCATTTAATATATAAAAAAGAATAACCAGCTTTTGAGAAAGCATTTATTTTGTATGTTTTCAAAATGTGCCTACAGACCACTACACAGAGTGTTAGATATTAGCTGGCTGTTAAATGAAGCCAGAAGGGAAAAGGTCACCTTGGAATTTACTATAATAAGATAACCTTGCCAGAAACTCTAAAATGTCATTATTTAAGCAACACCGGTATTGAAAAAATATATGCTCAGCAAAGAATAATGTCCTAGATATATTCTGGTTCAACTACAGGTCATTAGACTAGGTAAGACTCTTGTGCAACTTGAATTCAGTGGAGCTGAATTCATTAACACCAGGGTTGAATTTCATCTAAAGTCTTAACAACTTCAAGGGTTTTAGTAAGTGATCACCCTAACCAAGTAATACATATTGGCTACAATAAGATGAACATTTATTTAGTGAAAGAAACTCTCCCTGCAGAATATCAATTTGAAACTATTTTCAGGACAATAATTCAAACGATATGTAAATGTAGGGGGGTGTGCATGAAGAACCAGGCATCTTAGTAACAATCTTCAGGTACGAAGTGTTAGAAAGATAGCTACTGCACATTTCTATCTGTCTTAATATACTGTCTCCTATTAGTTTTTAACCCTTTTGCATTAGAAGCAAACTTGCAACAGTTTTTATTCTCTTTTGTAATTTATCTACACATGCATTATCTTCAAACATAGGCTGAAATCCAAAGGTCAAATACTGGCATAACCTTCAAGGACTTCAAGTAGCACTGTATCAGATCATAAGTGAAATCCCCTTTACAGCTTCAGGAGTGTTCACACTGGATTTTAGATTGCCTCCCAGCCTATACCTTACATGAAGCTGTCCCACCATGATTCAGTGGGAAAATCCAGTCCTGGATTTTTCTGGTTTTGTTCTTTTAAATTCGATGATAAGCTCATATTGTTTGTCAAAAATCATTATCTTCTAAGGGCTTTTACAAGTGAAAGATCCTATACCTTCCCTGGCTTTGTGTGTCCTAGAGGCTTACCTAGCATCACCACAGAAAAGGCCTTCCAAATCACAGAATGAACTAGCCCACGTGACAACACACATACAACTGTGGCTAGAAAGGATAAGCAGTATAATCTCAATTGTCCTGTAACCTACCATTACCTTTTAGGAAGGAATGGTTGAATAAATAGAAAATTATCAATAATTTTAGTGAACAGAAGAAAGTACAAAGACTGTTTAAATGTAACACAGTGAACACTTCACCCTAGCTATGACTTTTTTAATAGGGAAAAAACACGCTCATTGTGACAGGAATACGACCACAGACAGCAAGATTCAAACTCAGACTGACCCAAAAAGCCTTGGCAGAATACACTTCTAAGACTTCTACCATCTCCAGGCATAAACCAGATACTCCTCATGCCTCTTCACCATCGTCTTGAATCCTCCAAACAGAATGTGACAGCCAGACTGGCTATGTTAAAGGTAAGTATCACGACCCAAAATAAGAATAGGTTGTAGGCCCCATATCCACTGAAACTATAGTTTGCAGAGGAAGACCACGAAATGATCAAAAATCACCCATGTAAACAAGTTTTGCCATAACCAACTAACCACAATACTGTACTTACTTTTCAGCTTAAGGAAATGCAACCCATTTAAAGTCTCAGGCCAGCACATGTAGTCTAAATGTAAATCCTGAAGTGAATCTGTCAGCAATTAGTGTAATATTAACTCAAATGCACTGGACTGGGTAGATGCTAAAAAAATGCATGTTTGTCTGATCAGACTCTGAGCTTCTGTGCATAAAACAACAGTCATGTTAAAGCATTTTCCTGGATAGGTCAGCATTAGACACTTTGGTACTGAGGCTGTTTTTAAATTCATGTTGAGAAAGACAACTCTCTTAGTAGACCTGTGTTAGTTTTGAATTAAAGCATGGCCAAGCAGAGAGCAATTAATTCAAATTATAATTAATAAATTATTAACTACAACTAAGCAACCAATGCTAACTAAACTGAGTTAAGTGAAGTGGAAAAAATCAGAATCTTCTCTGCTCATCAGGTCTCTTCTAAAACTGACACAGAATTGAACTTTTTGAGGTGGTCAAAAATTGGTTCAGCTTCTGTTAATGGCCAATTTTGTAGAGTCAGAAAATACCTAACCAAAAGTAAAGTCTGAAGCACTGCAGGAAAAGACTGAGAGTGGAAACAAGGAGATGAGTCAGAAGCAAATGAGCAGGAGTTATCAATCGATAACAGCATTACTATGCTTTTATAGGAACGCTTGGCTTTGCAAACATTTTCCAAAAAACCAAGTTGTTCCTCTTTCTGTGTAGTATTTCCTGACTCTTCAGTTTAGTATTCAGGAAATAACTACACAACAGATTTGCTAGGATTCCTACGCATAAAAAGTGTATTTTATGAATATTATTCAAAATGTTCTGGTTAAATTTACACAGAGATTGTAACTGCCTCTTCAGCTATTAATAATTTACTCTGAAATTTCCTTATGGTTTGAACTTGCTGCACATAATTTCAGTTTACTTAAGAAGTGATTCCTTAAATCTTTTCTTCACAGTTTGGAGCACATCGTCGTCTGTACAAAGAAATGTCTTTGTTGTTTAACTCCAGCAGAGAACAGGCAAGAGGACCAAGGACAAAAGGTAAAAAAAACAGTTATTCTAATCCAGATATTGTAATTACACAGTTTATAAGTAATGCATTCAGTAAGCTGTATATGTGAGAGAGACACTCCAACTCTAATGCATAGACTGACACATACAGGAATGCACTCAATGAATAATATACACGATAAGAAATACAAGGTCGAAGTCCCTCTGGGGGTTTCACAAGTCCATCACAATAAACACACAAAATAGCATAGCTTTGGGTTGCAGCACTTCCTAAACTCAAATGAAAAAATTGCAGATTTTGTTTCTGAACAGAAATGTAAGAATTATCTATGGTGCACTAACACCTCTCACTACTTATTTGGGACAGCCACTGAACCCAATGCACACCTAAGCACTGTAACAAAAGTTTATTATAAGCAGATCCCTTGTATATAAACTAACTGAGAAAATAGAAAAACTATCCTCTGCTGGCATATTCTTGCATGTTTATTCCAAGCCTTGAAAATTCAAACACATATCCTCTCTCCTCCATATTACTATATGTGTCTGTTGCAACTTTTTTGCACAGAAACCTTTAATTGCGTATAAAAATTATAAGAAAAAAAGCATTAAGAGCAATTAAAAAAATACATATTTTAAAGTGTATTAATCTAATTAGCACCACATGAAGGAAATCAATTACTTAATTGCTAACATATAAAAATTTTCATATGATCACATGTAATACAGCAGTACCTCTAACAATGTTTATCTTCTAAATTCTCTGCCAGTGTTCTAATCTAACCCCTTTATTTGCTGTAAGTTTGAATCTCTAAACTGATTTCAAAATGTCCCTTTAAGCTCAAGAGCTGCTAACAATATTTCATCATGAGACATACCATTTGAATGTTATCTGCTGCAGGGAATACTGAATCAAAATATTTTTTAGAGAATCTTTTTACAGCCCATTTACTATCAGCCACTCTTGTTTTCATATGACAAATTCCTTAAATCCATATTCATGCTCAGGCACACCAATATTCACAAGAATGCTATTAACATCTCTTGGACTTTTGTTTAAAAAAATATTAATGTGTAACTCTTAGTTTAATTACAAAGACACTATATTGGCATGTGCTAATAGAAGATGCTAGAATAGCAGAGTATCATTTTACAGAAAGCAGGGAAAATGGATTAGATCCAAAGATCTCCTTATCTTATTTAGTGGCTGAAATAACTTAATTCCATGAAAAAGAAAACTGAAATACATAATATATCCTAAAGGATAAAGAGCTTTACAATTAGCAATGAAGTAAATCTCACTATGAAACATCTTTGTAGTAAACAGTATTCAGGTAAGGCAAATGTTAAGAGACTTGCCAAAACTCTAGTGTATATACTGTCATAAGGTATCTCATAAACACCTCCTGCCAACGATGGCAGGCAGTATGGCTGGTACCATTTGCAGAATCAAATCTCAAAGTCATATGACTCCTGATTCAGACAACTGCTCCAGAAACAAACTGTTGCTTGAGTTACAGGACATTACCAGATTCCTTCCAATCAGAATAAGTTCATTACACTTGGTAAGCGTATTTCAAAACTAATACATTTTCAACCATTGTATCTTTCATTCTTGTATTAAGCTAAATTCTATTTTTTACTATTGATACCCCCTAGCCATCAGATTCTCTTGCTGTTGAGGCTATGGATATGGGTAACAACCAGCTTCTTTGAATTAGGTTCTCAAGACCCAACATGCAAAAAAACACCTTCCAAATAATCGCTTCGGATTCATGTCATTTGGCTTTAAAATGTTGCCATTATCCCAAATCCCAATCGCAAAGATGCTGAAGTATTTATCCTCAAAACCACATGTTTTGCAGCGTAAGTGCTGTAATGTACTGGTCCCACTTAAGGTATTATTGTCCTACTTAATTCAGTGGCAAGCTTCCCATTTCAGTGTATGAGAACTGGCCAGCTGATGATTACCAGTGGGATAAAAAGTATGTCTTTGTCTCTTTTCTGTACAAGACTAGCATGTGACATAAGTGCTTTGCCAATGGAAAAGTTTGTCCAAGGTCAGCAGTTCTGTAGCCGAAAGGTCTAACACACCAGCCAGTAAGAAAGTAATGCTGAAAACTACTTTGAGAAGCAAGTCATTCTGTACATAGCTCAGGACTGTACAGCCTATAGCCTTGTTTACACTTTATAGAGTCTAAACCTAAATTGTAATACGTAGCTTTTGCTTCTAACTGTAAAAAAATACCAGAGTAAATATACAGACTGATTAATACATTATTAAGTTATTAACAGCTATTATTTAGCAGTCCAAAACTGAACTGCTTTCTTTCTGAACACACAAACACACACACACACACGCACGGAAAAAATCCAAGATGTTTCCTGGATTTTTTCTGATCTGCCTTATGGCTCTGTTAGAGGTAGTTCATTTTGTCTCACTAAGAAACACCAGTTAATGTCGCAGACCATTCTCAATTTGACTGTTAAAATATCTTCCTTTATCAGATCGACACTCTTCCTACAGTAAAGATCTTCAAGAAACAGAAAACCTAAAAGGATTTTTAGCGCTGAGGGTGGGGTGGGGAGAAGAAAATATTATGTTTGTGCTGTATGAAATTCATTCATTCAAAAACAGGAGAACACCTCAAAAAAGAAAACATAAGCAGAAGAAAACAGAAACAATGTTGTTGAAGGTTTTTAAGGTATACAGAAATAAAACAGTATAGACCACTAGATGCACAAGAAATCTATGATTTTGTAGTCTTTGTGAAGTTAATTATAAAGTTATATGAACAACCAGTTGAACAACCATTGAAATAGGCTACCTCCTTTAATCTGCACATTCTGACTACCCAGATAATGACATGTTCCAGAAACACTAAAAGCTTCATATAGCACTGTCATGGTTTTTCTTTTAACAAAAGTTCGCTTTCAAGTAGCAAGAACTTACAAATTTTTTCTGCAACCACTCCAACTTGTGTGCAAAAACCAAAAATGCAATACTTAAAATTAGTAAACCTTAATAAGCTACCATCATATTCAGCATCATCATTAGAACTATGCTTTTTATGAGGGTCACAGGTTTTGCAACAATGAGCAATAAATATATTACTACAAATAAATTCACAAAAGCAGTATGGAGAGACTGTCAAATGTTTGGATGACTTTTAGCTGAGTTTGAAACTCTTTGGGTAAGAAACCTCACATTCTTGCCTGCTTTTTCCAGCACCTCCTGATTTTACAGAAATACCTCCTTGTGAAAACACACTTTCCTGATTGCTTAGCTGCTTCGTACTTTTGAAAGAGCAGTGAAAAGGTGTAGAGCTTTATAAAAATTGTTTAATGAAACCACATGAACTCAAGACAGTCTCCTGAACACAGATAAGCAGGATAACTCTGACTCCCAGAAACATCTGCTGTCATCTTCTCAAAGAATTTTAGTGACCTTGAGCTGAGTTATGATTTTGCATTGAAGAAACCATAAAATGTGCAAAGTCAAAGGAAAACCAAAAGCAACTAACTTACACTCGTTGCAACAAGAAGAATGTTGCTTACAAGCAGCCCTGATGCCTACAGCTGGACTATGACAGAACAGGGACCTGAAACTTCAGTTTTGCAAAGCACTCAACTACATGCTTAAAGGAATGGCTGCTGGGTTGTTTTTCTTGTTGCTGCTGCGGCATAAGGATGAGTTTAAGATTTTTTTTTTTTAAAGTTCTGAAGTTTTAAAGACTTCTGCTTATTACCATAAATACAGAGAAACCAGTAAATACCAGATCTGAGTTTTGAAGCTTACCAGCTCTACCAGTGTTATGTGCTCTATAAAAATGTGCACGTCTAAATTTTGAATGCTGTTTTATCAGTGAGAAATTTGTGACCATCAATATACCAAAACCCAACATCCCAATTACCATTTCACTTGTCCAATAAATTGCTTGACAAATCTTTCTCTATTTCCATTTTTCTGATCTGTTAGAACATGTTCATTCCTGTCCTGGTGCAACTCACCTGCCTCAATAAACCAAGTTTATCATGTACTGGTGTAAGCAGAGAGGCTAGAGACCTTCTAGCTGGAACTACAGCCTCAAGAATTCCTAACAGGGGAGGGAGCTGGCAAATTTAGCAGACTAAATCCATACTAGCAGCTTTAAAATGAAACATATGAAATGGATTAAAAAAAAAAAAAAGAAAAAGAAAAGAAAAGAAAGAAAGAAAAGATGATAGCATAAACCAAGAGCTCAGGGGATAAGGAGTAGCATGGGAAAGAAAAACTTTGCCACTTTCCCATACATGCCAACAGCCTGGTTATTTTTAAGCAAAAAATGTTACTCTTTTTCTGTCCTGCCCATTCCAAAAATGTTCAAGTGGCTCAGGATATTTTAACATAGCTAAGGGAATTTTTCTGCCAGCTCTTTTCAGATGCTGGCATGTAAATCTGACAGAAAAATTACATTCAACTCCATGATTTTATATATTAGTAACGTGGCTACTTTCACTGTTCTGCCAAGTAAGTTGCTTTCTCACCCATTTTCTACCAAATGTACAAGTACCTATGGAAGCTCTTTAGATAGAATTATTCTTTTATATCATCATCAAACAATTTAGTATTGATGGATGCTATACGAACTGTTCACATCAAAAAATAAATCCTAGTGTATGTAAGTGTATATAATGTGTCAAAAATACATTTGGGTGAAACCAGGACAGAACTGATAAGATCACCCTATAAGAGGTCCAGAACATTTGGTTTCCTTGGACTGTGGGTAGCTCGTAATATTTCTTCACTTTTCAAGAATCACTTTTTTGGTAAAATTATGGAGTTCGCATTACAGTTCAGACTGTTCCCCATAATAAACTCCCATCTACAGGCAAATGTTTCTGTAGAAGTAGTTACAGCTCCAGCAGGAATTAAGGAGAAGAAAGCGGAAAAGACGAAAGAAGCAATTCAATAATGAGCACTTTCCTTTCTTGTACTTAAGCAGTAGCTGAGATGCTTACCAGCCAGAAGTGAGATAAAGTAGCTGTCAAACAGGAGTACTGGGATTTGAAACTTCCAGGAACATCCAGATAGTTCTAGTAATAATGACACCAAGCTAGCAAGAAAGGCCTCGTGTAGCTCCATTTCTATTATTTGCTATGGCAATGTTTAAGACAGATCTAAGGATGGACTGACAGGTGAAGAGAAATTAAGGGGGGAGGGGCAGTTTTTACAAATCTTAACCAACTCTTCTCTCTCCAATCAGAATTGGCTCCAAAAAGAGAAGCACAAATGTAGGCAAACTAAGGGCTTTGTAACCTGAGAACATGAGAGGTTACAACAAGGAATGGCACAGTTCATAAATGCACACAGGACAGACATAGATCTGCAGATAATCTCCAATTTGCAGCATACTAGACAGATCTAGAAATACACCACAAGATGCTATGATTCCAGAATCCTCTATGGTTTTGAATTAAGGACCTGCTTCAGAATAAACAATTGTACAAAAGACCTTGCATTCTGTGGATACCACCTCAGTATCACATTACATTATCTCAGTACAATCTTGAGATACTTTCACTTTAAAAGAACTGAATTTTTAGGCAATCAGGAGATGCTCTTTTCTCCTCAAGCAGTCTCAATACGCTTTACATAAATGAGCATGCTGCTTGGCTGGATTCTTGACCACTCAGAGAAGGTTAATGATGTGGGAAGCGTAATCACCACAGCGGAACCAAATAATAGGAAACACCAAAGCCAAATCAGACGGACAGGGAAATAGATGGGAACAGGTCTACAGTGTTTGTCATGCGGGATCAAGCGAGAATTATAAACTGCCAGTTAGTTCTGATCAAAACATCTGTTTAATGATTCCTCCCCCACCCCCCACGCCCTTCTCCTCTCTTGTTCTTGACATCTATTTCACACTGCTTAGAAGGCCTTTCCTGGCATAACCTCCACCCATTGCACTAGCACACAAAGAATGCTTTATTCACTGAGATGCAACTTACCCAAATAGTTGTTGCTCTTTGACATCTCAGTAATGTTGATTTTAGTAGCTCCTTCAGGAATTTCCACTATCTTGTGGTAGCCAAGATTTGTTAGCGTGTGTTTGAAAACTCCAGACACAACCTTGCAAGCAGTGTTGTCCCCTCCACATATTCCACACTTGTCAATCACCTTGTCTGAACCCAGATAGTCGTCACAGCCAATGCTCTGCAAAATAAAGTAAGATTTCTTTTTCCAAGATGTTGTAACTGCAGACTTCAGACAGAACAACCGAGGACAGTATGACTTTCAGAGAACATCCAATCCTGAAAAGATTTTGTGAATTAGCATTTCAGCAATTTCTTCCCTTGTTCTTTTGTATGCAAAAAGGCAATAAAAAACAGAGGGCTCACAGACTTGGGGATTTCAAGTTAGCTGACAGGTTTTTACAGCCTACTACTAAAAATACCAGAACCCACTAAAGAACACTAATGCTTTCATCATTGCTGATTACACCCTCCTCAGCTGAAAGAATCTCTTAACAACATAGTTCCTGTAGCTGCTAGTCAGAAAAGAGATGAAGAGCTATGATTTTGTTATGATCCAAGACGGGCTTTTTACTAAAGCAGAACTAGTTTATATATAAAGTGTCGTCTTAATCTCCTCTAAAATTGAGCACTGAGCCTATTCTCACCAAAAGAGGTTTCTAAAAAGTCTTTATACTGTGTCTAGACAGTTATAGAAGTGATCCTCCTGTTCACTGAGTAGGAAATCTTCAACCCACTCAGTAACACCCACTTGGACAAGGTAGTTTAAAAAAAATTTAAATAATTTAAAACAATGTAAATTAAAGGGCAGGAAAAAACGTTACAGATTTGACACAAGCCAGAAAAAAAATCTTTCCAACTTACTGCACTTTAAAAGTGCACATATGGTAGAGACGATCTCCTCTTTTACAGAAACATTTCTGTTCATTGATCTTGCTGGTTTGTATTTACAGACTTTAAATAACATTTAGGATAAATACTTACCATCTACCTAAATGATTAACTGGCACATGCGAAAAAGAACTTCTCATTCAGGTAAGAATGAAATATTACATGAGACAGTAGAACAGAAGCCTATCACATAATTTATGAAATGTAGTAATTCGATGGAAAACGTTCAAAATAAATGACAGAGTATTGTTCTATTATTTCAAATAGTAAAAAATACTTGTAAATTCTTGCAAAATTCTTGATGAAAAAATGGTTTATTATTGTTTTACGGTCTTTCCTGGAAGCAAACATCCAAGTAAGAGGGGGAAAAAAAAGAATTTTTTGATACCACCAACTTACAACATAGGGAGTATCTTGAGCCTTGGCATCACTGTATTTCTTTCCTATTCCCAATATTAACACTTGGCCCTTGCTGTGAAAAATGTTCTAAACTGCAAGCCAGAGTCTGCTTAGTTCCAATATAAATATTTAACACCCAACATGTTTTTTATGACTATCCAAGAAACACAGATAAAACCATCTAACTCATCATTGCCAGGATCACATTGAGCTTGACAATGATATCTGTTTGTAGTCATGAAGCAAGACAATGAAGAAGATTCCCGAGCACTTAGTGTTTCATGGTGGGATAACCTGGTAACTAAAAATCTGTTCCATCCTATCAAATCTAGTGTGAGCAGATTGTTGCATGATTTCAAAGATATTTTGGATTCAAATATAAATATCTGGTTTAACATCTTGCATTTGCATTGCTTTGGGGAAATCTTAAAATCATGTACGAGCTCAATTTTTGTGTTTTGCCTCAAAATGCATTTTATTACTAACAATGTAATGCATTTGCTTAAACATAGGAATTACAAGTGTCTATACCAAACCATACAATATGATTTCAGACCTGCTAAAACAATCTGAAAAATGTGAGTGATCTAAATTTAAGACAGCTGTGCCCCATGACTGATTAATCTCTGTACTAGTCCTCCTTGAAGGATATGTTGCTGAGAGTATTTACACTTTCTCTACTGTCTATTTTTTGGAGGGAAATTTATTGGTACTTAGCATCAGCCTATGTTATATAGTGACTTCCAGGAAATTTCCACTGCCAGCAAGTTGTTTTATGGAAGGAATTCTTTCAAGTATGAGGTGTTATACAACATGAATTGCTAGCGTAAATGTTTAATGATGTTCTCTACCACTACTGAGTCCCACACAGGTTAATACAAGTTTCTTACTCTTAGCAAATAAAAGAGAATAGAGAAAAGTGTGTTTCATTCCTTGAGACCGTAACGCAGAACTACTGTGGGTCAGTCTGAATGGAACTACTTTTCACAGAAGCACCAAAACCAATCAGTAAAAATGGGATTCCTTTGGAGGGAATAAGTACCAAACCTGTTTTAAACTCACATGTCATTCTTGGTCAAATGTTGACTGACATACAGAACAGCTGTCAATCTTTGGCTGTACTATTTGGAATTCTTCCCATATAGGGTAAAAGGAGCCTGTGTCGCAAAAAGTGCCTGTAATGTTTAAATGCTCTTTCAAATAAATGACTGAGAAAGATACAAAGAATGAATTACTGGAGACAAGGAGCTAATAATCTGAAACCAGCAACTGACAATGAGGAAAAAACCACAGAACCACAAGTATATAAATAAGATTGTCCTGGTTTCGGCTGGGATAGAGTTAATTGTCTTCACAGTAGCTGGTACAGTGTTATGTTTTGGGTTTGGTATGAGAAGAATGTTGATAACACTGATGTTTTCGGTTGTTGCTAAGTAGTGTTTAGACTAAGTCAAGGGTTTTTCAGCTTCTCGTGCCCAGCCAGCGAGAAGGCTGGAGGGGCACAAGAAGTTGGGAGGCGACACGGCCAGGGCAGCTGACCCAAAGTGGCCAAAGGGGTCTTCCATACCATGTGACATCATGTCCAGTATATAAACTGGGGGGATTGGGGGTGGGGGGAACTGCCACTTGTGGACTAACTGGGCATCGGTTGGCAGGTGGTGAGCAATTGCACTGTGCATCACTTGTATATTCCAATCCTTTTATTATTATTATTGTAATTTTATTTTTGTTATCATTATCATTACTAGTTTCTTCTTTTCTGTTCTATTGAACTGTTCTTTTCTCAGCCCACGAGTTTTACTTTTTATTTCCTGATTGTCTCCCCCATCCCACTGGGTGAGGGGGAGTGAGTGAGCAGCTGCGTGGTGCTTAGTTGCTGGCTGGGGTTAAAACATGACAAAGATAAACAATAAGATAATAAATAAATAACACAAGATAAATAAGATAATAAATAAATTATATATATTACACAGAGTGCACTCATATATGTATTTTACATACCAATAGAACAGGTATTTAGCAACAAATTACGATTTTACGACGAAAAGTTAAAAATCTTTACTAATGCGTCTACTGAGGCTTCCATGGAAATGATGTGCTTTAAAGATGAATATTGCATAGGTTTCAGAAGAAGAGGGCAGTTATAACTAATACACTCTAGAAAACCTTGACATTTGCTTAATACAGTTTAGGCAAGCATATAAAAATGGCTGTGCACTCTCTAATATTTCCAGATCCAGCAAGGATATCATATAGCAAGGCTGTGTCCCACATTTTCTATGGGAATCTCCTTCTAACTGTATAAAGCATAGATTTCTAGCACTGACGGGCCATGACATATTGGATCAGACACCTGTTACTCGTCCAGGACTCAATACTTAGGATGTCCTGGGCCTTGGTCCAAAGTAATTTTGGGAAGATGAAACAAACACCTTTCTGACAAGCTGATTCTTTTTTCTCTCTGCTTTTAAACAGCTGCTTGAAGCTGTGCAGATATTTGGAATGGTCGTCATCCTTGTAGTACTAGGCTGGTAAACAGAATTCTAACTTCTCTCAGGATGCGGTATTCATTACATTTGAACACATGTATACACAGCAAACATACATCCCCTTACCACATTGCTTAATACACTTTGATACATCAGCAAGAAAAAATGATGTCAAGGAAAGAAGTGATGCAAACTGGAATCCACTGTGAGTGTTCCTTCCAATATTTGCTGTTGGAACATGAATAAGTCTTAACTATGTCAATAGATACGAAGATCAGAAGTTTTGCTAGATAAGCAGATAGGTCTGATATCTCAGATAGCCTCCTTGTACAGCTCTGGCAGGTTGACATGTAAAGTGGGTGCCAAATACATTAACACCCAACTTAACAGCCCAGTACATTCTCACAATGGTGAAAGAAGGCTTTGGTCAATGAAGAATTCACAGTTGTTTTTCATCATGTAATACACATTTAAGGAAATAGGTTTGTGAATATGAGATGAATTAGAAGACAAAGGTAAATGTATTCTGCCCACCAAAAGGATTTTGGACAGGACTACTGCAAGCTGCTCCTTGGCTATCAATATGAGGAGGTCTAGGACACACCTGTCCCTTAAAACATTTTCTTGCAAAGTGTTGTTTCTTAGAAGAGGTACTTTTGACTTGCACTACCTATGCATCTTCTATATCACTCAACTATTTTTACAAAGTAGTTCAAGAAACTCTTCTAAGTTACAAGTTAGCATGAAAGACACTCTTCAAGAATTACAGCCAACTGTATGCCAAAATTAAATAAAAACTCTTGAGAGAAACAAGGGACAATCTGGATGAAATATTCAGTGGTGGACTTAATAGGGGTTTAGGACTATGTATACAACAGAATGGGGCTGGTGCCAGGCATCTGAAAACATGAAGTGCTGATCCTTGAAATGGAAAACAGATGTTACAATTCCAGTACTAAATGATTCTATTAAAAATCACAATCTATGTGGTAGAGTGGCATAAATAATACAACATGACAATAACCTGCCTCTGTTGCTTTAGCTGCACTGTATTATCAGGTAGAAAAGCCACAGTTATGAGTTGTAATATATTAACACCATTAACTTCAAAAATTAGTTAAATTGACCGATAGTTAGCCAAAAGCTTTAATATGTAACTAATTTGGAGTCTGGGCATCCATGGAGCTACAAAGCAAAAGAATAAAATGTTTACCAGAAGTCATACTTAAGTATAAGTAAAAAACTCTAAGAAAAGGGTCAGGGACAGTTATGGATATACCACAGCTGATCCAGCTGCTAAAGAAATGTTAGGTAGGGTAATGTGAGAAGAGTAATCAGACAAGGTGCATGGTCTAAAACACCATTCAAGAAGCTACGTGGGTAGCAGAAGAATACCTGGCTACTGATGGGAGACCTGTTTAACACCATATATTATCAATAAATCCTAGTTCTACAAATTGCTGAGGCTACTGCTAATTAAGTTTTATATGCTACGTCCTATGAAACAGAGCTTCATGGGAGCCATCATATCTGCTGATCTGCTTGAGCAATACAACATCTCCCCGAACTTGGTATCACTGATTTAGCCACCAAGAAACATGTACTCTTTCATCTGCTCTGTGGAATAAATAGAAGTATTGAGATTAATGATTAGCATTGTGGGTGATTTCTGGGGGTAACTACAAGATATGATGCCTTTACTTTTAAGTTACTGTTTCTCCTCTCCATGTTCTAAAAAACTTGGTACATAAGTCTTACAGGGTGGTATAATGTAACAGTATCAGAACTAGTCACACCTCCTTTCTCAAACTTCTGGTCATCCTTCTGAAGTAGTTCAACATCCTTTGACAGTGAATCCAACAAAAATAATGAAATAACAAGACAATTAAAACTAGCTTTGCTAGCTGATAATATCTTTTCAGTATTCTAATTTGCAGTTAAAATATTTACTTGTTTTCCCTTCTATAAAGTGTCAAACTATTAAAAACTGTATTTTGAATATATTAGAATTTAAGCTGTTTAATACCACGTAATTTCTACAGAGAAGCAGGATTACATGAATTATTAAATATTATAGTGACAGAAAATATTTCCTAAAAATTACTGGATCTAATGCTAAGGATTAATTATTTGCTGCATTTAAGGAACAAGAAAAATAAGATCCTCCAAATCTCACATCAGGTGTTTTGAGTCTCTTTGCCTTGTAAGTATCCAGGCACCTGAGCAGCAACTAGTAAAAATACTCTGTGGTTTACATTAGAAGAATACTACATCAGGGTAAGAAAATCTGCATGTTCACACAAAACTGCCAAAGCAAATGGGTAATCCATGAAGCATTATCAACACATGGAATGATTAACTTTAGCACACAAATCCTGTCACATTATTTTGTGTGGAAAATAGAAAGACAGATCTAAAAGAAAAAAGACATCCTGTAAGTGTGTCTAGATGCTTCTCTGTTTGTATTTAGCTCTCATTTGCTGCTACCTAGTTTCATTTGTACTCTTAGTGGCTATAAAATGGAACAGATTATTCTTAATAATACATTATTTAAATCTGAAAAGAGATACAAAATGGTGATTGTGTGGCATACAGAGAAATGAGACTCAAATGTGAACAGAGTAAGAACTATTCTTATGCAGTCTGCCACCTAAGACAGGGAATACATAGTCGTTAGATGTATGTATTAAGGGCAAGCAAGACATCGCACAGATTATTCAGTTTACCCACAAGGTAAAATACTCTACAGACACTTTTCATAGGCACCTTACAAGGACTTTAAATTAACAAGCAAGGATTAAAATCCAACACAGGATACATGACTCCAGAGAAATTCAACACAGAGGGCACATATTATTTCTTGCAGTCACTGTTAGGAAAAAGTAGACTGCCCACATCCTTAAACTTTTAACAAAGACCATTTGATAAAATATTTTGAAATTCTATCAGATAGAGGTTTGAGAGTTTTGATGTAGGAAAACTAGCTGATAAGTCATAAAGCTAGTACCACCATATACATCATCTAGCTAGCATTATCAAATATGTCACCCTTACACTAATGTTATTTTCTTCTTGCCTTTTTTTTTTCCTGGAATATCTATGAAATGGTCTGAAAAGAATAAATATTGAGGCAGTAACACTACAATTCAAACTCCCCATGGAACTACTCTTGTCAGGCTTCATTTAAAACAAGCCATCTTCAGAATTAATTCAGAATGATATGAACTTTTGACGAGAAGATATTTACTAGGACTGATTAAGGATTTTGCAAAATGTATATTTAGCTTCCCATTGACATTCAGAGAAGGAAGACAGGGTGAATCAGTTCTAACTATATACCTCTTTTAATTAGGTATCACAGACTGATCCAAATGTCAGGAGTCTGGCATTTCCAGCATTCATATTGTAAATCTGCATATATTGTACTATAAAGGAACATCACTTTAAAGCAAGCCAAGATAAAGCAGAATTAATGATAGACTGGTACTGAAATCATTATTTTGAACTTCTGCCATTGTATGATGCAGAAAAAAACAAACAAGGAGGAAAAAAAATGCTTTAAAACTGACCTGTAAATAGGTAATAACTTCAAAGTTATGTGGTAGATGACTCAAACATCACCTTCTGAGCACATAGCTATTATTTTGCTTTTTGTGCTTCTCAGGTCCATGAGTTGAATCATTTTTTAAAAAAACAGTGGGGGTTTTTCCAGGTATCTTGTTACTTCTGTAGCTTACTGTGTTTTCTTATAATTGCACCTAAGTAATCCATTCCAAGGATGCACACTAGTAACTTTGAATAAAGCACCATCACAACAACAAAAAAGCAACAGTCACTGTGCTCTTCATCCATATAAGCAACAAATGGTAATACATAATGTGTGTGTGTGTGTGTCTACACAGCTATACATCTGCCCTGAAATGACCCTTATTCTGTCATATCTGCACTACAAGCTATATAGCCTGGTTTCTTTCCTTCCTAAAAGGAGGAATTGACCCATAATAGATCAGCAGTGATACATGTGATGGACTAATTCTGCAGTAGCAGCTTATTGAGCAGTCATTATTGGTTGTTATTGTTGAGGAGATTCTGCCCTACAAACAGCATGGGAACAGTAAATCCAACACAAGTTCAGTATCTGAGATAAGATTTTCAATTCTCCCACTTCTCTTCCCTTCTAGAAATTACTATTTTCCTTTCATTCTCCTAGATGGTCTATAGGATTATTTTCACTAGTACAGAACAAGAAACATGGAGTACCTTATAGCTCTTGGTCTACTGTTATTATATTCTGTCAAACAAAGCATTTAGAGAGTAGACTATACACTGTAACATAAAAATTTCCCAACAGAATCATGCTACTAATCAGTACTGCACTATCTTCTTTGGTTCTGTTGGCTGCGTGGCACTATACAACAACAATTTAGTGCTTCACTTGCCACTAGCTTAATTTAGAATCTGTCAGTTTAATTTAGAATTTGTCAGAGAAACTGAAGTTCCAGTGATCCATAGCAAAGTCAGTGGAAAACTGACTCTTCTGAGTTGTCCTCTCCTGGTTTTCCTCTTCAGCAAGACTGCCAAGGTTCCCAGACACATGCCTAACTGAAGTCCATAGAAGAAAACGTTTCTACACTTACCTAATCCCTCCTTCCAAAATAAATGAAATAAACTATGGCAGCTCTGAGAACAATAAAGGAGAAAAATAATTGTAAAAAGAGGGGGAACATTACAAATGTTTTTAAAGTTAGTTTCATCTGGCTTTTCCCTAAACTCTAAAAATTTTCCTGAACATATTTATTCAGGTCTACCAAAAAAAATGCTCATTCAAGCACAAAGAAATCATTTCCAAAATCTATGATCACGCTACAGCTGAAAGTCAGGAAAGATGTCATAATAAGCTAGAAATACAGCAAAAATTTAACAGAAAAAAGGAAAAAGCTAAGATTCTTAACAGATGAATAAAGGGAATATTAGAGCCACTTTGGGTAAAGTTGAAAGGTGATAAAAGCATGTAAACAAGACAATTCTTCCATAATTTTTGGTCTTTTCTACCAAATGCTGGAACCTTATCTTTTTAACTAACTCCTGCTCTACATTGTTCATGGTTCTGCTGTTAAGAAATTATCTTTGACCTTCTTTTATCCCCATTTTAATAAACTGCTTCCTATATTCTAGCCAAATTTCTAAGGTAGACTGAGCTTTTCTTGCCATGTCAGGTGTCTTCTCCAGATACAGTCTGATGGTTTTACTTCCCAAACCTTTCAAACAGAAACGGGAAGCCATTATCTTAATAATTCAACCAGTAATGAAATGGACACAGTTGAACTCACACATTAGAAATTGAGTATTGCCCCCAGGACATTTACGTGAGGTAACCATTTGTACAATATGTAAAACAGCTTCCCAATAGCTGAGATGCTAACTTAAAGACTTCTTCACTGACAAGGAATGTAACTTTATTTTTACAAAAACAATGCTACTGTATATTTTTGTAACAGTTTCATTAAAAAAACCAACTTATCTATAAGAGAAATCAGCTTCTGTTTTGTGACAACATACAAAGCACTTCATCAGCAAGCCAAGGAAGAGATTTGATGTCCTGGAATTTTCATACTGATTATGGCATAAGTATAGCCTGGAGATAAGTAGGAATTTGTGGCTGCATGTGCACAAGCAGTTGGAATGGTTGGCAGCTAAACAGCACACAGACAAACCACATGGTATTTACTCCTAGAATACACGCTTGAATTTAGATTGGCTAGAGGGGAAGCTCCAGATCCTCAAGGGACACTTTTAAGATAAGCAACAGATACTTAATATACCTTGTATCTGATAGCACTATCTTTAAGTTACTAAAAAGCAGAAAAGTAACTAGAAATAATTAGAACCTCTGTATTCCTCAGAATAAAATTTGGGTTTGTGCAGAGGACAGAAATGCCTGAGTCAGGGCTTGCTCTGACAAAGACATCATTGTACCTAGGCGTTAGAGACAAGGCATTCCCCAAAACCCTGTAAAAACAGGGCATAGCTGACCCACCCAGCACCATGAGATGTCACAACACCATGTCCCACAGCAGAATACAGCTACCAGAAACACAGGAAACGCCAGGATGGCCAACAAAGAAAACCCTACAAGCCACACATATGGATGGAGACTATTAAGCCACCCTCCAAACACCACAGTCCATCACTCACAACAAAGTCCCAACCAACACAGGGACGATGATTGAGCTATTCAAGAGCCACAAAGTACTCACCCGTGGACATAGTCAGGAGAAGGGGTAAATAAGCAGCCACCTTTTCAGATTGTTTTTAAATCTGGAAAGATAAGATTGCTACAACAACCTGCAGTCACACTGGAGGTGTGTGGGAGAACCCCAAACTCCTTCCAGACATTAAGTCCCAGACCATGCCTCCATTATACCACTATTTTCACTTGGTTTCCTGTATCCAAACTTCAAGCTGCTATTGACATGTCACTCCAAGAAAATTGTTGTACAAGTAGAACCAAGTTAGAAACTCTGTTGATGCAGAAACCAGGAAAAAAAGCCTAATTTTCCCTAGCACTATAGGGCCAACACAGCTATGGGAACATGAGAGTAATTTCTTTCTGGTTTGTGCATCAACTGAATTATTAACTAGACTCCAATTGTAAAACACTGATCTGTAGGAATGACACTTCAATAGCAGCTTAACTACATTTCTAATGCTCTTCTCATAACTTGTATTTTCTGCTTCCACAAACATACAATGAACAATATAAATTTCTCTATTATAACTTACAGAAAAGACATTGACAAATACTTTCTAGGAAGCTCTCCTTGCAGTATTTAAAGCTCAGAATACAGTATATAGATTTCAACTAAGTTCACTGAAATCTGTAGGAATCTTTGAAGCTGAAAGAGTCCTTAGGAGGAACAGTCATCTAACACCTATAGAGCTTCTCCTCTCAGTGCTTTCTTGATCCTGAGAATGTATCATTACATGCTTCCAGTATTATTCTGCCAATTTTTATGCTATAAGCAACATCTTGTTTCTCACTGCATCAGGGAAGGGGGGGGGACAGCATTCATTCAATCTCAGCTATTCCTTTCTTCTACCATTATCACCTCCCTCCTGTTGCTGCTCATTGATATACTACTTACATTCTTGAAAGCACAAACGACTCAACAGTGTTTTTTTCTTTTCTTTCGGCTGCTAACGTACGCTTCATTTCAAATGGATACAGAATACAGGCTGATCTAGTTACCACAGCTTTGTACTGGTTTTGAACATGTACATAGTCATTTGTGTTTACAGAAAATACTCAAATCCCACCATTCAAATTGACTGCAAATGGTTAGAGAGATGGCTGAAGCAAAGGGGAGGAAGACAAAGGCGAAAAACGTAAAAGAGAGCCCAGACACAGGCTAACTAAACTGCAGTTTCTTCTTTGTGAATGTAATTCTCCCAATATTTGCTCAACTTAATGTACTGGTGAAGCAAATGCTGTTGGGTGTTTTTTGGATTTGTTTTATTTTAATTTCTCACCTTAAATGCTTGAGCAGATCATTGGAACCATTTAAAAGTAATTTACTCTTCCTAAACATACTATTTGTTTCCTTTGTGCATTTTGTTCAAGGCCTTTATTGTCTTGTTAAATCTTCACTTCCATTTCCAGTTAACAGCATTTTGGTATTACTTAGAGGTGCTGTAATTTTTTTAAACAGACATTATTTGGAAAGCCCACAATAGAGGAAATTAAAATGACTGAATTCAGCAACTGTACTTCGTAATGTTCACTATTCCATGACTCTAAGAACATACACTGCAAAGCTTTTATTGCATTGCCGTGACTGAATTTTATTTATTGGCTTTGGGAAATAGAAGCTTTTCCGTTCTCTCACACCTATAAGCAAATTCTGAGCACCAAGGTTAGTTCATTTAAACAGAGAGCTCTGCTTTACATATAAGCTCAACACTGAAATGTTGTCATGCAGTATCAAAGCCTGAAATTCCACCTCTCTACCTGATGCAAGAGAGCCCTAGGCATTTTGAGGCACTCATTTGTTGGCAGTCAGACTGTCATTCAGAATTTAAAAGCCTTTGGGCAGGAGCATGACAGAAGAAAGAGCTCTTAAGAGAAAAAAGCATATACAGGTAACACAGTATGAACTGCTGACAGTTAAAAAGTACATGTGCTGCTTCATGACATTGCATGAATTATTGTTATTGAGCCACTTTCATACAAGGACATTTGGGGTTACAACATAAAGAGCTAGTCTCTTTACCAGACATCTGGGATTTCACTCTTATGGCATTCTATTCATGTTTTACTCAGGACAAGTTGCCAGAAAACACAAGTCTGCTCCGTTATACATTTAGAAAGTACTCTGCCCTCCACTTTTACAGGAATTCCTTGCTTTTCCTCCTCAGTCCTTAAATGGATTCTTCTTTCTCCTTCCCATTCAAAAACCATGCATGGCTGAAGTCAATCACAGCATAAAGCTGCTCAGCTTTAAATGCTGGTGTTTTATTTTCTTACGGCAGTCAGTTGCGCTCAGTGTCCAACTCTCCTTCCTTTGAATATTCCAGACCTCCTCATTCTGTAACATCTAGTGGATGCTGGACTATTTTTTCTTTTTTTTTTTTAGCTCTCTTGTAGTCCAATTGTTCTAAAAGATGGTTCATTACCTTCATATAAAATGTCTCACTCAGTGACCATGGTCTAGACACACTCAGCTGAGTGAATGCAGCAGGTTCTTGAGCCAAGGATATGCAGGGAGCTTTGAAAGGATCAGTAAGAATGTTTTCTTCTGAATCTTTTCTAATCCTGCCCCCCGCATAGTTAATAAGCAAAGTATACGTGCAGCAAGTAGTCAATATTCCAAAATTTGTCCAACAATATGTACTTCATGCATATTTGTATTACATTAGTTACTCTTGATCCAAACCCCACTGAATCAGTGGAAAGGCTCCCTTCAAAATCAGTGGGAGTTGGGCCTAGGAATTAGCTCTAGTCTCCAGTGAAATGCCACCTACAAAAGATAAAAGAGGAAGTATAATTTACTTGGAATAGCTTACTGAAATCACAATTTACTTCATGGCCCTTTGTAAGTATGGAGGATTTTCAGCTTCAAGATGTGGGGTTCATTGTACCACAAATGCAGCACGATTAATGGCTTTTCAGAACCCTTTCACCTCAGACGATAACTTAGGAGGTCTCCATGGGGACTCTTTGTCTGTATCTAGTCTTATAAAGGTCTTGAACTCTGAAGGAATATAATGTTGTTCATATTCTCATTTGGTTTATGATTCTACTGTTTAGTCCCCAAATTTCACCTTAAGTTAAACAACCCTCAAGCCCACCAGGACAAGTACAAAAAGCTAGATGATACAAAGAAAAAAAATTTTAATGCTATCACCGATAGTCTTTTATACTCGGTGGCTGCTTCACAGATACCTTAATCTCTTTCACACTTTTGCCACTGGAAATGATCATTGCTGTTGTAGCCAGAACCAGAAGATTTGTTTTATCAATCCCAATTTACCTAACAGATTTACCCATCTCAATGTTAAATTCACACCTGCAAACACTGTTATTGACTTTTTAGCAAAGCATTTAGTATGTAAATATTATTGTCTATAATATAATAAACAATACTCTTTTTTCCTGTCTGTGACAGAGGCTTCAAGCTAAAGCTGTAAATATTTGCCTTTCTGGGAGTTCTCTTACACACTAGTTCCTTCATTAAGATCTTGCGTTCAAAGCTTTTAAGAACCATGCCAGTGTTGCTGTCTCAGAGGTTAGCTATGCTTTTCCCCAGTAAGTCTGAGAACCTTTCACATGTGTTTTTAGTGATAATATCTGTTCCCCTTTCTGTCATCTAGTCACAGAACTTGCTTGCAATTTCTGAAACAAAAGTTTGCACATAAGCTGCTGAGGCCAAACTGCATACTGAATCCTTTATTTGTTATTTACAACATTCTCTCTCACATAAACAGGACTGTAACTAATTCCAGGATTTATCTGAGGAGTCTCTAAGAACTGATACAAGATTTAAACTAATTTAGCAAACACTACACCCACCTTTAATAAAGTATGAAATCTGAACACAAGCTTTGCTGCTTCACTGATCTGTGATTCATCCATCAAATATCCATTTGGGTAAGACAACATCTAGGTGTACACATGTAATCCTGTTTAGCCTTTTGACAAAGAAACTTATGAGAAAGTCATTTTATTAGAGTTCTTTTGATTTGAAGACCTGTTTTGAATCAATTTCTTCTTCACCGATCCCACAAAAAGACAGCAAGTTTTGTTGGTCCCCAACGCAACATAGAAAATACTGATGTCATTTAACACACAGCCTGGAACACAACTGTGGAAGCTAAGGAAAACTGTCAATGAGAATGGGAAGAGCTGGGGAATCATGCCCATCACGGAGACTCAATTCCGCTGCAACTGAAAATGGGAAAATTGGGCAAATAATTAGGTTGAATAATGTCTTGGGAAAACATAAAAGACAACTCACCAGAGAAGCAGAAAGTGAAACTAGAATGGTTTTTGGCTCATTTCAGGTTTCCAGTTCTGGGCCTGAAGCTGCTTAGGTTCAGTCCCAGTTAAATCAACATCAGACTAATATAAGTTGGGTAACATGGTTTGATAAATCAGCCCACATTACGAAACATGAGAGAAATATAAGTATCACATGGTGAAAGCAGGTTTACAAAAAGGGACTTGGGCCAGGAAGGCAGATTGTGTTTAGGAAGCAGGAAAAAGAACCGATATGAGCACCTCTGAGATTTCGGTGCTGCAGCTGGTAGTCAGAGCAGGACTGGCTAGAAATTCTGGCATTGCACTCCCAAGGAAGGTGTCCAGAAACACTACAACCAGAGCTTGGCAGTTGCAGGATAGCCTGGTTTCCCAGGCTGTGAACTAGACAAAGCTGAGTTTTGTTTATTCCCTTCTTCAGATCTTGTGTCCCACTCTCGGGAGGTTAGCTGCCCAGGCTCAAGGCTAACTTTCATAATGCAGCCATCCAGCCTTGAACCACTGAGCTGAGATGCCTCCTGACCTCCTTTTTCCCAGGAGGTGCTTCTAAGGTCAGGGTCTTGCCACTGGTCTCTGAGCTATGCTGCAGGTACACCTGTGCATCTTGCACCACCCTGATTCTGATTCTGGTCCTGACCTGCTGACTTGATTTTCTGGCTTGATATAGGATCTAGCTCATCATTAGGGATTGGCCTTGACAGCCAGACTGTTGGCTGAGTTTAGCAACCATCAGCAGACCTGTCCTACTTGCTCTGGAACTGGGGACATACACCCGTTTTGGTAAGGCCACTGTCTGCCTGGTTTGCTGTGATTCTCAGCTCCAGGTTCACCTTCTCCTATGGATCAGAATGCCCTTGTTGTTCCTGACAGAGCAGACTGACCAAATTAGTATTTCTTTTTCCTCTGGCTGTTGAACTACCTCACTACTCCAAGTTCCAGTCAAAGGAAAAGAGATCCCCTGCTTGCTTACTGAATAGAAAAAAGAAACCCAAAATAAGAAAATGAATATTGCTCTAGACAAGCTAAAACTCTCTGAATCAAAACAAGTAGAAAATGCACAACTTCAATTTTTTTCCTGATCAGGGGAAGCTTGCACTGTGCAGTTGTTACCTACATTTTACTGTATGTCATGATGTAAGACTGCAACCAACAGTGATTCAAAACCTAGACAGTCTTGAAGCTCTTAGTAATGTGTAATAAGAAGAAAACAAATGTAGAATATATCGGTTCCTGCATGCTCCTACATTCTTTTTAAAGTTAAGGGGAAACAGTTTTTTCTTCTTAATCTTGGAATGTTAAACGAGTTGACAAAAAAATGATCCTTGAAAGGTTTTAAATTGCTAAACAAAAGGCTGTATTATTTAACACTACTGGGAACAAATGCTTGGTCCTCTCTCAAATAGGGTGGGGCTATCTGGTGACTATTAGAGGGAATCTGAAGAGAACCCAGAGCTTGAGTAGCTGAGAAAAAGGGAAACTTACTAATTAAAATACTTGGGTTTGTGCAATTTACAGTCCTTAGTAAAGTTCTATATATCATGTAATAAACTGCCATTCAAACCAGATCTGTGATCCACATAAGCTAGCATTCAGGATCTTAGAGTGACCAACAAAGTTGTTTCAGCAAGAACTGCAAAAATCATGTAGTAATCCACAGTAAGACTAGTAGAGTTTGGCATTATTCACAGCCAATGAAGCCAATGGTACTATGTTCTTTGACGTCAGAGATTTCTTACAGAATACTCATTAAGATTAAGAAGGTAAAGTCTCAGAATATCAATTAACAATACTGGAAAATACAATAAAACAAAATCCTCCAATCCCCAAAGAAAACATAACTAATTTCTGTCACAGAATTTGAAACTAAATTTTACTATTGTACCTCACCAATTTGTGTCCTATAATGAGATGCAAGATTAATAATGTTGTCCACAAGGTGGCACTTAGAATCCTTGTGAAATCAAAATGTAGAAGGTCCACACACACAAAAAGTTAATTTCTCACACCTAGACACAAAGTTTGTATTGCTCTTCTTTTCAAATTAGCCTCTACTACATGAGTAACAATTACTGCTATTTTATTATTGGTAATATGTTCTTAAAATTTATGAGTCAATCCAAAGATTTCTTTTGGTTTGGGAGGTATTTTAACCTGAAATAAAGTGTTATACAAAGCTGAAATGAAGGAAAAACTCTCCAACTGATTTTTCTTGCATCATCTGCTCGCCTTGTCTGGAGACCAGGTGGACTTCATTTATCAATCATTGATAAGTATTTTAATCTAAATCCTGCTGTCTTTCCTCAAAAGGAATCCTCTTTGACTTCAAAGTTGACATCAACTGGAAATTTGCCAAGTCACAGGAGTCAGCCTCTCCATGGGTTTGATAAGGCAGAATTATGTCAATTCCATGGTCTTCACAATCCAAAATTTACTAACAAATTAAAATGACTTCTGGTTTTAAGGGTATCAAACAGAAGTATATATTCTGTTTTTTTTCTACTTGCTTGTATTTTTGTGTATAATTAAATCACTCCCACTGAGTCTGTGGAAATGAGTAGATAAAGATCAAATTACAGAGCACCCGAGAAAATTTTATGTACACAAATCTTTGGGACCAGATGGGATACAACCAAAGGTGCCAGTGGAGTTGGATGACATCACAGTGAGTTCATGACGGTTGGTGGCAATGCCCAATGACTGGAAAAAGGAAATGCCACGTCCATCTTCATTACGAGCAAGAAGGAGGACCTGAGACTCAGTTGCACATTGGTCATCTTTCCTGGTTTCAGCTGGGATAGAGTTAACTTTCTTTCAAGTAGCTGGTATAGTATTATGTCTTGGATTCAGTATGAGAATGTTGATAACACACTGATGTTTTCTGTTGTTGCTAAGTAGTGTTTATGCTAAGTAGTGTTTATACTAAGTCAAGGGTTTTTCAGCTTCTCGTGCCCAGCCAGCAAGAAGGCTGGAGGGGCACAAGAAGTTGGGAGGGGACACAGCCAGGACAGCTGACCCAAAGTGGCCAAAGGGATATTCTGTATGATATGACATCATGCTCAGTATATAAACCAGGGGAAAGCTGGCTGGGGGCCACTGCCTCGGCTGGGCATCAGTCAGCAGGTGGTGAGCAATTGCATTGTGCATCGCTTGTATATTCCAATCCTTTTATTATTATTATTATTGTAATTTTATTTTTGTTATCATTATCATTATTAGTTTCTTCTTTTCTGTTCTACTAAACTGTTCTTATCTCAACCCACGAGTTTTACTTTTTTTTCCCCCGATTGTCTCCCCCATCCCACTGGTTGGGGGGGGAGCGAGTGAGCGGCTGCGTGGTTCTTAGTTGCTGGCTGGGGTTAAGCCACAACATCACCCTAATCCCAGCCCTCAGAAAGACTGCAGAGCCAATCCTTCTGGAAGTCATTTCCAAGCACACAAATACAAGGCATTTACTTTAAGAATGTTTTTGAAGAGAAAGCATTAAAAGTTTCTGAATGTGTCAAAGATAAACCTTTCTCCTCTTCTTTTTCCTATTTTCCTTACCCAAGTCCCTCTTCTACCTTTGCCTCTTCCAAAAGAAGGAAAGTGAAAATACCACAAAATGATACAAAGAAACGTGAAACCACAAAAGAGGAATGATTATCAAAATAAAACAATACCAGTTTTCAACTGTTTCCACTGGACATCTTGTAAGATGATCTGGATCACTTCCTTTTCGTATTTTCCGTTCGAAGTTGCACCACCAACTAGCAATGGTTCTTTCTTTTCTCTTATTAATTCCATTTATATCTCTGTTAGTTTTACGAGACCCAGTCATTGTAGACCAAGCAGTAAACTTGATTAAAACTGGCTAGATGTAGACATCTATATTTATACCTTCAAGAATTAAGGTTTCATTTATGCACTACTATTAAAAGCCACACCATCTTTAAACTAAAACAAACATAAAGCAAATATGCTTTTATTCTTCCAATACCAGATTTCTTTTTCTAAAGAAAGCCTTGAGCATCTTTTTCAAAGTCAAATTTGTATCATGGACATGTCACAGAAATTAAAAAACTACTTTAAAACAATAAACTCAAAATTTTAAATGGTAAAAAAGGCCAAGGATATTTGGCAAGAATAGCTCATTGCTCATTTTCTCCAGATGAATATTTATGTCTAACAACTCCTAGCTCTTTTATAACCAAGCAACACTGTAAAAATAAAGTCAGGTGTTTTTTTTTTCCCTAAGTAATGGCTACGTAAGTATATAGCTGAGAAAGAAAATTATAAACTTAGAAGTATGTCCCTTTATACCACTAGTACTACTCTATTCACTCAGAACTGTACCCCACAGATGATCTATACCCCTCCCTTCATTTGCATGTGCAACTTAACATTAGTGTATTCTGTTTCTAATGGCTCAAATTCACAGCAAGTAGTGAATATAACTCCACATACCTCCAACACACACAAATTCAAAGAAGTAAATCAGAAAAATGAATGAGGAGCAATAAGGTTAGTTAATGAAAAAGCAAACCCAAACATTAGAATATATACTTGACACAGAGTTTCAAGCCCTGTTTGAGCAATTTGAATCTTCTAAGTTTCTCACTATTATGATGTGAGATGCACAATACTGAGGAGAGAATATTAAAAAACAATTTTGACATACAAATGACGATCATCTCAGATCAGGCACTTTAACCTAGGTAAAAACTGTAGGATAAAATTTAACATGAACATTAGTAAAATCAGATCTCAACAGAATTCTACACCAGAATGGGTAAAGTACTTAGCTACAACAAAATTGTGCAGCTCTATCTATGGGGCTCTATGGCAATGCATGTCACATGCATATGTGACACACTCCAGAAGATATTAGCTTATCCACAAAGTCATTTATGATATTGGACTGGAGGGGCTAAATAAGTCATTAAACACATGCGGTATTGCTTTAGTTTAGTGTTTATGTTCTAGGCTCCCCCTTCAGAACTTGTAAAAGGAAGCTTGGATAAAGAGGGCATCACAAGAGATACTGACTATGAAAGTCCCAAATTTACTAATTTCACTCAACTGGAACTCACAGAAGTGCCACACATGTAATCCTTTCCCTCTACACAGGAGGTACATTAGATTAGTAACAAGAAAGCATGTATTGCTTTGGCATCTGAAAGCTTTGGCTCCTCATCTTTCAGAACTACAGTTTGCGTTAGTGGACTTACATTCCTTTCCCACAGAGACAGTTTCTGACACTTCCACCTCAACTCCTGTTTCTTGCCTTTGATACATCTCTCTCCTCTCCACTAGGGAAGAGCCTAGTTTTGGGGGAGCTTTTTCCCCCCAAGCCTAAGCAAGGCTGCCTAGAGATTGGCTAGATGGCTCTCTCCTCAACATGTGAAGAAGCTGAGGATAACAATACTGGTTTTCTCTGGCTGCTGTGAAAATGTTTGACCTTCACGTATGAACTTACAGATTTAACTCCTACAGTTAGATGAAGATTATTCCTTTCATTGCTATCTGTGACAGGTATTACATGAGACACCAATGAAGATTTTATGACTGCTCAAGAGTAATAGCTAGCATATGCCAGTACATCCCCTCTCCTGGTGGGATTCCCACCAAATATACACCTCATTCACCGGAGCCATTTGTCAATGAGAAGAATGATACAGATTTCCAGGAATTTATATCAGCTTTGCTGATCCATGAGGGAACGAAAATGTACGTGCTTCATAGCATTCTAATAGAACAGCAAGCAAATTACACCACACAGCCAGCTTTTTAAGCATTTTACTGTGTGAGGTACTTAACGTGTACAAACAAAAGTGCAAGGTTCAGTGGTGCATGTCCTGCAGCGGAAACAAAATAAACAGGGTGTTCAACAGTGAGGAACCATGCCTATACTTGTAGAGCAAGAGATACCTTGAGAAAACTTCCAAAGGCAGAGCACAACAAAGATAGTGTAGCCTGCTTGTCTGTCTTTAACATCTCTCGTGTCTTCAAAGTTGCAGCCTAACCCTCATTTGCTTTACAAATCAAAGGAGCAATGTTGAGAATTTACATCCAACCACAGGATAACAAACAGCATTCTAATGGCTCTCACTTGATTTGTGGTTAGCTATAACCATAATTTTTACCCCAACATTTGATCCTACTTTGGCTTTCAAATATTTCCTGCTGTCCACAGACCTAATGCTCACAAATCTTTGATGCTATTTACAGCCCTTCACAAATAGATTGCGGTCATATCCAGATGCTGCCCACTTAATTAATCACAGATTTTCTACCTGCACAATAGCTGTTTTCATTACCTATCTATGCTTTATGTTGAACTTCATTTTGTCAGATACATTTCAGAGAGCAAGAAGAAACAAACGATTCATTTTTGACAGCTTTAAGAATCCAGATGACATTTATAGTATCTAGATATGCACCAGTTTAATGAAAAAAAGCTACTTACTTAAAGACATATAAAGACTCTTTCACTAAGACATTCAATGGTTTCTTGCTGGCTAGAGAATTACCTGAGAGAAAAAAGGTTTTATTCTTGTTACAGTGGAAAAAGTAAAGCTATCCAGGAAAAGTAATCATGAAAAGATGGTCTTAAAGATATCAACTAGTAAAAGCTAATAAAAGGTGATTAAAAATATAAAGCATGCATCTCACACTGATACCTCTGACAGCAAAACAATTTCTCTCACATTGTTTTTGTTCTAAGGAAATATACTATAAATGGGACTTGTAGGTCTCCCCATACACAGAACCAATTTAAGGTTTATGAAATCAAGCTAATCACCAGCAATCCCACAGCAATAAAGAGCAGAACTCAAAACAGACTGTTGCTGGCTATTGCCTTATCAAAGTAAAGATAGCTATTCAACTTTGAGACCTCTACTCTACAAACAGCTTATTAAAGAAGTTTGTTACTCAAGTGTTTTGAAGTGGCCGAGTTAGTAGTGTTTAAGAGTGCAGGAGATTAAGATGTGTCACCATAATATATACATTCCACTGGAAAACATGTATTGAGGGCAAGTGCAAGGCTTATAGGGCTTTTTCTTCATTTGATCGTATACAATTCAGTCAGCAGCACTCATTTCTGCCTGGGTTAGAAGAAATCTGTCTTAATCATTCAGAAGCCTCTAGGCGCTGAATCCAACCACAAGCACGTGACCATAATATAGGAGACAACTAGTTTTACCACACCTGGACCCTAGGGTCAGTCTGTTCACATACGTATCTGCTGCTAGAGCATTCAGAAGCACATCTAGGGTCCTGGGGCTTCACTTTTGTGTCTTCACACTTTCAAGTGGATCAAACTGCTCACATTCATTAAGGATGAGAATACTATGATACAAAAAACAACCAAAAAGTACCTGAAATTGAAAGTTTGACTATTTTTTTCATCTGAACATTACCTCTGCAACTAGAAGGTCCATATCCAAAAAAGTTCCAATGCTCAAGAGGTACAATAGGTTCAAATGGCATGTGCATCTCTATAATGCACTAATTGTTTTTTCACTTCAGGACACTTAAAACCACAAGGACAGTAAAGTTGCTTTAGTCTGAGACCAGACTAAATCTAACCTGAAATAAATATTCCAAATCACATATAATGAAGCACTCATGCCTGCTTGAATAGAGTGATCTGCTGCAAATGTGCCAAATTACTTGATATCACAGAGCCAGCAAGCGTAAGCAAACTTTATGCTTCTATTTCAACGCAACCAGGAAAGCAGAAAACCATTTCAATATCTAAGGTCAGATACCAACTCCACACATTACAGCTCTTGAAGAAGGTTATCTTTTTTCCTGGAATCTGTACACAAAGACGAAGTGTATGTTTATAATGTGGATCATAAGGCTAAGGCCTTCAAAAATGCAGACAGGGCTTCATGTACAGATGTACCAAACCCACTAACAGTGCAGTCTGAAAATTCATGAAACAGTTCTTAAAATCTAGCCTAATTTGACCTTGCTGGCAATGACAAGAAACAGTTAAATAAAATAATACAATTTATATCACTGATGTTAACTCTAAGCCTTTTCAAAACACCTCTTATCTAAGTGGCTAAAGCTAATGCATGTCAGTACCACCCTGATCATATCTCGGTATTATTGTTGGCAAGTAGTACTATGCCCATTTCAGGATTAAATGAAGGGTCTCCAGAATTCTCTTCAAAAGCTTGATATTTCAGAAAACAAGTGTAAAACACAATATAACCCATCCAAAGATATGGTTGTTTTCCCAATATATCTACTCCTTACTGGCCTCAAAAGATTGCATTTTAAGTTTTCTCCTGAACTCTTACAATACCTACCATTATTACATTCTAGTTCATGAATGTCATAAAAAGCATAAACAAACAGTAATAATATTTGAAGATAACATCAGGAAGAGAGCTGAAGAACACAAATAGTCTCAGTGGTGACTTAAGTTTAGAATAGCCTCCTGAGCATTTACAGGCAAACATTCGCCTCTACCCGCACAGCAGTGAGAGTCTCTGCTTCCACAGTAAGTATTTACTTGTTTGAAGAAAGGTTCTATGGCCTAATGATCTCTATGATGCTGGTTTTATCCTGCCATGTAGGAACAGGAGACAGAAAAATGGACTGGTAGATTTCCTGTTTGAATGGTGGAAAAATACAGTCTGTTCCTTCTAAAAAATCAGAAGTGGCAGAGCAGCAACTCCACAATGCAGCAGACATTGTCAATGTCACAGTCAGGAGTGGAATCCTCCATTCAATACAGTTCTATTTTCTTTCTATTTTATATCCTTGGTGCTGAACAGCTACATAGTATCATCCCAATTAACATCCATTTATACCACATGGGTGATTTTGCACAAGCACGAATGCTTTCTCTTTCTGAAGAAACTATATACTACATGGAGCTGTAACTGAAATACTTGAAAAAAAATCTTTCAAACTTACAGGGTCAAGTTTTCCACTTTTTAATAAACAAAACAAAATAGATTTTATCCTTGCAAAGCTCTATGTGAGCTTGCAGTCCTGAAATACTAAAATTCTGCCTGTCCTATAGAAAATAACAGCTCTTAAAGCATTTAAAATAAAGGGGGAGGGGGGGCAATTTATGGCAAATCCCCTGCAAGAGAAGTGGAATCTAAATGCTCTGTTCCTTTACATACTCCTGTTGACCAGAATTTAGGAAAGGAGGCAGTATACCCTAGCTCTGTTACACAAGTTAACTACAAAGCCCATCTAATATTCAGCCATCTGGATTTCTGGCTCTACATCAGTGCTGTAGGGGAAGGAGATGTGTGAATCCAAAAGGGAGGAGACAACAAGAGCAGGGGATGTGATGGCATAAAACAGCCCTTTCCAAGTCTGTGTCTGCATCACAAGTAGCAGAAACAGGAACATCCATTTCCTATGAATGCAAGCAATACCTGAGAAAATTTCTTTGTGGAAGACTCCACACAGCTGCAGATCACTTCTCTTTAGGATCTTGTGTGGCCCTGAGCATTTGTCAGACTTTTTAGACTGACCTTGAAAAAGATGATCCTTTGCTCTTCAGCCAGCGAGGACTGGATTTAACTAGTGCTTGTTTCTTAACATGGTGTTACTGTAAGGTTTGTGCCAAAGTACTACGCTGAGATTCAAAGAAGCAAACTTCAGAAATATCCCATCTGATAAAAAGAAAAAAATAGAATTTACTATCATGTGAAACATAGTCTTTCCAGGAACTGTTTCTTACTTATCTGCATAAGCTCTTCCTTGATCATCTTGCAACCAAGATGCTACAGGTCTGCAATAGATTCCCTTGGCTCACATCCTTCACTCATGTTGTTTTACTGTTTCTGGGTTGAAAAGAGTTTAGTCCAAATAACTTCTTGTCTATACAGTATATTAAAACATTGTTTTAAATACACCTGGTTTGTACTGCAGTGAGAATTTTCCTCACCTACATGTGAGAAATTATTTGCAGAGCTTAATTTCCTTTTTACAACGTGATTTTGTGGTAACAGACATGGGATGAAAAAGTAGTAATGCACTATCCCTACTTGTAGAACTCACGTTTGAAGATGGACAGAATATATTTCTGGAAAAACACTTAACTAAAACTATCCATCTTTCTATACCAATGAATATAATTATATAAAATAATAGTGATATAGAATACCATAATTTTAGACAAAAAACAGCCCTCCTTTTGACTTGTTTTAATAGACTGCTTATATGGGACTAATCAGTTTACATCATTACACGTTTTTCATGCTCAAACCCTATCAAATAATGCAACTAATGTTTTGAGTGACATTTCTGCAGCCAGAAACCACGTGGCCTAGTTTCAGCTGGGATAGAGTTAATTTTCTTCCTAGTAGCTGGTATAGTGTTATGTCTTGGATTTAGTATGAGAATAAGGTTGATAACACACTGATGCTTTCAGTTGTTGCTAAAGTAATGTTTATACTAAGTCAAGGATTTTTCAGCTTCTGATGCCCAGCCAGCAAGAAGGCTGGAGGGGCACAAGAAGTTGGGAGGGGACACAGCCAGGACAGCTGACCCAAACTGACCAAAGGGGTATTCCATACCATGTGACGTCATGCCCAGTATATAAACTGGGGGGAGTTGGTCTGGGGGTGTGAATTGCTGCTCAGGAACTAACTGGGCATTGGTTGGCGAGTGGTGAGCAACTGCATTGTGCATCACTTGTTTTGTATATTCAAATAATTTTATTATTATTATTATTATTGTTGTTGTTGTTATTATTATCACTATTATTTTCTTCCTTTCTGTTCTGTTCAACTGTTCTTATCTCAACCCACGAGTTTCACTGCCCCTGCCCTGGCCAATTCTCTCCCCCATCCCGCTGGGTGGGGACGAAGCGAGTGAGCGGCTGCATGGTGCTTATTTGCTGGCTGGGGTTAAACCACGACACCAGGGAATTTGGTTGTTCACAATTTATCCGTTCTCCTCTCTGATAAAGTCCAGTTTTTAGGATGCTGATTTTCCTCAAACTCAGAGTTGTAGACCAAAATCCCTTTTCTAGGCTCCTAAACCTATTCAGCCAACAGTGAAGCAGTTTCTCATAGAAAATGAAAACTTAAGAATGGTCTTTCTACAGATAATGACACTGAACATGCCAAGTTCCTTTCTCAGTTACGTCTCTTACATGACTTCATGGGGTTTGCATAGGGGTTAGATTTAGAAGCTTGAATTACAAAAGAGTTATTTTTGAAACCTAAGGATTTTTTTAAGCTGCTACTTAACTAAGCTGTTTTAAATATCTCAAAACAGACACGAAAAGGTAAGAAATACTAGAATTCACTGTGAGGAGACCTCTCTATCACTAAAAATCTAGAATAGCTGCTTCCAAACCACAGAACACCTGTTTGGAGAGAAAAGACAGCCAACACTTTCAGCGTCCTGGACAATACAGACAACATACAAGTCTTCCACAACTGTTACTAAGTTCTTGAACAACCTTAACCAGAGTTGCAAAGTAGACTGCTGTCCTGACACTCTATTGTTTTCCCTTGTTGGGGAAACTCAAGGGCTGGGAAATGTAACCAATACTTCCTTTACAAGTAGAATTTGGACACAGGGAAGAAAATGCCCTCTTGTCAGCTTGTATAAAGTTACAGGAAGGTCCTGATTTGAACAAAAAGACTTTCCTTAATGATGTAAGAGAAGATAATCCATAGTAAAGCAAGGTGCAGGTCTTAATTGAGCTTTACTTGGTCTCTTTTTACTCTTCACCACACCAGTGGTCTTCAAAACAAAATAAAACGTGACAGCCAAATTAGACATGCAGCAGTGAAATACAGCTTATTAACTCATTCTCATAGGCTCATCATTCCAAGATGCAATTTTTTATGTTATGAAGGAAATTAACTAGTCCTTGCCTCCTGAACTACATAAATATAGAGTATTATTAAGTCTAGAAGATACTGTGAATGGTTTCCACTGACCATATGGTACAGAACTGGAACTATTTATACTAGCAACAGTCTTGACACTTTCAACGGAGTTTTTAATTGCCTTCAAAATTTTTCAACATTTTCATATATTCTAGCACAGTTTCTTGATATTTGAAGGATCAAGACTTACGATCAGGTACAAGCAAAAAGGTGTATTTAGTTATCTTGATATATTTCAATGCTACAAACTTTAAAATATTTTTATTTCTGTTAATCAGAGAGATAATGTGCAAAACATCAGTGACAAGGTCCCTAAGTAATGGAAAACTGTATGCATTTCTTTGTTTTGATTGGCATACAAATAAGGAAAAAAAATGGGGCCTAATGCCTGCCTCAGAAAAATATGTTCAACTTCACCATCGTGTCAATAATTACTTCATCCTTAACTTGCACTAGAAGTTCCTGGTTCTTAGTATTTTCTTGCTAATGTGAAGATACTCAGGTTAGCAAAAAAGTCCGAGTATGAAGAGCTTCAGGAGAATCTCAAGGCAGTGAATGATCAGGCCCTTTGTATGATTAGATTCAATGGCCAAAACTCTTCAGCTATAGTACAAGAACACAGAAACGTAATAAAGTCATGCCAAGTCAGATCAAAAGTCCATTATTCAAAGGCATCAACAACGGATGCAGATATATGCTATTTTGACAGTGTATTTTTCCAGGCTGTATTTTTTATTTGAGGCACAAAGACTTCCTAAGTCAGATATAATGTCTTTCATATCATTTAGTAGTCTTTTACTGAATATGCTTAGCTTAGTTCCTAAATTTTAGCATCTCTAATTCCTATGCCAATTGAGTTCCACTGTTTAACTACAGGCCACATCATTTTATTTTGAGACTAACACTAGGTAATTTCTGCCAATGCCTTCTAGTTCTTGTATTGAGAAAGACAATGGCAATCATTTCTTCTTCACATTCTCCATGAACTCTCAAGTTTTATATGGACTTCACTCAATCATTACCCAAGTTATTTTTTTTCCAGATGGAAATGTTCAGCCTATTGAATTGCTGCTCATGCTATTCCATTCCCATGTCATCTCTGTTGGCTTAGCTGCACCTACTGTTAGTTCTAAATGGTCCTATTTGAGGTGGGGAGCCCACACATTTGAGATGCACATGCACCATGTGTATGTTTTTCTGTCTATACATACTTATACATAGAACCACACACAGAACAACCTATTCTGTTTTCCATTGATTTCCTAATTGCTAACTTCTGATTTGCTTTTTTACATTTTACAATGAGCTGACATTTTCATAAAAACATCTGTGTAAGTCCGAATGTTTTCTTCTGAATGGCAAACTAGTTCACTATCATCATGGTTCTTTTAATTGGGGCTACCTTTTCTTCAGTGGATGACTTGTCTTTAACTGTGCTGAACAGTATAAGCCTAAGCTAAGACATTGCTAAAAACTACTATTTTTTTCTACTAAGAAGCCTTAGAACTGTATGTTCTAATACTTGGGGTTTATCTCTTAACCAGTTTCTTATCTATGGTATGACCTTTCTTCTTACCACATCACAAACTAATTTATTTAAGGGCCTTTATTGAGGGAACTTGCACAAAAGCTGTGGAAATCCAAGTAAGATCTTCCTTGCCCCGTTATGTTGATATACCCATTCAAAGAGCTTCAATAGATTAGGTGAGCTTGATTCCCCTTTAAAAAGTAAAGCAAGCAGTAACATTCATTACATGTGAAGTGAGATTCTCAAGCACAAGGTCTTATGAAGTACAAATTATGACATAGTATTAATTTATATATGAGAGGATTACTAACACTTCAAAACAGTTTCTGAACATTACAGAAATTTGGGAAAATTCACATTTAAATTGGAATTCAAAGTTTGGGGTTTTTTCCTACTCTGTTGTGTTTATTTCAATACATTAATTATCTTCCTCTTCCAATCTCATTCTTTGAATACAGCTTCCTTTAGTGCTTATGCAGAAGGCTGTTACATCTAATAGCATTTAAAAATCTAATTGTTTTTAAGATATGCTGTTAGGAATGTACATTTTTCAAAAGTTCAATCCTGTTTTAAATATCATTATAAGCTCTGCTCAGACAGAGCCACAACCACATTCACAGTGTTTTCTCAGGGTGGAACTCATTAAAGGTTTGGTTAATTTTGGCATGCTAAGCAGAAGTCTGATATACCTGCAAATGAATGCAACTGCACCACTTTCACAATTGATCCAATTATTTATGAGGTCAGCCCACTGCTGTCCCCCATAGTGTTACTGTATTGTTTGCTCTAAAATGCTTTCAGAAGGTAACTCCTTCTGCTACTACCTTTCTTCAAATCACTTATAAGTGTTTGATCTCGAACACTGTTTCCCTGCTTCAGTGGAACTATTTCTCAACATCTTTCTTCTTCTTCCTTGAATATCTTGACAGGTCAAAATAGATATGAAAACTGCAGGCAATTTTACATGGTGAAATCTTTCCCCAGAGCATCACCCATTTGGAATGCCCTGTGAAAGTCACAGCAACAGCATTTGGATTCTTTTCTGATTTTCAAGGTAGCTCATCTACCTCTTTTCCCAGAGCACTTAGGTTCAAAGAGTTGCACTTAGATTCATGCAGTTCTTCAAACAATTTTTGTGCTACAGGAAAGATAAACAATAACTAGTTTTTGAGCTATTGAATTCCATTCAACTTCTACATTGCAGCTGTAAATGCTGAAGAATGCACAGGCTGCGGCACACAGTAACAGACTATGCCTGATTGAGAAACAAGATTTGAAAATATAATGGACAATTTGAGGTCACAAATGCAACCTCAAATTTGATTTCCTTTGTTTTTCCTTTGGTTGTTAGTGAAAAGGTGAGAATCAAGCTAGGTACATCAAGGGCATCTGAGAACTACTGAGAACCTCCTTAGTGTGGACTCAACAGCTGTTCAAATACTCAAATATGAGTTTAAGTTTTGTTATGTCAAACATTGTCTGAATTTCAAACACAACGATACCTTGTTGTAAAACAGGAAAACAGTTAAAATGTCTCCCAGATTACTAGAAAATGGATACATATGCAACAAAGGTCAGATTTCAGGAATTTGACTTGCGTTTCTTACTGCCCATGGTGACCACACAGTCACCGTGTACTTCCTATATCCTTTGTATCCCCATCACTACTTTAACACAAATCCTGCCACTAGGATACAAACAAGTTTAATTTGTGGACAGTTCCCGTAAACACATTACATGAGGTGGGGTTCGCACTATGAGTACTTCCAACTGCAGCATTGCCACTGGCCTACTCCTGGAGCTACATCCAGACTGCACAAGGCATTCAGAGAAGGAAGTCATCAATTTATTCAGTCACTGCAGTTTTGTCTGCACATATTTGTATTAGAGAAGATATGAGAAAGAAGCACAGAAGTTTGAGCCAGGTTATCTTCCCAGAGAGGTACATATATTACACAAGAGTGGACAGAGGACTGTCTGTGTTTTTTACATGATGAAATGTACTCTGAGTCACATCTAGCATCTGTCAGCTCTCAGGCCTTACATTTCCCCAGCTTCAAAGATGATTGCTGATGATTCTGTGTCTTTTAGGCATTTCTTTTTCCTGGACTGATATACTGGAGAGAAGAAAGGAAGGAGCTTTGAGTAGTCGTCTAAACATGGATCAGGTATTTGTATATTTTCAGCAAAGATGAATTAGAAGACAGAATATACAAAAAAGTTGTTTCTCCTATTATTTGAGAAACAATTTTGACAACAGCATTTTTTTACATGTCAAACACAAAGGTTAAAAAACAGAGATACTACTACTGTCATTCTGAGCCTCACTGATTACATAAGAAGGGATTGCGTAGCAAGTTTTACAGCTAACTAGATGAATAAGAAGAGAAGATAAATGGAAATGCAGCAGTTAATTTTGTCTGCTCAAATCTTGTTCTTTTTATTTCCAAGTTTTTTTCCCATGACACCAAACAAGATAGCTTTTTTTGTTATTATGTAGACACTCCCTCCCCTCCCCAAACCTGCAAAGCAACAGGTCTCCATGAAGAATTATTCTATATACAATTTTCAAACTCAGAAAATGTTTCATTCAACTACTGTGACAAGGATTATATTTCTCTGACAGGCAGTCATCGTATTTGTCACCTTCCCACTATTCAAAAATATCTGGAGGCCATTTATCTTGACATTGGAATCAAATCAGTAATGCTTTCAATTGGAGTAAAAAAATATATCATAAGAACAAAAAATAATGACATAAGATTTATCCACATTACCTCAGCATTACTCTCCTACATGTAGCATCTATTACAATCAGTACACACATAGGTCACAGTTCTAAGAAGCCTGTACAATGAAATAGTGGTTTTTCTTCTTTGTGCAAACCATACATCTCTGAATAATTTAGATATCAAGGTGCATCCTTCCCTTCCTCCTTCCCTTTCTTTTTCAGGTTATGAGCAGGAAGTTTTGTAGACCATGTCCTAAGTAAAAGCTGAAGAAAATTAATGGAAAACACTGGTCCTTGGTCAGACTCCACATTACATTCCAAGTTGTACCTGTGCAAGTTTTATGGTTGTGGTGGGTATTGCAGAGATGTGACCTTAGAAAACCGTTAATGAAGATTGGGTAAGTTCTCTGAATGATCTGAAGGACCATGCAGAAGAGAGACTGTTGTCTGAATAGATTCTACCAATATAAAAAAAAGTGCTTTTCTGGTTTCCTAATAAAAACACGTTAGGAGAGGTTTTCTAATCAAAACACAACTGAAGATTGTTCTACAGTGAAACTAGTCTCTGTATAGGTTTCTTTTATTGCCAAAGGTCATACATATAAATCATTCTACTGTAACCACAATATGGTATTAACAGTGCTGTGCTGCTAGGTTGCCACCAGCTTCATATTATTTAAGTGTCAATGGCATGAAAACTACCACACAGTCACTCTATCAAGTGCACTTAATTAAGTACTGGAAAAGTGCAGAGAGAATAACAAGAATTTACTTATGTGTATATGTATTATAAAGAAATACAGCTGCATATTCTAGTCTAACATGTTAAGAACACGTTCACATTCTTTCCATCATCAATTATTTTAGAAAACACAACATGTGTTTTTGTAAATACCCATGTCCAAGGCAAATGATCCTATCAAGATTTGTTTTAAATTCCATTTCCTAGACTAATCAAAGTTAGCTCGGTCTTGGAAAAGGTTCATTATAAGCACTCATTCTTTTTTTGTTTAATTTACAAACACTACATGTGAGGCAGGGCATGTGATCCTATGCACCTTCTATTACTATTAAAGATTTCTACAGCTGTGAGTCTTAGGACCACACTAGAAATTCTCATCACAGATTTCAACAAGTCAGTCTACAGATATGTGTGCCCAATTTCACACATGGAACTGGTTATGCCCCCTAAAGCTGACACACACCCATTCCAACATGCCAAAAATCACGTATCAGCAACCACACACCAACTATTTGAACACTCAGACTCGCAGTTTGTACATGCACTGTGAGAAAAACATGGGTTCCAACTGAATGGATGACATATAAAAAAATTATTATCCAACTTTTCATGCTGATCCTGTAATTAAATTTGTGCACAGGTCTCACTAAGTGGATCAGTTTCCAGCAGTAAGGGGGCCAGCTTCATCTATCGTTAACTCAGTGAGTTTAACAACTCCAACAGATGCTCTGTATGCCCTTTCAAGTTTTTTTAACACATTTGAAAATTTCAACCCAGATTGAAAAAAAAAAAAGTAAAAATTGCACAAAGGAAAGTTAGTCTGCAAAGACTTCTGGTTTTGATGTCATTAACTTACTCCTTCAAGAAATCTGAACTGTCTATATTGAAAATTACGTTAAAATTGAGAAGCAAGACAAACTCTCCAAAGTGTCTATTGTCTGATAGTAAAACCGTTAATTTCTCATCCACTTGCTCTTTCTAAGGGTCAAACAAAATGTATGAAGTGTCTCTGCACTCTTTTTCTGGATTTTCCTTTACACAGTGCATCAATAGCTAGCACAACTGAAACAGTCCAGGGCAGCAACATTAAATTACTAATAATGATCAAAACCAGGCAATTGTTTTAAATTCCTTTTAAAACAATGCCTTCACAAGGCATTCATTAATCAATGAATGCTTAGATACTCTGATGAAATGTGTAAGTCTTAATAAACAAAAAGTGAAGATAAAAAAAACAGTAACATTGTTAAGATTCAGATGAGAGATGGGCCTGAATTTTACTGTGCAAGCTCATAGCTAGTTTTTATTTTATTTAAGTATTTCTTGCAGTCTGTGTTATGACAGTGTTGATTCCTCAGGATTCAGTACAGTCCCCTCCACTGATGAGCAGAGATAAATGAATGCCAAAAGTCTCTCAGAGCAGTAGAATTTGGATTAAAAATAAAATGCTCAGAGGCAAAGCAAAGCATAGTCACTGCTGACCTGTTTCAATCTTTTTCTCTTTTACTGAAGAACAAAATAAAAGTTAAACTAACATAATCTGTTAAAACAGCAAATCTCGAGTTTTAACAGGTAACAATTTGGTTACCTCATCCAAGTTCTCAGTGGATTGTAGAAACCTAAAATCCCTGAGGCAGATACTACACTGCACACAGTTTATAGACAGGTAAACTGAGGACAAAGGAATTAAATAACTAGTTTCAGCCATTACTAGCATTACAACTCTTGTGACCTATTCTAACATACAGAGAATCCAACTCTTACAAGCTCTTTTTTATGGAAAAGAAATGCATGCAAACTTCTGCAGAATCTAATTCATAGTTAAGTACCATCACATGCCAACACTGCTCCCCAAGATACACAAACCTCAGCTTTCTAAGCCACTCAGACTTCTCAACCATCTTTGCTCTGTAACAGGAGCTTTACAAGTTTTACCTGCTTGGTATGTGTAAATAAACGTCCCTATGGGTATACTGTATTTAACAAATACTTGCATGTTTTGCAATTTCAAAGAAAGAAATATTTAATATTTTCTGAAAAATAAGAGACCATATATAACAGTAGCCTAGTGTAGTATTCCTGTAAACTTCTGTTTCTTCCATATTGCTTAATAATACAGAAGTCAAGAACAGAGACTGTGCGAGCTACCCTTGAGATGGGGGAAGTTAGATCCACTGTCTTTCTAATTCCCAATGTGAAAACAACTCTGGCCATTGCCAGTAGACTAGTCCCAACTGGCTTTACACTAGGGTTATGTTTATTCAAGTGTTCTCCTTTATGAAGGAAAAACTTGGCTTTATTTCAAGATAAAGAAAAAACCTCCAAGCAGCAAAATATTTTAAGGACAGATGTCTGATCTTGAAACAGCAGCTAACATAGCCGGAATATCTCTGTGCAATAAACACTCATCAGCCCTCCCTTTCAACTGCATGTATTTCTTTTTATCCACTATGTTGCTCACAAAGAAGTAGCACAGAAAACAGTGTTCTTTATTATCTCCCGGGACAGCTTTAATTAATTCCTTTAATTCTAATAAAATTTGAAATTCTGTAACAAGTGTTGCTTTTTTTTTCCTCTGGGGGCTTAATTATGCCTATTATACCTGGAACTGTGTTACTGAGAACTATGACGTACATGGCCCAAACAGCAGCAACACCCAGGAACTCGATGCATAGGGCATCTCCTATGAACCCAACTACCGCTTTGACCTTTCTTCGCCCTGCTATGCTCACTGCCACTTGGCTGATGTCTTTACTTCCTCCCCACCTTGGTGTACCCACTTTTGAGACTCCTTGCGCTGATGCAATTTCATCCCAGGAATCTTTCAAGTTACAATTTAGCTTAAGAAAAAAAAAAAAAGAAGAAAGAAATACAGGCAGAGCTGCTAACTATAGTAATGGCTAATATTTTTAATATTTTCAAATGCTTTCCAATAATATCCCTGATGCTTTTAGATAGTTATAGCTCTGTCAAAACTTAACAACCCGCACTGAAAATTTCCTTGCCAGGTACTTGAAACAAGCTGAACATTTCTTTTCAAAGAAAAGAAAATAAAATAGACAGTAAAAATAATTTCGTTTTTTCCAAAAACTAGGATTACAGAAAATTTTGTGTTTTGTAAATATTTTTAAAAAGAACTTATAACTAGTTTACTCAGAAATTCTTGTACTTTTCTTGTTTAAGATCAGGGGCTCAACATTGGCAAGGAGGCTGAGACAGTATCAAGGATGTGCTCTTTTCTCTTCTTATGAAATGATGTCCATGTCTAGTCAAGATTTAAACCCCTGAGTATCACCATGGCATCTAGTCGACACAGACTTGTTAAGAATTGGGCAGCACAACACTAAAAAAAATACCCCAGCCGTACTGTGCATGCTCCAGAGTTCAAGACTTTGCCTGCAATTGGTACTGTCAGGAAGGAAAGTGCATGAAAAAAGCCTGCTGTCACTGTCAGGAAGGAAAGTGCATGAAAAAAGCCTGCTGTCACTGAAGCAGTAAAAGCAGCTCATAAACGGTGTATTTTACTGTACATGACCAAGGAAGAGATAGTCAGTGGGTGACAAGGACGAAAAGAGAAGCTGGTGCACAACTTAGAGGAAGCATATTCTCCCAGCACAGGGACAAAAGAAGAGAGGGTGAGTAGTTTACAGCCAGAACCTGCAGAAACTGCAGCAAAGGATCCCGAGTCTTAACACTTCAGCTGTTCAGCAAACAGCTGATACCCAATGACTTTTAAACACTTGCTGGCCTCTATGAGAGTCAAGATGAATCCATGATGTAATCTCTGGGGGGAGCAGGTCTTTAAAAAACAAAGAAAGCTCATACGACTGTTTCAAACATAGGAAAATTACAAAATTAAAGTATATCTGTCAATATGCTCTCAAACTCTCTTTATCTACCAGCATTCTCCCTGCCCTGAGCTGGAAGTGGTACCCCCCAGGCAGGACAAAGTAAATTTTAACAGCACCCCTATCTGCTTTGATGGCACCCCAAAACCCAAAGGATTATCTAGCACTGATGTGCTGCAGCAACAAGAATTGAGCTGTTCTTTCAAGAAATTCGTATTCAACAATAGGAGGTATTTTCCTAGCTTGACTTCTACACTAAAAACTATAATCTATTATATTTCTCATGGTAACAGCAAAGTACATGCATCTTTTTCCCAGCACTTCCGTTCTCAGAATGTACAATCCATCTGCTAGTAACTTAGCTTGGCCTCAGGGATTATGTAATATTCTCACTCACTGTATGGCACCAATTACACACAATCTCAGTTTCAGTCGTATTTTAGACATTTCAAAATCTCACTCCAAACTACCAGTGAATGCACTGATGTAATTTAATTATTACACATTCTTTGTGCCAAGACATGACACTCAGGATTAACTACATAGTCTGCCCATTCTTGATCCCCAGCAAAATCACAACAACAACTACTCTCTAGGCTTATTCTCTCTACTCCAAGTACCTGATAAAGTACATTATAGGAAGCCAAAGTAACACCGCATTTCTATTCAAGGCAGATACACATTTAGGCTCTTGCTGGAAAGAAATACAAATTTTCCTCTGGCCCTAAACTGAGGATTTTCTTCCATTTAATTCTGCCTTTTTAGAACTTATTACTCTGCCAGTGAGTGCTTTTCAAATAGAAAACTGTTGACTCCTTTCACTTAGCTCTATTGTATCTACTGTGGCTTGAAGGCAAAAACATTACTTTGCTAGCTGCTGTGAAAAATTTGAGTCCCATTCCTTTTTCAATCTCGCATGCTTTTCTCCAATCTTTCTCTCTACTTTATCACTCAAGTATCTGTTTATTCATGGCGGGGAGGGGAAAAATGATAAAACACATGTTGTACTTAACCTTTTAAATATGTTATCTGGGTACTTAACAGTAATTCTACTACTTCATTTGTTGAAAAAAAAAAATTCTCAATCAGGCAAACTCTGTGGAAAAAATGTATCACTTTTCCATAATATTATTCAGCAACAGCTAATGAGGTGTGTGTACCACCTAGCTAAATTTCCCAGTGCCTTTGGTCTGTGATTTATTGAACTGGTCCTATGCAACCAGCAGGCACTCTGACTAATATTTAGGTTGGTATAGCAATTTCAACTGTCCAATGTAAATACAAATGCCCATCACAACATGAACAGTGCAAATTCTCTGACATCCAGCCAGGCACCCCAGACAACTGTTCTCCTGACCAAGACTGTTCTGCTTGCTCTGTCTTCTAGAAGGCCACAGCTCAAAAACTCTGGAATCACTTTTATGCTATTAATCAAAATAGAATTAAAATCCATTTTGAGCACAACTACTCATCTAAGCTTTTATGGCACATACCGTTGATGAGAGAATTTAGTTTCTGTACCCTGATCAGATTCTAACTCGCTTACAACTTCTCTCTGAATTTGAAATAGTATTCAACTCCTTATAAATGCCGTTTAATTATTAATTTCCTAAAGATCTACTCTAATGCCCACCACAATATAATTACTGGCCAACTGTAGAGACACCAGACTATCAGGTATGAAGAACAAAGAGATTTTTGATATGTAAAACCATCTAAAAACCTAAAAGAAGCTTTCTCTGTTGCAAAGACCTCTAGGAAGTGGGAATAACAAAGCCTTACTGAAAATAAGTATCTTAGACTAAGGCACATGAGACTTGCACAATCCCAAGTAAGAATCCTTCTGCTGAGAAGAAAGAGCACTAAGCTACATCTTGTGTTTTGTTATTTTAAATTAGAAGAAAAGGAAAACCCAGAAACAAGACCTGCTTCACTTATGTAGGTGTTACTATACATTTGCTGAGAATATGGTGGGAACTCCCTTTGCTTAGAAAAACTTGTTTCAGAAAATGTATTCTATGTAAAGAATAGAGGGGGCCTAAATTCCACCCTACATTATTCCTCTGACTGCCAAAGAAATTGTCAGTACCCAAACGCAAAATGAATCTATAGTCTGTGCAGTTCTCTAGGATCAGTTCAATTAAAAGAATAGCCAGTATTTCAGTCAATGAGATTATGTATTTTCTTTTACAACAGGCAAAACTGAAGAAGTAGGTATGTTGTGCTATGAAAATTTCAAAATTTTGAGTGACAGTGAATCTTGTAGCCTACTATCTCAAAGCAAAAGACTAGCAAACAGTTTATTACATGCCCTCTTCTCCAGCGCTTTTTTGATTACAACAGGAATTCTAGTCTAGGTTGAATCAAATTAATTACTAACTAATAACAAATAACTTTAAGATAGAAGCATACATATACCACCCCATCCTGGTTGTGCCAGTTTAAATATTGTGCACACATATATGAAATAGAAAGTAAGGCAAATTACCAAAAGGTCAAACTACCTAAAACAATATGATCATAGTTACCAATGTGCACAACATAAAATGTATGGTGACTGCTAATAAAAAGCACTACTTGTCTCTAAGTTATCTCAGTGTCCCACATATCTCAGATATTTTATACTGTTCCACACAGAGAAACATATGAACTATTGCTGAATAATAATTGCTAACCTATGTTAATTCCTATATAATAATTGCTAAAACACTGCTTAAGTAGTCAGGTAGGTTGTAGCCGATGGGATAAGTACAGATACTTTTTTGTACAACACAAAACAAACCCTTTAGCTTTATGTTTATGTTGTCTTTAGGCAACATAAGAAACTCATCCACACACGTATCATTTCTGATGAACTGAGATATACTCCACTTCTGCCAGGCTTATGTGCTTCTTGTAGTCCAGATTTGTTAAGAAGCAGACATTCCCCACTGATAAAGGACAAGGCTTGTAAGAGCAGATACAGAAGTGACCAGCCCCATCATCCTTCCAAGTGTCTTGTCACTTCTTTGTTTTCACTAGTGCTTAAAAGTCTACCCATATGAAAGAAAAAGTCATAAGGAACAGAATGTTTTTTACCATACAGCTACTTAATGGTCTTGGGATAACAAACACATTCTGTTCAGGCTTGCTGAGCTTAACTAGACAGCCACTTCTCTAGGATTTGCTGATCAGACTGAACATTGTAAAAGCTATCATGTACATGCAGTGGAATGCAGGGCACATGAAAACCAAAAGCCTAAGCAATTTTAGGGAATCTTTAAACATTTTAAAATGTTTGCTTACCAGGACTACTAAGCACTCCTGCATGAAAAACCCATCATTTAAATTCTATTAAATGCTTTAAAGCCGAAAAGTCACCTTAACAAAACATCCCAAAGACCTAACCCCCCTGCAAGTTTTGACTACAGTGGAGATCTTACTCTGAATGAGGCCCTGAATAAGGTCTTCAGGACGGAGCTATAACTTAACAAGGTGTGCTACAAATAAGCAGAAGTTAAAATAAAAGTATCATAAATGTGTGTATAGTAGCCACAGAAACTACAATACATCCCAGAAAAATATGCTAAAACATCCACATTTAAGAACTTAGAAATGCAGTTATCTTACCTAAATGGATACCACAAGGTACCTCATACTGATATTTCATAAACAGCTTAATAATTAGATCTCATAAAAATGAGACTATTGTAGCATCCACCCACATTAATTTATACAACTGCAGAAAAAACCAAACACCTGAATCACTTCCTCATTCCAGTTCTGCAATATGCCCAGACTTACTTGACACAAAAAAACCCCCACCCAAAACCAAAAAAACCCCAACCACCACTCTGCTCTTTCCCCTAGCACAAAGTAGTACAAAACAAGTAACTGCAAATGCAGGTAGTACAGTGTCAATAAAATTTCTGGCAAACTTGGGTTCTTCCAATTACAAAACAGCCAAAAGATATACGAGAACAGCCAACAAAATACCAATGGCAACCAAGGAAAGAACCAGCCAAGAGAACACACAGTTTGGTTTCCCATCTGAGGAAGGAGAGAAGGAAGGGAGGTGAATTTCCACCTGGAACAAATTCATAAAATAGTCCAGAGCACAGAATTGTGACAGCTGTATTTGCTGTTACACTGAATCAATATCCTGATCAAATTTTCCAACACTCATGCAAGCATCTGTTTTCTGCATTCATACCTATGTAAATATTGAAGAAACACAGCTCTCTCCCAAGCAATGGGAGGAGCTTGCATACACTGAAGAGCAGAATTCCCTAACCACAGAGGAATCACAGTAGGTAGGGTTTCCCAGCATCTGTCTACAAAAGTGGCGGGAACAAAATTTTCTAATAGTGTGATATCAGCATGCACAATCTACATACAGAACCATTCACAACTAACCATGTCCACCATTTCACCAGCTGTATTACACAGTAAATTGATCATATGTGCACAAAGCAGCAGAGTGACTGAAAAAGAAAAATTTTCTATGTATCTAATGATACATGAAGCATATGTCATTTCAAAAATGTATGCAATAATACAAAAAAGTATTTAAAAACCCATAACAAACTAGAGATGAAAGAAAATACAAACACAAAGGAAGAAAAAAGGAGGGGGGAAATGAATTCATCAATAAAACTGTACCACTATACAAAGAAAGTAAAGAGCTGCCCTCAGAAATAAGCTGAAAGTCAAGCAGAAAACTAAGCCCAACTCTTTCCTAAAGTCCTAAAATTGACCTAAGTCAGCTAGATGGTTATAAATTAAAAAAAAAAAAAAAAAAAAAAAAAAAAAGTAGTAAAATGCAACTAATGCTTTCAAAACATTAAAAATTACAATTTCACACAATCTGGGTCTTTATTCCTACAAGACTCACCTGAACAAAACAGCTCTCAGGAGTAGTTTCTAAGCAGTTTTATTTTACATAACTTTGGAACTGGAAAGTCACAGGATGATGTGCTCAGTAGTCCTTAAAAGAATTAGGGAGCACTATCAAAATGTGCAATATCTACTTATGCCAAAATACCTGAAGGACTCTATATATTGCCGTCAACAGTCCTTCTTGAATTTGCTGAAAATCATTATTCTAATCATAGCTATGTTATTATCCAGCATGTGTTTGCAGTCATGCAATACAGACAACTCATTGTGTAAGAATAAATATATTTCCACATGAACATTCTAGACTGCATTTGTGTTGCTTACCTCTACATTTAACATCGGTATCATTAACAAATTAAATAAAATAGATGAAAAATTTGCCTGATAGTTCAGTTCAGATGAAACTCCGAAGTTGTAATAAAAGACAGATAGTACAATGTTGGTTTAATAAAATTTACTGTAGCCAGGAAAATAGTTAAACAGCATAAAGGAATTTAAAGTATGTTGCATAATACTACTACACTGTGGTTTTAGTGACAACAGACTGGCTGTGAAATTAGAAGAGATTGTAAAGACATCAGTGCTGGCTGAGGAAAATCGGTTTTAAGGTAAAAAACTTTAATTAAAAGATCAGCAATTAGATCAGCAGAGGATACAATGAGACAATTTAATAAGCAAGCAAATTGCACAGACTAGTCTCCATGCTGGTGCCAAGTCTCTGTAAAAACTCTTAAAAAAGCAGTTTCTTGAAATATTCCAAAAGAGAGTAAGACATAGAGTGCCTTCATAATATTTTCACAGAGGTAAACCATAACACTGAATGACTGAGTGACATCTTCAAAATGACACAGAAGTCCACATAGAGAATTGTACCAAAAATATTAAGACTGGTATGGATGAAAATATATATGAGCCCCAGAAGAAACAGCAAAGCAATAGTTTAAAAAAATGGCCTGGGTTGGTAACAAAGGACACTGTTCCTTACAACAAAACTGAGGAACATGATGTTTATGTCAAGAACAGAAAGCCTGCACTGCATCACGACTCACCAGTGGAAGACTCTGTACTCTGGCAAAAGCAGGAGGGCAACATGGTTACAGCAGGTCATGTTTATCATTCCTTTTCCTGTTGGTGCAACAGGAAGACTGTTGCCATGAAGTTACCCTTAACAAGAAAAAATGGACAATGTGCAGCAACTCTGCTTTGGGTTTATGGAGTGAGTTTCTGAGTCAAAAAGTCACTCCTAAATAGCTATTAGGTTAGAAAAGATCTGTTGAAAACCTAAGTCTTCCTCACCAAGCAAGCGACAACCCAGGAGACAAGTGAGGACTAGACAGCCAGCATTCCTTGCCCTCCACCTTGCACAGAAGTGAGCCCAGCCAAACCACTTTGACAGATATGTCTTGGTATTTCAGAGTATATGTGGGTATGTGAGTGAGAGTGGTAAAATCAACTTGCATCGAGATTTTACCACAAAACCCACCTTCTCCTTCCATAAGCTACTGTGTAGAGAGTTTTATCACCTTAATTTCCTACACCTGTAAAAACTAAATACAATTCTACTGTCCATTTCCTGACATGAACACGAGTGTTTTTATTTATTCTAGTTGAGCTCTTTTCTTGAACTACATTTCATCTGTTGATGGTAAATTACTTTAAAAAGACTAGTAAAATGCAGTATTAGGGTAAATAACAAAATACCATCATAGCCCTATGTACTCTTTCTGACTTAATGAGGACACGTTCAAAATTCTAGCAAAAAAGAATCTACTTCATGAAGGCAGATGCATATCATTCTTTACTGCTTCAATATTTCTCAAGTGGTTTTGCCATCTCCCAGTATAAAAGGATTTCTTTTCTGGATACAGTGAAGATGTCACTTACTACAACAGCAGATAAAAACAACACAAACAATGCTTCTAACAGAAGATGGTAGTTTTCAACAAGAAGACTGCTGTAATTTCAGCAAATTTTACAGAGCAGTGATAAAAAAGAAAAAGGAAATTACATGCTTCTCAAAAGGAAGCTGGTAGAGAGAAAACTGCAAAATCTTTAGTATCACTGCCTCTTTAACCTTGAACCACTTGTTAACTCACACCCATATCCTCTTTCAGTACATTCTTTTGAGGAGTGAATGCAGACTAGACTAGTCCATCACTGATTCTTGTAGGTAAGAGAGAATTCTTGGAACACCCAGATGGGAGGCAAGCTCAGCCAAATTACCAATATTGCTACTGTAGTTGTGATGATTCTCTTTCCAAATCCACATTTTTTGGCATTATTAGGCAAGAAATGCAAGGACTGACAAACAAATGAACAAAAATTACAATAAATTTATCGCACTTCTGCTTAGTTCATTTTTGCAGCGTATGATGTTAGTGGAACTGGCATACAACACATAACCAACCTACCTTCTGATCAAGCTTAAGAAGCAGATGACCAACTACTCTTTAATTAAAAAAACCCCTTCAATATAATTAAACTTCTACTACCTGCTGAATCCTTAGTAAAACCAAGATACAATACTTTGCACATTCATGGCAATTTTGCTTAGCTGTTACTACTACACAGGTTCATATTGCCTAAGAATCCAGCACCTATTCTAGTTTTCTAGAATGCACACCTCAAAGCTGCTGCAGCTTCCAAAAAATGGAGTACAACTTAACAATTCTCTTTCATGCTATATACTATTTATTGTCAAGTAAAAAGTGAAGTCTGTACTAACAAAAAAGTTGTTGGGACTGGCTACAAAATAACAGTTAAAAAGAACTTAATGAGACTATCTGCAATTTCCGACATCTCTAACAACTAAATGGATGATACTGGCTTAATCTTTGGTTAAATTTGGTCTAGTTAAATCCCTTACAGCAATTGAAGTACTTGACCTAAAAATTTGAGTTCCCTTTACTGTGATTGCACACTTAATATCTACTGAAACTTTAAAGATAAAGGAAATGAAGTAAGTGGCTTCCATGGCTTAAGCCTGACTAAAGGAGGTATCGGTATTGGTGTTCAAGACTTTGCTGAAGAAATTGCCTTTGTTATCTGTAAGCCTTTCAATCTCAGCCTTAGTGAAAGAAAGGAATGAAAAGAAAAAACAGTACAAGTAGTTCACATGCAGGACACCCTTCATCAACTGTTCATGAGGCAGCATGGAAGAATCTTCCAGCCTGTATGAAATTTTACACTAGTTGCCATAGGTTGTTGCATTTGAAAGCACTTAATGCTTGACTTCTGAAAAGCAGCAGACAGGAACTCAACTCCAGAGGAGCGAGTGGTTGTTCCACAACACCCAACATTTATACACTGCACATCTGTTTGAACTTTAAACTGAAGAAAGCTAGGGTAAATATCCTCATGAAGACTCACCATCCTTTACCACCAAAGTGCCACTTGGCAACAAATGAGTCACACTGAAAAATGTTTATGTAAAAGTTATCATCAGGACTCATTTACAACACTTACTGTTTCACAATGAGCTGCTCACAATTTTCAGTATGCCCTAAGATCTTTTCCTAAGCTTTGCAGGGTAAGCTCCATAGCAAGCCATATTTTCTTGTTAATTTTACCCCCAGAAAGCCTCTAATCTGTTAGATAAAATTTCGAATACTTCTTTCTAGAGTTCTAGAACTTTTCCGTATCTTCAGTGAAGTTGAAAATCCTTTGTTGTTATTATCAAGCCAGCCATCAGTTCTACAACAAACCATTTACAGAAAACAGTTTCCCTGGCACTGCTGAAAGATGTTAATGGTTTAAAACTGTTAATCAGAGAGAGACTATATTACTTTAACACCAACTACGAGTATAATTTTAATCTTTAGAGAAAATCACTAAATATATGGAATGGTAGACACAAAGCAACTTTAAGTAAAGACTGTTTCTTAATGCCAGGCTGGTTCTCCCACCACCACCCTCTTCTCAATCGGTAAGTGTAAGCAAGTGCAAGTAATTGAACCATCTGATCACTGGGAGTTAAATGAATTAAAATTTAAAAGAGTTAAATTAAAAGTATGCTTCAGCAGTTGAGAATTAGAATGCATTTATGTCTGTAAGTAAATTATCATTCTGAATTAAATCAATCACTACTTCAGTCTTGCCAAAGTATCAGAATACAAAGCATAACACCTACTCCCATTCTACTTACTGCTCAATTCAAAATTTGTTCTCTCACATTTCTAAATTCAGTCAGGACTATGTAAGAGTCCTAATTTCAAGGCTGTGGAATAACAGATAGTTTTCCAAGACCTGTCCTCTCAATTTGGAGAATGACTGCAAGTCTTATTTATTACGCTTGGCTCACCAAGCATCACCGAGTATTAATCTCTGCTTCCTGAACTGTTAACACCCATTCCCAAATATCACAATTTTTGTCAAAAAGCAGAAATGTTTGACTTTCTACTGATTGACTGATGTGCTTGGCCTGATATTCTCATTCTTTATGGATATATAATTAGGCATTTAAGCTAGATTTTACTATTTTGCAATCCAGCTTTTAATCGCATAGGTTATAAATAACTGATGTATAATATGTAAATGACAACTCAAAGATAATGTAGTCACTACTAGTAGGGGGAATTACATGAAACACTTTTTAAAAATTTCTTCAAATTTTCTTGTTATTTCACACTGATAAAGCACAGCAGTGTTTGTGGTAATGATAGTTCCAATGTGAGGTACTTCTTCATTGGAAAATTCTGCATTAGAGTCTTAAAATTCCCAGATCTTTGCAGGATCAGTCCAGATGAGGTTTTGCCAACGTCCCTCCTGCTCAAGAAGTGAGGCTGAGCTATGTGGTAGTAGGGACCATTGTACTCGTCAGACTACAAAGACAGCATGTTAGAAGATTCCATAATCCAACGTCGATGCTGAATAAGCTGCCTGAAGTACAAACTAATATGAAGCAGAGCCATAAGTTTCCACTACTCTGTGCTCTGTAGCGTTAAGACCAAATAGATATTCAAGCACACAGTTAACAGGACAGGAGGAAAAGTAATTCTCTGCTCCTCCACTACACTGAGCAAGATCAATGACCAGGAAATTCAAGGAGTTTATGCAAGGAGCACAGACTTGCAAAATGTAGGATCAGGAAACTTTATAAAGACCACAGAATTTGGCCTATTATGTACTTACCATATTACTTTTAAAATATTTTCTTTCTGAAGAATTTTTCCCAGATTGCAACGACCATTTCAAATGAAGCTGTAAAAAAGTCACTACATGATGTTTCCTACTATCTATTTATTAAAAATCTCTAAGCACAGATTAGAATTCAAAGAAATCAGGACGTAAGTTTGTTTCCACATATCTGAAGATTAGTTTCCAAAAGAATGATTTCTGTTATTCTGCATACAATGCATACAGTCTCAGTATAAAGAAAAGACATATCATAAGAGTTTTAGAAACCTGATGCTAGAATTAAGAAAGAGCCTAAATATTCTACTCTCTACCCTAGAGCAAAGTTAGCAGCACTTTGAAGTTCTGACACAAAATCTTCAAAGTCTGCCTAACATTAACAAAGAGTTTGGGTTGACATACACTGTTTAAAAGGGACTATGAAATCCGTAGGCCTGAATAAACTATCATGGTTTAGGATCCAGCCCTTCCATCCCCTCCCTACAGTCCTGTGTGGCTCCAGACCTCCCTGGCAGACTTCCCTTCCTCCTAGCTTTGGCCACAGGATACACCGCAGGATTTATATCCAGAGGCAGGGTTTCAGGATGCCAGGGTTCAGCATGAGGTCTCATCAACGTTTCCCTGTTCTGTTTCCACATTCCTTTATTTCTCCAGCACTATGCAGAACACCACAGATTAGAGCTACTGTGGTACCTAATCTAACCACCAACGAAGAGAGCAGATAAACTGCTCCTAGAAAAGCAAACACTCCTGCACAATTCCTATCAACCACCACCTTGGCCCACAGTAACATTTCAACAGGCCACATTTATGACATACCCAGCCACTACGAGCATGAAAGCACAAAACACAAATTTCACAAGAAAAATTCCAGGCCTCACATCCTGTTCAGTATCGAACTCGTCAATTCCATTGTACAAACAGCCAGGAAGAAGCTACTGCTACATTTTTGCTATACAAGCACTCCGTGCTTGCTTCTCCAGTATCTTGCATTTTGCTTCAACACAGGCACAAAGGAAAAGTGGGTGTAAAACACTAATATTCTGATTTCTTAATATTTAAAGCTTATTTTGCACTGACGTGTAAAAACATATGCTCTTCTTGGTACCTGGACAGTAAACACTGTGATGAGAAAACTGTTCTAACTGTATTTTACTGGACAAGCTTTTAAAACAAGTTGTAAGCAGTAAATAATTGTAAGATGGGCTTTTTGTATATTTATTGTATTGGGTAAATAAATAAAAGTTTCCTGGACCTGGTTCAAGTTTTTTATATTTGTGGGATATTTGCCAGTCTTTGTTTTAAACTTAAAGCAAGAGAAAGCAAGTACAGTGTTATATTTCACAGAACATCTATTCTGTTACCGCATGACAAAAACACCAACCATACTAATACTTACTCTAATTCACTGAAGAGTATCCCCTTAAACTTGGCAGTAATGTACAAAGAATTCCAAATGTAATTCTTAACGTCCCCAGCCCCAGACACTGGCAGAGTTTAGAAGCCAGGATTTCTTAAAAGGAATGCTTTTAACTTCAGCACTAACAGGGCTGAAATTATTGTAGAAAAAAGTGTATTTCCTTTTACCTTCAAACACCCACTGTCTTCTGTGCAATTCAGCCCAAGGTTATAGAAAACTCTATGTTCTACATTTGGTGATCCAAATCCTTCAGTCTTTACTTAGGCAAAACTCCCGCTGAAGTCAGTGAAGTCAGTGGGAGTTTTGCCTGGGTAAGAACTGCTGGGTTTGGCTCAGAACATACGTGGTGGCTCTGTAAGCTAAGGAGAATGTGAGTGAAAGTCATTGCTGCATGTAAGTAGCTCATATTTCCAGCCACGAAAATCCTAAACTACTTCACAATATACAAAATAGCATCTCAATAATTTCATAATACTTACATTATGTTGTAGAATGCATATGACAAAAGGAATAGAGAAAGGCTTGTACAACTATTGATAAGAGTTAAGGGACCATGATGATACTAATTCTGTGTGCAGTTACAGCTTTTCAGTACAAGTTCTTATTTAGCAATCATGAAAAAAAAATATGGGACCTAAAATAAAAACTCCTCTAAAAAACATGCAGGCAGTGATTACTTGAGCATGCAGCTCTGCTTAGAGCTGTGTATCTCATGAGTGGGAAACTCTGCTTAAAGCCATGTACCTCATCTTATCTGTGTCCTGTTGAAACCCATGGGATACTATTCCTCAGTATGTCTCACAGCCCCACTAGAAAACTGTGGAGAATATCTGAGATATAGAAAGATTTAGGTTCAGAGAAATGCTTCATAGGAAATAAAACACTCTGTTACCTAATGGGTAGAATATCATTTCTATGACATGTCTGTCCTGGGTCTTCAAGGCATCTTACCGTGCTTGCACTTGCCTGAGTAAATATATTCTCTCTCACAAATATATACATGCACTCTGTGTGAATTCTCAGATTTGGACAGCCCTGAACACCATCGGTATTGTGAGAAAACAGATCTGGGGACTTTAGTAATGGTTTAAGAGCAAAACCTGGTACAAACAGAACTGAAATAATAAAAAAAATTTACAATGAAGCACAAATTTGATTAAACCAATTTTAGCCAACCTTCAACATTGCACAGAACTACATTTTAAATATTCTGCTTCATTTTTAATTTGCTTCTGCATGTTTCCCTTCCCCTCCCTTTTAGCTTCTTTTGAGATTCAAGTTCATAAATAGCTTTCCAACCTTCACAAAACTCAACTTTTCATAAATTAACTGAACTTTTTTGCTCACTTTGAGCACAAGACCTTGATAAAACTGCATGACATAACACAACACTATCAAAGAATCTAATACCTCAAGTTCTGCCTTTTGATATTTAAGTCCTACTCTTCTGCTCTGCCAGTATGCATGTAAAAAAGTTGAATCTGCTACCTGAAATTAATTATCACAGACATTTAGACCTCTCCCTCACTCCTTGAATGGGGACTTAAGGATTCAGGCTCCACCCAGGCAGCCAAATTTAAAAATTAATAGGAAACAGATACAAATCTCTTGCATACTAATTTTCTACCTCTCCTCAGTATTCTCTGTTCTGTATGTGTAAGAAACCAAGACAAAGCATTCTCACCTGTGTATCAACCACACGTAGCATTTTTCAAAAGGTTTATGTAAGCTGCGATACTCTCTACACATATGTTCAGACAAATTAACTGGCTTGCTAACTGGTGGAAAGTCCTTAATTCAAACTCAAATCTGAAAGTTTTAAAAACAACTTTTCCCATACTCAGTATATTTCAAAAGAAAGTTTAAACCTTTCTAATGAACTGATGGAACTGGATGAACTATACAAATATTTCAATTGTCCCATCATTCTCACAGAACTGTATGCAGTCTTACTCCACTAGATACAGAATGAAGACTACTTTTTTAATAATCTCTCTGTAATGTTTAGAGCCTATAGACTTAAATAATAGTTTAATTTTTTATTTATTCTTTTGTTCCACCCCACCTGGCCTCTTTCCATCCAGGTTCATAGGAGCACTTCGGGAGACAATCATATAGGACAAAAGTTGTTGCAGGACTTCAGCAAGAGAAGCCTGTAGAAGACAAGAAGGATTTGCTCCAGGGGAGGTGCCACACAAGCCTACATTCCAAACACCAGAAAGTTACATAAATGGGAGACTTGCCTGCACCAAAATCCTATGTCTCATTATCAGTTAGTGAGTGTTCTTGCCCTCCAAAACCTTGGGGCACAGGGTTACCACCTGATTGCCTTCACTTCCCATGCTACTCCTACTGCAAGTCCTTCATGACTTTCAGGAAGGGAGAAACTCCAGCTGTCCCATCCAAATCAAGTTATTGTATCAAAATCTAAACTAATTATACTTAAGGGGGGGGAAACAGATGCAACAGGATGCAAAGTAGTATTTCCAGAGAAGTTCGGATCTGTAATACAGGCATAGATTCTCATCTTCCTCACACAAAAAGTTGTTTTCTGTAAAAAGAAATCTGTCGTCTTTGTACCCTCAATATTTTCAAGCAACAGGAACAGAAGGGATTTCTCCCTCAGGTTTATCTGAAGGAAGTTAACGAACACATTGACTTTCCATTTGGGAAGGAAGCCACATGTGGTAATCTGTTATGATGCCACTGCTGTACTTGCCTAAAAAATCTGGGCAAAGGCAGCCAAATATAGGGAATTTGTAAAGTCAGATGGTCCTGCAAATTTATTAGCATGCACGGTTACCATACACAAAAGCAGTGAGGACGGATTTTATCTGGGAGATTAAGATGGGAAGAAGGTACCAACTTGTGCCACTTCACACAGTGAGTGGGTTTAAACCTCTGTGGCATTTTTCTCCTTTTCTTTTCAGCAAGAGTGCTGAACTATGCTGCAGCAGATATTCCAATCAGTTATGCCTCCACCTGTTTTAAAACCACTAGAGGAATTGAACTCTCTGCATTGTTGACACAGACCAGTGCATTTCAGAAGGGACAAAGCTTACAGCAACAGGAAACAAGTCAGGGGACAAATAAATACTATTACTTTAGCCTTCTACATAATTGAAACCACTAACTCTTCAGATGAAAAATAGATGCTGTTCTACCAGGTTGCCATGATAGATCTTAGAAAGACACAGGCAGTTCTACAATCTTCACTAGTGTTCTTCACTGAAAGGGAAACTTGGAAATAATAAAGCATTTTCTTACAACTGAAGCCTGACCGCAACTGCTGCCAATTCAACAGTAAACTGGCTTCAAGTATGTGGAGTCAGATGGTTTCAGCTTCACCACTACAGGGAAACCAATTCTGTAGCCTGGCACAATCACTATCTGGAAATCTGCCACGATTGTGCATTGAGTTAAGCTCCAGACAGACTGCAAGGGCTGAACTTTAAACCATTTGTATTTTTAACGTACACAAATAAATTTATAGCTGCATAAAAAAATGTCATGCTTCAGGGATTAACCTCTAATAACCTCTCTTGCTATGTTAACAAAGACATTTAAAATCTGCCTCTCCAAGTTACATAGGACTCAGGTTAATGAAGGCAATTCAAAAAGAAATTTTAGGGCCTCATTATATCTAATAAGGGATTAGTGACACCAGCAATTTTTAAGACCATTTGTGGACACTTTGATGCTGCCCTGTGGGTTGGGACTCCCTCATTTTACCTCAGGATTCCCAGATGAAGGTAAGTTTGGCAAGGTGAATAGAACGTTACAGAAGTGAGTGGCATGTAGGACTCAAAAACAGAAATAATTTTCAGAGTGTCATGACATAGAGCTTTTATTGTAGGCACTCTACCATCTAACAATTTAGCATTATCCCTGTTTAACAGATGAGAAAAGTAAGGTTGGCCAGGTAAAGCAATCTGCCTTAAGATTGTAGTTATTCTCATGAAGCAGAGTTTACCAAGGAAGAGTACCTATGGCTGAGTAGTACTTACGTGATGCTACTGCAGCTACAGACACTCCCAAAAGTTTTCCTCCTCTTAAGTCAATCAAAGGCAAGACAAGAAATATATGGCAGGACAGGGACTAGTCAATGGGAAGTTTTAAGATCTGACCAGTTTTAAACACACTGAAAACTTCAATGGCTTACCTATACATTAGAGACAGACACCACAGGCTTTTGTAACAGGACATTATGTACAAGAAAGTGATCCTGCTAGCACTCCCTGTCAGAAGAAGTTGACAGTATAAGCCTGTCTTACCTCTGTTAGAAAATCCATACAGAAATTACCTGTTCTGAATGTCACAACTTCAGAAAAGCTTTATTTGAAATATCTGACTAACTAGACAACAGAGGATCCATATGGGAAAGACCCCTTAAATCAGTGTTGGGCTGCACCATCAAAACTGAAGCAATTACAGAAATTAATGTATTGACAGGAAGAAACTAAAGCTGGTGAAACAATTCTGATGACATTCCAAATCAGAAAAAAAACATCAGAAGTTTGCCTTTTCTCTTAGTTGCTATTGTAGAACTGTTTCCAAAATCACTCCAATTTTTAAATAGAAAATGCAAAAGGCCTTACAGAGATATTCATGACCTTACATATTTTCCAGGAAATTGTCAAGTATTCAGACTATTCAAGTTTTGTAGGTTTATTTCCAAACAGAAGGCATATTCCTAAATTTAACTACTTCTCTCGGAACCTTCAAGGACAGAAGGCAAAAAAAAAAAAAAAAAAAAGGAACAAAGATGGAAATTGTCAGGTTTAAAAGAAAGATCGTAAGATAAAGTGACCTGCAACAAAAAGTTGAACATGCTTACCCACAAGGACAATTCTAATCTTATATTCCAGTATGACTATTAATGCTTCTATTTTTTGTCTAGACAAAACAGTAAAAATACTTAAAAGTAGAAAATACCAGGGAGAAAATTTAGTTACATTTTTTAGAACTTCAAGGACATGAAGTTTAGTTTGACTTACGACCATAAAGTTTCTACAGTTTGTATTTTATCTGAAAAAGTTCAACAAATCCCTAGTAGAAACCATTCCACAGGATAGATGTAGAAAAGAAAAATAAAACAAAAAAGCCCAAGAATAACCCAGCCACCCAATTGCTAAAGCAATCCGTTCATGCATCTGATAACATTTTACAACTGTTGATGTGACTTCACAGACTGTGGTCTGTAGTTTGGACTTTATGCAGCCTACACAAATACACATCAAGGCTGCAATCCATCAAAAATTGTGTATACTTAATTGAGAAGCAATATTGCATCACATTTTCTATCCAGAAGATACTGTAAAATACAATTAAAATTAGTAGTTCACGTTCACTGGTCTCAGGGACACAATATATACCAATATCACATCAAGGACACTTTGTCAATAACAACTCATAAAAGAATGAGTGAAAAAACAGCTTTTTTGTCTGATTCAGGAATTATTTTAAAATGGTATGTTCTGATGAAATGCAAAGAGACCACAAAGAGACTAAATGCTTGCATTTATACATACATCTAAATACATTGGTAAGCAGTGGATAGTTTTTTTGACAGAAAAGCTGTTACTTATTTTCTAGATTGACTGTGTATCACAATTACAGTTATATTAATTCTTCATGGTTTAAACAGCTTCAAACTCAGAAGTCCATAATTATGTGCAAAGTTAAAAGCAGACAAAAGGGAGAGATACACAAGTGAAATGACCTCTATGTAAATGTCCTCGTAAGCAACCAAACAGAAAGACCACAGCGAAATTGTTTGGAACAAGTGAGTATGAAATTTCTTACATAAATTAGCTGAGAAAATTTTCTAGGCCTACCTAAATGTCATTGCAGTAATCTACAGTTTTAGGGCTTAACTACATGTGTATGCTCCAAATATCTTAAGATAAAAGTAAAATGTTGAATTAAAACATGAAAAGACTTAGAAACGTGACAAATGTAATAGCTATTATCAGTATTCCACTTTCATTAGGCTTTTATTTACAACTGAATCTTACTTATAAAAGTGTTTGTTATTGACCATAACACATGTATGAAAAGTTGTTGCATTTAACCTTCTCCATGCTACCTTACCTTTACAAACAGCCACAGAGCTTCATTTGATTGATACTACCAGGACCAACAAATTATTTTTATGTTTATTTGAAGAATCTGTTTTGAAATGAATGTTAAGGTATGATACGTTATCAAAACAACCATATCCAAACAACACAAATACGAGAAAGTAGTACGTATTGTGGGTTCTGTTACTTTACGGACTACAATACCTCCTGCCAAGAAGAATCTCTCCCAGTTTAGCATTGTAATAATGCATCTGTGTGACAAAAAGTTTAGGAAAAAAGATAACCTTTTCAAGTATAAAAAATATGAAGACTTCACTTATTTTTTTGTTTACATACCTATGGATTTCTAAATAGAAGAATTACTATTACTAAATTAAAATGCAAAATTTTGGTTCTAGCTTTAAGCCAATTTTATAGAAGGAAGAAACCCCACAGGTATTTACTGCACTGAAGAAAACATCTCTGCTGTCAGCCTACTTGCCTATAAAACCACTAAGAACAGTAAACTGTAAACCAAAATCTGCAGGGAGGTAAAAGCATACCTAAAAAAAATTGTCAGCAGCTGAATAGTGCTCTGAATTTTTACTTTTGTCCTCCAGAAGCCCTGAATCTTAAAATCACGCAAACAAACAAACAAAGCAGCCAAAACCCTCTCCCCCTCAAACACCACCATCCCCCAAAAGCTATTGAAGGCTTTTTAATCCTTTTACCATCATCACTGTAACCTTCTGAAGCATCCAAGCAAAGACGTCTCAGAGTTCTATAACTGTCAGGTAGTTATCGTACAATAATTTCAGATCGGATAAAAAATTAACTGCCTCTTCATATCTGTCAGTCTGACAATCCAGTGAGTGAATAATGTATTGTCCTGGGTTCCACTGGGACAGAGTTAATTTTCACAAGAAGCTGGGAGGGGGTACAGCCACAACAGCTGACCTGAACTAGCCAAGGGATATTCAATACCATATGACATCATGCCCAGGATATAACTGGGGGAGCTGGCCAGTGGGAGGAGGGATCGCAGCTCGGGAACAGGCTGAGCACTGGGTTCCAGGTGGTGAGCAACTGCATTGTGCATCACTCACTTTATACATTCTTTTATTAGTATTATTGTTATTATTACTACTTCTCTCCTTGTGTCGTCCTATTAAACTGTCCTTATCTCAGCCCACGAGGTTTTACCTTTTTCTTCTGATTCTCCTCCCCATCCCATGGGGGGGGGCACATGGGGGAGGTGTGAGTGAGCAGCCGCATAGTGCTTAGTTGCCAGCTGTGCTGAAAACACAACATGTAATAACAGTGCTAATTAGGCATCACCTGATCTCTGAGACAAAGGCTTAATATTCTCATAGACCTAAACCAAATCACGGCAAACATCTCTCTGGTTTTGGGTTGGGTTTTTTTTTGTGGCAGGGGGCAGTCTGAGGGATACAAGTATAAAAGAAGTAATTTCATGAAGTTAATACTTTATCATACTAAGACAATGATGCAGTGGAAACTATTGGACCAATTTATAACAAAGATGCATCTTGTTTATTTCCTTTTTTGGGTTAGGCTTTAATTAATTCTGAAGCATCAGAAATCAACAGTGAATGAGGATCAATTAATCAAAGAACCCTGATTCTTGTATGGACAAGCAGAGTTGCTTCTACCATGGACTCAAGTCAATGAATAAATAACTATCAAAGCAGTAAAACTCGTCAAATTTTTCTTTAGTTATAACTTGGTTAGCTTCTGATATTTTTCATGCTAAACTACTGAATGCTGATTAAACAGGTTTTCTCCCAAGCATAAAATTATGAGTAGCTCTGAAACTCTTTTTTTTCTTTGAGGAAGAAAAGAGTTTTTTTTAAACAGGAAGAACAGATGCGATGACTTCATTTTAAACGTCGTTACAAAGTCCCTCTTAATAATGTCTTCATTATTAATCTCAGCACTACCAGTCAATTGCAAAAATGTTACATCCCAACATCTGCACCAGCAGGAACTCTTAACCTAATTAATTTTTCATAAACCTCACACGACTGAAGGTGTCATTTACCACAACATCGAGGTCTCAAGACACTGTATAAGAAATACACACTTAGAAAACATCCTTTACAATCATGCTTGAAAGTCCCACACAATTAATTTTATTCCTACCTTTTCCTTAGTTGCCAGTAACACTGTGGTCTTAACACTGTTGGAAACATGGTTCCATTGCTTTGTGTAGAAATTCCTGTCTTCAAAAAGTAATGCTCACTATGGTCCTATCTGAGCAAGAAACTCACATACACTATTTCAAGGGAACTTCTCACACAGTTGAAGCTGTGAACACGTTCAAGTACTTTGCTGAACAGGGCATGTCTCTGATAAAGGGATACCAAAATTTAAGTGGTATATCATTTAATTTTTAATCACAGCTGATGTTGAAAAGTTAGAAATTCTAGTCTTCACTAGTTACTATAACTGTCATGATTACCAAACAGGACGACTACCAGGAAAAAGATCACAACACTGATGCAATCTTTTGCTTTAAACATAATCATCCTTTGTACTTAAGACAGATAAAAAAAATAAAAAGAGGTTAAGAAAAAAATTCAAAAAAAGGAAAACTGGGATAATCCTGTAATAACTGCTGTAGTACCACAAAGTGCTAGGACATAATCACATATTTTTATTTTCCTTAAACACACAACTGGAAAATACTGCTTTTGGTCTTTGATTTGGCCTGAGAACTCACCTACTGCAAGCCCTTTGAAGCCATATACAAAGACTTCATCATGTACAGCATGGACAGAAGGCGACAGAAAAACTTACACTAACCACCAATGATGGCACACACAGCAGTTCTATCATGTAAGAACATTTACCATCTGGAAAAAAGAGGAACAATAAGGCTGAAATAACATTTCCCCCCCATGCGGTATTAAATAGTCATCCAGCTTACAACCCAACCTTCCATGAGACTGGTTTCATTACACATCCTGACTGAAACGTAGTTTGATTCTTCCACCCATTGGCAGAAGGTTGTTACCCAGGCAGAGCTGTATGTGATTAAGTAGCGCAAGGCACATGCCTGGACGCTCCTTGAATTACACACAGACCATTCACCAGTTTCCACCTTTTGACAATGTTTTAAAATTGGGGGGGGAGGAATAAAAAACTTGCTATGCCACAGCACTTTTATGAATGAAAAAGGGGCAGCATTACTCCTGAATTTTAGCGCTGCCAGTCTAAAATTTAAAATGGTTTGCAGAGTTTAGTCAGCTCTTACTATTTTTAGATATGCACCACACCACAGGTTTTTTTTCCTTCCTTATGTTGCAGGACACCACATTTATTTCCAGATTCTCCCAACCAATACATTTACAACTCAGCCATTGTACAGATGTTTGTACAATGCATATAGGAAAACTTCCACCTAACCAAGCCAGCAGGATTTGGCTAACGACATCTCTTTCCTAAATCCCAAGTTGCTGAGAACGAAACCCCATTTATGACAGTTTTAAATCAGTAACAATTTGGCTTTCATCATCTTCATCTGAGCCAAGACTTCACCTTGACATTCCCAATCCTGATCCTCTACTTTTGCTTCCCTGCAATGTCTCCCTAATGAAGTCTCCAATAGTTTCCACAAGGCTGATTGTTTTTCAGGTCATTTCCTTACTTTCCTATAGATCCGTGGCCAAATCCTCCTAAAGCAAACAATGTTTTAAGCAACAGTGTTCACTTCTTACTTTCTGAAATTTTGCCAAACTGTTTATGATAAAATAGAAATGTCCTTCTGACTTGAAGCAGAATTATCAGCATTTTCTAGCTACATCAGTTTGTTAACCAAGAACTAACTTCTTATCCTTTATAGGGAGATGTGAAAGTTCTACAGACTTTAACATGCTTGCTAGGTATTCCCAGCTTTCTCTTCAACAGAGAGAACAACCCAGTCCTGAAACTTGAGCGAGAACAGTGCTATAAGCATTGAAATTTGTTCTTGCAAGTTCTGAAGTGTTTCTTCTTCACTAAAATACAGTTTCACCAGCTCTTTAATGCTTAGTTAGCAGCTGGAAACAGCTGCAGATGTTAACTTTTGATCTCATCTGCTATCAATCAATTCTTAAAATGAACGGTTGCATATATGGCTACACCAACTGCCATTCTTTCCACAGACAATGGACTTCTGGGCATCACAATACTGACTTCTGACAACATGGAAAAACACATTAGATTTTTCCAAGTAACACTTACTTTTTCAGTACGCTGTATCTTGTCTTGTAAACAGGTATTTACTAATTATTCTTTCCTAAAATTGCCTTTGGGAAAATCATAAAAGAATTAGATGGCTCTTTTGTCACAAGTAGTATCTATTGCAGTGAGAATGACAAAATTAAAATTAGCCTAATGACTCAATGTATCCACTACTAAAGTGAAAATGATGGACAGAAAAAACCCACACTTAACAAATAACATTTATTATCACCTTTAAAATAGTGTGATATTTAGGTAGTTTGTTAGGAGTGAGAACAAAGAAGAAACCAGAACTGTACTTGACAGATTCCTGGTCTGATTCTCACTACGAGTAAGGTCTTCCTTTAAAGCCTCTCAGTATTGACACAGCTATGTGAAGAGATGTTAGTACATCTAAAAATAAGGCTACTAATCTTTCTAATTTCTTCCGAATAGGTTATTACAATTGTTTACCTTTTTTTGAACCCTAAGCATGGTCTTACTTAGTTATTAACCATTTTTAAGTGGTTAGAAACTGATTTCTACCACTACAAATAAAGCATCATGACATCAGTTGTCACTCCTAGTGTTTCTCACTCTCATCTGACAATTAAAAGAGGTGGTCATTCAGAAAGAAAAGGAGGACACAACCCAGCCTCTGCTGTCTTGGTCTTACCAGAGATAATCCCCAATAGCCACGCTATGACAGCTTAGAATTTTCTTAATTCCACTATCAGAATGGTCTAATAGTGGGGTTGCTTATCATTTTGCTTTGCTTTAGCTTTGTTAATGTCCTGAACCATAGTAAAACAGTTGAAGAAATATCCATTTCTTATGTTGATCATTCTTAATCACTGGTTTCTTTGGTAGTGCATTGTTCTTCCCAGTGCCATCATATCACCAATAACCAAGTATCTCAATGAATGTAACACATTACAAGCATTTGGTGTATGGTCTATCAGGGAGCCCAAGAATAACATTGAATAGTTAACCTTGAAATACTAGACAATAACCTGAGTACCTGAAAATTTCAAAAGGACGAGAAACAGCCACAAAGCAAATGATGTTGTAATCACCTCATGTCACAAGCATGGTACGTGTGTGCTGTCCTTAATGGTGTGGGGCTACTATGCCCCAATCACTTATCCTCCTCCAGTTACCCCACAGTGCCAAGAAAGTCTGTGCCTGAGGTTCTCAGTACCAAAATACATAAGCAAATACTTAACAAAATTGTCTTCAGTTCAACAGATTGGCTCAAACAACATAATTCTACCATTTCAGCAAAGAATTTTCCATTTAATGAGGAAATAAGAAAAGTTATTTATACAGTTATTCTGTGTCCTTGTGCTTTTGTAGAGGATATTGGCTCACAGCTAACATCAAAACAGTTGGTGCCCCTGGCTAGAATACTTCACTATCACCTGCTCATTCGAGCACTAAATAAATCTCAGTTTTCAAGTACTTACAAGCAAGAGTCCAGCACGTGTTTCAAACGCTCTATTCATGCACAGATGTTAATACACCCTCCATACACTGAATGTTATCAAATGTGGTTTTTTTGTCTCTGTAGCAGTTATTTAAAACTCGTTTCGAAAGTATACTGAAATTATTGAATTAAGAGAAGGAAGAGATCTTTCCTTAGAGGGGGGGTAACTTCTTATGGTAAACCTATTAACTGTTCGGGATTAAAATGCAGCATTTCCACATGTTTTTACCATTGCTTCTTTAATTTCAACTTCCAAGGAGCAAGGAGGCAATCTTGTATTAAAATACCAAGCTTTCTACTGCTGTGTTATCCTTTACCTGTGATGACTTACATATTAGTCTGTATCTTTTCAAAAACAGTCCTAAAAAAACTTTTAAATTTTCAGTGAAAGAACTGGTTTCTAACTGACATGTTTTAACAACAAAATAATTTTTCCTTTAAGTAAAAAATGTTAAAGGATTTATTCCCACCACCATGGCATTTTGGGAAGAAATCTCATGAAAAATGGAAGCAAACATTATGCTGCCGTCAAAAAGCAGTTATGGTTGGAAGGATTAATTTATTGACTCCTAATTCACCTTGCTCTCCTGTGTCTGCCAAATAGGTGGGAGTGGAAATTTGTCAAACGCTTCTGTCTCTTGATAAAACCTTCCTCACAACCCACACGCTGAGAAAATAATACCTGTAACCCATGAAGAAACAGATTGACAGCTTCAGGCAATGACATACACAGGCAAACCTTTAATTTAATACTCTCTCATGCTCCACTTTCATGTGTCTCATTTAGAAAGGGTCTTTAAAGAGAAGCAATGTAACTGCTGTCAGTGATATAATTGCTGTGTTGGTGCCTTTGGGTCCTTGAACACACCAGTAGATGATGTTTGATCCCTGCTGCTGTCCTTCGGCAGCGATGAATAGTAAGCGATATGGAAGGAACAGTCAAGAAAGCTACAGATCAAGTAAGGACAGGGATATGTCTCACACATACCAGTCCCCTTCTATCCACTATCTTTCAACCATGCAGTGAAAATTTGCTTTATGTTCCCGATCACAGCATAATTCCCTCCAACTCCTGACTCACAGGCTCTGAGCCACAGCTCAGTGAGCACTGCTAGTAATCCATCTATAGCAGTATACCTGCAGGAAAGCTTGTAGCAAAATTACAGTCTTGACTTTAACAGCAGGGCATTTGTTTAGTTACTTAGCACAGCCTCTTTTGTGTGCCAGGTCTCATTTCCAGAATGGCCCAGGTGGCAAAAGGCTGGGTAATTCTATTAATCAACTAGTTTCCTTAAAATGTACATCATACACGTTACATTGCTGTACACAAAATGAAAGATGAAGATAATCTCAGATGCAGGGTGCGGGGGAAGGGGAAGTGTTTTAAGAAGTGATATTACTTAAAGGCAACCACCAGGAGTTTACAAGAATTTCCATTCTTTTAATTAAAGATTTTATGAGTCTTGGAACACATTCCTGTGCCCTATTATACATCAGAGCACTTAAAAAAAAATTCAGAGCCTTGTAACATTACCATAAAGAGATAGCAAAACCAAAGAAATGTTCTTTAGAAGACCTATTTATACAGTGACTGTTATGATTTTAAAAAAATTTACAATTACAGGGACTTATTTTACTTACTAGATTTTATTCTTCCCTTTTCTGTTGTTTGTGAATACCTTTCAATACATCCTAATACAAACTACCTGCCTCCTAAATTCATTGCTCCATTTATACACTCAGCATGTTTGGAAAAAATATTAAAATTCTACAAAATTCAAGATAAACTCACTGTGCCAGAAGAAAAAGCATTTACATTGCCGTGATAAAAATACATTCATTGGCATTCGATTTTAAGTGAATTATTACTTCAAAAAGCAAAGATGGAAAAAAAAATAAAGCAAGTAAATCAAGAGAACTGATACTGGTAATGAAATATGATAAAGAAAGTATTTTGTGAACTGTTAGTTTCTAGGTAAAATAGTATTTCCAGGTGTAAAATTCATGGTAAATTCTTTAAAACATACGTCTATCTAATAAGTAATCCAACAAGTGTCTATGACAGCTTTCCAGAAAATGGTCTATGAACCATGTCTAAGAAACAAATTAGCTCATCCATCACACGTAACCATATATTTGGTAATGACTTAATGAATTTAGCTTAACTATGGTAAGACTAAGCATGATGCTGTAATTACTGTGGGAATTACTGTAGCCCTCAATCTGTCTTTTAGATGTTTATAGCATGGAACAAGAAGCTCAGCATAGCTTGAACCAGAGCCCAAAGTCAAAAGGCTTTGGATCTAGGCCTATGATCTGAGGGCTACTAAGGAGGTATCCTTACAGACTTCTGCCAGTACACACCGCTCCGCTAATATTTCAGTCCTGTCTTTCCCACAAGAATAGGTAAGGATACGCAGTATATGAAGAACTAAAAGTCCTACAGAAATCTTGAGAATAAAATTGGAAGAACATTTATTCCACCTAATCACAAAGGGTGAAAGAATACATTTTGAGCCATTTTGCTAGAACGTAATTAACTTTAAAATGAACATCCCACTACACTAAGTTTACATCAAAGTTTTTAAAGCAAAATAGGGTAGTGTTACTAATACTGCAGTTGAGACAGACAACAAAGCTAGGAAGAGTGAGGCAAGAATGCCAGAGGTCAAATAAACCTGTTCTGTAGTACTTACAGCAACAGCGATACACAGCATATTCTTATAATTTGGCCACGTCTGTGGATATTTACTTGACAGGATTATTTTTCAACTATGGTATGTCTCACTTTCAGATGTTCTACCGGTGATGTCAGCAATTACTGCCATATGTAAATTACCATCTGTTTTTTTTCTAACTCCAAACAGGGCAATTTTAAAGTAAATCCAAATAACTTTCTTTAATGTATGCTAATTAAATAAATGGTTCAGTCCCTCCTTAGCTACCAGTGCACAAAGGCTCTCAAACATCCTCATGCTTCATAAACAGAAGGGTTAAGGGTGATGTTTTATGGGAAAATATAGTCAAGGTGATGCATCAATTTCTCAGAAGAATCAATGGAAGCCCTATTAACCTTGGCTTGCAGATGGGGATACTCAGGTACAGAGATGAGAAATTTATTTTTGTCAGTATGTCAGTGGGAGGAATTATGTTTTCTTATATGCTGGCCCCATGAAAGTCAGAGATGGAAATGCTTGTTTCATTGGGTCATATCATGTGCTCCCTGCCTATAATTGAAGAAGTTGTATCAGTAACTGTAGCCTGGTGACTGAGCAGACATAGGTTAACTAGTTCATTTTATGGCCGTACAGAGTTTCTTTTGAGACAGTGCTAGGATACAAAACCATTAAGGTGCTGGAAAGGCTAATTTGTCAAGCATATCTAGAAGTTGTTCTTATTGACAACTGTTTTGAGCTTCTGGATTGTATTTTACCTCTGTGGCCCAGGAATTTGTAAGTAATAGCTGTGTAACAGCACTCCCCTACCTCACACGACTATGATAAGGATAAGAAAATTGAAGACAACAAAATCCACAGATAAAACAGTTATTAAGGCCATGCCAATATGGCTGGTAACACAAAGCTGAATGCAATAAATGGGGATCATTAACAGTCATGTAGCGTAAGCATTGTCATGTTCATTCTCCACACTGTCCCTCCACAGAAATGTACTGAAATTTCATTAGCCTACTCTTGTGTGACCTGCTGATTAGGTGTCTCCCCATGCCTCTTCACAAGTACACACCATTTGCCACATGTGCATCAGGTTTGCCCATGTAACACCGGAAGATTCCACTGAGTAAGGTCAGAAATTTTACTCCAACAAGTCAGAAGAAAGAGAGTTCTTCCTTGATAAGAAAAAACTCAGTCAAGAAACAGTGTCAAAAGGGCCATGACCTCAAGTTGTTTGCTGGTTTGTTTTTTTTTTTTCTCTTGCTTAAGCAGCCTATTTCTGAGATCAGCAAGGGAAAGCCCCATTCATATTGTACCACATGGAACTAAGTCACAATGCTGGGATGAGCTGTACTCCCCAGCTAACCTCAGAAACCAATTTGGCAGGCAGGAAAGAATTCTACACAGGGCTACACATACCCTGAATATGTTTTTTTAAAATGCTCTATTAAGGTTTTCTTCCACAGCCCAGTAGAGCACAGAATTAATTCTATACATACGCATGCGTATAGGCACACATGCAAAGTTTTGGAAGCAAAATTACAACTTCAAGCTTACAATAAGGATCACAGGTCTTTAACAAGGTAGGAAAGATAATAATTAGGAATGGGAGAAATGGTTCAGGTCTAACAGAAACTGTCTTTAGTATCTCCTGAAACCAAAATAATCTATCTACCTTTAGGCATGAAAGAAATCAGTTTACCTAGAAATACAGTGTTAAAAACATTCATTTTCTTGTAACTTATTAGTACATTTTCTTTTGGCCAAAAAGGGAACCTTGTCTCTAAGTGCAAACTGTGTATATTTTGGATTAATGTCTGAACCAAATCTTCTAAAGTTTCTTACTAATTCCTTTGCCAGTTTTTCAGTTAAATATGCTTTGGACCTGTAAGTGTTCGTAAGTTTCTTGCAATGGGTTGCATTTGTGTACTGGGGCTTGTGACACCTGAACCTGTTCAGAACTGAATGATCTTTTAAAGTATTGACAAGCTCACCTTGCCTCTCTGCTGCCTGTGGACAAGTTACATACTGCAGAGAAGACAGCCACTGCGAAAGCAGAAATGAATGGCAGCTCATGATAATAGGGTCCTCTACATTTCTGTGTGTTTATTCCTGGTCTTGCAACGTGGGACGCTGTAAAATAACCGTTCCAAGTATCAACCCGTAAGCGACCAATCAGAACCAGCAGATTCTGTAGCATGCAAAGATTCAGACTCAAAAGCTGCTCAGACTCCCTTACACATTTTAACAGATAGAATGTTATGTTTTCACCCTCTTTATGCCCAAATTCCAAAGGGAAGCATTTACATCTGTGATTAAACAAACATGGCATTTATAATAAAAAAATATATTAAAACAATCTTTGAGGACATCGTTTAGTATCTTCTACTCTTCATGTTAACTGCTTCATGAAGGAAGCTAAACACTATCTAGTATTCAGATATTCTCAAAGCTAAATGGTATCCATATATTTAAAACAAAATTTTGCTTCTATAAAGAGCTTTATTATATTAACTGTAGCAAAACATCCTCTTATCTGAACAAACACTATTCAAGAACTGAAAAAAATTAGGTTTAAATCTTACAAACCAGTTTCCATTCACTTAAACCTGTTCAAAGTTCTGTATTGTCATAGATCACGTATTTTTATGATTAGTGAGATTATGATTACTTGCCACATTAAAATACAGATCAAATCAACATTTAATTTACACATGAGGCTTAGTTCTGTTTGTCCACACATTTTGTCAGCTAGACTGAATTTTTTTAATGCTAATAGAAACCAATACAAACAAAACTTGAAACTGTACAATTTGATTTTGCTTTTTTGCCGAGGACGCCAGGCTGGTGACTTTAGTACATTTGCATAGCTTCACTGACAACTGTACTAATTCAAGTAGTACTGACAGTACTGATTCATGGCCAATGTGTACAAGATTAAAGAAGCTACTACAATGGGAGGGGAACTCAGCTGAAACAACTAAAATCTCAAGGAAGGTGAAATTCTCCTCTGAAGATACAAGTATCTATCAAGTATACTGAGAAAACTATTTAAAAGGCTACCTGCTTGACAATGAGTGAAGAATAATGATGTGCTTAGGAAGACTTGAAAATACGGGGATAGGTTATTGCTCAGGAAGACTCTCTAGTTGCTCAAAGACTTCTCAAGCCCAATGTATCTAGTCAAATCAAGGATTTTCATGCTAGAGATGATTCCAAACCACCAGATTAGTAGTGGGAAGGAGGAAACCTTAACTAAGTATTGTTTTGAAATTAGGAGTTCAGGCCTAATGCATTCTGCATAGTATCACATCTTTACACTGCTTCATCTTTACTTTCTAAATCCTCATCACACAGGATTCCCATCTGACGCCAACTTAGCCTTAGCTCTTTCTCAGTCACAGAAGATAGCAGTACAGTCTGTTGATGAGGACAACTGCTCCTGGACAACCCAGAGAGAAGGAAGCTGAACTCTGACTATCTAGCAAGGCTGATCCTGGAAGGAGGTACTAGCTAGAGCTCCCAGCTATGGATGAAAAGAGTCAAGCTCATTTCCTAAGAAGCACACAAAAAAAATTTTGGTTTGGCCAACTGCAAACACAGTGTAAGCTGCAAAGCTATACACCCTTATTTCCCTCCTGAATGGAAAAGTGATGCAATGCAGTTTCACTGACTTCATGCCAAGTCATTCCTTAACAACAAATGAAAAGCAGAACATAATTATACACACATTAGAACAAGTGTTAGGGGTTCCTTAAGAGTTATAAGGGTAAAAACCTAACAGTTGGATTTTTGTAATTTTCTGTTTCTTGAACGGTCAAAGTTCTGCAGCATTAAAATACAGAGAGCACAAGCTGGCAAGAAAAGCAACTTCCCATTGACTTTATAATCTATGACAAACTGACACTTTTATGAGCAGAACTTTTAGAAATACATACCTATAAATCAATTAAAATATTGAGAAGTAAACAGAACAGTTCAAAGGAGCACAAAACTACAATACAGGTTCCTTTTAAAAATGGCTTCTCACTTATTTTCCCTGTCTTCAATCCACTGTCCGTCCACCATGGGAAAAAAACTTAACTGAGTAATTTCCTAGAGAAATAATATTTATGTAGCCAAGGTTCTGCAGCTGGAGCAGGGAAATGCACAAAATAATCGGGTGGTCTCTTACAATACAGGACAAAGAATTACTATATTAATAATAGTAGATACAGTATATTTTTATTATATGATTTTCAAAATTAGCCATATGAACATAATAAAGGAAAAAAATTTCTCACTACCTACTAAAACCTACAACCTAAGATTCATTGATAAAGTAACAGGTCATTTCTCATATTCTGTCTGCTGTATTAGCTGAAAAACTAAGAAGAACACTACAGTTTAAAGTACTTGGCATATGGATCACAGCACTAAAACATTCCACATTGCACTTTTACTGCAGAAATTCATTTCCAGGTAAGAACACAGCATTGCTTTTATTTTACTTGCTAACGAGGATAATTGGCAGGCAACACTGCTGCTGCTCTAGATTTGTTCTTTATATGGATCTCTGAAGACCACATGTGCATGTGGTGGTGACAGAAATATTTTCCATATGAGCCACCACACATTTTAAGGTCCCTCAGTCTGGACAAGGTGAGTCCATCTATCATTTTCTGTGCTCAGTAACAATCAACCAGGAAGTTAAAAACTTCAGTGACAACTAGAGGGCAATGATCAGCTTCCAGTTGCTCTGATCATCAATCCATTTAAATCCCCTGAGCCTCTGCTGAAAATTTTCCCTGCTTTAATTAGATCAAAGGCAGCACAAGAATTCATTAAAAGACATTTTCTTGAATCAAAACCATTACAACTTCTCTTTTTAAAACACCCTGAAAGCAAAATACAGTTTATATCTATAAATGAGCTACATACGAGCTACATGACGAGAGCGTCAACCACAGACTGTTGGACAAGGTGCTTTTTCCAGTTCACTTCCACTTTCTTTTACCAGGGAAAGTAATTGCTCTGGACTTTATTAGGCTACTATGAACTTATGACAGGGCTAACAACAGACAAAGCTCTAAAGCAGAATCACTGTTTTCAGAAGATTTACTTAAGGCAGGCATATTATGGAACAAAACTATCCAATGATCCCTTTAAAATGCATAACTATACATCACATTTCCGTTAGAGTGAGAGAGAATGAGTATCAAATGTGTTTTCTGCTAGTAACTTCATTAGATGGAATATTTTGTATCTAATAGTACTATGCTTGACGAATTATTTCCTAAATGACAAAGAAGTAGGTGAAATTTTCTGCTTTGGTATGAAATAAGAACTTGATGAAAAACTTCTCTGATGAGAACAAAAACCTGGAAAACTGCTCTTCATAAATCAAGTAGCAACTTTTCAGAGCATAGCAAGGGCTGTTCTATTCCATTACTTAAGATTTCTTATATTAAGAATGCATAAAGTCCCTCTTTAAAGATCTGACATACAGTTTAAAAAAAATAAAGTTCTTTCTGCCCTGCCACATACTAAACATTACATATATTTTCACAAAAAGGTTGTTATTAAAGTAATGGGACCTGGAACTTTTACATGCTCACATCCCCAAAATACATCCTTTGTAAAAACTTTTGTAATCATGCATGTTTTTTGTAGAAAATCTGAACAGAACACTACCGTCTACTGCTGCAAAGAGTATCGTATTTCTCTGCATGTTAGTAAAGAAAAATTCACAAATTAGTCATCTCTCACAGAAAGCATATTGTATATCAAATCAAAAGAAGCTAACTTTCAAACTACTCTCCCTTAGTACCTATAGGCTTTTGCAAAAAAAAAAAAAAAAACCAAAACCAAAAAACCCTCCAAACAAACAACCCCCCCCAAAACAAAACAACCCCCAAAACCTAAACCAAAACAAAACAATAGCTTTTTACACGTGAAGCAAACAATGCAATTCTAAAAACTCTGGCAACACAAAAATCATTCACAATCCGTCTTAATAGATAGGAAGAAAATACAACTCTGACAAGACGATTTTTGACAAGACATTATACTTTACTTACCTCGCTCCCAGGTCTTGCTAACACTGCTGTTTGAAAGCAGAGCAACGTTAGTATCAGGTAGCTGACAAACATTATTACCCAACGTTAGAGCTACCCTGGAGGAGAAAGCCCTCTGCCAAGTACTAACAGCTAGCAGATGCACTTGTGTCTCAGTATCAGCCCCTAGTTCTTCTAGGTACCGACTCTTTCTCCCTCTCCCCCTTTCTATCGCACTCACTGTACGACCAGGAGCTTTGCTCTCAGCCACTGCTCTGAAGACAACTGGTAAGTTGATCTCTTCATGTAATGACTTCTCCCTGCTGGGGGAGGGGGCTCAGCCAGCAATGAGCTGGGGGGCTGTAGTTAGTATAAAGCAAAGAAGGGGAGGGACAGAAATGGTCACTGCCAAGTTATGCATCTGCTGTGATTCATGGAACAAGCTAAACGGTAACCTTTAATGCACGAGGAGGTTTGGCAATGCGTTATTGACTTAGGCAGGCATGATTGGAGAAACAGGCTAAAGCAGCTTGCAAAAGATGCCTGTTGATGGTTAGACGGCATGTGCTACTTAAAGGCACAGCACCTCCTTTTAATGAAGAAGTTTATAATAAATAAATCATAAATTAAAATCTAACCAGGAAGCAGCCTATGGTTTTGCAGTCAGCCCTCCATCAGCACAATCCTGCAACCTGCATGGCCTGATCCTGCCAGGGACTCGGTCAGAATCTACTAGCTCCTACTCCTGGCCTACAGGGAACCCAAGTGTCCATTTGCCCTCAAGAATGTCACAACTGCTTCCTGAAATGGACACTCATCCTTTAGGATAATCCTGGAGCAGGATATGGATGTAATCTCTCTTTCTTTTTCAAATGATAGCTGAATAAAAGAAATTTTGATTTGTAACAGTCCAACCCATCAAATAACCTGCTTTGACTAAGCAAGCAGAAGTGCAAGCCTTTGAAAATAAAAATCCTTTTTTTAGAAGATGAGTAAGACCTATTTTCAAGTAAAGAATAAAGCAGTATTGAAAGCCTGATACAAAGCTGAATTATTACACCTTGCAAGCAGACCACTTAACATTTGTCCCAAGAGTTAGTAAAATTGGAAACAGAGCTATAGAAGTTGGAGGGCTTCCCTTTAGTTGAGTATGTCTGTAATCTCTACGCAATAGACATTTTCTTATGGTAAACTAAGCAACATAAAAATAGAGAATATAAAACAAGTTTTGAACCCCAATGATCTATCACATTCAACAACAGGAGAGAACAACTGGTCTATAACACATACAGGACACTCCAGTCCTGTATTCCCTTTCTTTCCCTTTCTCATTTTACTTTTTAACTTCTTCTGACTTTACTGTTGCCTATTTAAGTATTTTATCATGGGAATGTGAGACGTTATGCCTTCCTTAAAGTTCCAACTCCTGAAGTCAAGAAATCACACTATATTCTCATCTTTCATGTAAATACATATTTCTTATCCTTATGGTTGCAGGGGAAATCTCAAAAATTTGACCCAAGAATAACCTGGTCTCGTATGTCAGACAGTAAACCACATGAACTCAGAATACAGGTACTTTAAAATATCTCAGGATTTTAGGAGGCAGGAAGTGAAAATTTTGGTGAAATTGAGAAGCACACCATTGCCATGTATTGGATTTCTTTTTATAATTTGGTAAGCCTTGTATACACAGCTGAATATGTCAGACTCCTCACCCTGTTTTTAAACTAGCTTTACCAACCATTCTTCTCCTCTGCTATGAGAGGTGAAAGACACAAATTCAAACAAATCATAACAACAGAATACTTTTATGTATTAGAGAGCTTTCAGAATTGTAATTAAATACAGTCAAATTCCTACACCTGTATAGAAAATGAGCGTTCTCACTGCTGCTAAAAGTCCAAATTCTGCTGTATTTGAATTTGCATATCTGGTTCTCCAGCATAGTTAAATCTGACCTGTATTAACTAGACATCATTGTCACTGCACCTCTTCCCTCACAGGCCTTTCCTTTCACAGGCTACTACTATTGTCCATAAAGAGTACTATCTTTTCTCCTGCCTAGCTGGACTCAAAATGCTGTGTCTCTTCCACTTCTACAGAAAAACCTGTCCTTTTTAGCCTCTCAAATCAGCAGACCACCTTTCGCAGGTCATTACACAGCCTTGCAGTGCCATGGTTCTGGCAGCATTACTGCCACTATCTGCTAGCACTGTGTTCAGTGAGGGCATGCCAGGCAGGATGCAATGTAGGCCAAGCAGGACTAGGGCTGCTCTCAATGGCAGAAGAGTCCCCTTCAGTGACTCCCCTCGAGGGAACAGTACAAGCTTAAGATTTAAAAAGCCAGAGTGAGAGTTTCAGTACGGAGCTCATGAGTGGCTCTTCCGAATGATCTGAATGATCTTAGGAAGCCGGGCACAGAGTTTTAAGCGTGGTGACTGACAGCCAAACCTGCAGTTTTTGAAAACTTGACACTATAACCTTAATGGCACTTTCTGACAAAAATCATCCAGAACTCTCTACTGCTATGTTGATCTCACATATACAACATCTCCCTTCAAGACCTGAATGAAAGAAGCATTTCCCCCCTTTTTAAGGCAAACTGAAGGTTTGCAGGTTATACCATTGTGCTGACAGCTAAACGTAGAGCTGCTGTTACAGGTACTTTGTACACAGGTTGCCCGTGGCAATGTCTCCGGACTAAAAATGTAAAGCTAAATAAACTTCAGGAAATTTTCCATCAAAAGCCTGTCAGGAAGCCAACCTGTCCTTCCATATTATTTTTTAAATATCTAGATGTAGCACAAAAGAAAAAAGGATAGTAAGCAAACTGCCAACTAAACCAGAGTTCAAAACACTTTCAACATGAGAGCTCCAACTATGACACTTAAAACTAAGTTTCAGTGCTTGAAAAAGTTTTAAAAGAATACACTATTTCAGATGTTGCAGTTTGTAACAAAAACTCCAGCGAACAAAGTTGCCTCATGCAGATTGACTACTGTTTCCATAAAACGAAGCTTTGCCTTTTTGCGCAGTTCTTCACAAAGTGAACTAATTTTTGTGAGTAAATATATAGCATAGGCACAAAATTGTGAATCCTCTCTTTTTTAATGGCAGGTAGAAAAGTAAAATTAAAAAAATTGGGAGTAACTGTGATTTTAGTCTTCTCTCTGCTGATCATTCCAGAAAGCAGTATATCCTCTGTAAATAATAAAAAACCTTATCAAAGTCTAACTGAATATTATTAGGATGAGTTTCTGAGTACAGAAAACTGTACTACATTCCCATTTAATAAGTCATATAACTAATTCTTTCCATATGCATTTAATCTTTCCTCTACAAAAATATACAGGCAGAATTCCCTGAAGTCCAGAAGCTGGTATTCTGTTCTCCATAATAAGACAAGATATCTGTCCATACCTGCTACTATGTTTTCAAGCTTTATCCAACTGAACTGGATGGAATTGTGCGTGTTCACAACCACAGCCTTTCTTTGCAGCACAAAGTAACTTGACACTTAACACTATGCCAAACTTGCACTGCTGCAACCAAGATCAAAATTCCTCTGCAAACCTCAACAATCACTATGCTAGTACAAAACTATTCGTGCGATAGAAAAAAATCAGTTTGACTGAAGAGCTACTTAAGATATGAAGTTCTGCAGTAGCAGATAGAGAAACCAAAATACCTTGCAATAGTAAAATGGAATAAATAAAATATCTCTAATTTCAACAAAAAAGCATCCTTGCTTTTATTTAGAAACATACAAACATCGCAAAATAATACCATTATTATTTTACAAAAATAATTTCAATAGAAAATCCAAAATTATTTCTTTTTTAAATCAGAAAAAGACATCAGGATCTTTTGAGGAAAGTTCCTATCTCTTACTCTTAGAAATTAAAACACAAAATACACAATGGATCTTTGGATAGTATAGCTCTCATTAAAAAAAGTACTGGCTTTCATCTGTGAACAAATTAACTGTCAGTCTCAAGGAGTTTGTAAATATCTGTCAGTTTATGAAGTTTGCTTACTAGCTACCTCCTGCGGCAATTGCACCTAAATCTCAAACATGGACAAGTTGTTAAACTTATCAAAAGCAAGCAATTTCTCTTCCGGGTGTATCAGCCTTCCTGTAATTCAACGTGAAATCACGAACACTATGCTTAGGTAAAATCACTCACAGTTACTTCGTTCTACTAAAGATATATTTGCTTAGAAAGTTGACCAAATTCCTAATATAAAAGTAATAGTAAGAGAAAACATGAGTCAAAACAACATTTTAAAGACTTCACTTGCTACAGCTTTAACATTTGTAGAGCTTAACTCTCAAACTCTTAAAGCAAGATAACATGAAATATAACTACGTATTTCAGGCTGAATTACTTTAGAACAAGACAATGATGATTTCTGTGTATTTACAAGTATTAATATGTACAAGTGAAAAATCATTAGTCTAATTCACATTTTGTCACTACAGGTGCAATGTCAATGCTACTGAATTTGGGACGAAACAGAGGGTTAACCGGAATGTCTGCTGGTACTCAGCTGAAGCGTAAACGGACGAACTATTTAAAGGAAGATGAAGGCTGAAACAAGTCTGCCACTACAGCACAACCCACAAGCCTTTTATCTGTTTCTTAAAACAAGTATTTAAAATATCCTTCTGATAATTTGCTTTGGCCAGACACCATCTTCCTGGAATTATTAACAGGAAAAGCAAATTTAAGTAGACACTGCATATTCTATTACTATTTAAGAAAAGGTGTTGGTTTTTTATTTCAATGTTCCATATAAAAATTTAACAGAGGAGAAAAAAGGCTGAACGTACTAGAAATTTAGTGCAAATTACAAGATGTTAATGAATAACAAAAGAAAAATCAAGTGGAAAATCTACTATATTTTGGTTTTATTTAATTGGTCATCTTCCCCAATTAGTGATCTAAAGATTTCTTAAAACAAAAAAGGAACAAAAGTTTAACAGAGAAAGTCTTATATGCTTGACAAAGTCATGTGTAAAGATGGCTGCCACATTTAAAGCTGTCAGATAGGCATTTCCAGTAATTATCTCATTTCATTTTTTCCAGGAAGCATTACCTTCTGAATTTATTATTCAGATATTTTAAGGTTAGAATAAATTACTGCTGCCCTTTAGCCTGAACTACGGAGAGACACTGGCCATAAAACTTCACTAAAAATTTCTTCTATGACTTTTCTTGATTTAAAAAAAAAAAGTTTGTGTTTAATTAAACACTTGAAATAAATAACTCTCTTGCCACCTCATGTGTGTCTCTAAGCAGTCAGGGAATTTAGACTGCAGAAAAAATGTATTTTCCTTGAAGTCAAAACAATATACTGAGGGGGATGCATGCAGAAAAATGCCACTCCCTGCCCTGCCTTCTTGGATTCAGGAAATACTGCAGCTGAACGACAAAGGGATTTCTTTTACCGCCATGGAGGCTTTTACATCCACTTTAGTGGTTTCTGCATTTCACTGGCCAGACAGGGTGAAGAAAGAGAGCAAGAGATTCTCTCCTATACCCTCTCTTCTACAGTTAAAGCATTTCTCCTTGCTATTGCAGTCCTTTTGAAAGAGGCATGCTCATACTCACACTGAATCTGAATTTCATCAGCATCTCTATCTTTTCTTGACCAAGAACAGATGAAGTAACAATAGGTACAAGAAGGACCAGTACGGAGTATTTGGACGGTTATACATGCCATTTAACAAAACAAAACCCATACACCTTGGGAAGGAAGTCAAAAGCGTGAGCGATGTATTACAGCCTGAAGGTTAAGTACATGGAGCCGTACAAGAAAAAACCCCAGACACTAAGCACCTTGGAGGAAACAAGTCCCAGAGCCTCACATGTATTTCAGTGCATCTCAGCATTTTTTCTTGAAGTTTTAACTCAATTTAAGTATTTCAGATACTAATGCTTCTCCAAGTAACTCCCAACACCTTATTCGTACCCTTTTGCTCTAATTTTTTATTAAGAAAGCAGCTGAATTCACATAATTTCTTGTCCAAAGAAACCTTTAAGGTGATAGTTATGTCCATAAAAGAATTCCATCCAAAACTGAAATATCGACTGGCTACCAGAATACACCATTGCATGAGGCAGCATGTGTTCCACTGTTATCTTACATAATGAAGCTAGGGATAGTCTTATCTATCTGTATGTCTAATCATGTTTTTGATCCCACTATACAGTTATGGAAAAGACAAAGAGATGCTGTGGAAAAAAGACCTTTAAAGAGGTTTTAATAAATTAGTTCATACAGTCACTTTGTGTCCTTCTAATGCTTTTATTAGTTAACCACTTTCCAACTTACCTTTTAACTTCTATTCCTGCTCATTTCCCTTTCTAAACTGAACGATCCCCATTTTTCCCCTTGTTTCTCATCTAAATTCACTCCAAGTTCTGCCTCTTCCTCTGTTCCTCATCTTTTTGTTTCTTTGTTGTAAGTACACTGTTAAAAAAGTATTATTGCGTCCTGTGGAAATGGCATTGCAACGCAAGTTTCAAATAGGCATTTGTATATAATTAGGTCAGCCAAGTTTATGATACTTCACTGGAAGTTTGTCAGCTACTTCAGTAATAACATGTTAGTCTTCATTATCATTTTCTTTTTCTCCTCTTACTACCATGATACTGGCAGGGCATGGTGCTTTTAAACTACGCTCAAACCCTGAAAAGGAAATCTGAGGATTTCCTTCCTCTTCTCCCTACTCAACTTTTTAAAGCTCAGACTTGTGATTACAAAGCAAGACTTTACTGAAAAGGTCCACCTTCAAAGAGCTGAGTATTAACCTCAAATTGATTTATCATCTTGAATCTTTCCTTCAGTACTAAATCTATTATCCCTTTCTCTTTTCTGGCATTACAGCGTGCTAGAGGGAGGAAAAGACCCTTGGTTGTCACCTGTCCAGGGCTGGGCTAGAATGCATATTTTTCATGGCCATATTCCAATTTTCTGCATTTTGATGATAGAATTCTGGTTTATATCCCAACTTCTCAAAGTACCTCGTTGCCTCCCCAGACAGTAGTTGCATAGTGCAAGTAGAATAAGACAACATTTATGAGGCATTCCTTCCTCTGCCCAACGCTACATTTTGACTACAGAACAAGTGGCCACCATGCTTTGAACCAATTTTTATGAATACCATTCATTTTGTGACAAAAATTTTCTCTCTGCATTTGTTAATCAATGTCTTCTGTTTTCCTAATAAGGCATTAAGGTTTTTAGCACCATATTCTGGCCCTCCTCACACTTTATTTTAATATTATTTTCTTACCTATTTTCATAACACACGATCCAACATAATTCATGCCATCTTCTACCTCTTCCTATACACAAAAAAGTGGTGAAACCAAAAGGAAGAGTTCTTTGATGGATCAAAATCTTAATCTCTTTCTTTGTATGCATAAAAACCAGACACACATTTCTTGAAAACTACCTCTTATCACACTACTTTCACATAAGACATTTTGATCTGTGTTTCATGTTGAAGTGTAGCAAATGAGCAGCCACATAAAAATAGGAACTGAAGGAAAAAGCAGGCCTTACCCTTTAAAATATTTGAACTGGTTCCTTTGCACCTATCACAAAACTGGAATAAATTACTTGGTACCACTGCTATATTTGGATACTTTACCTAAAATAAGAAATGGGACTAGGCCTGTTTGACCTTTAAAAAAATAAATCCCCTTGAAAAACTTTAAATAATCTTTAACTAAATCAAGTTAATTATAAATTACACAAAAAATGCATGTCTATTTCCAGGGAAAAGTAAGCCTCCTCCTAGAGAAAACATTCTAGATATAAATTTGAATCATGGTATTTCCAAATCTTTCACTTCTTCATGAGGGTAAAGGCTGATACTTCTAACTCTACATGTAGAAAGTATTTTAAAGATACAATAAGGAAAAAGGTGAGGCCTCTGGATCATGTAAGTATACTTATTTTTTAATTACAAAAACAAATAAACAGAGGTCCTGGCAAAAAAGCACCAAACTGCATGATGTAATAGGCCATGACCAGAATTATAAGGAAGAGTCTTTTTTTCAGGTCCAAAACTACAACACATGAAAACTAGATTTCAGTGCTAACACACATTTTCCCAAGTCTCCAGCTGGCAAATGGCAAACTACATCAAACATGCCGTCATAAAACAATGGGAACAAGCTGTCTCCAAGAGAAAACTAATCAGTTAGGACTGCAAATGTAATCATAATTTACAATTTTGCTTGGAAATGTTCTTGAAATTCTTTCAGAGGAGGAAGCCCTTGTAGAACATGTTTTCATACATATACTTTACCTGCCCTGTTATTTTCTACATTGGTAGAAATCTCAAAGCCATAATGATACTCTCTTAGACTGGGGAAAACAGATGTAGAAAGAACTTTGAAAATCATTGTGAGTCCTCCCCAAGAGTGGATCAACTATAGCATACTAGTCCAATATGCAGGTAAGAAATATGTAAAAAACACTATGGTAAAACCTACATTTGCAAGAAATGAGCATCATCTGCCAACTAAAGATGAAAAAAAAGCTCTGCAAAAGCTGGCCAACTTTTTTCATGCTTACTACTTAACTAAAGCAGTAAAACAGTATCAGTCAGCCTTCAAAAACTCCGTCAGGGAGCAACAACAGCTGGCTGCTCCCTAAAGGGACGGGGAGCCAGGGATCAAGCATGCCAACAAGGGCAGCAAGGCAGGCACTTTCACTGGCTAGGACTTTGTCCCACTGCCACAAGACGGAGCGGGGCAGATCCAGGAGTGGCACGCAGGGTCAAACGAGAGTCAAGATCACCGAAGAAGTCTGTGGTGATGGGGCAGGTCCAAGGTCAAGCCAAGAAGTCAGTCCATGGATCAGGGTGCAAATCAGCAGGGTCCATGGCCAGGTGCACGCATGGCTGTGGCTGAGCTGGAGAGAGGCACATGTCCAAGGTAGCTCAAGCAGGGACTGAAGGCCCAGCGCTAAATTTAAACGGGGCTACTGGTCCCATGAGCAGAGGTGTCAGGGGATGGCCACCAGGGTGAGGCTGGTCAGGGCCATTAAGACTGATTAGCCTAATCAGGGCCCTGAAAGTCTGTGTCTATGACAAAATTCACATTTCTAATCACGTGTATACAGGGCTAGCAATGGTAGATATCAACTAAGCAAAAGGAAGAAGGTAAGAGGCTGTATCAGGCAGCAGATAAACAGTCTTGAAATAGAGGTAACCTTGAGAAGGGAGCCAGTACTGTATACATTACACTGTTTAGGGGACAGGACTAGATCAGCATTCCTCCTAACAAAAGAAAGTAAACATCAGACCAGCAGTCATACAGCTGGAGCACCAGAGCCAAGGACAATTCTGTAGCACAGGCACCTCTAGTTCTCTGATGTCACAGAAGTACTGAACCACAGCTTACTTCAGATCCAAAAGAAGAAGAAAGGAAGAAAATCTTGGAAGACTTGTATTCATGATCAAATTGTACTTTCTGTAGTTTATGGGAATACTAGGTTTCTCCTCTCTTCTTCTGACAGAAAAAATGAAAACAGCTGTTGTGTTGCCAAAGGAAATGTTTATGCTTGGCTGAAGACTTGAGATTTAACTGCAATACTGATCAAAACACACTGGATTAAGCACTCATCCTCAGACCAAATACAGGAAGACGGAGGAGGAAGATTTCCAAAGTAATTTCATTACACAACCCAGATACCTGAAGTGAGCAGAAAGAACTAATCTCATAGTAATGTAACTTATGCTTTGGGCAGCAACCACACCCCTTTTCTCATCTAGTTCGAAAACTCCTGAGCCAAAGACCACCTCTTCCAATAAGACCATCTGGTCTGAGCATACTATAGCATACAACCTGCCCCTAATTGCATTGCAAATTAAAAGAATTAACACTAGCCTGGGTCAAAATCTACCTCATTTTTCATCACTGGGGGTCCATGCCAGGTCAAGAACGCACAGCACCAACAGATCAGTTACACTGCTGGTGCAAATAAGGTACAAATTAGAAGCACAGCTGCAGTGCAAGAACAAGGCTTCTCTTTCTCTGCAGATGTATGCCATGGAAAAAAAAAAGAATGAACTCTTTTAATTAAAGAGAAACTGTGAGTCTTTACTGTCTTGATGAAAACAAAATTCTGATTGCTTACATAATAGATTTTTGGATAGTTTATCTTATAAATGTGCTTGTTTTTAAAGTAATCACATTAAACAGATGTTGCCCATTAGAACCAAATGAACTATCAGCACACGTGGAGTCTTCCAGCTGTCTGGACTCTAGACAGTGGTCCCACATGCTTAAAAGTTTGGGAAGCACTGAGGTAGAGCAGATACCTGGACTTCAATTTTCTAGGTGTCTTGCAAACACACATGTCATTTACAAAGAGAAAATGGCCAATTTTTGTGCATGGTTGATTTCTACAACACAGAAAATTGGAAACATACAGCTATACATCATGTTAAATCTTGAGCTAGATGTCTTGTATATGAATTCTGAAAATTCATATGCAGCTCAAACTAGATAACAAGGATCTTAAAATAATTATGCATTCCTGTGCCTCAAATATTTCATTTACTATACGATCAGCCACTCGCAAAACTGATAAATACTTGTATAAACAGCTGATAAGTCTCTGAGTACTCAGAGCATGTCCAGTATAATTTAACTTGAAATTTGTCCTCCTGAAACAGGCAACTGAAACAAGTTCAGTACTGTCAAATTTTCTCATGGGACAAACAGCATGCCTAAATTCAGGAACAGTTTTCTACTATATAAGGAGGAAAGTTAAGCCCAAAATGACTGCATGAAATAGTTCAATACTCTGAAAACATTTTTTTTAAAGTTAGTTAGCATGCCATTTTATTTTTAAGCAGTTATGTACAATTTTAGCTACAGAGCTAAGCCTACAGTATACAATGTAACATCTCTACATAATGGCACAAAATCTGGAAATACTGTTTGCTGATAACAAGGTGTAAATAAATATAATATGAACACTTAGGAAAAAAAAAAGAATTTTGCAAAAGGCCACATAGAACAAAGGAAGTGAGGAAACATTCTCTATGTATATTTTGAAAGACGCAAACGGTGCTGATTACTTTATCCCCATACTCAGACTGTCTACGTGGGTTAAAGCTAGCAATAACACCAGTTCTAATCTTAAAGGCCCGCAGAGAGACATAAAACTTGACTGTTTGAGAAATCTGGTTGTAAAAGCACATCTGTGCAGCCAACACCATCACATGGCTGGAAAACAATCAGAATTCCAACAAAAAGCAAGTGAACAAAAACACAGAAAATTCCTTCAGTGTAGAAGGAAGATTTCCTTCTGAAGATTTCCTGCACAGTTCCGAGTCTTTTCAATACTTCATATCTGTATGGATCATGTCTTAAATAATTTTCAGCCAATGTTTCAGGGAAGACTTCCTCACAATGAACTATTCCCCAATGAATATATCGCTTAATTTTTACATACAGCTCCACATGCTAGCTCGTGTTCAATGAAACAAGTAATGGAACTCACCAGTTAGTTATTTTCCTAATGTAACAGCATTATAAGCCTGCCATTCCATTGGTAGCATATTTAGTTTAGATTTGACTCGCCTTTTTCACATGTATTTTGCAAACCACCTATTGCTGCTGTTTTAAATACGCTGTCAAGGGATTAGTGCAAGCATCCAGAACAGTTACAAAATTAAAAATTTTTTAAAAAATGAGGGGGGGGTGGGGAGAGTATTTCTCCCACCTTTAATTTTTTGTTTGTTTAGAGTTTTGGGGGGTTTTGTTTAGCTTGCTCATTTCACTGTGGATATTACTGTAAGAAAAGATTACTCTTGAAAGATAATGAATTTAAGTGATACTTCCCATAGAAAGGAAACTCTGGCAGAAAATAGTGTCACATAATAGCCAACATTATGATTACACTTGGGAAAGCTGGAGAGAGATTTCTCAAGGCATCAAAAGGACACAATTATCCTACTATACAGATCTCCAGGTTATCCCAACAGAACTATCACAACTTCCAGCAGCTAAAAGAGAACTTCCCAAGAGAATTTATGAACTTCATCAGAATACCGAGATTTCTAATGTGTCCTGGTCTCATGGATATGGTCCAAATTGTTAGTTACAGGAATTTGTCCAAGTGACTTTAACCCAAGATTAATTATCATTTATTCAGAATCACCAATACACACTAGCCAAGTATGCATTACAATCATGCTCCAACAGGAAAGAAAATGCCATCTTCATTCATAATTTGTAAGGATTAGGATTCTTCTAAAATTGCTTATCAATCCAATTACCGATGACCTTAAAGCACTACAGATATTTCAAACTTCTCCTCACCTGACAAAAGAGATTCCAGAAAAAACACATCTCAAAAAAAAAAGACAATTATTATTTTGCTGCCTTCAACTGAGAATATTTCTGGTACCCAGGGGCCTGCACCTTAACAAGTAAGCCTGTGGCATAACACAGAATTGAATTTTCTTTCAAACATTCTCTTACATTCAAAGGTTAGTAGTCTAGCCATCAAGTCATCATTCATGCCAGCAGTCTGTCCATTAATTTAAAAAAGAATTACTAAAAGCTATATAGCAACCCAATGACACGAGCTGGTGGAGGATGGTAAGTATGACTAATACCACAGCTACTCTGCTGATGTATTTGGAAACCACTTGAAGATCAAACTGAGAGCTTGCCGTGATATTAGACAGCTGCATGGAGAATGCTGTTTATTAATACCCATCATCTGGAAGAAGTATACACAAATACATAAATTCCCCAACCTACAAACAAGCAAACAAAAACAGACACCATTTCCAAACTGGCAGTTTTATTTTGTCTATGTAAGTTTGTAGATTTGTCATTACTTGTTTTAGAAGCAAGTTCACAATTAAGTACAGTCATTTTATCCCTTTCCAAGGAAATACACCAAATAAAGTGCAATGATAGGATTTTCAGCATATGTTCTTACCCACACACAATAACAAATATCCAAATAAAGTTTTGGACTGTTACGTGTAGAATCTTTTAAATTTTTGTGTCCTCAAGCCTGCAAAGTAAGTAATAGTTTTATAGTGTCTTAGTTAATTTATATGTAACCAGAAAAGGTGGGACTGACTGGAGATTGTTTGCTTCTCTTTCAATTCCAGTAACCATTTCTTTCATTTTTATAGTACCATAGACTGATTTTTCCCTTCTTTCTTTCTACTGAAAATGAATTATATTCTTCTCTCTTGTGAAATGTTTCATAGATAAAAATTCACAGTACAAAGTTCTACACAATATGCTGGAATAGAAGCCTAGTTCATACAAAATATGTATTGTTTCAAATTGTTAAATGCATTATGTGCAAGTAGATCAAAAGAATCCTTTAGTATACATGCTAAAAATGTGATAGTAAATGGCATTACACAAATTCAATCTGCTGTGGACCACTAATGACTACTTACCCAAAGCCAAAATAGACAAGGATTAAATCAAGCATTAATCTATGAATTAAAGTATTTATTATGAAGTATTATCATGGAAGACTAGGCATTTATCCTAAAAAGGCTTTTAAAATCTCATTCTTTAACTTTCCAAGCACTCCTTTTACATCAAACAGATTAACGTTAATCTAAATGTAGTATTATCCAGGTGCTTTTTTGCAGCTTTTCCAATCCTTCACCTGAACGTTCTCAGCTATCTTTCCGTCTCTGATGTCATTTTCAAGTAGACTTCTCTGTAATACCCATTATTAGTCCCTGTTTCCTCATGATCTCTCGGCTTGATTGTTACCATCAAATAACAAAACAGCTACTTTGCCAATATCTTAGAGGGGAAAAAAATTACTGCTTTTCCAACAAATATTTTTAAACAGCCTGACTCCTTGGGGCATGGTCTTATCGGTATATATTAACTTTAATGTAAAACATTCAATCTAAGTGCCACATACTGCTTATTTTTCTCTCATTTTCCTGTCTTGTGACATTGGAATAGTAGAATCAGCAGGTTCTGTGTGAACTAATTCTTAGGACATATAGTCAATTGCCACTTCTGAAGATTTTTTGCAACCTAGAGACACTAAAGTAAGTGTTTACTAAAGACTAGATTTCAATTTGTAGCCTTTATTTCTAGAAAAAACTGACCTTTTGCTTTCCTCTAAAAAACTGTAACTGTGAAGGATTCTAAGTCAGATACTGTACCCCGTTTTACCTATTAAATATTCTAATATCCATATTTAGAAAATCGTCAATATATCTAAGAAGAAAATTTCTTAGAAATCCGTATCCAAGATCACTATTATATGCATTATTAGGGAGAGCATAATCAACTTTAAGAGTATTAAGAGCTTACCAATTATGTCCTTCAGTACATCTATCCTACTACCCTAACACTTTCAATCATTGCCTTCAAATTTGTGCAGGAGTCACAGACTATATTCCTTTCATTATGGAAAAAAAATACAGTACACATACACGATTCCACATCTAGCTTTCATGCTATTCACTGCCAAGGCAGTTTGGCAAGCATTGAAGATATTTCAAAGGAAAACATATAGGGCCTCACTCAGCCATATTAATGCTCCTTCGCATTCCTCTTGCAATATTATACTGCCCACAAGGCTTATTTAAGTACATCTTCAGCAAGCATGGCTTTCAAAATTAAGACCCATGTGGAGAATCCAACATCAGCACCAGCACTTAGTTTTTACCTTCACAGAATAGCCATATTATTAAAAGAACTTGTAGTTAGATGAGAACAGAAAGTGATGTATAGGTTTAGAATTGGAATAAAACATAAGTTTCCCAACTAATTTTAAAATGAAGAAAGTCTGCTGATGTCACCTGGTCATTTTGCATAAAAATAATAATAATAATAAAAAAACCCTACAGACTTAAATATATAAGCAAGCATCCCGCAGCAGCACAGAGAGTAACTCTAGACAAAGAATTTTTTTTTTTAATGAGCATAATAGAGGGGAAGTGGGCACTGTCCAATATATGGCTGAAAAAAATAACATTCAGACACCCCTTCCCCAACAAACGTCCTCTCTAAGCATGTTTATGTTATGCGTAGTCTAGCACATTGTTTTAATTAGAAGAATATATAGGTTTTTAATCCAAAAGAGAGTAAACACCCATTATGCTTAATTTAACATTCCTCTTACAAAATGAAAATCAACAGGGAAGTTTCATCAGTTACAGCATGGTGCATCTTACAGTAAAAGAAAAATGAAAATTGTCAGAACTATGGTTCTGAAAAAAAGTGCTGAAAGCAAAATATCCTTTTGCATTTATTTATGTAACAAAAAGCAACTAAGAATTTGAAGCCAAACTCATCAATGTAATTCCTAAAGCATGATGAGAAAAGACATCAGATAACAGCTCCTGTGCAATAATTACTGTTACTAGTTTATCAGATGTGACCAGAGTTGACCACAGGAGAGTTTAAAAACATGATTTTAAGGTAGCTTTGTTTTTACTTTGGTTTTAGGAAGACCACAGAGAACATTTTTGTAACAGTCAAACTTTTCAATGTATTGCATGCTGGGCCCATCTTGGTCATAATTTATACAGTACATGTATAAGTGACAGATTCATAACAAATTTCTGAGCTGGAAGTTGCTTTTGAATTACTTTCAAGTTCAGAAACGTGGATTAAATTATGTTAAAGAAATAGAATAATTTAGTTTTACACAAAATTAAGTTCTAATGAATTTGCTCTAGAAGAGACTTGTTATGCAACTTGATGATCTTAAAGGTCTCTTCCAACCTAAACGATTCTATATGATAATTCTGCATCTAATCCTGTAGTTCTGCCACAAACTCAATCAGGCTTTAACATGCTCCCAGTTTAATACTGCTATTACTACTCACATCAATCACATGATGCTTAATCTGAACATACATGTGGGGACAATGTAATACAGAAATTCCCAGGAATAAATTGAGCATATCAACCTACCTATTTAAGGAGATTAAACACACTACAATAGTAACAGAATAAACACATCGCTCTTCTGAAATGGACTGATATTACTTTTTCCTGTCTCTTGTATCACACTTTTGCAAACACCATCTTAAGATTTTTAGACGAGCTCCCTATCATTTCACATAACAGGCTATGAAGTCTTAAAAATGCACTTAATTCTGTCTCCATTTGGAAAAAAACACAGCAAAACCAAATTCTTGAAAATGACCTTACAGTCCCTCTTTGTAGATCAGAAGCTGGCCAGGGAATAATCTTTCCTTTTACAACTAAAATGCCAATCAAGTCTGAGCTTAAACAGATATTCAGAAATAAAGAAAATAGAAAAATAGAGAAAATAAAAATCCTAAACTTCTATTTGTGATTAATTCTACTTTCTTCTAATAATTGATGTCAAAGTCCTCCTTCCAACTTACATATACACACAACTGTTCTTCGGTGAACACTATACTGCTTACACTATACTGCTTATTAGTGCAGTTTATATTAATATAAACAATACACTGCTTACACACTATGCACAGAGCTTTCTTCTTCAGTTGATTAAAACGTGTGCTCATTGCACCCATCAGCCATGGGAAAGCTGAAGGAAAAAACTGAAATCATGATGATAAAGAACTTCTTTAGCCTTCAAGGAAAGCATCCTCAGGGATGCTCCATTTAACATGTAAACAGCAACAGCTAGAGCTACCAAACCCAAATATCAGGGGACATGACATTCTGTCAGCAGAAAGTCCAAACTGTGACCATCGTCCATATGGAGATTCAGCACTGGCTTTCATTTTGCTGGTGCTTTTTACAAATCTGCCTTTTTTTTTTTTTTTTTTTTTTTGGCTTGAAGAACTGCAAATGCACAGCACCTCTAGGGTCTGTATCTTGTTCAACTACAGCCTGCTGACAGACTGCTGAACAACGCGACCTGTCAATTCACAGGGGATCTGACCACACCGACCTGATGTATTCTGGCAACCTTTATCATCTTAAGCTGTCCTTTGGAATACCTGTTCTACATCTCAAATTGCCTTTTCCATACATGTAAAAAAGGTTGGTGTAACTTTGTAGAATTCACTAGGTTGCAACACTGGGCATAATGTTATACATCTGCATAGCCTGGACAAATACACAAAAGCCTTTAATTCTCCCAGGCTAACATTTCCAGGAAGAAAGAAGGACATGTTTTAGAGGAAGAGATGAGGCCTGAACATACGGTTGCCATAACCAGTGCAGTGTAAGTTAACAGAGAAAGACTGGAAAGAAGGATAGGGTGGCTCATCCAACTTCTCTTCATGAATACATCTAAGACACACCCATAAACACCATATAAACAACCCAAAATATCACAAGCATAACAGGCCTAAAGGAGAAAGAGAAGGCCTTTTGCTAATTTTCTAGCTAGCAGCAAGCCCAATATCCCCCTTTGGAAAGGGAGCTGGAGGCCAGTGGCAATAACAGAACAAATTAGCTTTATTGGCCTGGAAAGTTTATGATTAGCATGGGAGGTCTGAAGCCTGGTGATCACTACAAAAATAACATTTCACTTCGATGCACGTCTATCAACTCTCACTATATTAAAGTGTTTTCCTTTCTAAATGTGGGTTTCAGCTGCCGTGTCTGGCCGCCATGTGATATGAAAGTGATGATCTTTAGACTATGTAACACACTGTTTTTCTAATCAGTATTTTATATAAGAGAAGTTAGCAAACACTGAATATTCTGTGTGCTTGTGTGCTTGCAGTCATTTAAAAAGACTTCAAACTAATATAAAATACTCATTCTTGGAAACACATACTGGAATACGAAGAACAGGTTTGCTCCTAGAAGCAAGACATTTTATGGCAAATTGAGTGGACAGTTCTGATTTTTTTTAAATGAAACTACAGAAAAATAGACAGAATTTGACTGCATAAAGCAAGATCAAAACTGCACAGTAAAAGTGTATGAACTACCAAATGTTCACCATGTATCCTCTATCAAACATATTGGAAAGAAGTAATTTTTGCGTTGGCAGAAGTACAGCACCTTAGGCACTTCTGCAATAAAAACGTCAGATACGACGATCAGACAGTATGATACAGTATTCTTCTTAAAGGTTTTAACATTTGTTATAAACTGATACATTATATAAACTAAACCTTGCTTTGCAGCTATCTTCAGTATTTTTTCAGCCAGAGGCAAAAAACTCTTTACAAATATGCCACCTCAACCTCTGACTTGAGCATCTGGGATTGGCTTCCCTAAACATGGGTTGTCTTAAATTAGGTTTACAGTGAGAAAGAACTGCAGTTGTACTGAGAACCAGTTAAGGAATATATGTCTTGAGAAGGAGGCAAAGACATTTACATAGCTGCTGGTAGCTTACAGCTTTGTGTTTTGTTGTTATACAGCATGTACATCTCCCACTGTCCCCTCATCATTGTGTAGTATGAGAAGGGTTAATGGTGGTCTTGCGTCTATGGCAATAGTCAGGGACTCAGAAAAGTTCAGTTCTTGCACCTAAGCACAAATGAAATGAGCTGTGTGTGTTTCTAGATAGACATCCACATATAAATATAACTCAAGATCAAGTTTAAATTTTAAGACTAGCATTGAATGAAGACCAAATTTCATAATTTTGGAGAAATTAGTGAATTTAGAGAAAAATTAGAGATATTTAGTGAAATCTGACACAGATAGTAAAACTATCAAGCTGGATTGTGATCTGCAGATGCAGTTCCAACCATCACTTCCAAAATTGTAATGATTTTATATTCAATATTCCTTCCAGTCCTAAACGAACAGAAAGATGAGAAATAGAAGTGTTAGAAGTTTCCTAGATCCCACATACACAACGACAGCTTCCCTCTTCCACAGTCTCTGTGCAGTTGTTGCCAAGGCAGTTACAGAAAGGCCTCTATCAGTCTTTACTGCTTATGTGTCTCTCTTATTGGAGAGACACACAAATGTCCTTGTGACTTCTTTGTGCAATATTCTTTCAGCTAGTGGAGGCACTGGCCTAGTTATTTCTGCAAGGTTCTCTTCTAGCCCAGTAGTTCTTTGCAGGCAATCACAATAGCGACAACTCTGCAAAGATTTTCCAAAAAGTACAAAAAAATTATATACCACTTAAAAGTATTTAGAAGGCTTTGAGTATTAGCTGTCTGCAATATTCTTAGTAAGTTATTTTCTAAAACACTTTAGGTGATCCCCAGTTCTCCTTCTTATGCAGACACATCTCAAATCCTATACAGAAATTAACACAGGTTCCAAACATTCAAAGCTGACAGTTTATATGGGCATAATAATGTATGGGTTAAAAAGTTGATTGGGTATTACAGTTGATGAGAGCATGTACTATACAAACAATAAAACTGAACAGATTGATTTGAAATTCACATTAGACAGCTCAAGATAAGCTTCTGCATGAACTATTTGTCAAGAACAACTGTCAGGATTCTGTGATCAAATAGCTGGTGACACTAGGGAAATGTAGTATACATTGGAAAGTTGGAAATTATTTCAGACTGCTGTTATTATGCAAACAAAACAAAGTGAAAGTTAAATGGAATGTTCTTTGTCACAGCTGAAAAAAGGAAGGGCACATTTCCGAGAGAAGTGTCACTGAATGTCTATTGAATCTGCTTCTACAAAGATACTATTAGCAATTTTGCCAGTGACTTTAATGGACAATTAAGTGGCTGATGTGAATGCATTAGTAACTTTTTGTTTTCTTCACTAGACAGATATTCATGTTCTTCATTTCCTGTCTTCTGCTCTACATTTTTTTATTCAACAAACAGAATAAAATCTGGCACAAACATCAGTCTCTGATCAACTAAAGAACCAAAACTAGGCAACCTTTCAACCAAAATCAACAGGATTACCCAATGTCAACACAACACTGAAGTATTTGTTGATCTGATGGAATAAGCACAACACTGCACATTTAAGATACTTAACTTTGTTTCATGCAAGATTAAATTCAGTTGACTTATTAAGTAGCAAAGAGCTCAGCCGTAAAGAGACTTAGAATACTGTGGACAGTTTAGCCTCTATTAAAAGTTTAAGACAACTAAGATACAGTGATGACTTACATGTTGTTAAACTGACAGAACAAATGGTTAACTCAGACACATGGCTTTTGTTTGCTCTAACCTACTCTGATTGGTCTACTACATTTAAACTTTTTAATGAGCATTTTCCTGGCCATGTTTTCAAACCTTTGACTTTTCACCAGATTGTTTCTAAGGTGTGGGCTAGTGCTCATAAAATATGGTCTTATTCAGATTTCTGCTTCTGACTACAGAGTTTTAATAGCTAGCTGTAGTTTAATTCAGTTTCCAGCACCATAAGTCAGAATCAGTATGGAAGATATACAAAGCAGGAGAGAAAGTTATAATAGCAATTAATGCCATAAATGAATTCAGGCCAATGTCTTATGTCACTACTGCCCATATAAGCACAGTAAGAATGAAAAAAAATGTTAGAGATTTTAAAATATTTTTAATTGAACTCTTAAACAGTGTGAAAGTTATTGTTAGTCTGAGCTGGTCATGAGCTAGTAAAAATTTTGCATTTTAATTAGGTGTGATCTAATCACCTTTCACTGCTCCAACAAAAAAACAAAGCTTTATCCTTTCCAAAACCAGGTTAGATTAAGATATTTTACAGATTATTCCCAATGTTGCTTTTAAATGAACAGGCTAGCTGTCCATATACTAATGACTTTTTAACCAACATCACCATATAGAAATCATGCAGGTATCTGCTGCCCATCCTCTGACACAATAACCCTGAGAGAGAAAATTGTGAGTAAAGGGAGACTTGGAATTCTGGAAGGACAAGAAGGCAGTGCAGTTGCATTAGTAAGTTTGCAAATATGAACATTCCAGCTGAATACAAGTGTATACAGAAAAGGGCCATTAAAAATGGCAAAACAAAGGCTGATACTACTTTTGCACTATGTTCTTATTCCCTGTGTGGATTTCTTCTATCTGTGTGGTCCCTTGTCTAAAATGAAAAACATTCCTGTAGGAATCTCAAAATCACAATGATGAGGAATAAGTAGAGGCAGAGAATGACTACTGAAGCAAGGGCTAACACTGTTAGTAATAAAAACATAGAGTTGATGTGGGAAATGAAGAGGCTGAGGATGGGAAGATGTGTGTCAAGTGGTAGGAGGAGTCAGACTAATACTCATAATTAAACTGAGACAAGAAACCGGAACGAAAGTTTGATGATGAAGTGAGAAAAGTGCAGGGACTGGATGGTTTAGGGGTGGAGTATCAGGGCCTTAGTATGAACCCACGGGTAAGTGAGGACTTACTCTTCCAGGCAGAAACAAGCTTTTTAAGGAAAATTGGGCTGTTCAATTCTCTTCAACCTTCTGATTTCTTGTAATCCAGACCAGCTATCCAGCTATTTGTCACCAGAGAAATAAAACTTCTGTTCCCTTCCTGCTACATTCCAACAAAGGAACTTGAGGATAGAACATAAGCACAACAGGCACTGTCCATATAACTGGAACCCCTGCATGCTATAAAACCAGAAAAATAATCTGTTCTGTAAATGGAACATTAATATAGAATGCCCAAAGTTTTGTCATATACATTAAAAGGATCCTATGAAATCGGTACATAACATCCATTTAGTTGTGTATTATTAGCACTTCGTATCCAAGTGAAGACATTAGGAATAATCCTTTTGAAGTGATTATCTCAGGAAATATTGAAAGAGTTTATATAAAATTATTCAGGTCACAACATAGAATGCTTGCCAAACAGGCAACAAGGACAAAATGGAAGTGAAAACCATCTTGCATGCATCTTATGTCTATCTTAGAAAGGATAATGAACAGCAAGTAAAACATGCTCTATTAAAAAAAAAACAATCCCAAAGAAACCCTTTCCAGCGAGATACAACACTTGATCCTACTATATAAATAACTCTAATGGTCCTTAAGAATACAATTTTAGCTTATAAAGAAAAGATCATGGACTTCTTGTATAGAACAGGTTGCAGAGGAGCAGCAAAAATCTACACAGGCACCACAAACACTGACCGGGCTAAACCACCATAATTTTATCTGGAAGACTTTTTGTTCCTCATTAAGTGTGAAAATTCTAGAATATTGCAGCGTTTCAATTTTAGCTAACTATTATTCAAAAACTTAAAAGTATGGGACTTTTACTCATGGCACACAATTAAAAAAGAACTAAAAAGGAAAATTACAGAATATATGTAAGAATCACCCTTCACAAAACAATAAAAATACATACTTGCAAAACTCAGTTGAATCCCTTAAATTAGTTACTATACATTTAAGAATGTCAAATAGAAAAAACTGCGTGCGAAGCTCAAAGATCTTGGCCAACTAGAAACAACCAAAGCCAGGCTCTCTCTACTTACCATTTATAAAAAAGGCTTTCTCTCTGTAAATGACAGAAGTACTGTAACAGTGACATTCCATTAACATTATAATCATGAATGGCTTTGATCCGTAGTTTATCAAGTAATTAAAAATAATACGGCTTTTCCATTTTTCCCCTGAACTTTTAACACTTTCCTGACATGAACTGTGGGTGGCAGTAACATTTTCCATATGCAGTAAGACAGAGATTGCAGATGCAATGCCTACAGAAAAAGAAATTCATAAACATACCTCAGCTTTCATATAAATGCCTGTCCTCTTTGGTAAGCCAAGGCGTACCAGTGATAGTGATCAGAATCAGGACATGCACTTCTGACCCACAGAACTACTGAGAACACCTCCTTCACAGCCCTGCAGAAATTTTTCTACAAAAAAAGCTTGTCAGTGACATCGAAGGTAAGAGCGACTAGAAAACTGGAGCTCAGTTTGTGAGATTTGAGTTCACTGAAAGATCTGCTCATGGAACATGGCACTGCTGCAGAAGATTTCCAAAGGCAAAATTTCATCTTGAATTTCACAATCAAATTTTAATAATGAATTTTCAACGCTTAGCAAATCCAAAGAAAAGTTGATGAAATCCCTTTTAGTCAAGAAGCCACTTAGCCAGTGGGGAAATTTTCAAGAGTACCTGAAGTGTAATAGAACCACAGATCCTGGTGCAAGTCAACACATCTTTTGTGTTTATTCTTCCCCAGTGCTTTGAGAAAATCTCTCCCATAAAGCAACAAGAACATAAAACATCTCTAAAAGCATTCTTCTCTTCTCTCTGAAATGACTGTTCTCTGTATTCAGCATTAGACTTCTGTTATGGTTCTGAAAGTGCTAACACCTTTTTTTATTTGGAGAATAAGCTTGGCATTTTAAATTACAAATGTATTTTTAAACTCTTTCTAGCAAGCCATTTAGTAAAATATTTCAAAAACAGAACAAAGCACTCAAGAGTAAGTACTTGAAACACATTTTTTAAACAAGGTAACAGTGACTTCGGGACCCAGTAACTCCCAGGTTGCTGAAGGTCTTCACTAACACATGCATTGCAGTGCAATGCAGAGATACCCAAGTTAGTCTTCAAGCTATCTGGTCCAAATACAGAATGTAATTTAGCTGGGACAAGGTAAACCAACCACCACCGAGTTAGGTCTATGTTGCCAAATGGCTTCCACCATTGCTCCAAAAGGATCATCTCCAAAAATCTCAGACCTTTTACACCATGCTATGCCCAGAGTTATTACAGCTGGTATAACACTGTAAAATAAATGCTCCATAGGATTAAAAGAGAAGAGTTTGTGCAGGAAGTCTGAAACTGGTTTTAAAATGAATTCCTGATTACATTTTACATTTCATACGCAATCAAATTTTCATTCTTTCTTTGTCCCTCAAAAAGAAGAGCTTCAAAGAAAAAAAACTATCAAGAGTCCTCAATAAAAACAAAAAGCAAGCAGTAAATGCTATACCGTCAAAAGTTTGAAAAATATGTGGCTTTTTGTTTTCAAACATACCCACCCTATGAGTAGGCTTCATAGTTTTCCTTAACAATGTTCTTAAAACTGAGGAGAATGCATGAGCCAATTTCCTCCTCCTCTCAGGTAACTTTAGCCCCTGGAGGTTTTAAAGCTAGCCCTGTAAACAGTGATGTAGGTCACTAGTGCTGGAAGAGCAGAGTACTGGAATTGCTCAACCTGAGCTCTATGCAGCTGTACCAGCCCTGGGATACATAATCCTTCTGTGCCAGGAGTCAGGTTTCTCCACACAAGGTTCACTGGCAACAGTGCCAAGGAATTAACCAGAGACTCAAGTCACAGGCAGGGGGTTATAAGATTCCAGAAAAGCCAATCTGAACACAGTAAACTGTAAACTATTAACTAAGGCTTCTAAAACCTTATCATGGAAATTAATTACTCCTGAGTAGAAGGCTGGCATGCCAGAATGTTTTCAGAGCCGTAGTATTCTCTAGATAATAGCCCTAGGCACATCTGCTGAAATAGTAGTCCACCATGTGAAAGCTGAGGTTTACTGGTAAAAACTTCCACAAAAGACTTGCATAAATGAGTGCAACCACTCCACACAAACACCACAGAGCAACAGCCAAAGATACCTGCTTACAGTTCCCCACTAAGTGAGCTGAGAGCTGCCTTACAGCTAAAAATGGTACGTTTTGCGACTTTTTTCATACACCGTTACTTCTAAAGAAAAGTCTACATGATACTTTGCAGGCAGATGCAACTCATGCTGTCCTCCTTCAAACTGGCCAGACAGCAACTCTGCACTGTATAGACAAAGGGCAAAAGGTGTAAAAGTTTAACAGTGTTTAGCATGACTGCATGCCTTTCTGAGAGAAAGTACCAGTACCAGGCACACTCAGTATCAGCACCGTGTGACTACAAAGCTTCTGGATGGCAAGGAGCGTGAGCCAAGAAACCTTCTATCTGTCTGCCAAAAAGCATGGCAAAAGATCGCTTCAAAGCAAGCTAGAAATAGATTATTTGAGTGCATGAGGCTTTTGGCTGAAAATTTTTGACTGGATGTCATATGCATACCTCAGTTTCAGGGGTGCCACTTTATTGTGACTATTATCTTACAGGAGACTAAAAATAAGGAAAAAAAAAAAGGTACACTAAGGAGGGAAAGAATCTGAATTAAATCTCTCTGCAAAGACACCACATCTTCTTCCGTACACTCCTCTGAAACAGCCAAGAGATATTATGTGGTCCAGGCAAGACTTCTTGATTTGGGGGGGGGCTTTCAGAAGCTGACCAATAGCAAGGCAGTAAAATCAGCAGTCCTGTTGAACAGTACATTCATGTTATCTCAAGGACATAAATCACAAATTATAACATAGATGCAAAAGACCATCATACTTTACACTGTATTACAAAGATAGGCAAAAGCAATTGCTAAAATTTCATTTGAATTCCTCACTACTTCCTTGCAAACTGTAACCCTATCTTCTCTCTGTGTTCAGACTGAAGGCACATCTGACGAGTTCTGCAATGAATTTCTACTGTTACCAATGAGTGTCTCATGTTACTCACTGCAGACCAACAGTGTCTTTTGAGCCATGTCCTGACTTCTGCTAAAACCTTTTATGTTCAACCAGTGATGAGTTTTCCTTTTCTGTTTAAGATCCTCTGCAATAAAAAGATGCGAATTAACACCACCAATTATACAGGGTTGCTATTTTGTTGTGGTTTCCAATGTTAGGCAGCTAATTTTTAGAAAGGTATGAGGAGATAGAAACTAAACCTCAGGGACTGGTGACAAGAGGAGGTCATAACTTTTGCAAATGCTCACAAACTTTTCACTGCTACTATTTAGTTATCTGGCAATATTATTTTACCCATAAATTAGAGACTATTACATAGCTAGAAAATAAACTGCCAGGTGGATGATGCAGAACAGACTCCTTGTGCTACTCTGCCACTATTACAACCACTTGAATTAATGAGTTCTGATGCTACATATAATTGCTGAGAATTATTTTGCTTATAATCTATTAAAAGCTACATGATGTGATTTATTGTATTAATGAAAAATAACAGTGTTCTCTCAAGCATTCAGGTTGTGTCCTATTAAAGACTGGGCGATTGTTTATTTTCTGATGTGTATTTCTTTATATCCTTCCATCCTAAAATTCATTACAAAGCCAGAAAACACAGACTACAAACATCAAAAGATTAGGTCCATCCTGATAGTTCCTCAAGTCCTCAGAAAGTTATTACCTGTCTCTTGGAAGTAAATTCTGAAAGCTCTCAAGTGAGCAATAATGCTGGCTCCCGTAACTTTAACTCAGTAAGGCTGACTCTTCAGGAAGAGGCATGAGGTGCCAGCAATTAGCCTTCGTGACTGGCATGCCCAGGCAAAAAAGAGCAACCACAGAAATATGTTCTTCCCTAAAGGCTCATCAGTGTAACACAGCCTCATACAAAACCAAGAAACCATCATCCCCACAGAAAACCACATCTGTATTCTCTGTCAGCTTGTAAAAAAAGAACGTATTTTCTGAAATTGAAGGTGCAGCACTATAGGCATAATTCTTCCTGAAAATTGCCTTAAAATTCCTTTCCATCCAACTACTCTTCATTTGTATTGTCAATCCTAGAACCAAACAGACATTTTCACCTTCTTTCATTTAGTTGACGTGCCTTTCAGGTAGGCCTGTACACTCAATTACCTAGTTAGTGCAAGGCATCACATCATTACTTATCGTGTTCACACCATCACATTAATTATTAATAATCCACCAACTAGAGGCTGAAACTAATTACAAAGGGATTCCTAGGAAAGAAAATCTTTTGTATGTGAATCTTTAATATTCCATTTTGAATAGAAGCTCTGACAATAATGTAATGCTTTATTTCCAATTACGGTATTTCACTTCAGGGTAATACAAAGCTTAACTACTTTAAGCCCAGCTGACATTGAAGTTCTGTCAAACGAGTGTTCTCTCCTGCCGAAAAAGAGAAGGCAGCAACACTACAGTGCTTCAGCTCTAAGCAGTTAAATGTAATAGTAGCTGCCAACTTAGAAGCACATCATGGTAATCTTAGAAAAATTAAACTGTGTTTACTTTCACACACACAGATAAAGGCAGATCTTAAGACCTTCTGCAGAAAATCAGTGTTTGCTCTGACTTGTATTCAGAATCACACAGAGTACTGTTATTCCAGGTACAGCAACCTCTTCACTCACTATATGCAATAAATCATATCTTCAAATATGTCTGCTAAGGAAGGATTTCCCCAGCTGAGGAAAGGAAAGGCTTCCACTTCCATTCAGATTAAATGATCACAAATTACTCTTAATTCCAGAAGGAGGCGGGGGGGGGGGGGGCAGGGGCGGGATCTTTTTACTCCAATTTGGAAGCTACAGGACAGATTCTGAAGATTATTAATGGAAAATAACTGCCTCACCCCATCTTGATTCAGAGATGTACCCTCTAAAGTGTCAATGCAGGTCATCTGTGTGTAAGAAGCAAATCTTGACATACCCTTATTATTTGTAATTAGGGAACTATACCTATGGTATAAACACATGAGCCTGAACAGTTTGTAACAGTTCTTAATACGATACAAGCTTTTATGAAAAATACAGACTTACTAATTCAGGCAATTTCTTCCTGTGTGAAGAAATGGTTAATTCATGTAATAAACATTTATAGAGTCAAGCAGAGGGCTGGTGTCAGCTCTAAAATGACCTTGGTACAAAAGGAACAGATGGCCCCTGTAACTACATTGATGGAATAATAAAATTAACTTAAAAAAATTCAACTAGCCGTCAAAATAAGACTAAAAATACGTTAGTAGCACAATGTAGGTCTAATCTGATATTTAACACTTGTACTCAAGGAAATCATGCAGAAATAAAAGGCACATCTTATTTCCTTATTCAGGACATATTGCAGGAAGCCGAGAATGTTTCAAACTGCATCTGTGCTATTTTACAGAATTTTCAGAATTTGTAGTCAATGCAATGAATTTTACAACCACTTTTGATTTTAAACACGAGGCTGTTCTGAAACATCTTTCAGGACACAATTATCTTGACACAGGCCTGAAATAGCTGAAGTCCTATTTCATATGTGTTCTAACTCATGTATACGAGGCTAAAAACGCTTTTTGTGTAAGTCTGCATATGCAAAGTACGATTACGTGTAAAACCAGAATGTCTTCCATGATCCAAAAGCAGAATACCATGCTAAATATTTGAATATTCTATTTTCTAACCAGCAAGACAACATCAACTTCCCTAATAAAGTAAAGCTAAATTTCATGACTGTGGCCACTAAGTATTATTGATTTAATGATATACTGAGTTATTACTTACAAAAAAACATGAGAAAAAACCCTTAACGGTAAGTTTGCTATACTTTGCAGTCCTCAGCAAAGTTAGACCACATCATAAAAGGAGACTTGGTGTATTGTCACAATACCAAAATTTTTAACTTACAGTATTATTTGTGGCCTATGCTGCCTCAGAATAGAGTTCTGCACTGTTATTTTAAGTGCAATAAGCATGTACTTTAAACATTATCCTGATTTGCTATAGACATTGTACTGAGGAGCAAACAATGATAAATTGATAATCTTTCAGAAAAGAGTTATCTGAATTCATACTAACTAACAAGTTTCTTCTCCAAATCTAAGATGGCATGCAATTACCATCTAAACCACAAGAAAGTGCCCTTTACATTATTAAAATATATTTGTACAGAACTGGATTGGGCACTTGAATTACATAGCTAATGCTTGGCATACAGCTTTTCTGTAAATCTCATTCCACAATTACTACTCTGACCAACAGCTGGTTAACATGTGCAACATTTTTTTTTACAAGTTACCTTTCCTTATTTTTCATGTAACTGCCAAAGTTGTAGTTGTTAAAGCTAGGAGTTGCCTATTTGAAATCCTCAGGAAAACTCAAGATAGTTTTTTTTTTATCTAGCTAGCCAGTAGGTTCTGATTTAGCTTCCTTAGTATGTCTGAGATTCTCTCAATAAATCAAAACCAGAAATATTAACAAAAACCTTTGTCTGCTATACCAGATAAATTGTTTAATTACCTATTGATTTGCTTAGGTATATGAATGGGTATGCTGCACTACTTATTTAGGCATGCAATTTATGTTAAAGCAAGAGTCACTAGATTAAATCATGAATTAGCTAGACACAATAGGCAAGATTTAGTCTTCTGAGTCTAATTCAGCAGAAGCAAGGCAAAGGTTAATTGATTAGTGCACTCAGAGTTACAGAAACAGAAATGAAGACTTGGCATTTCTGCCTTGATTGAAATATCCAGGCACAAATGCTTTTCATCCTCTTCCTCAAAGGATGAACATCCTTCGGCAGAACTGGTGTGTTCACACTGACTAGAAGGGAGAGGGGCAGGAGATGGTATTGGGAACAAGGTCAGAACCCACTCACAGCATCAGAGGAAAAGGACTAAGAACAGGGGCAAGCACCCGTGACAAAATCTACTATTTCACAAGGGAGGTGAGGTAGGTGGGGAAGGGAAGAAACGCTAGAGCTTCTCTAACTATCCATGTGTCAAATTGTAGACATGGCACTTCAAATTTTTCATGTGCTTATAACAAAACCAAAAAGAAGCCACTCTGTTCATTTACTTCAGCCGGTATACTGTGAAGTTACATCATATCACATAATAGACAAAATTCTCCTGAGATTTATACCTGTGCAATCTAAACAGATGAGCTGATACTATTTTCCATATACTGACATGAATGAAAGTATGCCTACATATGCCTACTTATATTTTACCTTATATTTTAAATGGCATTTAATAAAAAATCTATAGTTATAGCATATCCAGTTCTCATCTAGAATTCTTAGTGGTAAATAATAGACAATTAAGCCAAACCAGTGCCTTATTCAAAGCTCTGCTTAGAGGAGCACACACACCAAACTATCACTAGATCACAGTGAACAATCAACATGCTTTACAAACCTCCAGGACTCTCCTTGGTGTGCAAGAGTCAACATAGCCAGTGGCAGTTTCTCTGACAACATGCCCCCACATAACTAGCCTACACTCTTTAATAATGAACCAGAACTCCACCACTCCTGGAGGAACTCTGCAGCTGTTGGTTTTGGAACTGCTATGTAAATTTCCACCAGCAGCCCATACAGGCTTCTCCAATGTATAACCTTTCCACTTAGCTTTTTTCTGGCTTCATTAACAGTGACTGCATAGAGAGACAAAACAATTTGTAAAGAGAGCTTTAAAATAAACTCAGTACACTAGGTCTTCTTTGTGTCACTCCACAAATAGCACCATACCATTATCAAGATGCCAACATACTTGGGATTTGAAGATACAGTGTCCATTTTCTAAAATATGGAAGAACAACTCCAAATATAAACTATCATATAAATACTCAATGGGTCAAAATCACAGTATGGAAATAATTTTTGTCAAAAGCTGTTCAACAATCCTTTCAATACTATGCTTAGTGTAAGAAAAATATTTCAGCAACTGTGCATGGATCACTGACTTCTGGCTTTTATACCGTCTACTAAATTCTTGAGGTTTTTAAAGCACAGAGGCTTATTACAAAGCTTACCTCTCTTGCAGTATTGTTACACCAGTCCTCCCCCTTCTTCCACCTCAAAATGTTTTTACGAAATGTCGTTGAAGTCAGGCATGTCATAATGTGGGCTCCACCACATTAGGTAAGACTAATATGCAATACACTTATCTAATGATGTTTTTGAACTAAAGCTCATTACAATGAATAGATTGATCATAGGGTTTCTGATTTTTCATCAAAATCATTATGAATGATACAGCAGGAAGCCTAAATATGCCAGTCCAAGAGAAAAGGCTACAATTATTGGATCTGAATTACTGAAAAACTCAAAAGTCAGAATATTAAGACAGAATACATTTATAAAGACCAAATATCAATGCTGACATCAAATTACTCAGTTATTGGGCCAAAACTATCAAATTCATTCCCTTCCCACCCTAAGAACAAACAGTAAGATATTCTGTCTTACAAAGGAGGCACAATGAAGCAGAAAGCATCAGCAGAAAAAAATGATGGGCAGATAAATGGCAGGAGACAGTATACAACTTGATAAATTGTTTCAGATAGTGCTGAAGGAAGGAAATCCAGTAGGAATAGATGACCACTTCTACAGCACAGCAGGCCAGAGGTGGCTCAAATAAAAGAGGTCTACCGCTATTTAAAAACTAACTAAATAAAATAATAAAAAATAAAAAAGCAAGTCAAATATGGAATTGTCATTGCAGAAGCTCCCAGGGCTGGGGAGGGAGATATTTTCTCATAATTTGGGATTATCATCTGGCTGTAATGTGACTGCTGCAAACACAGTAATATCTTCAAGGAATCTGACTGAATCTAAATAAATTAAAGATAAAGCCTCCTAAGACTAGTGATATTCAACTGTCACTGTGGTACAGTAAATCCTACAATGAAACCTGACCCCTACTGACATTAAATAAATAAAAGGTGTCAGAGTTACCAACTATTGTGAGCATAAACTGGATTGCTTGTGGATTAAACCAGGTTGACATTGCCCTTATGAAAGTGAAATTACATTGTGCTAAAAATATTACCAGAAATATAACCCAAAATAGTAAAAAAAAAGCTCCAAGTACCAGGAAAGGCTTAAAATGAAAGACTGGTATACACATTCTATCCTCATACAAGTAAAGACTACAGATGTAAATACTGATTCTTCTAGCAATTCTATCTGCTCTGCTAGTTTTGCAGCACAAATGTAAGACGCAAAATACCTAGGAAAATACAATTGGGTCTATCAGTTATACCAGAACACTGAAACCTAGATGCTACACTATATTGAAATTTGATGCTACTTAAGTTACATTTGGAAAACCCACTGTTTTAGATTAATCTCCGGCACTATCCTGTTGGGAGTATGCGGAGGGATTAATATCTGCCTATGTTGTTATACTTACACCTTTAAAAACTCCACAAATGTAAAGAAATACAATCCAAGATTTTGTAAGACACATTATTTATTCTTTGCTGTACATAAAATTCATGCATTTCACCATTAAATCCTGAAACTTAAATTTATGCATTTCCCTGAACTTCTCAAGTCCCCAGGACAAAACAAAAAACCACATACACGCACAGGCAAAAAAAAAGAAACCTTGCAATCTCAACACACATCTTTGTTCTCATAAGCCTTTGCACTGACCTATTTATTCCCTAAGGAAAAATTCAGTCAGGAACAGCGGCAGACCGCAGTTGAACAGTATCATAGCATTCAGTCCGTTCGGGGTCATGGTCTGTTAGTTTCAACAACTTTGTAACTGTTACTTGAAGTTCGAAACCAACTCTATGCTATAGCTGGAAAAAAACCTCCACAGTTTGGCATCTGAAACACATTCAATTTTATAGTAATACCTGATATTGTGTAAAGCAGATGTTCTCAGACGATAGCCCACTGCCCTCATGAGATGAGTAAAGACCTTCTGGGGTCTGCAAAGTTCCTTGGTTTTGCTTGTAAAGCTTGTGCAGTTACCTAACTGGGCTTGACAGAGGGAGGAAAGGCTCTTCAGAAAAAACAATTCTTCAAAGATTAAGAAAAAAATTTATCTGATTTCACAGTATGCACACAAGTACAAACTGAAGATTTAAAATGCTCATATGAATTAAGATCTGAACAATATTTATTTTGATCATGCCATGGCAATGGAGAAAATTTGGAAAGAGAAACAAATCTCTTATCTCCTTGTTCAATGAGTTATTTGAGCAACCTGGATAGAAGGGATTTCTTCCTCACCTGTCCACAGTCTCCTTCTGGCCACTGTCACTGCTACTGCTGTAACTGCTAGAGAGCAAGAGAAGAGACAGCAGCAAGCTGAGGGGATCAAGCAACTTTTCTTGTCTTGTTACGGCTTTTGGCCTTTCCCTCCCAGGCAGAGTCAGATATTTCTCCGCCACATGCAGACTCAGAGAAATCACATGGAACTATTGCAAGGTCAACAGACAAAGGTCAGCTCCCACAGCTATGAAAGTGGTGGGTTTACTGTCATGCAAGGCCTTGGTCCAAAACAGACACAAGCATGGGTATAAGTCTGCAAATGAACGCAGCCTTGCTAACTTCATCTTAGTATCACAGTAGATGCTGATCACTAGACTGCTGTGACATCTCTCTCAAAAGACTCCAGTTCAGAAATACACTTATTTGCTTCTTAAGTTTGTCTGAATTCTCTTTTTGATGGGAAACAGGCATGGCATTGCTTTGTCTGAATGCAGATTTCTACTTGGAAATCACTGAAAAGCCAAAGAAAATTTTACATTCAGAAAGTAAAGTCACTCAAGGAAATGGCTAGTTTGCAGTAGTCCAGTAAAAGTACAGAGCTGAAAGTCCCATGTGAATAATTGCCAGCTCTTAGAATGATGCTGTTCAAGATATGATAAGCTACTGCCACTGTAACTCTCTGTATTAGGTAACTGCAATTATTTCCCACTGATATACATTAAAAAAATGCAGCATATGCTGGACTTCCTATTTCAGTAACAACAGCAATGCTCATTATTCCTTGAGGATTTTGTCATTAATTACTAATTTTTTCATCTAGTGTAACTTTTTTCCCTACTAAATATGTTTTTCTGATTCTATTCATGTGAGATACATTAGTTAAGCATATTAATATATCTGTGTTTTTTGTGTTACAATACTCAGTCAGTCAGTAAAGCTTCAATTTATCAAAGCACTTAAGCCTGCACCTAACTCCAAATATGCATGTAATCCCATTGACTTTAATGGGACTGCTTACTTGCTTAGTTAGGCATGTGTTTAAGAATCAAGGCCCATGTAAGCATAATTGTGCTCTTTGGCCTAGACCCAAGCCCTTAAAAAAAGGAAATAAGCAGAATGGAGAACAAATGTTCAGTAAAGCTGTAAGAAGGCACAGCAGCTTTCTAGGGAATATGCACAACTTCAAAAACAATTTGTTTAACTATCTTTACAGAAAATCCTAACAATCAGAGTTAACTGGGAATCCAGCTATTGAATTCCACCAAGATATCTTCAAACCTAAACTGAGCATTTTTAAGTACACTGATTCAATAAAGGTGTTGGAAATCGTAACTAAAAGAAAAGCTAATACTAGAGCATACAAGCATTTTCTCCAGGTGCATTTATGCTGCTTCACACAAATCATCCAGTTACTAAGGAACATAATTGTCCAACACTGCTGAGCAGTGACACTTCCCCCTCTTTTTTATGGGCTGAACTTAATTTAAAATATTTTTAGAACAACATATCTTAAGTCTAAATTTGGAATATAATTTCAACTAGGTGCACTAATGTAATCAAGAATTCAGTCCTGCAGCTTAAACTTCTACAACGATTCAATGCCTCTCTAGGTTTTATTAAATGGAGAACTTTAAAAATCCTTATGTGAATTAATTGCTTGTACAAATTTTGTCAAAAAAAAGGAAATAAGTTTGTAATGCTAGATGCTGTGATGAACAGCTAAGCAACTTGTGGAGTCCCACAGTCCTACGTCCTTGTTATCAGGTAATCTCTTAAGAGTCACAGCCTCTTTTCTGCTGGACCAACTAAAAATTTGCTGCCACTTCTAATTAATTCTTTTATTGATTACAAGTTCTCTGCTCCACAGAAACATAGAAAGTAAACAGTTTGGATCAACGTAAAAATAGGCACAATGCTTCTTTTTTTTGGGGGGGGTGGGGGGCGGAGAGAAGAAAAGGGGTCAAACTAAAATGCATTCCAATTGAGAATAACCATTTCATTTTAAAGCACTTGAAATAAAAGAAGTAAAAGGCTAACTTAAAAAATGTACTGGATATTGGAAGTGACCTCCTCCTAGTACTCCTCAATTCCCAGAGTGAGGGCACACCCCCAAGATGTGGAAATTCCAAGATCTAGCAAGATTTACCAAAATTTTCACATGTGTTCTCAAGCAAATACAGCTGATCTGAATGTGGGATAACACTTTAAATTCCTTGGCAATTTCTGTGGGATTTACTCAATGCTGAGGCAAATAATAAGAAAGGGAAAGGTTCAACAGCCTGCAATCGATACTTACATGGAAAGTGGCATTCCCTCCAAGTAACAACTGTAACTTCTATAGGAAGTGGAACAGCTGCCGCAGTATTGGTAGGTAACACTATGCTCAGTGTATCAAGCAGCATGGTGACTGGGATAATTCTCAAAGCGATGGGACATAGTTCCAAATCCCACTGGACTCACTATAGCATCAAAATTGGAAAAAATTTCAACCACCTTTAAGGCTTGTAAGAAATAGAAGATGCTTCCAAAAAATACCCATTTTCAATATTTTCCAACAGAATGCCTTGAAACAATTGTAGCAAAATAATCTAATTTAATTTGCATTTACTTGCACTGTAAATGCTCAAAAGCTGCAATATTTTTTTCCAAAACAAGATATGCTACAAAATCTTATAAACAGTGTTTCTCACTTTTAAACACAGCCTCTCTCATTGGGACCTGCTTTATGACAGGAACATCAAAGCAACATATTTGAGAAACTGAAAGAGGTGCCTGGAAAACTCATCCAAGATAAGACCATTTTGCATCTAATCCAATCTAGAAAATGTAGTTACAAAAACCGCACAGAAAAAAAAAGGATGTTACATTCCTTTTTTTTTTTTTAAAAAAAAAAAGGCAAAAGAACAATTCCTCCCATGTCAATGTCCATGAAACTCAGGAACTGCTCCTACCAGGCAAGGTTCATTCTTGCCACAGCATGGCAAATTAAACACAGTAAAACCTGACAGCTGGAACACAATGCAAGTGCTGAAACTGAGGATTTTTTACTTCTTCCCCTTTGCATCACTGATGTTCAAAAGAGAGTATTGGCAAAGGTAGCAGAAACTGTTAGCATATGAAATGGCAATGGTTTCATTTGTATTATTAAGATGATTTGAAAATACGAGTAACATTTTTCTGAGACTGACGAGTCCTCCTCATGCTTCCTAGCAAGCAAGGTCGATAAAGATAACATCGTTCTGATAAAAATGAAACCAAAACCTTTCTATTTAATGAGACTGGAATAATTGTCTGTGTCTCAGAATGGCACTTAGACACTTGACAGTTCAAATGATCAAACACCTGACAGGTAAGGTTTTTTATACCTTTTTATAAAATAGTTTCCAGAAAGTTTAACATGAGAAGAACAACTCTACAGAAAACATTTTCTGAGAGATGCGGTCCCAAGTTTCAGTTATACTTAGACTTTGCTCAGCAAAGCTGCACTGCAGGAGAAAGTAAGTAAGATGAACTCATTTTTTAACAATGACTCATAGTGCAAAAATAAGCCTGAAGCTTTTCTTAAGTACTGTTTTCACTGGCTGGTTGATATCACAGGGCAGAATTTAAAACTAATACAACTACAAAAACACAAGGCTTTAAACGCCTAATACATTAGATTCACAGAAAGTACATCATGGTTTGCTTGTACTGGCTGCTGAGTAATACAGAAATATACGCTGCTTTAAGTATCTGGTACAACTGAAAGGTTAAGCAACAACAACGGGAAGCCCACATTTTAAAAATCACTGTACAGCAGAAATCAAGCATTTTGTAGTCCAGGAAGATCCAGTTACTTAACAATGCTGTTCATGATCTACTTTTGGGATGCTTTAATTGGTTCTCTCCAGTATCTGGTCTTGTGATCTATCTTTATCAGGACAAGTGACAAGGACAGTATCCATGAAGTATACTTTCCACAAGGTTACTTTTAAAAGCTAAGATGACTATAGATCTGCAATGAATCTGTCCGATCATCTTCATGTTGTGTTACTGATGGAACACTGCACAGGCAAGATAATACTCCTGGAAAATCATATGCAACAAGCAATGACATCTATATAGAAGTTTTATTCCAAAAATTCTTAGCTTTACCCTTTTTTTGATATATAGATTTACCACTTCAATTATCACTGAAAGAGGGGTGGAAGTCAAATGAAGAATGGACTAAAGAATGAGCAACTAATATTTAAGGAAAACAGAAACAATGATATCAAAATCTATTTCATCCCATTTGATTTTCTTGCTGAAAACAGCAATCATCTCAGAGCTATATAGAAGGTTGAAGAAAATCACAAGTACAAGTATTACTTGCAAAATAATGATTTTTTTTTTCATGTCTTGCTCTCCTAGAGAATAGAAATTTAAGCCTTATAATTATATCAGAGGGGGGAGACAAACTACAAAAGCAATTCCAAGCTCCAGTCTAGCCTTAGTAGCTGTACAAATTCATTAGTGTCCATAACAGAGGTGAATGACCTTGGAGCAGTCTAGGAGTCCACTGCAAACATTCCAGAGTTCAGAAGTCACGTCCGTCATATTATGACTTCGTGTTGGCAAACAGGCTTTACAAACTTCAGGCACGTAATATAAACTGCATCTACCACATACAGCCAACTCTAAACAAACAAATCTCACAGTAATAAAATTTATTTGTTTTAATAAAATTCTATAGGCTGTAAAACAATATCCTTGCACAGGTAGCATTTCCACAGGTCAAAGACTTTTCAGTCATGCCCCATTTCTTGAAATGTGAGCATAAACTGCAACAATGCCTTTAAAATAAAGGCTTGCCATGGTAGGAGACACATACAGTTATGACAACTATTTTCCAGTCCTAAAGAATACAGACATTTTAGGCTGCTTCCACACAGGCCACTGTACCTATTTAAGGGTTTAAATACTGGGTACTCAGACACAAATATAGTTTCAATGCATACCTATTTCTTCCATTGAATGCAACAATAATCTGATGGAAAGATCATGCTTCTTTATAACACTCAAGGGTTGCACAAGGCCACCTGAACCTACTTTAAAATTTGTCTCCTCCCTCTCAGCAAACATTGAGATGAATATTTTAAAATTAAGCAGTCGTCTGGCCCATAATTTAGGGTCCAATTTGCCTGTGTTTGTATTTTATTTAGATAAGCTTTAGTGAAGGCATAATCCCTCAAAACTCTCAATATTTCACATTCAGTCTTTCTCCAATTTTACTGCTGAAGACACCTTGAGACACACTTTTCTCTCCATGAGCTGTTTATGAGAATCTTAAATTGTGAAACAGGAATATTTACTAACTGCATAAATGTGTGAACATTTATTTTAAAAAAGTGGACAAGGTTAGCCAAGTTGTTCTTCAGCTTTAGACACATACACAGCTATAATAAAATGAGATTTCGTCTGTCAACACAAACCCCCAAAAAGTTGTTCTGCAATGGCTAAGGTAAATTCAGACATACTGGTCTTTGCATTTAAGTACTGAAAATTATGAAGACCCAAAAATACATTTCTGCTTCATATAAAAACCATTAAAACACATTTCATTCACTGAACAAATCCTAGTAATAAAGCAGAACAATACAAAGAAAGAGCATCTATTTGAATTTAAAAAGCCAATTTACCTTCAAAAACAACAGAAGCCCTACCTGTATGCATGTGTGGTATATGTGGCTTGAATAGCCTGAAGAAAAATGTTCAAAAAGACAAAAGTGTAGAATTTTTACCACAAGATGATTCAAGTGCTGATCAAAATAGCTTAATGTAGTCCTTAAAATATAAAAATACATCTAAGCAATGGAGCAATTAAAGTCAAACAGCACCAAAAGCAGCGGGGAGATGAGGCAAGCACAAAAACCTGTATCCAAGCCACCATACTCTTTTTAAATTCATGTAACACACACTAGATAGCAATGCTCTCAGAAAAATCTCATGCATGTTTATTGCATTGAATGCAAAGGCATGATTCATATTTACTAATTTTTGTAGAATTACTAGTAGCTCCTAGAACTACTCACTGGTTTCTCACAGAATAATAGTAACTAATGTCCTCTTCAGCAGAGAGGCATCCACCACTCTTAAAATTTGCCTGCTTCCAAAGAAGTTGCCAAGAAGGAAACAATTCACCATTCACTGCATCCCAAAAGAAAAAAAAAACGAAACAGAACAAGAAGATGCTTTTCCAGTATTATCAATTTGTTGCAATGAGTATTCCTACTGAAGTGACAACTTCCTCAGTAGCAACAGAAAAGATCTCCTGAATCCTGATGGACCAGCTGGAGAAATCAGACATCCAAGCTATCTTTCTGACTCTCTCCAGGAGACCACCATCTCAAACACCAGCATGAAGTGTACTGAACTAATTTATTTTAGCCTGAAACAGCTTTCAGCAGCAATGAAATTGCTAAAAATTGCTCAATATGCTACTGAAGTTGTTGAGATGCAGGCCTGGGTTCTCTTCTAATAAGTATGTTTACTCCATTTCCCCTCTATCAGCTACCTCTCTTCCTCAAGGGAACAGTGTCAGTGCCCCTTGCTCATATTGTTTTGGATCATGAAAGCTGCTAGAAAAATTAAGAGAGCTATTCTGAAAGATTACATTTTTTCAAAAGGTTAATTTCTTTTAGGAAAATTCATTTTCTAATTTGTGTAAAATCAATACTCAAGCTATGGCTAGTTACTGAAATGTAACGTTAATACAGATGAACAGAGCTACAATAATTGTGTAACCCTTCACCCACAGCAAATGAAAGGTAATGCGATTATCTTAAGTCTCCAGTTGCAGCAATTCCAGGCTGCATTATTTCTTGCTTGACATGAATAAGCATCATAGTCACAGGTGGTTACTGTTTTTTAGCTAATCTGCCATAATGTAGTCTTGCATGCAACCCCTAAAGTACTTCCAAACCTTAGCAAGTACCAGTTGATTTAAAGCCATGTTTTCTTGAAGCTATTTGTTGTAGTGCACATACTGCACGCGTATGTGAAAACATACACATTTCCTTCTCATACTACCCAAGCTGTGTAAGACTTCAAAGTCCACTGTTATTTCCTCTACAGAATGCTCTTCCTTAACAGTGTCACCGCAAATTGAGAGCAGAATGGTCTACATATGGTTCTGCTCCAATTATCATCAATAGAAGCATCAAGTAAATTACACCTAGAGAATCCCAATTCTTCCTTTCATCATACTTTCCACCCTATTGAACTGGGTAAAACTGTGTGTGTGCTAAAGAGAACAAATCAGTGATACAGCTATGGTGTAAAACAACCCTTCTAAGAAAGCAAGACTACATTCATTTGTTGTAATCATATGTCATGAACGGTATAAAAGAAGAAGCATCTGCTTTGTAAGAACATGTATTTAATACTATAGCAGGAACTTAATCCCCTTCAAAAACATTATACTAAGCAATTCTTCCACCTTGCATTTTTTAAGATATCACCAATGCATGCTTGAAAAATCTGTATAAGTTCATTAGACTGGTGTGTAAAGGCTTACACCTCTCTACAGAAAACAGCTTGGGATACAGGGAATAAACGTGGACAGAAAGGAAAAGAAAGTGCCTCTGTCACAGAAAAGTTTGGGATTAGAGGACTGATTTTACTCGTAACTAGTTTCTGAGGTTGCTCTCTAGTATTCTGCAGATATTTTTCATATTTACATAGGAACCAAACCGATACAAACATTCCCGCTTCTGTCATCATAGTTCCTTGTGCGGTCATGAACTTGAGAAGAATAAGCCAGACTACATATAAATAGCATCAACAACACCCGAATATCAGTAACTAACAAGTGTCTGACATTTCTAATTTCTGTAAGGTCAACATCCTGGCAAACGACAGTTACTAAAATTATACTTACAGCTCTAGTATGGAAAGGGAAAGGCAATGTCTGTGAAAACATTTTGTATTTGATAGAAGAAAACAGATTTTTGTTTCAAAGTCATCTTTCCCTGCTATGAGATACATACATAGTTATGTTTCTAATTTCCACTACACAGGATTTGTTAAAACTACACACAAGCCAAACTATACTAAAATACTGCCAGTGAACTATTAGGATTGCTTGACTGTGGGCACAACAACTTTAACCTTGGCCAAGTTTTCATTTCATGAAATGCACTCAGATGCCAGGTTAAGCTGCCTCAAACTACAAAGCTAACAATGTCATGTGGCAGACATTATTGATACATTTAAATGCACCACAATTTAGAAAGAAAATCTATCAAGTTTAATGCATGTGCTCAAGTAGGTTTTTACAAGAGACTTTGAACAGATCAGGTGTCACTGTTTGTTACAAAGAGGGAAGTTATTCACAAGCATTTTGACGACTCTGCCGTTGAGCAAAGTATAAATACTCTTGTTCAAAGATACCATATTGTCAGAATTCCAGGAAATTGGATTATCTCATCATCAGCAACAACACAGTATATTCCTGTGACTGCAGAGAAGCTGTGGCCATAAAAAGGATTAAATATGTCAATCTTATGTAATAATATCACATTTGTTCTGTTTTGTTCAAGTTTTGCTGCTATTTCTGCCAATGTGAAAAACCTGTTGTTACAATAAAATGTTTGGGGCCCCAAAATAGAGCAGACTTGCAAATCAATAGAATTTTTAATAAGGGTTTGAACTCACCTCACTGCTTTTGTGAAGTCTGAGCCATTAAGTGTATGATCTAGTCAGGTTTTTATTTCTCTTAGCAACCATGGAAACTGGAAATTTACATTACTTTAAATGAAAACCTAAATTGTGATACATTCATGTGACTCCAGTCTGTAGGACTTCAAGAAAAGTCAAATACCATGACACTTGGCGGGGGGGGAAGAGAACTGTCAATATCTAGATGCCAGTTTCACTGCGAAGCCACAAGAAAGTCTGGCTGATTTCAGGTTCTGTTAAAAATTCAATTTCAACCAATTTTGAACAAGCTCATTTTGATCTAGCTGTATGCTGCTTTACAATCTCTGATCTAATCTTATTAAATTTCACAGACTGAGGTGGTACCAGATGACATCCAGAATGCTTTTTTATTTTGAGCTTTTGAGAAAAGCTCAAAGCCCTTATGAGAAAACTTAACCAATGCGAAATTTAAACTGAAGGGAACTCTGCATAGACTCCTGTGAAACTAAATTGTATCTTGTAAACATGAGCTTCTGCATCAAAATTGAAACTCTGGTCTCAGCAAAGGATTATGACTCACATTCTTGCTTTCCCTGAGAATACTCTCCCACATCTTTGTTCTGCTCAACTTCCTGTAGATCAATGTGGTCAAAAGATATAGAAATTACAAAAAAACAGTTTGTTACAACGAAGTGCAACACTTTGCTATTAATCCATTCCCCGTGTACATTTCACTACCATTAGGTCTCACAAATTGTATTAACCTATAAAACAAGGATTTGCCACACTACTCTCACTTTTGAGATGGAGAATCTAGGCATTAAGAACACATTTGGGACAAAGATGCATCACGTGGAGGATACAAGAACCACTTCCCAGCAAGCCACCCAAAAGAGGAAAGTCACAATACTATTGGGTCCCACCTCAGTTAAAAAAATTGGTTCTTAACAGGGCTACCGAGTCTGAAAATGAGCTTTTGGGTCCAGTGTGCACATCCAGCACACACTCAGGTATCCTTATGCAGTGCTATATTAACGACAACGAAAAGAGGTTAAATCAATTATCCAAGGGCACACAGGAAATCTACTGCTGAACAGCCCTGCCAGTTTGACTAGAATGGGGTCTGAATCCATACTAGTTCTTAGAAGCAACCAACCAGCCACTCTGCATAGTCTGGTGACTTCAGGTCTTCATTACGTCTTGGTAAGGCTTGAACTTCCCTGCTTTCCAAGTGTCTCTTCTTTAACACATACACTACCACAAATTTAATGTCTTTCTGTGTTCCTAACACAGTGGTGCCTTTTGTCATGGCTTTCATTCACAGTAAGACAACATTTCAAGCATATTTTAAGACAGGACAGCTTCTTAACTATTTGCTCTGGGTGCATCTATATATGTGTGTGCAAGTGCCTGCATAAAAAGAAAAATATATGCACACACAGAACTACTGTCTATATGTATCTTGCTCCCAAGGATTTATTTATTCATGTGACAAATTTGCCCATCCCAAAGTCTATCAAAATTGTAGTTTTTGTTTTCATAGAAGTGTCTAAAAACATACTGGACCCTTTCCAGGCTCTAAAGTAATATTATAATGTAGTTAAATGAAAACAAAGCCTAAATACTTAATTTCCTGCAGACCAGATTTCCAAGATTGATGCTCCAGTTTCCTGATTAAATAATAGGTATTTTGGAATATTCTGTTACAGTTCTTATTTGTATTTTCAATTTGCTCTCAAAGATCATCAAAACAAAATTAAGCATTTACTTACTATTTGGCTCCTTAGTAAAAAACAGCTTAGGTCAGACAGCGTTTTGCTGCACTATCATCACTTTCTAAAAATTCTTCTACTTTCATTAAGACCTCTGGGTTACTGGCTCCTCATAGTTTATTATTATTTCTTAGTAGTTTTGTAGTTAACCAAACAAATCCTACAGTGCCTAAATTCTAAAGTTTCTGAAATGACTGAATTGTAATAAAATTTCCATCTTATCAGTAATTTTATCACTAGTAATAGTAATTAAAATACTACCAATATTAACCTGTCACCAGTTCATATATTAGTACTGTAAAAGAAGAACAAACCTTTAGCAATAGATATCCTTTCATACTGTATTTCTAAGAACTCTGACCTGAAGATGAGCTCTGAAATATCACTAGTCAACCACATAATTGCTAAAACACTGCACTAGCACAAAGGAAGTGCAGTCACAAACCAGCACAGGGTTATCCAACTGCAAATGAAGAAAAAAAGGTGATCTCTAGACCATGGACATCAGAGGAGACAGCGTGGATTCAAACTGACAGAGAAAGTAACAAAAAAAATCAAAATTAAAATGAAATACTAATTCCATTTATTGTTTCAATCATTGTTTTAGCACTCACCTCATAAATCCTCACGCATACAAGCCTTTATTTTTCCCCACAAATGTTCATAAATAGCCTCTCTCCTACTTCATGACCCCATCTGCCATGTGAACATTTCAATCTGCTAATAAGCTGTCTCTAGGATACATACATAGCCTTTTTTTTTTCATTTGTAATAACTTATAGTAGTCTTATTACACATTCCAACCCCACTGCAGGTTAAACTCCACTAACAGACACTCATCAAGAAAGCAGAGAGAAAGTACACAATCAAGTGAGAATTCTCACAAAATATGTCATACCATACCAAGCCTGCTCTAATACTGTACAACTTCCCCCCTCCAGCTTATCATTACAAAATCATTTGTAGTTCTTTACACTGACAGTCTTCTAGTATAAACATTACCAGACAACAATCATTTCAAGAACACAGATTCTTCATTTTTATTTTTGTGCATGACACAACACATATCCTGCAGTGAGAAAGTTCCCCTCTCCAGCATTTCCCTGGGACAATAGCACAAAATCGCTGCAGCCCAATCCTGAACTGACTGATGCATCACAGCCTCTACTGACATAAATACAACACACAGAGAATAAGCCAAAATACCACTCCGTCTACTGGGGGACTACTGGCAATGTCTAGTTTTAGGCATTTAATCAAGGTGCAGGGATCTCTTCAGACATTCTGCAGAGAGAAATCTATAAGCCATTTGGGGGAATTCTAACCTAATCACCAGAAGGAGATGCTGAAAGTCTTGAACATTTCCAAGCTCTGATCTCTAGCACAAGAAACATAATCCAGCCAACTAAAACCACAGATCAGGGTCTTTTTTTTTTATGATATCGTTTATAATTTAGGAATAATTGCAAAATTTTCATGCATGTTCTAAATAAGAGAACAAGAATAAATAGTTATGCAGTCAGTCCCCATAACTTTCTCCCCATTGCTTGCTTGTCCAGGTGTTAAACAGATCCCTTACATCTGAGTTTCAGAACATTATTTCTGGAGCAGTCCTCTTTGTTTCGGTGCAATAAAATCTAAATTACTTTGTTTCCTTTTGCTATTCAACCTCAGAAGAGGGGTCTTGCACTAGCTACATGATTCTCTTTTACAATCACTTTCCCATCTCCCTTGAATGAATTTCAACTTGTCAAAATTTCTTGGTTTTTTTTTTCTTTGAACTGCTGTAACGCAACACAAAACAGATTTGATTCTCTTGGTTACTTAAAAGGCATTAACTATAAATTAGTAATTTCTGCATAAGAGACATCACATAAAACACTTCCACCTCAACCACAGTACAGAGTACACAGTTCTTCATCAGCTTGCATCTTTTGTCAATGCAGCACCATGCTGCAAGCTATCTTAATACAGGCTATCATAGCTTATTTTGTTAGAAGACACTCATGAATACTCTGGAAAGTGACTGAGAAAAAGGAATAGTTTTGAGATCACATTTATTTTGTATATTTACCCATATTCCTTTTTTCTTGTCTACACTTCATTTCCACATCATGGCAGAAAACCAGTAATTCAGAAGCAGAACCAGTGATCAAGGGCTTAGGTTTGTTTATGAACAACCATGTGAAAGGACTGGTGTGTTACTGAATGTTTCTTAATAAACACTCTCAGCATCCTTTGATAGTAGTATACTACTGTATTACAGGATTTTATCTTGTTTCTTTAAAAGCATGTTAGGTGCACAACAGGACTCTACTGGGAGGATTACTAAATTGCACGCACTGCTGTTTGTATTGTGAACTCAAAACCAACTAAGTTCATCTCTCTCACTTCCTACCCAGCAAACACTGCCAGTTGTAGGCCTCAGAAAGACTCTTAAAATTATATCAACAGCTTCAAGCAAAAAGAGAAACTTTAAACAAGAAAGTCAAAACTAAAAAGCCTGTCATTAAAAAAAGATGCAACACTAAACTGGTGAAAAAAAGGTCTAAAAGACCTAAAAGATAGGAACAGGAAAAAAAAAAAGACTGGCAGGGATTTATAGAGGTTGGTTTACTCTTCAGCTGCTAGGATCATCAGCTGTCTTGGAGTCAAAGACTGAAGAAGAGACTATATACTCAATGCTACACCCAGAGAGTCAATAACACCCAAGAGTGACCATTTGATTATTCCAGCCCAGGGAATACTGCCAGATTAATAAACAAACCTGGCTTCACTTGCAGCCTGATATATATCAATCTGTTTAATCAGGGGAAAAAACAAGGCCCAACAACATAAAATATTTTTATTTTCTGTTCCATTAGTAACCCCAGCATTCTTGAAAACTTTACAATTTTTTAGTTTTATTTTGTATTTTTTAAATGTATTATTTTGAAACTAGTTTAGAGAGAACAGCACCTCAAATGTAGTGAGTTTCCCTGATTACGCCTCTTAATCATTACAGATAATAGCATTTGCTTTCAAAACTATTTTTGTAGTGATACAATTAAGCTCAAAGCTGGTATGTGTTTTCTAACACTGTTATCCAACCTATAAAGACAGATGCATACTGCAGACTAAGGATTACATTCTACCTTTTTAGAAAGACATCGAATCTGCAAAATAATTGTTGAAAAGAACTGCAGAAATAAGAACAAATTAAAGCTACACACAACTCCTTTGCTTTCCTACATCTCAAGCTGCTTCAGATAGGCAGGTTATATATTATTAACTACATTTGACAGGAAAACAGAGACATAGAGTGGAGCACAGAGAGATAATCAGAATTTGGATTAGCCATTCTATGGTGCACTTTAGCACCTATTTTTGCTCCAAACTGAAGTAAAGCAAACATTTTCCAAGCAATGTGCTATGCAGAATATTTAAAAACAGTTAAAAAAACATTTTATGTTTGTTTGGTTTTTAGTTTGGGGGTTTTGTAGGGGTTCCCCCCCCCCCAATTTCTTTTACTGCTATAGTGTTACACAATTATGTAAGATACAATTGGAAGTTCTAGTTTTTTATTTTTTAAATCTTCAGAGTTACACAACGAAGCTGTTTCCTCTTTGCCGTTTAAGAAATGATGTAGATAATTTGATCTAAAAGAAGGAATATATTTTATACAATTATAAGCATCAGTTAACATCAAGTACATATTCTATTGATAGGCTACGGAACTTGAAATGATAAATAAAATGTTACAAAGCATTTAATTTCTTGAATTCTGACTAGGACATTTTTCAAGACTGAGATTTTACCTCAGGTATTTGACATGGGCATTTTTTACCACTTAAGAAAAAAAGTTTGTTTAATCAGGCTTTTTCTAGCATAAGTATTTTATTTTACTTTTTCCCAGCAGCTCTGCTGAAAACATTTTAACATACAGTGATAACATTTTTCTCCAGTATTTAGAGATGTAAGCCAAATTTTAATGTTATTGAACTATGCTGCCTCTTTTCACAAGTTTCTTAACAGGCTGTAGTTCAACAAACAATGAAATCTTGCTTTGGGGTTCCAAGTGCTGGAGGGGAAAAAAAAAAAAAGGTTATGTACACAATTCTGACATGCAGTTCTTATATAAATTCACTCTCATTAAATTAAATTAATTAAAAATTTTCATGCCTGCGTAAGGTTATTTCAGTGGGTTTTATTCCATACCTATACTGCATTAACTTGAACTGAATCAAGAACAGTTTCCCCACATAACTGGCTTAAAACTGGGGGAAAAAAAACCCAAAACACAGCACTAGTATAAATGCTGTATTATATGGGCTGGATAAATAGTTAAATGCCATTGTAAGTAACATCTGACCCTGATAACATCTGTATTACTGTGTTATTTATAATGAGACTAAAGAGTGCAGAACTGTAGATTCAGATAGCAGCTTCATGGAAGAGTGAGGAGCTCCATCCTTTGGATTGTGAGGTCATTCTCAGGACAAGAGGCTGATAGACAAGGGAAGAACAAATATACAGATCTAGTGCTTACTCATTTTGTTTGAACTTAACTGACTTGAATGCTTTGCTATTCACAATTTCCTATCATCAGATTTTACATCAGTTTTAGCTCAGTTCAAAGGTAGTAAAGTTGTCCTTCCAGTATCTTTTACATGCAGTGATTGCACCTGCTGTGTATCAGCTACCAGAAGCAACTTAAATTAGGTCATGGCCAAAGATCATATGGCAAAAAAAATTTCAGTGTTGCTTTATAAATGGAGGAAGGCAGAAAGACTTTTTAGAGAGTGAGGTCAAGAAACCTTACAGAGGCTCACTTACTCTCTGTAAAACACTTAACAGAAAACTATGCAAACAAAGGGAAGAAGCTGCAAAAGGAGTTATTTTTTAGCTCCTAGGAACCTGTTTCTTCCCTTAACACCTTATTAATGCCAGGCAGGTGTTTCCCAATGCAATGCTTGGCATTAGCAAGTCATTGTGAAGAGAAACAATGAAGAATCCTACTTCCAACAGCCAAGAATTATAACGGTATATATGAAAAGGCAGACAGAAGGAGAGCACATTCTATTTTAACTGTAGGTTTTCACTTTTACGGTGTATTTTACAGATCAACCATTTTTCCTTGGAAGAAAATGCCTCCAACAGAGGCTCCATACACAGTATGAGCAAAACTAAATAAAGATCTAGCAAAATGCTGATTTTTGCCTCTTTGAATGCATCCTACCTACTCCTTGAAAAGGTCTTGAGCTCAGAGCATGGTGTCCTCACCTACTACTGATAGAAACCAAATAAAAAAACAAGAAAAAAGCAAGCCTTGAATATTAACAAACTAGAGGTTTTATTTTCATTTGATTCTGAAATGCATTTCAGCATCTGAATGCCATTAGGCTCCACAACCTTGTTCTCCACTTCCACAGAGCATATCCTGTGTGTGATCATATCCTGGGCAAAGCCCTGGTGACAATTCTCTGCAGCATGCACCTTCTTAACATGGCGGCTCCCATGGTAAAAAACAACATAAGTAATTCACTATTTCAAGGCCCACTTTTAGGGATAAGGTCAAATAACTAGAAACAGTTCATTACATTGGTCCTCCTCAAATACAAACAATGCTTGACACTAATCTTCACACACCTTTGTGCTAGTTAGGCTAATAAAGTACTGTTGGCCAGAGCATGCCACTGAGGCACAGACCAATGTTTGATTTGGTAGTTTCTCAGGCTGCTTTCAAAGTCTTCGTATCTCAAGGCAGAGAGCTCTACAAAGTTCCTGTGCAGTGAAGAACACACCCCCCTCTTCTGAGAAACCAAGCAAGATGAACAAGCAACAACAAACATTTTCTGTAATTTGGATGGACAGATATAGATAAGCACATGCCATTGCTTCTGCTATATTAATCCAGGTATTAGGTTCTTCCTCACATTATTATTGATAAAAAATGAACACTGTATTGACTAAGGAACAAGGAGAAAAGCTTCACAGAAGCTAGCATTGTACAGAATACTTGCTCAGAAGAACATACAAACTAAATAGAAGAGGACAGAGAAAGGACAGAAGTCTGGCTCCAACTTCAAGAAGGCATTCACACACACAAAAAACCCAAATCCACCCCAGACAAGTGTAAGCAATCAATGTTACCCAAGTTGAGATTCCTGCACAAAACAGATTCTTTACCCTTACAAGAAGAATCATAGCACTACTCTATATTCCAACAGATGAGTTATGAGAATACCCCTAACTTACAGAAAGTACACAGTTCTTATCATTCCGATCTGGTACTCTGATCCTACAGCCATTAAGAGTTCCCTAACTTAAAACAATAATGCCACCTATAGTTCTCTTACCTGGACACTAGTGCAGTGTAAGAGTTCCAAATGCAGAGCTCCTTGCCTAATCATGTTTTTCTGATGGAAAAGTAGCATGCTTGGCTATGCTTCCTATAGCTGACTTAAGTTACTTCCCTATTAAGTTTGCAAGGATTTCAACATCTGATGCAATTTTTTTTTTTTTTTTTTTAAGGCAAGTAAAATCTCTATTGCCAGTCATTTTGCTACTGAAGTTACTCATGTGTTTTAAAACTGCTCAGACATTTTCAGTTAATTTCAGAAGGTAACTGGAAGGTGAAAATAAACTACAATGCAAGAGAAAATGTAATATAAAAGTCAGGAGAGAGAAAACAGTTGTTTCAGGTACCTTTAAAAGATATCCACAGCTCCCCCACAAATGGAGTTTTATGTGAAATGCTAAATAATATTTTTGTAAAGTGCGCCACTGTGTGGTAACTAACATCTCTGCAAAACCGATTTGCTTCGCAGATCACAAATAACCTTTTTTTCTGTCTCCAAAACTAGCAGTCAGTGCTCATACCTGCCCAAGTACTGGGAAAGACTTCTTCCAGCAGAAGTATCCTAGATGAGTGCAAAAAACGCATGCAACATAGCTCCCTATAGGTACATTTAGTAAATTATGGTCAAGGCCAAAATTAAGACCATTCTTTCCTCATACTTTGCTTTATTTATTAAAACCTCCTCAATATTCTACTCACATTTTTCTTCTAAACTTAAAAGTTACTAAGTAGGATCATCCCACTGGCTCCAGAAGAGAAAAAAAGTATACACTGATTTAAAACAAGCAGAAAATATCTCAAAACAAGGAAAAAACACACTTCTGGATAAATAGCAAGTTGAATAGCAAGAAGAAGCCCCATTGGTAGGCGTTCTTTAACTTAACAGCACTGTGAAAATTTAATTAGGAGAGGTGTAGCAAATGTATTAAAACAAACGACAGATTGTTGTTGTTTAACCCCAGTCAGCAACTAAGCACCACGCAGCCGCTCACTCACTTTCCCCCCACCCAGTGGGATGGGGGACAAAATCAGGAAAAGAAGTAAAACTCGTGGGTTGAGATAAGAACAGTTTAACAGAACAGAAAAGAAGAAACTAATAATGATAATGATAACACTAATAAAATTACAGTAGTAATAATAAAAGGATCGGAATATACAAATTATGAACAGTGCAATTGCTCACCACTCGCCGATCGACACCCAGTTAATCCCCGAGCGGCCATCCCCTCACCCCCACTCCCCACAGTTTAGATACTGGGCATGATGTCACACAGTATGGAATATCCCTTTGGCCACTTTGGGTCAGCTGCCCTGGCTGTGTCCCCTTCCAACTTCTTGTGTCCCTCCAGCTTTCTTGCTGGCTGGGTATCAGAAGCTGAAAAATCCTTGACTTAGTATAAACACTACCTAGCAACAACTGAAAACATCAGTGTTATCAACATTCTTCTCATACCTAACTCAAAAACATAGCACTGTACCAGCTACTAGGAAGACAATTAACTGTATCCCAGCTAAAACCAGGACACAGATACTCAATAATACTGAAACATATTCAAAGCATATATATTAGCAATAACCAGCTGTGGCACTAAATAAAAATTTTGAAAAAACAGAAGTAGAACTCAATAGGACTGTCAATGAAAAAGCTTGTTCACTTTCCAAAATTCATCAGAAAGAACACTGTTCAAATGTGCAGAAAAACAATTTTACACAGAAATAATAACACTGATTACCACGATCATTGCTATACTTCTTTCTTCTGCATAGGTAGAATATCACCCGGTTCTGCCTATTTTGCCTAGTTTTATTTTACAATTATTTAGTTGCTTTAATAAGGGTTTCATTTCATTAGAATTCAGCATCTATTCTACACCAGAAGTACATAATCATTCCCATGATGAGTAAAATTTTTTTGTAGTACTTGCATTATGGTATGTGCCAGTTATTGCAACGTCACAGACAAATAGAAAAGTGAAAAAAAACAACAAACAAATTAGGCTATTTCATCATAAGAACATATTAACTTTTTATTAAAGGACTTTGAAGAATGAGCTTTTACCTATCATCTCTTGTGCTGGACAAGTTATGAAGTTTTTACTTCCAACTCTGGAGGCCAGTTGAACAAAAGAACCGTAAACAGTGAAAAAAGAGACTAAGAAAATGGTAATGAGATGCTGTTCAGAGATACTTGGAAATATACAGCGGTTCTAACCTTCCTGCATGATATTGTAATGGCCACAACAACCAGGCTTTAAGAAGGATTTTTGTACATATTACTGTTTTTAAAATCTTCTCTTATGCTATATTTTATCTTTGCTGATGAGATTAAACAATACTTCCGTTTTAAAAGACTATTCTACCTAACATTGGTTAACAACGCAAAAAGGAGACAATTAATGTATTAAACATTCTGGTTTTGACGTTAAGACAAAACTTCTCTTTAACATATTTTTAGTGTTAACAGGTGTGACTGCAATTTACATATTAAGAACTTCTAACTAATGTTACTTGTGGTTGCCTTACATAATGTTTTAAATAGCTAAAAAATGATGAGTGAGAAACACCTTCATACATGTTTAATTTTTATTTCAAATGAAGGTAAACCTGTCTCCATCGTATTCTTTATTCTGTTTTTAAGTAATTTTTATTATAGTAACATTTTCCATCTTTTGTTTCTAAGAATAATGTAAACTGAAAATACTAACCAGAAACAATGGTCCTGGGAAGAAACCAGATCATGTTTTTTTAACACAAGGATATTATTGTACTGGTAATGCAGCAAAATGTCCAACAGAGGGTGATAACAGACCATAAATTCCTTAGATGGTTAATTGAAATTATCTGACTGTCAAAAAAATAAAAATAATGTGCAGTTAAGGAAGAGCTACCTAGTACAAAGATTTGAATAAGCTTCTTTACTCGAGAAACATTTTCAGTTAACTGTAAACGCTGACAACTTTTCAAAAAAATACTATCTTAAGCATCTGACAGTACAAAACTTAAATTATTTGATTCTCTAATCATTACATCCTTCAGCTACATCCATGTTCCCTCTACAGTGTATAATATCAGTGTTAAGTAAAATTATTTCATTTCTTTTTACTAGTTTTCCTGCCTACACAAGTGGGATACAAAGTCTTGGAGTCCAAGGACGCACGCAATATATACAACTGAATATTCATTTGTGTATCTCATTTATTCATCTGTAAATCATAGGGAACTTGAGATTCTACATATGGAACAGATAAAAAAGGAACAAGATAAGTTATTTTAATACAGACGAATCTATCCTGAAATATGAAATACTTTTAAGAAGAATGAAGCCTATCTCATCTGACATAACATCATCAACTTCCCTCAAATGCAAATATGCTACTGACTATTTAGAGGCAAAGTTTCACCAAAGATGTAGCACTGACTTTCTAATCTTGAACCATGGAAATCACTGAAAAAAGAACTGAGTCAATAATGACAGTGCTTCGAAGCACCGTGAAGCTGTAATACTGTATTTTCCTTTAGTTTGATATATGTATCTCAGAATACTCCTTCAAATACTAACTCAAAACTTTGAAACAAAGAAAAATAGAGTGTGTTTTACACACACACAAAATTTCAACATAACTATTACCTGGCTGAACAGGTCAAGTCTCTTTCAGCTGACATCCACCTTACAATTTTACTGAGGTTGCGAGTAATGAATAAGGAGTAAACTGTTATAGATCAAAAGAACTAATCACAAGAAGCTGGAAAATGTCTGAATTAAGTTCCTCTTCAGAAGGAAAATACAAACCTTTTAATATTTTAGATTTGTCTCCCAAAGCCTCTGATGCTCAGCCTTCTGCACAAGTACAGTTAATACTACTGCATATGATGTCAACTCCCTCAACTTCTCCCACCTCATGCTCTCATTCTACCTTGCTGTAGTGAGAACCCCTACAAAGTGCACAGAATAAGAAGTGCCTTCACCTGCTTTATCTTGGCTTTCTCATGGCAATTTATTGCCTATAAGGCACTGAGCACCAGTACGGAACTGGTTCTATTTAACTCTTTAAGAATGATAGACTACATCACTGAGCATTAAGCATTGCTGAAGAACAGTTTAAATAAACATCGAGATTTTGATTTTTAGGTCTATTTTCAACACCAAAGCGAAAAAGAAAGTTAAAAAAACAACAAAACCAAAAAAACACTACAGCCTAGGAATTCCTAGCCTTATGAGAAGGCTATGGGAAGATCTTACTGCTGTCTACATCTAATGGAAGGGTAACAGAGCAGATGGGAGTCAGATTCTCAGAGATGTGCAGTGCCAGGCTGAGAGACCAAGGGCACAAGCTGCAATACAGGGAATTTCAATTGAATACAAGGAAAAAGATTCCACTGCAGTGTTGCTCAAACACTGGAACAGGTTCAAAACTCACCTGGAAAAGGCCATCAGAGCTATCTGATACAGTGGGCCCTGTTTGAAGTACATGACCTTCCGAGGTACCTTACAATCTGAATTCTACAATTCTACAAATTCCAAGTCACATATTCACAGTAAGGATTCACAACCTGTTGTTTGTTTATATGCAGCTTTGGGAAGTGGCATTGTCCACAGGCAATGGCCGATTTTCAGAATTCAGGTCACTTTCCTACTAGGCTGCTGAACACTGCCTTTCTATCCCAGACCTCCAATACAAATGTATCAGTATACACTTCTGTAGTTGCACAGTACTGGGAAAATATAACAGCTGGTATACTAAATCTATTTTTCAGTTTTCTGAGTCATAGATCAGAACTGCAATTAAAACAAATTTCTGGCCCTTTCTGAATTGGTTTGAGATCAAGGAAAGCTTTAAAGAATAATCAATTTCACACAGATCTATCATCTACAAAGGAAATTCAAAGTTATGGCTTTGCTTGCACTCAGAAATACAGAACAGAAACATACATGGCATTGTCCAGATGTGCACAAGTTAAGAGGAAGCTGGACATGCAGAGGAAAAGGTTGTATTCATACGTGACTTCCTCTGGCAAACCAACTATTTAAATTGAACTTGACCTTTCACCATTTGAGTTCATGAGTCACATCTGACCTACTTCTGCTTCTTTTCCCAACATATATGGGGAACATCAGCCAGGCGTCAAATGCTCCTTGCTAGGAATTTATTTTTCACTAACCTTACTTGAAAGAGTACAGATTTTTTTTTTCTAAAAACTGTAACATTTTATTTAAAATTCCTACCTTCTCACAGAAAGCAGTGTATTTATTCATTACAAAGGCAATCTACATAGCAGACTGCAAAAAGTCAACACAGTAGCTCCTTCTGAACCCATGAGAAATAACCATTCACTCAAGTATTTTCTAAAAAAACATCACTGCTGAGTAAATGGACATCCAGTAAGACCTGATTCTTAAAAATGGCAAACATGGACCAATCAGAAAAGTTACACTAATACCAGCTAAAAAAACATCAAAATAAACACATAACTGAATAAACCATTATGTTCCAGACTGAAAAAAATATCTCTGCTCTGAAGTTTAATCAAAGAAAGTTATTCTATTTCTCTCTTATTTAAGCTTCCAATCTTTTTGTTCTGATTCTTTCATAGAACCTCTTCTGTAGAAAGCTAAATATGTGGAGAAAGCTCACTGGAAGTCACCTCAATTGTGGCCAGAACACCTTCTGAATCCAGCCTTTCAGCATTCCATAGTTTGTTCTCAGTAGATAGAAACATTAGTTAAGAAATAAAACCTGTAATAATAAAAGTTAACATTTTTCACATCTACTTTAAAAAAAAAAGAAAAAGAGGGACAGAGGTTCAAGATACCATTTCACAGGTACAGTCGTATCAACCTCTTACAGAAATTAAATATGGCATAGATGGTCTACAGGCAGACTTGCTAAAGATAGTAGCCTTACCTTGCACTGCCCTGCCACACAGATCGAAGTTCCGTTTTGGTCACAGGGTGTCCCATCTATCACCTTTTCAGCTTGTCTCACATAGAATCGGTAGCCTATCGCACGGCAATTCAGCTCACACTTCTGACTTCCCTTCACTGTGGAAAGAGACAGAAGTCCCCATTATAAAGACCACCGCAGTAGTTTTAAAAAGGAAAATTCCATTAAACTAACACTAAGGTTTCAGAGGAAGAAACAAATAGGCAAAATGAATGCAATGTGAATGACTACATCAAATGAATGGCAATTAAGAAACCAACTCCAAGGTAAGCATTCCAACATACCTTCTGAAAATTCAAACAGTATCTCAGTTTTTAATGACACCTATTTTCCTAAATGACCAAGGGTATTTTTAGTTTTATGAAAATTTTGCCAAATTTAGTCTTCTTAAAGCATAATAATGTTATTACATTTCATAACTCCTAAGTGTCAGCAAAATTACACTGTAATCAGAGACATGTATCAAATTGGACTCATATAGTCACCAGTCAGTCCACATCAAATAAGCATGCTAACATTTAGCATTAAGAAACACATAAAACAAGCTAGATGCAAATTTTTTAAAAATCCCTTATTTTTTCCTCTTCATTTTTACAAGTTGCACTTTAGTGACTATTCCTTAGTTCAAGAGAAAATTAAGAAAAGAACAACTCTTTTATTTTTAAAAATATATAAAACACATCATTATTCAGAACCTCGTGATCTCTGTTGACATGTAAGAACCAGAAGGAAATCAGTCCATTCAACTCTGGGCAAGAGGAACACAGAAGACACAGTTATCTTCTCCTGTGAAAATCTGTTATTAAACAGGTACAGCCCAACACCATATCTCAGGCTATCAAGTTTGTTAACACATTTGTGTAGCCTTTCTATTTCAAATCATCTGTCATGGTGAAGTTGCACACAGTTCATTACCCCTATTTGCCAAATGAAATAATATTTTCTGCTTCTTTCTAACCAAGAGTAGCACTGCTACACAGTGGTGGTGAGGTACAAACAGAATTCCTTTTTCTTTCGACAATACTTTCCTTGCTGCCATAATAAAAAACTAAAATTCCCCTGACTTCACCAAGCTTCAGCTCATACCCTACAATGTTACTGAAACTCACTATTTAGTCTAAGGAGATGCTCTACACCTTACTTAGCTGCTAAAACATGGTATCCCCAGGATTTTCTACTTGACTTAAGTCTATTTTTTAATCTTCAGCTAAAACATAACAAATAGCCAAAACAAATACGTTCAATTATTTCAAATATATATATTTAACATCTGTTTTGTGTAAAAGTAACAAACTTTTAGCTCAACTTAATTTACCCCCTGTGCAGACACAGAGTTAGTGCAGACACAGAGTTAGTGCAGACCAATTCTGAAATTTGGATCTTAGATTTCCCCTCACACAGCTACTTAATTGCCACTCATATACATCATCTATTGCATCTGGCAATCTTTTGATAAAATCCTCAAAAAACTCTACTAAAGTTAGGTCAAAGATCTGTTTACCTAGTTCCCTTTTTGCAGCAGCTATGCATGCCATGCTTAACCAGGTAATTTTTCCATTGGCTACTTTTTAAAGATAGATTCACTAGCTTATCATTCCAAGGACTTCACTTAGTTATTTAAAAAAAAAAAAAAGTGAGGTATTTCCTGCAGTTTGATCTCCAAGTGTAACAGTTAGTTTTAATGATAAACTGAGCATTATTCTTAGCAGCTTAGTCACTTCGCACATAACTATTTTCAGAATTCTCAAATAAATATAATCCAGCTTCAGTGATTCATTACAATTGAAATCAACTTGTCCTTTTCTGCGTCTGAAAGTGTCCTATTTTTATAACCTGTAACACTAGCTATCAAGCAGCACCTCTGCAGTGTACATTTTCTTATCTTCCCGTTCCCTAAAATCAAGTCAAACTAGCCATTTAGGTTTTCTGAAATATCCTTATCTTCTGTGTTGATTCCCTTTAGCTCAAATCCTGAAGCCTTACATTCCCGTACTCTTCCTCCTCCTAGTATCTCTCATTTGGTTTTGATCCTTTAAAATATTTATTCTTGAAATTCTCAATTTGCCTTCTAGATCCCAAGAAAAGTTTTGTGCTACTCAGAAAGATGAAGGAATTAACTGCTGAAGCATGGTATTTTTTCCTGGACCTATTTCTTCCTTTATTTATGATTGGACAGGAAAGCCTACTGCATTGCTAATGAAGCATATTAACAACCACAAGCAGACTGAGCTTACTTGCTCTGCAAAATATGACTTTGATTTATATTCAGATTCTCTTGATGAGCAACTATAAAGCACTGCCTTGGTTAGTCATATACAAATTACTACTACCTAAAGACAATATTCCCAGATGTCAAAGATCTGAAAAAAAATTTTGTCTAAGAGCAAAATCTGCTAACTGAATTGTCCCTATTGAATGAGAGGCATTTCCCATTATGATTTTATGTAAGCATTGTGTATTTACTATGCATTAATTACAGCAGAACAAACATATTTTAGAGCTCCCTTGTAAAACAAGATACCACACTAGTAAAAAGTACTCCATTGCCTATTAACCTCATATGTATCTTAACACCCTCCCTTGCCCAGTATTTTGCCACAACTCTTGAGTTTTTATAGTTTAAGCTATAGGTCAAGCTACACTATTGGTTTGGCAACTGGACGTAAAATATCATTAAACAATGAGCTGTAAAGTGATTGATTCCACACAGGCATCATATTTTAGTACTATGTCATCTGATCCCAGACTTTACAAAAGGATCTATCTGACCTCAGGGAATGGAGTAAGGCTTCTAGGTTAAGACCTTCCAAACTAGCTGGCAGCAAGACACACTACCACTCAAAAATGGGCTCTTAAGACAGTTCACTATACGGGCACTGTTTTACATGCCCTCCTAAAGTATTTGCTTTTCATGCTCATGCCCACCTTAGCACAACCAAATCTTTGTGGAAATTCTCACCTTACCTTACCTTATTAGTGAACTTGGGTGAAATTTAATGGTACCACACAGGTTCTGCCAGACATATTCATTATGGATTGAACTGAAGGAGGTGCCTTTAGTAAATAATCCTGGTAACATGTAATATTTGGTTTTTATTTTACAGACTGAAAAAGTATCTAAATAAAAAAAATCAGTACATTTCTTATAACGTCCTCGCCAAACTAGTCTTAAGTAATTCAGGGATATCCTGGGCTTGTCTAAACTCTAGGACTTGGGAGTTTTTCTCAAGTCCTCTGTTGAAACTTAGCTTCCACCTTTCCTTACAAGGAACAAGACCCAAGCAGGCGAGAACAGGACCACAGCACAGTTCTGCCACCTCCCACTTCACCAGTAAGGGTACTGAGATCTCGTGTTTAATTACAAACTGCACCTGTTCTGCATCACAGAGCAGATATTGCAGTGAAAACTTTCTACCATAAATTAATCCTTTTGCACGTTCTACAAAAAGCCCTGCAGATGGGCACTGATTTAGAAATCATTACCCTTCCAGACAGACAAAAACCTGAAGTCTATCACTACCACCAGCAACACCATTAAGTACAAAAAAACAACCTGCTTTCCAGTTAATCCTATTCCCTGATGCACTAAAATTCACACACAGAACGTATTTTGCATTGCACGTGTACGGACAAATATGTGTAAACCTGGAAAAAGAAAAAATGTGATTTTCTGAAGTGCTATTTATCAAGTTCACACAGCAAGCCATAGTCAAAATGAATGCAAGAGTGGAGGAACAGGGGCAACCCATACATGAATTTATAGTTGCTTTTATTCTCCTGAGAGTGACTTAACTGATTAAACTTAAATCACAATTAAATATCAACACATGTCATTTCCCCTAAACAGCCTGTTTTAAATGCAAATTTTAGTGCAGTACTGGTTTGAGACGAAAAATTCAACTGTGCAACCCATCCACACATTTTTTTAAAGGGAAAAAAGAGGGATTCAGATGTTACTACAATACAATAAATGGCTGGAGTTCAAACTCGGTCTTCAGCAGCATTTTAGGCTGAGGTCTCTTCACCTACCTGACTGAAAGGCAGGACAGAGCAGCAGCACGCCTGCTGGGAAGCACAAGCAAGCATGGGAAAAACTGTCCTCCCCCAGGGTTCACAGGCTGATGCCCAAGTAACAATCCTAAACTCCTTTTAATCCCACCATTACGAAAACACAGGTTTGTACGAGCCCACAACATGCTGCCGGCGTAAGGCGTTGTCGCCCTGATGAAGAGGCACCACAGGCCTGACAGGCCCGGCACTGCAGGCAGGCCCCGGCAGCACCGCGGCACCTCAGGGGACGAGGAGAGCACCGAACGTGATCGCTTGAGCACGAGCCAAAATACAGCAACTCCTGGTGGCAAAACCCCCCTGACCGCGACGTTAAAACAAACGGGACAATAAACGAATGCTCCCTGCAACTGAACTCCCTTGTTTTTTCTCTCGGGCTCGCCCCGGCTCCAGCCACATTTGGGGAGCACAACCCCTCTCCACACCGCCCCCCTTCGAGAAAGTTCGGCCTGCACGGCCCTGAGGGAGCCAGCGCGCCTGCGCCTCCGGGCCTGCTCAGGGGCGGGGGCAGTCAGGGAGCGCCCCAGGACCCCATTTCTGCCTTCTGCCCTCATTTACTGCCTGGCACAAGGGGTGGATTAGCCCCTCTGTGCAAGAACTCTGCCTGATTTTACTCTCATCCTGCATCCATCTCAGCCCTCGCTGCTTTCATTAAAGGAAAGCAGAAGAAAGTAGTGTCCTCAAAAAATACCCAGCCCAAATCTAAAACCTGTGCACGTTTAAAAAGGCAGAAAGTCGCCATTTTGGAACCACTCCTACTTGCAGAAGCTTTTGACTAGATATGTTCGTATTTCATTGAGAAAGAATACCAAATGTTAAAACTTTACTGAAAGGGAGCTCTGCAGCCCAATTGAGCACGTTGATCCCTACGCCACGCTCAGGGGCACACAGCGGGAGCCCTCGAAGAGCATGGCTTGCAGCAAAGCTCTCCCAAATTAACCTCGCCTTCCCTCCGTGCTGGTCAAGGCTGACACAACCCTTAGGAACAGGAGGGAGAGGCTGAGGCAGCTGGGGTCACTGTACGCCTGCACATGTTCCATCCTACACAGCACCAAAACCTCCCCCCCTGCAGAACCCTGTCTCCCGCCCTCCACTCAGGCCTTCCTCCTTTCTTCTGATCTTTTGCCTTCCCTCTGCAGAAGGCCTAAAAGGAATTCCCCACCCTGAAGCGAGCGGCTCCACACCAGAGCACGTGCAGGGGGTGCTTTTGGACCTCATGTCAGCTATTCCCTTCCTTCAGCTTCCTCTTCTGACGGATTCCGCCATCTTCACCGACCTCTAGTCCAAGGAAACGCGGCGGAGAGGAAAACAGACACGGTGGCTAAGCAGGCCAAGCCGGTGGTAGAGCTAGTCAGCAGTGAGCTTGGAGAGAGAGATACAGAGAGAGCTCAACAGGCAGCTTGCCAATGCAAGGAATTTCAATCTAATGATATTCTTAGGAAAAAACGTTACAAGAAAGCATTCCAACTGCAATTCATTTGCTAAATAATATATTCAGCTGTTCAAAGGGAAATTAAAAATAGCCACAGAACAAAAAAAAAACAGGAAATAATGCACAAATCAAATCAAAATGCAACTGATCAGTAAACTAATGACACTGCACACAACCTTACGCTTACTGCCCTTACAAAATGTAGTAAGTTCCACCTTTCTGTTTTAGCTCCTGAAATTGCAAGCTGCTTGGAGCATGTACTGTGTCTTACTGCATGCACATTAAATCTCCTACCACAGGCAATGCTAGCTGTAGGTGCAACCAGAATAAATGATACAACAAAGAGATTTCGGGTTCCCCGTACCATGAGGTAGGGACTGGAATGTACAAACTCTCCTTGATATGGTTCCTCGGTCCAAATCTTAATTTAATGTGAGATCCAGACTCCCTGTTGTTATCTATGTAGCAGTCCCAGTTCTCCACAGAACATCACAGAATGCTTTTACCATTTGTCAGTTTTTGTAAGTTTGCCTAAACATCTAAAAATAGTTAGTAACAAGTTCTGCAATTTGAGAAACATGCCTTGAGGGTGCCCATAGAAAAGTGGCATGCACACTCTTGGCAAGCAAATACCACATTCATGATAATACTACATTATGGGATTAAGCGAATTTAAATTAGGCTTCATTCTGTGTGCACACTGCCTTGTAAAGTCAACTTCAGTGCTTCTCCATAACAAGCCAAGATACACTCATCCACGATGTGTCAGAACCAATTGTTCCAGGAACACGTTGTCTCCACATAGCTCAGTTATTTTCAGGGCCTAGCTTGCCATGGGCTGTAATTCAGTATTTACTCACAATAAAAGCTATGAATCTGCTTTACAGGAAGTCTAATGGAGCGTAGCAGACACTGGAAAAACTTTTAAGAGATGTGCTCATGTCTATCCATGTAACATCTTTAACTTTAGTTAAAGCTTACCAATGCTGTGGGATTTCAGGATAGACTTGCAGGTTACTGACATTCTTGGTGATCCCACAGAAGCCCACAGGGCAGAGAAGGAAGAACGGTACAGTAAGGAGTCTGGCAAGTCTCAGGCTTCTGTAACCACTATACTTGTTGGTAAAGCTATTGTAAGTCTACAGGCTAATGTCATCTAAATAAAGCAGTGGTCTCTTCCATTCAGGAGATGTCATTTAATAAGTACTGTATTCACTAAGGCAGAACTTAGAGTTTTGTGAAACCAAAGTTTCTGTTTAAAGGTTTTATTTTCACGTAGGAAGTGCTTCAAGACGCATGATGTACAGGAAAACAAAGACAGGTCCAATACCCTACTAACAGGAGTCCTTTTGCCTACTACTGCGGCTGTAAGCTGACAGCTAGATTGAAGACTGAGAGTGATACACCATGCCAGACACAGACCTAAATGTGGCAATTCCATACTAAAAAGCATCCACCAGTGATCACCTCTGGAGCTCAGCGTGGATGGCAATTGCTGGTGTAGTACTAAATGCAGGCAACTTTGTTTATGCGGTTTCCTATAGAAGGAAGGAAAATGTGTAGGAAGCAAAAAATACCACATTCCCTACAAAGCTTTCAGAAAAGCAGAACTACTTTATTTAAGGTTTCACTGTTTAGGATAATAGACTTTGTTGGCTTAGTTATCAGTACTGGATCATTAGTACAAGCTTTGCAATTTAGCAGTAGAGGCTATCAGGTTCCATAACAGAAAACTGATACTGAATCAGGTTGGTTTTCCACTGACGGACAGTTAACAAGTTTTCAAAATGGCCAAAAGTAATAATGTTTTTTACAGCAGTTACCTGTTGCCAGATTTCTAAATAACAATATGCAAACATTTTCCAGGAAATAATTATCATATAACTACATTTGGTCTTTCCAACAGAAATACTAATGTGGTGTGATCTGTTTTATTTGAGTCTCTTTTGATACTTTGTCCTTATTAGGCTTGGGAACATCTCTTGACAATAACCAGAAAGAGCTGTGTTTATTTTTTACTTTGTCCCTTGCAGTTTTGTTAACTTCTTATAAATTTTTATTACTCTGGCTTGGATTTCTCTCCCCCTCCCCCCCCAAAAAAATCATTTTCCATTCTTCATTCCAGTGGTGGAGGAACAACATTTCCTTTTTTTTTTTTACTTCCACTTTTCATTTTCTCAAGTAATAAAGATGTTTACAACTTTACCTTCTCTCAACAACTTAATATGATATTTAAAATATTTTCTACACAGAGGTCCAGATATTAAGTAAAAAAAAAAAAATAAAATCAAGCCTTTATAACAAAACTGTAAGTACATTTTAATAAATATGAAGCCAAAAAGGAAGATACCATTCAAACAAACTCCTCATCTTTACCTGAACATACCACAGTTTGTTCTACTGCTAGATCCAGTAAGTCCTATGTTAAATAGTCACGGGGAACTACTACTGAGTAGACCCAGTGAAGATTTTTCTTCAGTGAACAGAAATATTTCTCAAAGGCCCTGATGTTCCATAATCTTGTCCTCATATTTAGTGTTTATGGCAATAAGAAACTTGCAAACATTGTCATTTACTCTACTTTTCCTGGTTTCTCCATTTCTCCCAAATCCCTTTGTCATTATAAAACTATTAATGTTACCTTGAAGAGTTACTGTCATCCATTAAAAATAGCTGGAAAGTTGGTTATTATTTCCCAATGAAATTAAAAGAAACCAACTAGTAGCAAGTCATTCATAAAACCACACATATTCAAGTATCTCTTGACCAGCTGGACATCTGGAAATCAGGAAAAGGTATAAGTTTGATGTGCTTTTATGAAATCTCTTTTTGTTTTGACTGCCTAAAAATTTGTCTTGGTGTACTATGAATGTTCTACCTGGGTCCTGCTGTAAAAGCAGAAGAATGTAGGTATTTGGGAAGTTATTATGTTTAATAAAAGCTTCTGAAATGTCCACAATGAGCTCAGTCATGTCTGCCATTTTGAATTACTTCTGCAAGAATGAGAAATCCAAAGAGCTGCCTGTCATGCTTTAAACCCAGCTGGCAACTAAGCACCACGGCTCGCTTACTCCCCCGGACCCTGTGGGATGGGGGAGAGAATCAAAAGAAGAGTAAAACTCGTGGGTTGAGATAAGAACAGTTTGACAGAACAGAGAGGAAGAAAATTATAATGATAATAATGATAAAATGACAATAATAATAATAAAAGAATTGGAATATGCAAAACAAGTGATGCACAATGCAATCGCTCACCACTCACCCACCGGTGCCCAGTTAGCTCCCGAGCAGTGATCTGCCCCACCCCCACGCCCCCCCGCCCCGGCCAACTCCCCCCAGTTTATATACTGGGCATGACATCACACGGTATGGAATACCCCTTTGGCCAGTTTGGGTCAGCTGTCCTGGCTGTGTCCCCTCCCAACTTCTTGTGCCCTGAAAAATCCTTGACTAAACCCTAGTTTAGTCTAAACCCTACTGAGCAACAACTGAAAACATCAGTGTGTTATCAACATTCTTTTCATACTAAATCCAAACCCTAACACTATACCAGCTATCAGAAAGAAAATTAACTCTGTCCCAGCCAAAGCCAAGACACATCAGCCTTTCATTTGTTAGGCAGTCAGAATCCAGACACTACCATTTGTCAGTCACTGAAGACATTGGCCACTGGATGTCTCCACTGCCCTATGCAACACAGATTAAAGTTCTCCGACAGTGGGGGGGGAAGTTTTTTTTAAAAGGCATTGATCTGTATTTACAAGCCACCTCTTACACTTTGCCTACAGAGCACAGCAGCCACACAGACTTGCACTCTCTGGCCCTCAGAACAGCCAGGAGATGGCAGCTTCACCTGGATGGCACTTCTGGTGAAGCTTTGAATAACAGCTCCAAGTATGTAAAATCAAAAATATGAAAATGTTGCTAAATAAGTAGAAGAAACAGCAGTTGCTTAAACTCAACAATTTTTGCTTTCCTTTATATCCATCAACAACTAAAACTGTATCAGTAAAACCCTCATAGGATGATGGGTGAAGAACTGTCCAAAATGTCAAGCACAGGTGCTTGTAACAGGTAGGGAAGTTTTCTCCTCACCGTTTTACTCTTTTGCTGGTGTAACTCGCCAATTCATGTAAATCTGATTAAATCAACCATTTAGCAATTGTATGGTTTGACATCTCCTAGAAACTGTAGAAGATAGACCATTAGGACTTCACGGAAGATGTCTTCTCTTGCAGGGGTATGATAAAGAATTTATTAAAAATAAAATCAAAATATTTAGGGAAAATATTATTAAAGCCCAAACTACAGAGGGGAAAAAAAATTACAACTAATCTAAACAATCTCATTTTCCAGCCAGATTTTTTTTTTTTTTTTTTTTTTTTTTTTAATTCTAGCACTAATCAGAGAGGAAAACCTGCTAAATTAAATGCAGTGCAATTTCTCATCTGGAAAATACCATAAAGTGCTCCATCCCATGAAATGCTGACCACTTCCTGAGGGAGGCTGAGAGCTATCAGTCCCAACTGCTATTAGCTTGGGATGTTCTGAAAGGAGCTTAATACTGCTTTCTGTCTGTCTTTAAAATTTGAAAGAACTGAGTATTTCTATTTGACTCTGTTAGAATCTTACTGGCCTCTGAAATCTCAGCTTGCATCCAGATCTGTATTTTGAAATATGATTCTATCTCCATCAGCACACTAGTAGCCCCCCAAAATTTGCAAAGTCAAATAATGTAAAATTCTTGTATAAAATCAATACTTTGGCAACATTAGTAAATATACCTCCAAATCCTGCCTTCAGACTTCCCACAGTGTTTGGCCATTTTTATTTAAATCAGTTCTACTGAAGAAGGACTTCATGTCACACTTCAGAATAATAAATGCCAAAGGTAGATGGGAAGAAAGGAGATTCAAGTTCGGGCTTGTGAAGCCCCCAGCAACATTCCAGCCAAAAGCTTTCAGTCATCTCTTAAGGGAGTATATTTATGCTTACATAAACATCTTAGAAGTCTCTCTCCTATTAAAACATGAACTCTATATTTGAACATGAAAAATTCCCAAAGTAATGCTTTTCATGAAAAGACCATGAGTATAATATCCAGATCTCTGGTATTTGATAAAACTCCTAACAAGAATCCACAGAAAGTCTTGCCTCATATTTGTGTACCGGTGGAGTTTTCATGTAAACTAATGGCACACTTTTAAATATGAAGAGTGCATCCTAACCTTTCTTTGATATGAAGATAAAAAATTACCAAGCAGCCAAATGTGACAACAGGGGAAGGAGGGAACGCAGTGCTGCTGTTTCTTGCTATCAAGCTCCTGTACAAAATGAGCCAGCTCCCACCGACTAGTTTTGTTGCATGACTGGCAAAAAATCTTTATTTTCTTTCTTAAACAGAACTTGCTCTGAAAAGTACAGCTTGCATTAAAGTCAAAATGCTTTCTGAAATTATGCTTCTCTGAGTTATTTAGTGGGGGGAGGGAGAAACCTAACATTTTATCTTCAACCATAAAAACTGTTAAATCATTACTTACAAGAAATGGTAACACAATGTATTTTTTAAATTTTTGTATAGAGGAATCAACTTTCATTTTACTTTCATTACACAACTCAGAGACAATAATAACGTTTTCAGTCATCTCAATCCACAATTTTTTGAATTTCTTTTAAAAGACTGAATTTGCAAAAATTTCCCAGACAAATAATTTTGGATCAACCCATAATAATCCTTACTGTTCCCTGCCTCCTTACCTCTGCTTTCTCCAGATGAGGCAGTGACTCTGAAACACATCTTTTTTCCACATATCCAGTTCCTGGACTGATTAACAGACTGCACATAATTTCATATCTCTCTGATAACCTCATCATTTATAGTTTTCAGTGCTGACATGAACACGGTAGCTTTGATGAATACAGACTTAAAATCCACTACCTGTGGTTGCATAAACTAAAGGAAGTTACAGTTGATTTACACAATCTGAGAATAAGCCACCTTTTTTAATTCATAACTATTACACATTTGTTTTATTAAGCAATATTATTTTCTTCAGAAGCAAACTGTTCATAAAATAAGCTTTTGTGAAAAGCTCCAGCACACAGACAAGATGAGACAGTCATTACTGAGAAAGGATGGCATGGATTCTTTAATGGCATGCATCTGTGTGTGCTGATGAAATTACAGAATAAATAAAGGGAAAAACACAGAGAGGTTTACAATTGGGGAGGGGGTAGGAGGTGGGGTGAGGAAGACCCAGTAAATCAGCCTGATAGTTTCAGAGTCTACAAAAAAGCACTGATGTTACTTTGCTTCTCTGTGATGCCCAGTTACATTGCTGGGGAGCCAGAGATACCACATAGTCCTGAACCAAACATACTGTTCTTGTCAATAAATGTATTAATATTATACCAGTCACCTGTGTGTAAATTAATGCAAATATAAGTATGTATAATGAACTAATTTTTACTTATATTCAGCTGAACTATTTTCCCACTCCTGTACACTAGAATAAGCAGCTCCATAAATAATTAAACATACTGCAACCCAGGCTGCTGGGGAAGCGGTCACACCTGACACAAGCACACAAGAGTCTTGTCACGGAAAGGTCTGAGATTCCCATCTTCACAGCTAAGCAGAGAAGCTGTAACTTGTGCCACATATGAAGGCTTTGTAACTGAAAGAAAGCATCTGCTTTTATACTCTTTATACACAAGATCCTTAGCATGTGTATGTATCAATGGGCAAAGCAAGAGAGGAGACTATATCCCTTTTTTTAAGGGTTTGTGACTCAGGATTCTTTGCTCTGGAACAACACCAAGAAATTACCACCCAAGGAGCCATTGCAGAAAGAAAATCAGAAACAAGCAGCAGCTAAGTCAGCCCTATACTGACAGTCACTGTCCCTTAGGAAATACACAACAACATGGTCTCACAGAGCCTTACATACTTAAGGATTGACTTAAGTAAAAAAATTATTATGCAGTGATGAGTGTTTCTGAAATACTAGAAGAGACTTGTACTTATTTAAATATTAATATAGCTATTATTGGGTCTAAAATCTCTAAGTGTATTTCTATGGCCTCCTGCCACAGTCCTTTAATAGGCAAATAAATACTTAAGGATTACTTAAAACATTCTGTGCTTTTATTTACGTAGTCATCAAAGGTATTTATTTCCTACATTCTCATAAACATTAATTAAAAAAAAAGAATGTTCGTTAGAACAATGTTTTCCCTAGGATGCCAGTGACCTGGAGCTCAGTCACTTAACTTGAAAGCTGCTTTCCCTCTGGTAGCGGATAAAGTCCTAAACATTCAGTGTTTGGAAATTTAGTTTCACATTACATTTATTTTTAAGACTATTCTTACATAAAAGACTACAATGATCATCGCTGAGACTCAAGATTTCTTAGCAACTTTGTTTCTAATTTTTCTTTTTTATTTAGGTTTTCAAAGTTTTCATGCTTTGATTGCTAGATGTTAAGACCACTGCAGAATACTGAAAGGTGCCAACTCAGTGAGCTTAGATCTGGGAAAATCTAACTGGAAGGCATGGGGAAGCCAGTTATTGCTCCGTGATGCTGGGAGCTGGTCTCCACTAGCCCTGACCCTAGCACCACTAGCCTCTATGCTCTTAGCAATTGGGCTTCAAAATAAGAAAGATTAGGTTCCTTCCTCACCTCCTGTATCTCCCTCGGCTAAGGGGAAAATTAGAGTGTCTGATAAAAGGCTATTTTCACATGAGGAATTTTGCCCCACGAAACTAGGATCTGTCTCTCTGGCACTCTTCGTGGCATTACCCTAAATCCCATGCCTCCCAGCACAGCACGAGGGTGCCCAGAGCAGGGCTGTAAGGCTTCTTCCTACGGAGGGCTGCAGTCACCACTGCAGGGAAGTAGCATACCAGACAGAGTGCTTTCCAATTTGATGTGCCCTTCTGCCTACAAATTTTGCTAGATTATCATTACATGCAATAAATCGAACTAGATGTTCTAAACAATGCGGCAACTTTCTCCTGTCGTGCCCCGTATTCTCCCTGAGAGTGCTTTCTCGAGACAGATGAAAAGAGCTGACAATGTAGGTTTTGCCATCAGACCTTCAAGTGGCCACACAACAGGCCATGTTGCCTGCAGATAAACCTGGAGTGCCTAGAACAGTCAGGCTCAAGTCTGGGCACTTGCAGAAATTACTGAAGCAATCTCAGAATGGTTGTTATCTTTGAGAATTATGGAGGGTGTGTCAGATGACAGAAAACTAGAAAGGGACAAACAGTTTCTGAGCTGTGAAATGCAGAACAAGGAGGAGCTGAGAAATGCTGAACAAGTCAACTCAGTTTCATTTCCTGGAAAAATTCCGCAAGAATTCAAACCCACTGTTCATAAACACACATAAAATAATCAGGACAGCAGTAGCAACCAGTATGGATTTGTCAAGATAAAAATCTTGTCAAACCCATTTAATTTCCTTCTACAAACAGGCTCTACGTGCGAGAAGTGGTGGCTGCAATTTAGCTTGGCTTTTCTAAGGTGTTTAACACTTCTTTGACCAAGGAAAATGCCATCTAGAAGAAATTGCTATAAGGGACGTGCAAAATTGGTTCAAAAATGTACTCAGTAGTTCACTGGCTGGGTTTTGATATCTATGGAGTGAGAATCTGCAAGATCTTTCTTAAGTACAGTTCCAGCTTATGTTTTCATGCATGAAGTAGATGATGGGATAGAGAGATGATATTCACAGGTAACACCAACCTGGGAAAGGCAGCAAGAATATTGGAGGGAAGGATTAGAGTTCAAAAAAGATGTTGACAGTTTGGGGAAGGGTTTGAAAAGGCAGGATGAAATGTAATAGGGATTGGTGCAATACCCTACATTTATGACAGAATAACCACCTGCACAAACACAGGCAGAGCAACTAGTGGGGAAGCAGTAATTACATAAGGAATCTGGAGCAGTGACAGTGGATCTCATTTAACATGAGACGTCAAAGGGGTGAACTTAAAAAAAATAAGCAAGTATTGTATGAGCCGGTATAAAACAGAAGGTAGTCTGCAAATCACATCAGTAACCCTAACATTCCGCTGGAGCACTGCAACCACTTCTGGACACAGGTGAAGACCATCCAGAGGAGAGAGTGAGTGACCAGCACTCTAGAAAACACAACCAAAGAGGCAAGATTCAAATCATGGTGCTGTTTTGAAAAACGGAGGGGACAGAGTCTTTAAGTAGAAATAAAGTACAGATGGGAATAAAAGTGTTCCTATGTGCACTGTGAACTGGACAGGAGGTAATGGGCCAAAGTTTTAACATGGAAGATTTATATTACATGTCACAGAAAAATTTCCATTGGAAGGAATAATTAAGCCCTATTTACTTATGGAGACTGCAGAATCTCCACCACTTGAGATTGGCACTGGGACAAATGGAATGAAGTCCCTTTGCTCTTTTAAAGGGTTCAATTTCCTAACCTAGGATCTCACAGAGCACTCAAGCCTTCCTATGTTTATTGATTGACTTCTTCCTTCTTCCATAGTGCCTAGTTATAATAGATACACCAGTAGCTTTCTTTCAAAATACTTTTGCTGTCATACAGTAAACTTCTAGATGCTGTTGTTTACCATCAAGGAAATTGTTACCATCGATACAAACAGTTCACAGCAGTTTCTGTGTGAATAAACCTCACACTGTGGCTTCTCCCCAAAGAAATGTAAATATTCAAGTGCAGTCCTAGATACACATATGTTTGGAGTTCAAAACAAGAAAGAAGGAAGATTTTCTTGCACCTGGCTGGACTCCGTCCCAGAGAATTGCACCAAGGATTATTAGCACTTAATTGTAAAATTATTTCTGATAGGACAGTTTTTGTCTCTGGAAGGCAGTAAATTGTGAAATTTCAGTGTCTCCCAAATCCTACTTCTAGCTCTGGACTACAGAAAGCATAATTAAATTACATAGTTTTCTGTCACCAAAATTGTATGTGGAAAACATCTTCAGCTCGATCAGTGTACAGCTGTGAGTCTAACAGAGTAGGAGCAATATAAGTACTAACACCTAAAAATCTTTCCAGAAATACTATCACCATTATGCCAAAAACAATCCATACAGTAACTGCTGCATCAAATGCCTAGATAACATCAAACATATATTTGGGTTTCAGGCTATTGATTTAAAGGTTGCTGTTCATAATTTTCCTAGTTTATAAGAAAAGGACTCTTAAATAATGAACTACACTGCAACTACTTCAAAGCATCTTACATACTCTGAAACACCTTACTTTCTATCAACCTTAGATTCGCCTCTTGAGCCATCTCAGTATAAATGTCTTAATAGGATGCTGGAGGTCAAACCATGAATCTCTGATAATGAAAATATCAGGGTGATCACCTGGTTGCTAAGTACAGTCTTCAAAACTAGAAAATCCTTCTCTTGAGTGACAACATAATCGTTATCATCACAAGGGAGCAATACAGAGCATATTTGTTTAAAGCTTCACTTTTTAATTTCCATGCCACAGTAGCCAACAGTTACCTATGTGTGAAAGTACCAGAACCATTTCAAAGATCTGAAACAATAAAGTTTCTCACTTTTGTGAAATGTAATTTTAAGGTGTTAAAGCTGCAATTTATAATCACCTTACAATGAATGTGTGAGGCAAATTAGCCTGTTGCTTTGTGTCCATGCAGCCAGGCTACTAGACACAAAACAATACAGAATTTTAGTGGAGACCTGGGACATTGCGAACATGTTTCCAAACCCTCAAGAAAGCTAACTTAATAAACCACGTCCAGCCTAGTTACATTCATTCTTCCCAAAGCAATTAGGGAGAAGAGGGAATGAATGTTTAAATGTGCAAGTCATTTTCAGATGTCTGTGTCAGCTAACGCTTATTAACATAGCATAGAAAGAGGGACACGTATTAATACGGCTCCCTTAAAATTTGCTAAAGCTGTTCTCCCCACCCCTACCTCAAGTTGGAGTCAATGCAACATAGTAATACAGCAATCCTTTCAAGTTTGGCAGTAAGACTGCAGCCAAATATGTAAGCTATTCACAAATTTTATCCAAAAATGGAGGGCAAACACAGTTTGTGATTTAGGGTTCACCTGGTACAGACCTTAGGGAGGAAGAAACCATTTGTGCTGAAATAGCAACAGTAGCTTTACCAACTGTAAAGAATCTGAGGGGGAAAGAAGGGGAAACTTCAGCAAAACACTGTTGTGAAAAATAATGAATCACACTCGTAGCCTTTAAATATAAATTACCTCTCTTTTAGCCAAAAAGCAGCTGTACAAAAGCTGATGTTAACCATTATCCATTTTCCACTGAAACTGTTCTGTACTGGCTCAAGCACTTTAAAACTCTATATACATACAAGCTTTCAGCAGCTTACCCTCCCCCTTTCTGAATTACTGCCTGCTCTTCTGGTGAAAGTAAGCTGGTTAAGTCCTTTAAGCAGCCTACTCAATGTGATGCCCAATCCACAGTGAGTAATCAAGGATTTGAGGAAAAAAATCCACTGCTTCTCCTAACAAGAAACACAAGAGGGTTTTGCACTGTTGTTCAATACCCAGACTAATAAAAGCAATTAAATATCCCTCCTCACTCAATACTCTTTTTTATTTGGCATTCTCCTCTATTCTAAAATACTCCGCAGTGAAACAGGAGCGTAGACATGAACTGGCACTACTCTATCATTGCAAGGGAACAGCAAAATTGTATCTAGTGCAATCTCTGTGTCTTTAAAGGAAAACAGAGGAAAGTCAGAGAAAAAATATAGCAGCTCTCAAGTTGCATTAGCTGCTATTCTTCTGGAATTAATAATTACTGGACAAGATATGTTGCCAAGCAAGTGACCTATTCAGATAGATGCTGAGGAGGAGATTACTGATGGAATAAATATTTTGAATTTTGCAGCTCTCTAAAAGACCAGTGAGCTTCTGTTACAATATATCCAAGGATACTGACCCTACCAAGCCTTTGTGCTAGATAAACCTTACATATGCTAACACTTCAGCTATTCCAAAGCTTATGGCCTGTATATTGACCACCTTATACACAACACAAATGTAGATCAGATGCAAACTGCTTTATCTTCTAAATATTTTCCATCTCTGTTGATTCTCCAGTCTGTATGTGTTTGGTCAGACTCTTTTACTGATGCTAGATGTCCATTTCCATTTGCAAACATCTCTCTAAGTACAAGGCCATGATTCCACCCCGCAACAGGCCGCAAATACAGAGTCACAGAAAGTTCCCGCAGAATCTCTTTAACGTTGGCTGCGAGTCCTTCAAAAGTCAATAAGGATGGCTCATGGGAATGAGATGTGAATGAAATGTATTTGAATGGAGTTAAGCATGTTAGAAGATAATTGAAGTCATAAAATAATTCTTGATCTAATATTATATTTCCACTGAAAGACAATCACTTCCATTTTGGTGGTGATTGTGGACAGAGTGGTGATGGTATGACGTGTGGTTTGGCACAATGTAGCAGTACTAGAAATAGGACGAAGATGCCTGCTGGTATTACATATGATTCAATATGCTTAGTTTAGAATTGACTAGCTAACAGCAAAGATGAGCACTTAACAATATTTTTCTTTTGTATTTACACTGAAAGCATTTGAGATGGTTTCAGAGTAATTTCCAAAATGCTTACAACATTGGTAAGATAGAACTCCTTCTCATCAGTGTTTCAACCAAAAGCTCATTTATACTTGTAAGAGTTAAATTAATCATGACATTTAGTTTCTCCTTTATTGACATCAAGTAAGATGGGTAAGAAAAGAATAAATAGCATTTTAGGCAGGATGCTTCATATTAGATCCTGCCACAGCCAAGACTTGCTTTATTGCATTGGATAAAATAGTAACCAGCCATGTTCTATAAATTACAAACCACAAAATCAGGATAAAACTTCCCATCTCACAGAAGTACTCCTGTAACTGCTGAGATGTTTACACAGTATTGTGACGAGAGCCAAAAGAGTACCCAGACAGGTTGAGTCTCCTGCTCCCTAACATTGGGGAGTATCATATCTGACAAGATATCACTGTGATCAAAGCAGATTTATGTTCAGAGTGAAATAGCATTCAGACTGAGAAAGCATGACAAAATTGGCATCTGGGTCTTCAGAACAGGTGTAGCTTTTAAAAGCAAGAATTCCTGAGATGGAGCACTGCACACAAATCTTCATCTTCACACAGCAGACACAGCATCAATTCTGTCTGCAGCTGTTTTAGGCAGGAAGAACTAACCCCATAGTTTGGATATTATTGCAAGTGTAATCTGACCTCATTTTAAACTGGATTTTATCCAGTGTTCCTGCAATACCCCAAGGAGACTTGAACCACTGATGACTTCTAAACTGATTTTCATAGAACAGATCCAACATTTTTCAAATATCTTCTTTAATTTCCAAGTGACTAACATACACTGTTTCCATCAAGAAAATGTTTTATTGTAGTAAAGAAAACCAAAGCTTTTAATTTATTAAGTTCACCTTCTTCCTGCATATGCTGCACCTTCTCTCTGTTCCCAGCTTGCACCCCAAATGAAAACAGAACTTAGAGTCACAGATGGGCTAAATTCGTCAACCCAGCTAATGGTAAGAACTTTACATCTTGCCAAAAGCAGATTTATCCAGCAAAAGCTGCTGTCCCCAGACAATAGGACCTTTGACACTTTTAAGTTAAACTTTCCAACTTAGCTGTTATCACTTGGAAAAAGTTTAAATTTTTTCTTTAAAATAAGGATGCTGCAGAGATGCTAGAGAAATGACTGAAAATATTTTTTGAGATAACTACCACTGATTTTAACAGAAGCTACTCAAACTCCATCGTGGTGAATTCCCTCAGCAAACTTATATACATACTTGAAAACAAACATGCTGGTTTTGACTTACTCAGATTCATACACACTTGAACCAGTAACTAATGAACCTGTACAATACCTGAAGGAATTCGGTATTTCTTCATGGTTCATTTTGCTTACACTTTCCTGGTGCTCCTACTCTGGAACAGGAACCCAGTCCCTATGTATATCCCCCTTACACTGCCAAAAAGCCCATGCAGTGCCAAGACACTTCATCCAGCCACCACCCTCAATAAAGAAGTCCCGTGGTTATGCTTCAAAGACCTGATTTAAACCCTCTTGCTTCCTATACAGATTTGATGCAAATGAGAACGCAGTTAGGCACAGCCATCTCGTTCTCTGAGCAACAGGAGAAGACAAACCACGGGTCAATCACCCCACCCCATTCCCCAAGGTGAGTAGCATTAGCCAAAGGAACTCTGTAATTCCAGTTTCTGCCAGTCAGGACATTAAATAAATAAATAAATGCTGCAGAATGATCTTACTGAAAACCCTCCAAATTTCAGTGCAGCAACAATCTCTTAATATTGTTTGAACACAAACCAGAGATTGAATGTTCTGCAATAAAATTTCTGTCAGTGACGATAATAAAAATATTAAATTTCAGCAATATGCTGACTTTTTAAAAATGGACATCTGTTTATATTTAGGTTCTTCGTGTGACTATATTCAAGAACAATGAAAGGATGAGACCACTCCTTCCCCCAAATCCCTCCAAAACTGGTGGGTAACTATGAAGCTGATTAAATTGAGAAATTAGCAGTGAAGGAAATCAAATCATGCAGTCCTTGTTCAGGGGAAACACTCCTACTGAAATTAAAGGGAAGAACCTGAAGTTCAAGTAATTGAAATCATTTGACATGAGTAAGGATGGCTGGACTTGGCAAAGGATCTGTAAGTGATCCTAGACTGTCCCTCAATGCCTCTCCATCCTTGCCTTCTGAAACTTGCCTGGTCCCAGGGCTTTGCCAACTACACTATGCTGTATCACAGTTTTGAAGTAAAAGCAGAACCTTGCTAGACTTGAGAAAGTCTCATTTCACATGTGAATTACAGAAAATTTAAACCATAGGGATGAAAACACTAAAGTACCTATCTGCTGTGCTCTACTCTACTCACCCCAGCAAGCGATATCAGATCACTGAAGTGGTTGCCATCCAAATCTCCATCCTTGGTGCTGCCACACCACTGGCATTGGACATACAGCAAAACTTGCCAACCACAGGAGCTGTGCACACTTAAATACCACCTGCCTTCTGTAGGTAATTTCTGGTTTACTATTTGAAATTCAGACTAGCCCACTTTCAGTGAGCCCCAAACCAAAGACAGCTATAGTTTTCTAGTAGGATTTATGCACTCCAGCCACAATTACCAGCAGTCCTGTTACCGAGTTTTTGGTGAGTTCCTTGCCAACCATCTGAACATTCCTTGCTGGCAAAGAAAACTAGAAAGCCTCAACCTTGGGATGCTGGGTTGTCACTGCTGTAACCTATTTCAGTGGGTGACTGAATGTTTTTGTTCTAATGGGAAATTTTAAAGAAGCATTTGATGTCATTAGGAACAGAGACGGCCAGTTTCCCAGCACAGTTTCAGGTCACACGCAAGACTCTATTGCAAAGAGTGCTTGAACTAGGAAATGAGGAAGAGACGTGGACAGACACAGAGCACTAGGTCTGCCTGGGAACAAATGAAAAGTGTAAACATTGCCTGTCATTCCCATTAAGAAATTGGTATTAGCTTATTTATAGCTACTGATCTCTTATTTCTCACACTTATTTTTGTAGAGATAAACAAGGACAGTAAATTTTCATAATAATCTAAATATATTATACATTAAAATTGTATGTTTTCACCATTATCAATAAAACAATTCTTAACAACAAACTGAATTAATGCAGACAATTTAATCTGCATTACTCACAGTAAGTACTTCTGGAAATAACTAAGATTTTCATGCACTTGAAATTTCAGGAAATGGAGAAAACCACAGTGAGATCAGATTGTTTTGTTGCGTTATGCAGGTATAAATCTGAACTATTTACACTGAAGATCTGAAGTGTCTGAGCAAAGGTTAAGAAGCTGGTTCCAGAATTTCAAAGCAAGAGATGTGAGTAAATTAGATTACAGTTCATAATCAACCCTATATATTAAATACATGTCCAAGGATAAAAAGGAACCGATCATGATGCAAAACTGTAGGTGCTTTTACTATAATTTTATTTTTTGTTTTTTTCCTACATTACCATTTGAACAAACTATTCCAGTAAACTAGGTAATTTCCATTAAATTAGGTAATGCCCACTAATATCATGCTTTCAAAAAAGAGCTAGATTCCATTGTACTGCCACTTAGGTAACACTATCAACACTTCATAATCCTATTTTCAGAGATTTATGTTAACGATCTGCCACATTTTGCTGCTAGCTGGCAGACACAGTAACAAGTTAAGCATTCACACCCACACAAATGAATGACCAGCTCTCCTAGCTTGTATTCTCTACAGGACCACAGCCTCATACAGTGTGTCTCTCCGAACATGTACAAACCTGAGTATTATAAAAAATAATCTTCCACCATCACATGAAAAAGGGTAGAATGGCAAAATTCCCATTGACTACCATGAAGTCAGGACTTAACCCACAGAGCTTTTAAAAATAACATGTCTTTTAAATATGTACCATTGAAGAAATTACTTTTAAATTGTAGGACCAACAGCAGTCACACCAAGCAGTTTATTTTTGTATGGTAGGATGCACAAACTTTTTGTGATATGTAACAGCTTTCATAATGCTGCTCTAATATATTAATAATAGTAAAGCCTCCCATACTGTAAGCATATACAGTGGATTTCACAGGGAAGACCCTGCAAAATCTCAAAATGTATTTTATTTAAAGTGATGCAATGGGCAATATATGGGCAGAAAAAGCAGACACAATCAACAACATACACTTCTGTGGGATCTAGCATCTGCTCAACTTATAGGCTGAATGTATAAAACTAGGTTAGGCAAGAAGCACAGATTTATTTCAGAAATTATTTGGAAATAGTCTCCTATTAGTTAAGCCTTAGTTTTTGTACCTTATACTGCTCCCAAGGATGTTGTTACATGATTCTCATTAGTGATGAAGTCAGCTTTAGAGGATTCCGTCATATCACCGCCTTTTTCCCTGCCACTTGTCACTTGTGGGAATAAGTATCAGGAGATGGGATCATCTTAGTTTGGTTGCACTCCCAAAGCCAATGAACTGTGTGGTCACACTTCATTGAAGAAGAACAGGTAAAAAACCTTACAACAGGCCAAAGACTGGGATTTTTCCTGACTGTTTAATGTGGAGTAAAATGGTCCTTCAGAAAGTGAATGAGGCAATTATCTGAGGAAAACATCTTTTATGAAAACATGGAAAACTTCAGCCATTAAATATCAGCAAATACAGAACAAAGAAAGAAGGTGACATTACTTCAGGATTGTGGTTGCGATGCTTATTTCTTTCCTCAGCCTCAGAAAGGTAATTTTAAGTTTGAAACATTAGCAACAGTGCTATTGGCTCTGATGATCAGTATTGATGGATTTGGTATTTGGCAGAGCCTGCCTACCTTCTCAGATTTCAATTTTGGACACTGTATACTGTGGGACTGCCCTCTCCTGACGATAAGCTGAGGTAGCCATGATTAGCCAGTGCATAACCATAAGAAAAGCCATAAAATAAGCAAATGAGATGGCAGCAAGGCTTACTCTCTTAATTTAGTTTTTGCTGGTTCCCACTCTGAAATGCCAGTTGAGACTTTTTGAAGGCAAATCAGAAGAGGGCACTGCACTTTTCAGATGTCCACTACCAATAAGAAGGACCAGACTATGCCATTTTTATGCAAGTCATGACTCCTATTCTTGCATTTACTAAAGTTCAGAAAGTCTGCAGATCAAAAAAATATTTCCAGTCAGTCAGTCAGCAAGCCTGTGGATATTTTTTGAGACATTTGACTCTATGGGTTAGTCACAGTTTGGGAGTTCTGTTTTTTTATGCTAGCCTGTAGACCTCACATCTGGTTACTGGGAGCACACAACATAAAATCTTAAAGTAAACAGCACTCTGATTTATTTGCTGCTTCATTTTTAGACTTTGATTCTGCAATCATATTTATACATGCTTACTTCTAGAACATTAACAGACCCTCATTTATTTGGAATATTTACCTGACTAAAGTGAAGTACAGAGGAGGGTAATAAGAAACATTTACTTTCAGTGGCTCTTGATTTTGTTGAGGTGCTGGAAGGCTCAGCTTTCTTCTCTTTTCTCTTTGGTGGATTACTGTAGAAATTGCAGCTAAGTAACAGCACAATGTTTGAGCTTGCTTTTTGCCGATTTCTGTTTACTGAAGCTCACAGAGATCAAGTTGATTGTCCAAGGTCACACAGGGAGCAAATGGCTCCATCAGGATTACAGCTCCTCATGTTCCTGCAGTTCTTTATGCTGAATCACATGGCAAAGTTAAATCTTACCCCCTGAAAGCTTGCTCAATTTCTCCCCCATTCTTCTGTTTTACATCACTTCATTGCTCTTCTAGAGCTTGAAAACAATATGTGACTCAGTGACCTTTTTTTTTCTTCTATTGTATTTCTGAATAATAAGAACTACTGCATAATTAAACCACATATTTGAGTATTTATTTAGGTTTTTTTCTTTAAAAGCTGCCCCTTTGCAACTGCCTTTGGAAGTCTGAGAATAAACTGCTTTTCTCTACCAGTCAATTCCCTTTGAAAAATACTGGGGGGTTTTCTTGCACTGAATTTATTTGGTTTCTGTATTTGTGGACTAGTTTGATTTGGACTTGATGATCTCAAGGGTCTTTTCCAACCTAAATGATTCTATGATTGTGGAAGGCTTGGCTGGGATTAGCAACCAACTTCTACACCAGAAAGAAGAGAGGCTCTAACCTGTGCTTAAAAATTACCTATTTTATACAGTCCCTAAAAGAATACCTATATTAAAAGACTTCATAAGCACATAATGACAAGATAGGCATTCCGCAAGATGGTTACTGCTTGCAGCTTACATTCTTAGACTGTGAGTCCATCATCACTTGTATGTGTGTCACTTGTTTCACAGATGTTTCTACTCCTTTATTTGAACTGATTCCTTCGAAGAAAATATATGGACGCACATGGAAACATGCAGCAACCCAACAATAAACTAAAGGTAGCAGAGAGCAAACCACACAGACAGATGACTACTTAGCAGAAAATTCTACAGTCTTAGAATTAAATGAGTCCTGATCTGGCCTTCATAGCAGAAATGTGCATGGGTAATCTAGCAATTCAGAAGTATTTCCAGGCCACTGGAAATATTTCCAATTCAGAACGAGTGAGGCAACTCTTGGAAGAAGCAGCAATGAGCAATTCACATCTTTCTATGAGGTAAACTAGTCATTTCAACTTGTGATTTATTAGAAGTATTAAAGGCAAGCTATTAAAATCTCCAGTCTCTGGATCTAAAACAAGATCATACTCAGCAGAGATTCCACATGCTCGATAACTTAAATTTGTGTAACTATCCAGATAGCATCAGAATTCCTGATAATTGTAACCATACCAACATAAAGCGAAGGGTTGAAAAGATACAACAGGACAGCATCACACATGCAGTATTACCTTTTTCTTTTTGTTACTCATGGGAAACAAAAAATATCACTCTCTCCATCCTTCAAGATACTGACAGCCTGTATTTCTTTTGCATTCAGAAGAACGGACAAGACTTTCCCTGTCTTGATAACCAGAGACAAAGGAATTATTTATATGTACGTTGGAGATATTTAGTGGTCCTTCACAAAACTACTTTCAGGAATCACAGGTGCAAGGTCGACTACACTATCAACCTCTCATTTCCCAAGGCAACCTGAAGACAGAATACATTCCCAATGGATAAGCCATGATGAAATACAGAGCTTGATGCAGTTTATAAAAAACCTACAGGAAGCCTCCTCCCACAATGACTAGATCAGGTCCTCAGTGGGATGCAAACCGAGCGTTTCCTTCTCCCTAACACCTCTCTGGCTTATTACAACAGGGCACATATACATGCAGGTATGTGTTGACAGACCTGTGTGCCCAAGCTGATTGGATGCAATCCAGGTGTCACGCCTGAACTGTACAGCAGCAGTAGCATGATGAGGTGAACTAATGCACCTCCCTCTATTTTCACTAGACAGCCTCCTAAAGTCAAGGTAACTTTCTGACAAAACACAAATGTATATATTTGAGATACATCAGCCTTCTACATATATGGTGTCTTTGAAAACAATGTTCAGCTTTCTCTGCTCCCTCACCCACCCGGTGCTTGGCTCTTCAAGCATTTTTTTCTTTTTTCTTTAAGGCCTTACAAGAAACTGACCTACCAGCCCCAAACATCCAATTGCAAGGTCCAGGAACACATTTAATTCCTTTTTTCATGAATTTCAGCATATGATATATGAAAGCAGAGGACTATTCCATACAAATTTCATAGTTCTACAAGCCTACATCTAAGGGCAGTAGCATATACTGCCCTTCTAAGAAAAAGGCAGAGGGATCAATTATCAAGACATGGCTGGGAAGAAGCCAAACTATTCCTACCTAAGGAGGAGTGAATCTACAGGGAGCCTCTTGATTCCTTTGGTAGGCCACAGAGCCAGTCTTATGTCCAAGTAATAAATTAAGCTCTGCAGAAGAGGGGCTGCTTTAGACTCTGGGCGTGGTGTCAACTCCTCCTGGGTTAGGGAGAAGGGCCAACAGTCTCCACTGGCCTCAGAAATCAGAAGTGCTAAATACTTTGCTTAAAGAACACTAACAATGAAGCACGTAAACCTTTTGAAACAAAACTCCAGGTATTACTTGCTGAGGTAACACAATTTGTTCCAAATGCTTGAAAGAGTTACCAATGCCTTTTGCAAAATAACTCATTTTATAAAGAGAAAAAGAACTCATTTGAGAAAAAGAGAAAGAGAAAGAAAGAGAAAGAGAAAGAGAAAGAGAAAGAGAAAGAGAAAGAGAAAGAGAAAGAGAAAGAGAAAAAGAGAAAGAGAAAGAGAGAAAGAGAAAGAGAGAAAGAGAAAGAGAGAAAGAGAAAGAGAAAAAGAGAAAGAGAAAAAGAGAAAGAGAAAAAGAGAAAGAGAAAAAGAGAAAGAGAAAGAGAAAGAGAAAAAGAGAAAGAGAAAGAGAAAGAGAAAGAGAGAAAGAGAAAGAGAAAGAGAAAGAGAAAGAGAAAGAGAAAGAGAGAAAGAGAGAAAGAGAAAGAGAGAAAGAGAAAGAGAGAAAGAGAAAGAGAGAAAGAGAGAGAAAGAGAAAGAGAGAGAGAGAGAAAGAGAGAGAGAGAAAGAGAAAAAAGAAATTATCTGATCACTTCTAATTATAAGGTCCCTAAACCTTCACATATATGTAAATACTTTAAGTGTCACATCACTGCTTTCATTAAAAGCCTTCTAATACATAGATTTTATTTAACAGCTGATATCAAAACACATTTTAGATGCACAAGCTGAATAGCAGATTTTCACTCTTACTACTAACAGGAAATTATAAACTTCCCTCTATAAACTGCTACTAAACCAAACAATTCAACATGGAAAGTAATAAGCAATCCAATGATGCGGTAGGAATTTTCTATAAAATGCCCTATTCACTTTAAGAAGATGCCCTAAAAATGGGGATGCTAAAAACAACCTTGAGAGTCTTCTTTTTTCTGGAGCATGATTTCCTTGCAAATGACATCTGTGCCACTTAACACAGTAGTGCTAGAAGAATTAGAGAGAGCTAACATACCTCAGTAATCACCACAGCAAGGATACCATCATGCTGAAACTGCTATGCTACTACAGAAGAGTGCATGGCACAAAAGGCATGCCGGAAAGCACCGAGTTTCTGTGAGTGCCAAAGCACTCACCAAGCTCACCAGAGCACTTAAGACCCTTTTTTATTACTGGAAAAAAATGTGTAACATTGGGTAAATACTATCTAGTTGTACAGGGCCTAAAAGAAGAGGTCATTACCTATTCCAGCTGACTGAAAAAGTAACTAAAAGCTTTTGTGTTTCCTTTGCTTTCTAGCAAATAGTTCGTAATTTTTTTCAAGTTTTGGGGAGAGACATTTTCCTTTCAGAAGTTTTCTTACCTGTGCGATTTGTTTGGGATCGTCTTTGCCTCGCACAGCTTGTTTAGGTTTGGGCCAGAAGAAAGATGAGGAACTCTGTGCTGAACTAAGCAACCCTCCAACCCACTCCTCACCTGCAGGGTGGCTCCTAGTTGAAACAACCCCTGGTTAAAGATTCACCAAAGTTAGGTTAGATTCTAATCCAATTAGTTTGTTATTACTGAAAGACCCTGCCTCACATGTGTCTGACAAGTGACTGCTCCTGTGTTAGCCTTTTTGACAGAAGAAAGTTTTAGGAGTAGCTCTTTACAAAGATAAATGAAAGCTTTGCTACTGGATTCAAAGCCGCATGAAACCAACTCAGTTTCAGGTTTCGGAAGAAATATGAATCTTATTTTACACTAATGAAATGGACTGGCACATGGGACCACATCTAAAACCTGCAGCTGTCATATTTGCATGATCCCAATGAGCAATCCAAGCACACCTTCCAGCTTTGTTTCTGAACATGCAGGTCTATTCCATCCAAAAATATTGTGTGTGCTAAAAACCCACACAAATCAGAAGAAACTAAGGGATAATTTTACTGATGCCCCTGAGACTGGAAACACCAACTTTCACATACGCTGCCTCTGGGAACTGCACAATTACATCAGTTGATGTGTGTAAGTTCTCTCTTCAAAACATACTTGGGCTTTGAATGTGCAGTTTGGAAACCAGCTGGACCTCTACATGACTGGGTAATGACTTAAAAATATGTATTTGCCCAATGGAGTTACTAAGGTGTTTAGTGGTAATACATATTTGCTACGCAGACATGCACCACTAATAAAGTTTCTTATGAAAATGTCTGTAACAAGTAATTGTTGTTAGAGTGCAGGAGCTACTTTTCAAGGACTCACCTTAGCTACCTCAGCTTTATTTGCAAAGTACCAGCCTTAAGAGATCACCCACTTCTCTTGTTCAAAGTAAGCTATGTTTTTTATTATAGGATATGCAATGGATCTGTTATTTCATGAATCTGGTATTTCAGAACCCAACTGGACATGGTCTTGGGCAGACTGCTGTAGTTGACCCCACTTGAGCTGGGAAGTTGGACCAGACGATCTCCAGAGGTCCCTTCTGAACTCAAGTGTTCTGTGACTTACAACTGCAGGTAACAGCCTCTTATTTCTATCCAAAGACTCCAATTCCAAGTAGCTCATGTTTTCTTTCAGATTTCCCCTTATGAGTAGGAAAAGCTTACTCTGTGCATCAATAAAAACACCACCTTGCCCTGACATCTTGCCCAAAAACCTGATGTGTATTGTACTTATGCATAAAGACACCCATAACAATTAATTACATCTTCATACCACAGGATCTAAGTAATTTGTGATTATTCCATGCAATGTACCACAGAATACTAAACAGCAATACAAACAGTCAAAACTCCCATTTTTAGGTTGAGTGCCCAAAATTAGGCAATAAAATTAATTCTAAAGTTTCTTAAACCACACATGAGATTGACAGACAGAACTGCAACCACAGTTCATCCAGACAGTAAGTCAGAAATATCTCTGCTGGGTATCACGTATGTTCTAACTCCTATGGATTTTATTATCAATATGACTTACTGTACCAAAAGCAGTCAGTAGTGCTTTGCCAGCTGTTTTGACTTTATCTTAAATGTCACAATATTTGGTATTTTTCTTAAAGCTACAGATTAAAAAAAGACAATCCCTAGATCCATTTTAAAAATGATTTTTTGATTTTCATGTGCGCAGAGACAATGTTTTTTTAAAAGTAACTCCATTGAAGGCCAAAAATTTAGTAAGTGAACAAAAATCCCTCCCCAAAATGTGGTCTTTGAGGCTTCATAATTTCATTGCAGTGTTGATGCTTTTCAAGGCTTTAGTTTGACTATGTATATTTGTAAAACAACTATCCACATGATAGAAGGTGGAGTAAAAGAAGCTAGAAGAAAAAAAATTGACCTTGGAAAAGGAAATAAACATATTTTTTGTTCTGAAAAGCAGTTCCCTATTTTTCCTTGCTGTAGTACACAGAGCACAATCTACAGGACATGCATGGACACATACTCTAAATACTTTGCATACCTTCTCCACCCTTACACACAGAAAGGCAGCCCTCCAATTCATGAGCTCATGCAAGCCAAACAGTTCTAACATTTCTAATGCACTCTGGATAATGAGCAGAGCACTCTACAGTGCAGGATGCTGAATTTCCCTTCATGCATCTGCACACTCCCACACATAGTCTGTGTTCCAGAAGAGCTCATACAGAGACACCTCTCCATCCTGTTCCCAATGTATTTCAGCAGCTCAGCTAGGATTACTTCCACAGATTCCTACTAATCTTATTCAATTTATAGATTCAGCTTGTCGCTTAAAAATGCTTTTATGGGTGTTACTTTTTATATTGCTGAGTGTCTGTTCATCCCTAGAACCCTATGAGGACTTGTAGGCATTAAGTCTGATCTCTCTTCCTGTTTTCTTCTTTCTATCCAGAACCAAAGCTCATAGGCTGTCTTCAACTGTTTTTTTTTCTTTTTAAACTGATTTTCCATTTATATTTATAAGGAAACATATTGTGTACTTCTTTCAAATAATTACAGTTCTAGAGGGGAAAAAAATTAATGTGTATTGTATAACCTTGGGCTGAACTAAACTCTGAAATCACAGTCTCAGAATGCTGACTTATGTCTTTTGACCTTTTGGACAAAGAAGTATGCAATCATCTGACTGGGTTCCTCATTGTGCAATTTAGAAGACAACGTCTTTCCTTTACAAAGACAGAAATATAGCATTGGTGTATCTGTCAGTAACAAAATATGGCATCTTCTGACTTCTGAGGACTTTTCAGGAGTAAGTTCTGATTTGGATCTTACAACTCTTTCTTAACAGTAGGTAAATCCACTGAGTTTAGGAGTTGCAACTGAGTTGCACCTGTAAAAACAAAATCAGATGCCAGCCTACAACTCTATTAGTGAACTCATCTTCCATGCATATATAATTCAGTCCTTTCTTTCCCATAAGTCTGACATTCTTTTGGGCTTTCCTGGGGTACAGACCGTAAGCAAGCATTACAAGCACAAGGGGTCAGGCTTTCACATAACCCACAACTGTTCCCTACTTTTCAATTGAATATATTTGAAAATGTATTATTATAAAATTGAAGAAAATGTCAAATTCAAATGTTTTGAATCAGATTTTTTATATTAGGTATTTTTTGCTTTCTTTTTCTCTAAGCTCTCTGAAACCTTATTAAATAACTGAAATATATTAGCATCACTGTGTTTTCCTTTATCACCAGAGAATTTACAGATTAAAAAGTCTGGTCACCTTAGGATAGCTCTGTGCTTCTCTAGCACCAGCATGCAGACAGACTTCCTGTAGTAGTCAAGTACATTTTATTAATTTATTTTATCTAATTGCACTTTGCTCTCTATCCTTATTGAGGAGACAGCACAGAGGGGGAAACTGTGCCCAGGCAGAAGTTTGCTTTTTAACAATGATCCCTACCAGAGCCTATTGTTTTCTCCTCATTGCCAGAGAGCACTCACCTGTTACAGGGTCATGGCCTGTTCACCCATGACTATCAGCCATCCAGAGTTAAACCCATTCTGTAATAGAAGCTTGCTTTCAGTCAGTGACCAAATACAAATGTCATTCTGGACGATCTTCCAACAGCTTATTCACTTCATTTGCAGTTGTCATATGGGAATTGCTATTTTCACAGCACATCTCCTGAGCCACAGAGTAGAGCAGCACATTCACTGGACGCTGGCTAGAACACGAGCCAAGGCCTCGCAGCTCAGCCAGAAGCAAACGGCGCTCGTTTCTCCAGAAAACCATTCTAAGACTGAACTAATGAAATTGGGATTTCTCAATGACACCACGTACATACGCAACAGACGTACTTACATTATACTTTTAGTTTGGATAAGGAATTTCCTTTCGATGCAAAACTCCCTCCCAAATCCCTACTCACCATTGTTAGTTCGTATTGCCAAGCAATCTCTAAGCATGCAAACTGGATTCCTTTCAGATAAAATTAATCTGGAAACAGTCTGCTTCTGATAAATTGCATTTAGTTCATGGGATCAGACCACAGCTAACCTAAAGAACAACTCCCAAAATGCATACACTTTAAATATTGGTCCTCAACATAGCCATTTTTCTCCACAAAAATTCACACTCCCATCGCATGTAGACGAAGCCAATGTCATTTAGTATTGCTTTATACCGAAATTAAAGTATTCTGTGTTAAGATGAGGAACACAGCTCTACATTAGACTTTTTTAATCTGTTTCTTGGACTTTTTAAAATAGACATAAGAAAACAGGAAATTCCCATCATGGCTTGAATTAATAATTTAAAAAAATAAGAATGAATCAATCTCCAAACCATACTTAATTTTCAATAGAATTGGACTCTCTGTGCTATACAAACTTACATACATTTAAATAACATTATTTTTAAACATATACATTTATATTTTACAGATCACATGTTCTTGTTATATATGTATGCCTGATTTCTATTCCTCATGAAACAGAAATTCAAATGAACTCATGGTCGAAAAATTTTGCTCAGATAATGTATGCAGATAATTACTTGTATGAATGTTGAAGACCCAAAACTTTTGCATCTTAATGATAAATATTTTCTACTGCCACAGAATTCTCAATCTATGAAGTTAAAAGAATGTTAACATTTTTATTTTCTAACTACTTCTTAGGTACCCAAATACCTTGCTGACCTGCCCCTTCAGTGCCTGCTTGTTTGCACTGGCCCTGGAATGAGATGTCTAATATTTGAAAAGTAGTATTACTGCAGTATAGTTTCATATGTTATAAACTGATTAAACATGCAAGGTATGTTACATGAACTGTGGCTAAAGACAAGTAAGATACAGTAATACAATGAATGCTTTTACTGAAGTCTCACAATGTCAGATGTAAGTGTAGGGGCCCTTTGGGACACAGACTTTCAAAAAAAAAAAGATTACCACGAATAATCCCAGAAAAAAGGTCTTTTAGGTAACAGTGTATTACTTATTTGTCCTTATGCGAACTCCATCTCAAAAAACTGACGAGGCAATAGTCTCAGAAGCAATAAGCCTGAGGATTTTTTCTCAAGAAGAAAACTGGTAGCTTTCTTCCTTGCAACCCATAGAAAAAGAAACACAGAATAATCAGCAGAACAGAAACATTAATAAAATGGCACTTCGATAATAGCAGGACATGTCTATTATACCTGGATTTTCACAACTATTTGACTCTTATCTTAAGAGATCCAATATCCTAGGCTATAGAAAAATCCTTTTGAAACTTGGATTTGTTCTTAACAACACAGCCTTTTCTTCTCTGAAAACTTAACACCTGCTTTCAAATCTCTATTTGTAATTCAGGCCCCTGTCCTGCACGGTTCTGCAGAGAATGGCTGTAACAGAAAGTAGAGGTATAGCCTCTGGCACATACTAGCATATCAGTCTTGCTAATATGACTACAAACAGCTGTGAAGACAAAGGTATACAGTTTTTAAGCTGTCTGTGGTGTAGGTGTATATGCCAGTTGCCAATACATGCAGATCTTCAGGTCATCATATTTTCATTGCAACTGATGCCCATGCTAACTAGATTAGACTATTAGAAGCATCGGAACATAGACTTCTTTCACTTTGCCTTCCAAATTCAATATCCAGCAGTAACTGTGATCAATATCCAATATAAACAGGTGCTTTAGTCAACAAAAAGTCAACTTACATGTGAATGCAATAAATATTTCAATAAGCAATTATGCAATAAATATTTATTGAAATATTTTGTGAAATTATTGCAATGTTGCAATAATTTATTGAAATATTTCAAATTTTAAATGCTGCAATAAATATCTTAATATGTACTGCAGCATAGTTTCCTACATCATAAACTGATTAACATTTAGAGTATACATTAGAGCTATACATACATCCAGCATTTCCTTCATATACAAACACCACACAAGCCTGCACACACACAGTTCCTCAATTAAATGGTGGGGGTGGATTTATTAGTGTATAAATAAGATAAGACTAACTGCTATTAGGCTTAGCCACATAGTTTTAAAATTTGTTTGTGCACAGTTCAGTGAACTAAAAAAACATATTTCAGTGCTGACTACTGGTAACTGTTTATTTTTGTCTTTTTATAAACATTCATGCCATGAAAATTAAACTCAGATAAACAGATGGATCAGAGGTACACTTCATCAGAATGACTATCAACATGTAAGTAAAAGCAAAAGCTTATTTGTGCAGTTTTGTCTGTAAGAGTGCATGCATTAGGCATTATTCATGGGACTTGTAAAGTCAGATAGCGCGCCTGATTTTGACTTTAAAAATACTTTTTAAGTCTTCCACCATTTTTCTCGTTATGATTTTGATTACTAAAAGCTGCTACAACTGAATTGCCCGTTATCAGCTTGGGATTTTAAACTCCCAGGCATGGTAAAGTTACTGATTTTTCAACTCCATTTATGCGGAATTGAATTTTGCAGGTCTTCAATGCTAATCCACCATTCCTATTATTTCTTTTGGAAACCAACAACATACGTTGTCCTTGAGAACTTAAGTAATTTCTGTTGACTGGGGCAGTAGTGGTGAAAATACAGAATTAACGTTACTATTGGATGAGCAAAAGCTGACTTCACAGAATAGTGTGTATTAGAAGAAGGGCCAAAAACAATCCTGTATTAAAAGATCATTCCAATCCCCAAAATTTCCTGAAGGATAATGCTAAATGTTAACTGGAGATTTAAATTTTACTCTAGGCTATACAGTAAGAGCAGGCATACTTTCACGTACAGTACACTGGATCACATTTCCTCTGTCTCAGCCATCCAGGGCTGATGCTAAGCATGTTTACTGATGAATTCTCCATGCTTTACAGTATGTAGCGCATGAACAAGATTTGAAAACTGAAGACAAACTGCTAGTACTTTATACAGCTGGGTTTTGTTCTCCTTATAAAATGTGATAAGAAATGTTATCTTGTGCTATAGAATTTTTAAACCAGGTAATAGTGAAATGCACTAGAGCTGGGCTGTACAAACATGCAGGAAGCTGGAGGGCCCTGCTCCATTTACCTCTGTGAATGAGCAACACATTGCATATTAGCTCCAGGATGTGCCTTGGTCTTTGAAATAGAGAAGACTAAGGGATTGTCAGTATAAAAGAAGGATAAGTGAGAAAGGGGAGGGAAGAAATTCAATGTATCGAACAAAAAGTAATCCATACTGCTATGCAGTAACAGCTCTAACCGTGGTGCTAGAAAACCAACACTGAAAGCTTATCAACAGTCACTAGAGAAAGCCAAACTTTTTGGAAGTCTTAAACCCAGATATTCCTTTCATAAATGGTGAAAGAAATAACCAGACTTTCCTTCCAACTATTTTTAAGCTAAACATACACAGTATAAGTAACAAACTAATGCATAAACACCTAAAAATACTGTAGGTATGTAAAAAAGGATTAAGAATATTCAGTAAAGTTGATATGGGTTTCAGAAGAAGTAAGATCAATAATAAAAACCCCAAACACGAGCCCAGAACCTAACTCATTAAAAAACCCGAACACTTGACAGTGAGATTATTAAATAATGGAAGATTCTCCCAGGGAGAATTAAGACAATTTAAACTCAGAAAATAAAGTTCTAAATATAGACTGAAACAGAGGATGGAAAAATTAGGCTAATCAGCACATCTTTCTTTACTCTTTTCTCTATCACCTTTCTATATGTTCATGGAGATAAAATTAATGTTTATTCTATGTGTTTGCTGCTGAAATTCAGATTTGATTAATGGACAAGCACTGGGAATCATGTTCTCTTACATGCGCTTCGAACTCCATGGCAAAAACTGCTTCTGTGGCAAGCAACAACTGCCCTGTAGCCATAGCTCACACAGCAGATCATTTTCTCAAACGTGCTATGCTTGACCTAAGGAGGAAAAGGATGCAAGAAGCATACTCCTGACCTGCTTTTAACTGTTATAGTCAATACTGTCTCCAGCTGGCCAAGTAAAACCAGCCACTTAGCTGAATCAAATTCCACCCTTTACACCACAACTTAATTTGCCAGTCTGTTTGTAGAACAGCAGATCTAATCATGCTGTAGAATAAGCAAGGGTTAAGAAAATGGCTGGTATTTTTGCTTTCCCATGACAGTTTCTAGACCAATATATACAACAAAAGGAATTTTCTTGGGTTGCTCTGGACCCTTAGACTCTCCGATCTGGTTATATTTTTCAAAACAGTGCTTAAGAGTAGTCCTTGGAATAATACATTATACCATTAACCATAACGTTATTAACCAAAACATAAAGAGTGGAATACCCCAGAATAAACAGCGACATGTTTACTTCAGCAGGAAGCCTAAATTCGAATTTCTGATGCAATTCAGTTCAAAAGCTTTTCTTGCTAAAACTAGTTTTGAAAAAGAGCACTACATCAACTAAACAGAAGGCCATTTCATTCATGGAAGACCTTCTGGGCATCTAACAAAGCAAAGCATGTTTTCCAAGGTCTAAAATTACATGTGTTACAAATGCAGCATTTAAAGGAGGAAAATCTGGGGGAATAAACCAGGAAATACTGCAAGGGAATTGGTGGAGCTGACCCTACAATGCCAGTGTAAATTGCTTTTGAGGAAAAAAGAGAAACTATGCTAAACAACACACCAAATTACTCTCCACATGACTTTTACATGTGCTTTGGAAGATGATGGTAGTTAAAAAGTAACCTCAACTGAAATGCATCCAACAGCTGAAAACAAACTAGAGGCTTGTTTTCTCTTCTTGTGGTGCCCATTTAATCAGTTCAGAATCAGGCTTCTTGGAACCTCTTGGAAATGACTGAAGTTCAGGAATATAGTAAGTACTGTCTGTCACACTGGCATTGAAACATCATTTAATTTTGGTCTAAGCTGCTTCTTCCCAAAAGACAACCCACTCACAGAACCTCATGAAAAAGATCCCCTCAAAACCCAGAAATCCCTCTATCCTCTAGGCTAAGGCCATAAGGAGAAAACACCTTTTGTTTGTTACTGTTCTTTCTTTTTCTGTGGCACAGCAGAAGTTACAAATCACAATTAATTCAAAGGTAACATTCCAAGTATCACGTTTTTCTTCCAGCATTTCTTCTTAACCTCAGATTCAAAGATTTATGGCTATCATGCCCCTCAAAGGTCCAGCATGATCACTGAACTCTGCCAACTGCATAGTATATAGGTTGTACAGTTGAAACCCTTAAGATATGCCCTTGTCTGTATGAACTATGATGTATCTTGCAGAATGAAAGTAATTTGACTCTTGACACCCTAATTAATGCCACCAGTTAAATTCTTGCAGTCAAAGAACAACGAAACAAAAAGGTTTTTTCTCTTTACACCCTTAACATACGCAGCCAGGAACTATTACAGTCCTGAGCTGGTTTTAACTGGACTGAACCAACAGGACCAACTCCAACAGATCCGTACTGAACCGTATCCCTCTCGACCTGACTGGTCACACCTGCATGGCACACTGGTGCAGAGTTTTACCAACACTCCTATCGGTGCTTTCAGGCTTCCCAAAAAGAAAGCAATACTCATATCTTCATACTGTATTAGATTACTTCACCTGATAATAGTGTGATATGAAAACACAGTGGGTTTTGTTTCTGTTCTGGTTTTTTGGATTTCAAGTAGCTAGCACAACACTTCTCTGCAATTACCATGCATAGATGTTTGTGGATTTCTTTGAAAAGTTCTGTATTCTTTTGTCTCTGTGCTCATTTCTATCTAATTTTAACTTTTATGTATTAACACAAAGCATCATGCCCAGAAGTAGTTTAATGTTTCCACGACAAAATTTCATAATGAAGACTTGACATTTCTCAGACTTACTGGCACAGTTAAAATTAAAAGAAAAAAATCAACATTTTAAAATGAGATATTTCAATATTTTCCAATCTCACACTGCTAACAATGCAGATATCTTCCACAGACTCTTGTGCTTTGCAAGTAAAGCAGAATGATCTAGCACATAGTTTGTTAATATACCTCCCAAATTACATAAGTAGAAAACCTTTTTTATTACTTTTATACAACTTTGAGGCAGTTTAAAGTCTATCTTCAACCTTCTATATCAAAACGCACCAGACTCACTTCAGACTGCATCTTTCTTTCAATTCAGTAATGGATATTGAGAGATAAAAGGAGAAATTATAATCCAGAGAAGTCTAACAGTTCCTTCAAGGTTTTTTCTTAATTCATTATAAATTACTATTTTATCATTTTTTACTAGCTAAAGCAATTATGCATTGTCAACATAAGTAAAAGCAGAAGAAATTGAATTCACATTAAGGTTTCACAAAGTGGAAGTGGCACAGATGATAACCAGGGAACTATTTAGCCCTGTAAGCAAGAGGACTGATAAGAATCCACTGATAAGAGCTGGCTTTAAGGCCCGTCTTGCACAAGGGCTCAGAGACAGACACCATGGGTAATTCTGCAGCAGCAGATCGAGAGGACCCCACCCCGATTCACTTGGCCCTCTGCTCCCAGACTCTCGTCCCACAGCCACACCACAAGATGCAGATGTGGGTTCCAGCTCCTCAGCTGCCACTGCTCCACACTGAATGTGACAGGTTCAAACTACCTGTCTTAAATCAGAGCTGTAAACTTCCCTGGCTGTGTTAATGACTACAGCAGGCGGCTAAGAGCAGCAGCACTTGAGGAGTCAGCCAGCGCACACGTGAACTGCTGTCCCATCGCTGGCAGCAGTTACCTTCAAGCAAAGCCCTGGGCAGATAGCTGGGGCAGTAATGCATTACAGCCACGCTGTTAAATCAGACAGAGCCTGTCTGTCTGTTAGATCCTTTAATATAATCACTGGGGAGTGCTGACAGATGAAGTTCCTCGCAGTGTTCCCTCCTTGTCTGATCAATCCAACATTCCTGCTTGCTTATCTGAATTCAAAAAGCTTTTACAGTTGGGGGGGGGGGGGGGGGGGGGGGCAGTTTAAGGCATTTTGATGATTATTAGGATTCTTTAGGGTTAAAATTCTCCATTTTTCTGAAACCGAGTTCAAGGTGTGACTGACTGGACCTTAAAAAATTTAGAATCAAAATACTACCACAAAAACCAACAACAAAAACATACAAACAGAAGGCATTGGTCACTGTCATACAATAGTATGGTGTAATACATTGCTATTCTAAGCAATTCTAAGTCTTCACTTGGCTCTTGTGCAATAATAATTTCACAGGGAAATTATAATTTCAGTACCTGTACTTAAGGACATGTTTTATATATTATATTTTCAGCGTATTTCTCAATCTGGTTACAAATAAAGGGGACTCATTCAATTGACATTTTTCCCACTGTTTCCAAAAATTACATTTCATGAAAACTGAAATCTTCCCTCAGAATATGTTGTTTTCACTGAAAATGGACAGAGGGAAGTCAAAATCATTTGCACATCCTTGTTTCATTTCAATGCTGAAACATTTTCTTTTACCAAAATTAAAAAAAAAAAAAGACATGCAAATAATATTACAATCCTACATATATTTTTAAGTTTCGACAATACTGACCCCAAATTATCTGATACTTAAAAACTGTTTTGTATTCCTGGAAAATTTTCCCATTTTCAGTTTTTGTTCACACTTGGAATGAAAACAAGTATGCAAAATGTTAACACTGCAACAACACAAAGCAACCCTTTCTCTAAGGCATACAGAGCAGAAACTGATACCGTCACAAAGCAGACAAATAACAAGTATCATTACAACTCATGCCAAATTTTACGTAAACATTGACCTGTTGTTTGTTTACAGATGCTTAAGCTTTTGTCAGTAATGTTAAAGCACCCCATATGCATTACAGAAAGCCCATGAGATATAAAACGGGCATTTTAAACTGAGTTTGAGAGTCAGGATCTGGACACAGAAAGATTAACTAACTTTCTCACTGTTAGATAGGAAATCTATGCAAGCCAAAAATCTAGTTCTGCAGCCCAGCCACCCCTCTCCCTCAGAATACCAGTTCCAGTGCCTTAAGCTACATCATCATAAGTCATAGCTATCTGAGCATAGGGCCAATAGCACTGCTCTGCCTTTCACCAGATCTGCATTTGGTTCATTATTTGTAATTTTATTACTTTACTTGATTAAAGTAATGGACTAGATGTTGACTTTTTAGTTGTTTCGGCAGCATTGTTGGAAGAGCTTGAAATTATTAAGCAGTTGTTCTGCCACATAACTGGGGGCTTGTTTTGCTCTAATGAGATACAGTATTTGTCACAATGAAGGAAATTGCTTGCGGATTTGCTATAATGCCTTTTACATACACTGGGTTACATTTATATTGGAGTAATGAAAAAAACCCCACAGTCAAAGTCTATATTACTTTTCAGATCTGATGATGTCACCAGACTCATATTATTATATTTGAAAAAAAGATCAGGCTCAACTTTTTGAGGTCTGTTTCTGTTTTTATACTTGATATCCACCTCAGTGGTGTAATGGATCCAAACAGTTAGCTCTTTGTGATCTCTCTCCAGAGGGATCACTGTACCGTTTCAGCAGAACCAACCATAGTGAGTTGCACTTCAGTATTTTTAGGCCTCTGACCAAAATTACTCAGAAGCAGATCTCCTCTCCTTGCAGATATATGAGCAAATTTAATGCACAGTTTCTCTGGCTCTTTCAAACTTAATTTTAAATTTGTGGTGTTTGGATTTAAATTCAGAGTTATACAGTGCAATATGGAAAGCAAATTAACAAATTCACAAGTTGACTCTGTGGACAAATGCCAGAGATTTGTATCTATCTGGGTGTAAGAGGGAGGACTGATCCAGAAAAATATTAGCAAGAGTTGTGTCTCCTTTGTAAAAGGCCTCAAACTGTGGCTTAGATATTTATTATGCGCCGTGCTTATAAAACTTCCAAGATGTCTAATGGAAACAGAGCACAATAGAAGCCAGTTCTGCTTTTCATTTTATATACTACCACTGGGAATCTCTTTCTTCTGATGTTCATCCATATTACAAGCTTTTCTTTCACAGTGGGTAAGATTTTCCTTGCTTTGAAAATAGTAATTCATCATAACAAGAAGGAATATCAAGAATATATAAATGCCAGTCGAACTACTTACGCTGGCTAAATTGGCAAAATCTTTTTAATTCCCTTCATAACACTCAGCACTACCAAAAACCTCCATTCAAAACATTAACAGAATACTCCAGAAACACAGGAATGCCTATATTTAAATAATAACGTGCAGCACAGGCACCCACATTCATAGTAATAAGTAACCTCATTTTTCTAGCTAAGTTACATCAATGAGAGTTGTAAACTGCGCTCCTTTGAAATTCTGGGAGATGAAGTTGGAAATTGTCAATCTGAGGGCTTTTAAAGGAATGCCACATTAAAAAATAGGCTATAATACTTAATCCTTATGAACCCTCTGTAGCAGTTTATCTTTACGACCTCCCATCCCTCCCCCACTCTTAAAGGCTTGCACAGTGACTCCAGACTAAGACTGAGCTTGGCAAGTTTCAGTACTCCGCTTGAGCCACAGGGACTAACCTTGCAGGCTTTCACCTTGTACTACAAAAGAAAAGTCTTCTCACTCATATGCCACAGAAAGAGGTTTTATCAGAATAAGAGAGGCTTAAGCAAATTACTTTCACCTTGTGTTTGCCACAGGCTAAAAGTATGGGTATTACCAGTTAGCATGCTTCTAGGGATGTACTTTTGTTAAGCAGCAGTAACTCACAAGCCTGTCTTAAACTTTACCACTACTATGGCTCAGAGACAGACACCGGGACAGCCCCTCCAGAAGCGACCCAAGCATCCCCGTAAACTGGTAAGCCTGCAATTATGGCCTTACCTGAGGGAGACTGGATTTTCTAGTTCGGGCAAAAATTGCTCATGCTTTAAGTGCCCCACATCATGCTTAAATGTAAATCACCAATAAAGCACCTACTATTAAAAAAACAGCAGCAGAAGACTCGCCAGATCTGAACCTAACATCATCTGTACTTGAGCAGGCTTCCTAGACTTTTCACCTAGCCACAACTTCTGGACTTATGAATTCACACCACACCACTATTGATAACCATGATCAAAGCTTCCGGCCCCTCCTATAGACTGACCCAAACCACAGTTTCAGAACTAATGAGTTAAAGCTAAACCACTTATAAAGCTAATCAAGTAAAATCCACAAATTTTACTGGAACCAGAACTTGTGTATCTACCTTTTCAGTATATGTAGATGTTAATTTCTAAAATCCGCACAATGACATAGAAGTTACATTGAGAAAATAGAATTTTGCACCTAAATATTCCAGAAAGCAAAAGTGCAAGTTCTACTGCTGAGAGTATGCATAAGCAATTTTTGAGTACACAAATGGAAACTGTGAACATAAATGTTTAGATTCACATCTGACTCCCTCTGAAGTTAATGTTATCTTTCCTTTTGTATCAGCTGATACTGGAACGGGCTCAAAATGAACAAACCATAAATGAAAACTATCATAATATGTAATTCTTTCAACATAATGAAAAATAATCGGAAGAAATCAGTCTCCCAAACTAGACGGGAAAGAGAGAAATTTACTAGGACCTCTTTTACAGTTTGTTTCCTCAAAAGTTCCTTCAGTGTTCGGAGGTTTTTTGAACAAGGAATACATATACTACTTTGAATTTTTAGAAGAACTGTTATTACTGAAGAAGTTCAAAAGTAGAATAAATGTTTCATTTAGTAGTCACAATTTCAATTGCTCAGGAACACATACAGTAAAACAAAAGACAGAGACATCTTGCGGAGGGGTGAAGAAGGAAGTAATTTGGTCTCTGAGATGGTCCTAAAATCCCTTCCTTGTGTACTTGGAAGTCTTCACAGAATGAAAGAACACTCTGAATCCCATGTTTATGTGCCACTGCTTTCCGAGTCCCTGCCTGTACACTCACGCAAGAGAACCAGGCCCAGACTCAGCAAAAGCTCCTTGAACCCCTGAACAGAGTAGGAACCACAGGTGGACTCTGAACTGAGTCATCTTTTTTCAAAGAAATTGTGAAAATTTCTAATGAGGTCCTGAGCCTCCACAGAATCAGGTACATACCTATTCTCTTAATATATAGAAATCTGGATATGATCAACCTGCAACAAAGTTTTGCAGGATCAGACCTCAATTGTGCTCACTTTTTTAGTTACATGGTGAACTTTCTTCTAAATGACCTCATCCAAAAGCCACTGAAGTGAATGGGAAAAACTCCCACTAACCTCAACAATTCTTGGACCATTAGGACCTATAAAAAGTTGTATTCCTTTACTATAAAAAACTGTGTTCCTTTAACTTCAGCAGTAGCCTGACTGGGAGCTCCACAGCCTGCTACACACTCAATACCACATTAGGACAATCACTGTTGACCCCAGTAGATAAATGTGAAAGCTTTTTTGAAACCAAACACATAGAAGATATTATGAAACTGTTCAAAACCTTTTGAAATGCATAACTGAATCAACAAAAACTATTTCCACATAAACTGAGGCAAAGATAATAATTTTAAAAATCTAAGATGGCTTGATAAGTATTTTTTAGCAGGGAACCTCTTTTCTACTTCACTTACCAAACTAGCTTTCTGCATTTTCTCCCTATGTCTCAGTTGTTCATTTCTTTTTAAACATGAAAAGAATATTCACCAGGCATTTTTCAATTTTGCCTTCTATGTTAACCAACCTACACTGCACAGAAGAAAGTGTTTAAAATCAAGAGTTCTTGATTTTAAAAATTGAAAATTGTACAAGAAATGCATTGAATAAATAATTCATACATTTAACAACAAAGATAGAACACGTGTTGACAGTCCTTTGCTTATTGTTGCCCTGCTTATTCAATATTCCCCAAAGTTAGTGTATAACATGTTAAAATGATTACACAGTCTCGATCTTGCACCTCTATTTTATTCTCCAGACTATTTCATGGGTCTGGGAGACATGGCAGGATCACTGAGGTTTGTGCAAGAAGTGCACACCTGCAAAACACTGTGAAACCTAGGTTTTCCCCCATTTTAGTACACTGTACTACAAGAAATGGTTGTGCAGATCTGCGTGACAAAGACTCCTAGGACTACAACCATAAAAAAAAATAGTTTCCTTGTGAAGGTGTAAAATATATCTGTTCAGAGCATCCGAGTCTCTGTCTGCTACAAAAGGAATCTACCACCGAAAGGAACAGATTTAGGAGAATTCAGACTAATTCATTTTTCACATCCCAAAAGAGGTGTCGGAATAAGGACAGGATGCCCTCTTTACATTGGTGTTTTACTATAAAGAAGCCAAAGGAAGTGAAAGATTTTGATCCAACAGCAAAGGCAAATTTTTGGAGTGATATTTTGGCTCTGAAGCTTAACAGGAGACTTCTCCCATGGACAACAGGAGTAAAAAAAAATTACAATATCATCTCAAAAAAGACTAACGCATCCCAAAGCACTTATTCTACACAAAGCACCAAAAAGTGTAAGAAAAGCTCCCTTTTGATAACACAGTCGAGATACCTAACTTGTCACCCTGTTCTCTCCCTTATCTTGACAAACCAAACATACAAAAGGACCTGATGCTACAAAATGAAATGGAGATTCAAAAATATTATCATTCTACCACTGGGTAAGGTTGCCACACAACCCTTGCTAGAACTGACGAGAAAGAGGAATAGGCATTATCTTTATTTCCTAATTCATACATGGCAGAGGTTTTGGCTCTGAGAAAGTTGTGCTTGGCATAAGATCCAAAACAGAGGACACAGAGAAGATGAAGACCAACCACTGAAATTGCCTGAGGCTGGTTAAATTCCTAGGGTATGTTAACTTAAAGCAACCTTGCTCTATGCTAATTTTCACTCCTGGATGATTGCTTCCATAACCACACCCTCTGATTCCTAGTAGGACTCTACTTCTAAGGTATTCCCATGCCCACATTTATACAACCCAGACTGCTCCCCAAATCAAAGGGATCCAAATCCTCAGTTGTCCACTTGCAGCAAGTTTCAGACTGCTCTGCACAGCCACTGGAGGCAATGAAGCTATATAAGGAATATAAATATAAGGACTGTTAAAGATTACGTGAGGTCATATACTATTAGTTCATGTAGTCCTGCTTATTAAAGACTTTGCTTGACAGCTAAGTCAGACACTGAGAAAGCTGTGATAAAGCTACTAAGTACTTTATACCAGGAGGTTGGGTTTTGTGGATCAAAGTATTCCATTGATTAATTTTTATAGGGTAGTGGTGTTTTTTTAAAAAAAATTCATTTCTGAATGTTGGGTGTCTGCATCTTGTCCAAGGGCCACTAACAGGTAAAAATCTACTATAGAAATTCAACCAAGATTTTGTTTATTCATTTTCAGAAGAACAAATAAAATTAGAGAATATTACAGTGGAAAAAAATTGTTGGGGTTTTGGTTGGGTTTTTTTCGGTTCAAATCATGAGTGTATCCATTTGCATGGCATTTCTCAGCGACGCTTGCACAGTATCAGGCAATTTGTTGATACTGTGGACATGAATACTGCTCTGAACCCATGGAGGTCTTGCTGTTGGTAGCAAGTGGAGGGAGTCAAGCCAAATTTTATCAAAGTAAGCTTAAAAGGATCTATATCACTCATTTCCACATGTGCTTTACAAAAATCAAACTTTCCTTCTATATTCTATTCTAGCCTAACAATCTTCATTACCACACAATCTGGACACAATTTTGTTTCTTAATCTGAAAGCCACAATATCCGTCCTTGCCTTTCTGCTCCCAGCAAAGCAACCAAGAAATGTGCTTTGAAATAAGGGCATAATTCTTCCTGAGATCTTTACCCAACTCGCAATTAATGCAACTAGTCAGGTCAGATACTCTAAAATAAAGCAGTAAATATTGGTCAGCTGGATACAGAAGACAACATCTCTTCTACAGCAAAGCTAGGCTAAATTTATCTAAACCCTGTAAGATTAGGACAGATATAGCTTGTCAGCTCGTCTCCTTTCTCTCACTTTCCTGTCTTCTTAAAAATACATTCTGCTTACATGGTTTATGTTCAAGTCCACTTTGGAGTGTACTGAGTTTACTGCTGAATGATAACATTCAATGGATGTCATTTCTGATTTTCCTAAAGGCACTAACAACCCTTTTCCAATTCTTGAGGCTCATCCAGATGTCCATCTATAAACACCCAAATGTTCTTGCTCTCATCCCTCTTAACCCGTTTTCCCCTCTAAATAGCAAGTAGAAAAGCATGGAAATTGAGGTATGCACAATGAGCTAGAAACATTACAACATGCGGTACATGTGACCTATTACAGGGAAATGGTTTGATTTCATACATCAGCGTATGGTCCCTGCCTAAAATACTACAGTTAAAAATATGTATGCATTACTATTTGAATTGTAAAAAACCACAGAATCCCAGGTAAAAGCCAGGCTCTGATATCACTAAGCTTCTTACAAATGCAAATCAAAACATGTATATTAATAAAATTATATAGGAAGAATAACTATAAAAGTTAAGTTGCCATGTGGAAGCATTAAGTTTCCATGTATCTAAGTATCTAAGTGTATTTTTTTATTAAAGCTTTCTATAGAAGTAGTTACATATTTCAGTAATACACAGGATATTTACAATTTCCAGGTCAAGCTCAACACAACAGATGTTCAGGAAGCAGATTTATTGATGAACTCAAAGAAATGCCTCAGATACTGTAAGTACAGCCACACTTTTAAAGCTTTGCAAACTTCCATCTGCTTTCTCTTGTGATCGATCCATTCACAAATCAGGAATAAAGAAGAAAAAATGGACATAGTACAAATGAACTTCTTGTTCTGCTGCATTTGGATAAAGTCTAGTCTCATAAGTGAGCAACATTTCAAAGATATTTCAGTTAAAAATGAAACAGAATTTTCAGTATTGTGTGAAAAATGGATACTTCACTGCCTCAGATAGATTTTCCAATGAGTCTAAAGGAAATCAGAGCTTATATTCCGTCAGAATTCAAGAGGAATTGTATGCCTATAGTGCTTAAGCTCCTGTCAAAACTTTCAGGTACACGCTTCAGGATGACTTATCTTACACTAATCTGCTACTGGCTTGCTGTTCAGTTTAATGTTGCTCATTTGCTAAGTAACTGTTACCGAAACAGCTAAAGATTAAGACTGATTCAACTTAAAAGTAGCCCAACAGATAATAGAAAAGGCAAAGCAAAGCAAATTGCAGTACGTTTCATGTATCAACTCACGCAGTATTTGAAGACCTGAAGCCATCAGTTCTCCGTAGTAGTTGAAGACCTGAAGCCATCAGTTCTCATAAAATACAAAACAGGACAAAGTTTTCACTAGATTTTTCCAAATTTATTTCCTAAATCTCAAATTATGCTAGATCATAACCCTGAAGAAAAGTGCATGTGAAATCTACATGCTGTTCACATGTACAAGGGAATTACATCAGCTAGTTGTTTAACACTTATTTTAATTGATAAACTTTTGGTTTACAAGAAGGAACTGAGACCAACTCCTAGACAGCTCGGGTTTTTTCTACGCACATACTACAAACAAGTTAAAAAACAGGTGGTCATAATCGTTTTGAGGTTTTGTGATGAAATGTAAGAATGCCAATTCTGTTATTACCTACCACTAGAGAAGTGTGTGCTATTTGAGTTGTAGCTAATCAACAAATGCTAACACCATCTAGTCATTACATTTCAAACCTCGCAAAACTCTGGCTGTTGCCTCCTTGATGAATCTGTCTGGCTACAGCATTACACATAAAACAGGAATAACAAAAAAAACCCAAACAAATTGTCATAGAAAATACAGTGCATGCAATTAAAGTACAAGCTTTAAGAACAACTAGCCACAAAATGGAAAAGCAATCCAGAAGATTTCTAACAGGTGGAGGAAAAAAAGCAGAGAAGTATGGTCTATTGCAATGAGAAATGAAGACTTCAAACAGCTGCCTCATTGAATATAATACCATGCAGCTGGATGAACTGCAGCACAGCTGGATCATTTCTTGAAATACTGTGTATATACTCAAACATCTCTATGTTCACTAACTAGAAGTAACTTACTAGAGAAAGTATAAATAAAACAGTAAGACTTCTTGTCCTTTGGGGCAAAAAATTAGGTTGTCAAAGTATCGCACGCAAAACTAAGCACAGCATATTCTGAGCCACAAGGAACTGGCAGTTACAAATCAGGAAAGGCCAAGAGTTCATAAACTGGGACTACGTTACCTTTGCTTCTCAAGAACTCCACTCCTCTAGCCAAGAAATCACAGGCATTCAGGAAACATACACCAGGGCCTACCTTACTAATCTTATGCAAGGACAAATTCTCTAATTACTCTAAACTAAAGTTCCACTTCCAGTTAACCAAAAAAGGTGACACAAATATTATGTTTCTCTGTATATTTCAAACTTTACAATGCTTCTAGGAATGTTTTACATTAAGATATAATGAAATCCAACACTGGACACTGAATGAATTCTTGCACTAATAACATCCATATAGACAATGTATATCTATAATTTGTTTATACATGTATCTCACAATTCTAGGAGAAGAATAAACAACACACTAAACCACTGAAAACAAGTATAATATATTCAGGGTTGGCCCAGAATATTCAATGATTTGCAACATTACACAACACACAGAAGGCCACATTTATATCTGGCCCCAACACTTGTTGTAAAATTATTTGTGCGTATTTGGTAGCTATATACAAACAGTCAAATGTAGTAACAGAAAACTTAGAAGCAACATCTAGAAATCTGACAAGACAAGTGTTACTTGTCAGAATTTTGATATTCATTTAGCAGACTTACAAACACTACTAGGAAGGGATTGCTAGTTCCCAGGAGGATCCCAGGAGGTTCACTAGTTCTGGTGGATGATTTCTGCTGATCAACTGAATGGAAAACCCTCCACAAAACACCTTACTGATGAGACTTTAGAACTGAATAAATGTTTCCTCACAAGCCTATATAGCCCAAGCAAACGAGCCAAAACCTCCCAAACTCTGAAACATCAGCAAAACTACTTTGTGCTTACAGCTGGTTGTTGAGGATCTGTAGGCAGTGTCTGCTTTGTCCTGTTAACATACTCCCTATAACAACTCTCTGACTTCTGGGTACTCCATTCCAGAAGTGCTTAATGCTACTTGCACCTTTCAGTACCTGACCAAGATTTTTAAAGATCAATTAGGCTTTTCTTCCATTTTATAATTACTTAAATCATATTAATTGGAGCTCATTCAGTGTCTTCAGTGTCACCAATTACTAGCAGACTGGAGAAGTTTCTTAGCAACTTAACAACTTAAGTTGGGCCACTACATTTTGATCTGTTACGAGAAGCTATTTTGTCATTCAAAATGAGTGAAATCTGTTGTTACAAATCCAGCAACAAAACCCACGAATAAATAAGTGTAGCAGCCCTGCATTAGTCTTCAGTCTCTGTCCTAATACCAAAAATTAATTCAGTCTAAATCATAAATGCCTCTTATTTGACACAAAGTACTGAAGTTGCAGTATTTGCTAGACACCTGTGGAAATTACACATTTCATTTTCATCACAGCTTATCTTTTTCACAGCTGTAGCTGGGAGACAACTGTAGCTAGAAGTCAGGTTACTAGAAGGTGTTTTAAAACAAAAGTAAACTCATAAAGGATTTCACAGCACGCACAGATCTACCTCTACATTGAGTTTCCTCTGAACACAGCACAGGCTTCAGGATGGAGCGCTGACGTGAAAGTCATTTTAGAGAAAGAGTACCATGAAATCCAGCATGAAAATACCCTTCCATCCATTGAAAGTTTGGATTCTGATACATTTCAAGTAAACAGACACCAGCTGAAATCGCCCAAACGTCCCGCCACAAGGCTGGGTGCTGACACCCGGCCCACGTCAGCCTCTTTCACTCCAGTTGATTTTGAATCACTCAGGTGGGTTTGGCAACAACGGTATCGGGGGAGACCGGGGACCCATTTTTCCCACCACAGAAAACGCAGCAGTGGCATTAGTGCCATTTCGTATATGCTTCTGCTGCTTTCAGCTACAGGAATTTTTATCCCGGTCGAAACTCAGCCTGACTCGAACCCTGCTCCGAAGAGCGATGCGGCGTACAGGCTCCGTACAGCTTTTGTCTCTCGGCAATCAAACAGAAAAATGCAGAGAAGTCGTTAGGAGGAAGCCAGACCTGGCAATCTGAGGGAACGGAATGAACTCTGCCGGGCCTTCCAGAGACCCCTCTGGCTGCCAGAGCCGGCTGACTCTGCAGGCTGCGGCCGGTGAAAGGCGCTGCCCCCCAGGCCAGCCCGCCCGCTGACAGCAGGTTCCAGAGGCCCCTCCGCGCAGGCCTTCGGGTTCCAGAGACCGTCTGCCAGCAACAAACTATTTAAACGGCTTTCAAGATCTGAGCGTGGCTCCGTTCCTAGAAACTCAGCTGGCTGATGCGGTATTTTAAGCCAAAGACATCTTGACTCTACCAAGTGGAACTAAATCATCTCTACAGCCACCACTATGATGATCCTTTAGCCACGTCCTCACTCCTGTTACTGCCTTTGTTAGCCAGCGTCCAGTGAGCTCTAATACAAGTTACAGCTGCATGTGTAAAATAACACATACATCTGAAACAGCAAGAATTCCCGCTGTCAGTGCGACACAGGTAAGTAAGCATGCTGGCCTGCAAACAAGCGCATTCACCTGAAAGGGGAACTGTGAAACTAGAGCTGGTCTTCGACAAAAAGCAAACAAAAACATCACGTGGAGGAAATGCTTGGTCAAGTCTGTGTTTTAGAAAACTCCCCATTAAAATTTTGCTCTAAAGTAACAAAATGAAAAAAATGCAAAAAAGGAAACAGAATAATTTCCGTGAAAATTTTGCATTTCTTTTACTACGAGGGAAGGGGGCAAAGCCTCGATATCTTTTAGGGCCAAACCATGTCTGACTTTCAGTGCACTGGGCTCTGATTTGCAAAACCCTCTTTTTTTAAGAAAGTGAAATTGTCTCTCAGGAGAAAATGCTCAAACTTTGCGGTATTTTTCTGCTTGTACATCGCTACATTTAAAAGGAAGAAAAAAAGCCAAGTCTCCAAGGAATACATTGTTAGCTATTTCAAGTTTTACATACCAGAGGTACAATCACAGCTCCTCCTAGACTCCAAAGTCCTCTTCCAGCGGCGACGCAGGCAGAGGCAGTCCTGCCGGCAGTTCCCCTTCCTCATTACCTGGTTGCCAAAGAGCACCACAGGCCAGGAAAGCAGAACGTCCCTGCAGGACTCCGCGTCTAAAGAGAGCGGAGCGCGCAGTGCAAAGCCACAGTGCGCTCTTTGCACAGGGACCGCTCCTACACCTGCCTGCCTGGCACAGGTGTAATTCTAACTGCTGTAACAGAAACCCGTGGCTAGGACCGCAGTATAAAACACCGTCTATTACAAAAGCCTGGCTGTCATTATCAAACAGAACTCAAAGCAAGAGGGTCTGCAGCTGACCAAGATTTTCTGCAGTTGTTGATTTGAAAATACTATATTTGACAACGTATTTTGGATGTGTAAGACTACGCAGGTATCCTCCTGAACAGGAAGCATCAGACAGAGATTTTCCTGGAGAGGACTTTATTTCTTCTTTAACCTTATACAGGATTTCTGACAAAATGTCTGCAGTTGTCTCCCTCCTCTCAAAAAATGCAGTTATTCTACACTAAGAGAGACTCCTGTGGTCAGATTCCCACCAAGTTATCCTTGACAATGAAGCAATAGGTTTTCTCCTTTCAATAAATTCTCTTCATGCAGCCACCAAAATATCAAACACTTCAGGTAATTAATTTTTCATCACAATTAAAAATAGAAGTTAGCTGAAATAAGGAGTTCAAATTAAAGAGTTCAATTATCAGAATGATTAAAACATTTATTGCTTCTGTATATTTAAACTTCCTTACAGGTTTCATGGTCATGTCACTGTGATGTTTTCCATCTGCCACAACTGGATCTTTCCTCTCGGATCCTGCCCTTAAAGTCATTATATGCTATTGGTTCTGCAACACGAACTAGGGTTTTTTCATTAAACACTCTAAATTCATAGGGTTTATAGTCCCTTTAATATGGCTTTTTTAATAAAGACAAAAGTTTGTGTTGGAGCAGTAGCAGATACAACAGGGGTTAGAAATGCAGCTGCACCAATCTGAACATGGGAGAAATAAAAATATGTGTATTTTTAAAAAATAATAATAATTACACTTAACTCACCATCAAGACAGGGCTGTAAATTATGGTTTTGCTGCCCTTATTGATCCAACATAAACATTAGAAACAAGCTGTGCTATGCAGGGGAGGGAAAAAGAAATTATTGTGGCATGTTTTAGATCTCCTGAGTCATCTTTCCTGGCACAGGGCAGAGTGAGTCAAAGCTGCTGTGTAGGAAGCAAGGAGATGGAGGTGGGCTGACCTGTCTCAGCATTGGCTGTGTCTTGTCAATAGCAGTTTGAAAAGGGATGCGTCAGAGCTAATACATCATAAGTCTTTGGGGCCATGTTGTAGGAGAAGTCATACTGTCCACAGACTATGCTTTAAGCCACACACTTGCTGGGGTACCAAGCTCTTTTTTCTGCCTAAATGCATGGTACAAAGTGCCAAAATTGCACAGCTCTGAAAATTCCTTTTGGGCAACTTCACAATGACGAACAAGACTTTAATTAAAAGCATAGTATATACTAAATGTTCATAATTTGAGATAAAGAGGTATAGCTCTGCAAGTCTTCACTATACCCACAACAGATAAAACCAGGACTGAGGCATGACTACATTAGAAAGAAACTTTATTAGATCAATTGGGAGTTAGATATGAACCAACCTGAATCTTCACTGACTCACGTTGAGCTATAAAAATAGGTAACATCAATTGTGGATCAAAGCTGCTCATGTAAAGGAACTACAGGGAGTGCATGCTAAGTACCCACGGAAATGTCCATTTCTGGGTATAGGGAGAAGGAACTTCACACACTTGCAACACTCCTTGAGTCCCCTGAAAAATAAACAATGACTTCTAATACCTCCTTCAGCACATCTTTGGAAGGGTTTTTATTGTTACAAAACAGGCATTTTGCCTTCGTGCAATGAGGCAAGGCACAGAACCCCGAGAGCTGGCTCAGAGAGCTATTCACACAATGCAGTCCAGCAAGGGGTTCCCTCAGTCCCCCAGAGCACTATAGTGACAGCCGCACATGCTGTCTTCCAGCCAACACACCCAGCTGCAGCGCTCCACAGACGCTTCACTTCTTTCGCTTCAAAACTTAGTATGAGGCTCTATACTACAGGATAGACATTACCTCAGTTTAACGGCAAAAAATCACTAGCACCTATCACCCTTTTCTCTTTCTAAACCTATCAGGGTGAAGGGAGGAGGAATAAAAACATGAGAACCAGGAGGAATCCCTCCATCATGAAAGAAACTTTCCTTTTCCAAATCTCTTGTTTTGCCTCTGTTTTGGAGCTGGGAAAGCAACTTAGCAAGATGATTTAAAGACTGAAGTAAAACATACACAGAGCACTAATTGCACCAGGGCAGATCGCTGACACTGAAGATGTGCACAATCTTGCCACTACATCAATTTTAGGACATACAGGGGCACGGCATTGCCATAAAGATAAATCACAGTACGCTGAAGCCTTTATTTGTAATGAAGTCTTCTGGCAAAGAGAAACCCCTGCAAACACTGACTGTAAGACATTAAAAGCCATAGCATAATGTATTACTTCTATTTAACTGTGTGGCATTGTATTATATGTAGCTACTTACACAGAAGGCAATAAAAGCCATATTCAAGAGACACTTAAAAAATACAGGTAAATTCTCTTCCTTCTACTTTGTTCTTCTCAAATCTAGAAGGATAAGTAGATAGGCCTATATCCTGTGTTTTAAAATTTTAAGGTGAGACTGTGCCTCCATTTGGAGGTGAGGCATTGCATAGAACAGGTCGTACAGAGCACACAGCCTGTTGGTAAAGCAGTCTGTGGGCAACAAAATCATTGTACTCTCCTACTAGTGATGCACGCCAAGTGACAGAATGGCCTCAGAATAATAAAGATAGCTAGTCCACAGTATGCATACGTATTTCTCTATGCATAAATCCTCTTTGGTCTTTGAAATTTCGTGGAAAACAACTTAAAAAATGTTAATTTGAAAAACACGACGTGAACTAAATTCCTCTGAATCCAGAGACATATTTGAAGCGTATTTGCCTCATAAATAATCACAAATCTCAACTGAGGTGGGCCCAGCTCTTGTTTACAGAAAGACAAACAAAATAAATAACTATTTCACAAAACATGTTTCTGGAGAAAGGTTAAAACCCCCAACTGACTGAGATTTTATCCTCCAAGGGTTAGGACTCTAGAGGGGTGGCAGACCACTACTAGAGCTGCTGCTGCTTTGTGTTCCAGGACAATCAGTTCAACATGCAGCTGGGGAAGTCCATAGCACAGGTATCCCTCCCACAGTCAGCAGCCCAACTGTCAAACATACCATTAGAAAATACATATTAGCCGGCCAGAGAGTCCTGAAATGAATGCATAAGGACCATGAGTCACATGCTAAGCTGGCATAAAAAAACATTAACCCCATTTACTGAAATGGAGCCATACTGAGCCTTTGTCATCAAAAGTAAATACATACAAAAAGAAGACAGTTAACAGTGTAGTAGCTGAAATATTGTTGCAACACTATACAGAGCCAATGGCATACCAGTCAAAGTAGGACTTAAATGCTTTCGTTCTGGTAAAATATAAGAAATATCAATGTGAGATTATCTACTTGTCTGACCATGAATAAATGCAGCAGATAAACAAAGCAAAATGAACAAGACTCAAAACAGTCAAAGCCTCATGGCTTCCACTGGGTAAAAGTCACATTTGCCTTTCCAAAACACAGTCTCTATAATAATGCAAAACCAAGCTGTCTTCCCTTACCTTCTGCAAAAGGTTCCCATTCATAAAATCGACCCATAAATGGCTTGTTATTGTATGATGCACATTGTACCTCTCTAATATTTCTGCTGCTTTCAGGACACATCTGTTTAAATAAAAAAAACAGTCACATTATAATCAACAGCAATGTTGTTATTGCTTTCTTATTAATTCACTTGAGAAGGTTAATGAAGGCATTGCCAAATTCTAATCCAGATGAACGATATTAACATCAGGAGACTCCTTTTCTCAAAAACAGGTAACAAATAGTGTGCTTTTAAGTAACAGTATCAAAAGTGCCTGTAGAAAAAAATAAATTTGTGGAGTTCATTCATGGAGCAACAGTTCTACAAAAAAGGCAAATTTTTTATTGGGCTATCATTTTCCTCAGCAAAAAGATGACACTTCAATATAAATTCAATAAATTAGATCCAAATCATTTCCTTTCCACAATAGCTTCACATTTTTCATTATTAATTTTCTGGGCTCAGATCCAACAGAGTTAAAACCCTTAACATACATGCTTCCATAACTTATTAAAAGCTGGCCACGCCAACTTCTTATTTTCATCCCATGCTTCAATACTTTACTATCACTTTTTCTTTTTTATTTCTACATGCTGCTATTACAGTCATTGCATTACTTTGTATTTTAACTTGTACCTTCAAATGCTAGCTCCAGAGTTCTTGAAGCTAAATAGTGGGAAGAGCTTCTTTTATACAGGTGCATGCATGGACATACACACATACTGAGGCAGGGCTAGTTTTACAGATAAAAGTAACATCTTTTATTAGGTAACCTGCAATGCAAGCCTTTGGCAGACAAGCCTGGTTTAGCTGTGAAGCAGATTCCAAAAGTAAACACAAGTTAAATACTTCATTACTTTCTCTGCCTGTATCCTCACACTACAGCAGTTACAGCAAAAGACTACTCTGTGTGTGGGCACACACAAAGGGGAGAAAGATTTCTAGAAAAGGCAGGGGGGTAATTAAAACAATTTCTATGCTAGTAGAAAATAGACACGCTTTGGTCACAGATGCATTTTTTTCAGGTTCCCTTTAGGCGATCAAAATGGCTATTAAAAACACTAGTCAAGAACAGTAGAAACCACATGAAGAACTGGACTAGAACAGCAGAATATTTTTTGTGTAGGAGACAGATTTCAAGGGAAAACTAGAGACAGTATTATATGAAAGCAGCATGGCTAAATAACTGTGTTTTTGAAGGAACAGCAAGAGATTCAGTAAGAAGAGCTCTTGTTGCAACTGTAAGTCAATTGTCTTATATTTGTATAGGGGGAGAGATTGGTCATCTTTGCAGTGAAAGTCAGCACACCAGAGGTCCCAGAAGAGTTCTTGCTTTGTATCCACCATCTATATATGAAGATGTTTGTTAACTGGATCAGTAAGACGTCAAAGTCAAGACTTTTCAAGTGGGCTATAAACTGTACCAAAGACATGCCTGGGGTAAGGTTCACGGACTACTTTATCTTCCATTAGAATCACAGTAACAAATCTTCTAGAATAAACACTGTTTCTGGCCAAACAGCACTCTGTGCTTTGTTTGCCCACCATTCTGAGATCTCCAAGTACATGCAAATATTGTTTTCCTCAACAAACTGTCTAAAAAACAAAACAAAACAAAAAAGCTTCCCTGAAAATAGGACCATGAGCCACCAAACTACATTAGAAGGGTGGGACCAAAAGTCTTTTCTAGTGCCAAATGCAGAAAGCAACGCTATATTCCCACAACTGAAGCACGCATCCTTACATCTGTGACACAGCAATGCATCAAGGGTAATTCAGTCACAACAACCAACCAACGCTCGGAAGCTTACATTTTTAATGGAAACCAATTATAGCACATATTCTAAAAGTGAAGGGACAGAACCTGAGCTGGAATAAATTAAGGTCACTACATTAAATTACAGCATAACAACATCGGTTTGCACCAGCAAAGAACCCAGCCTGAAGGGTTTCTTTTTGGAACGGTTTCCCTTTTTTTCTGGCACACATTTTCTGACAGTCTATTGTGAAGTTTTGTTGTTTCTTGTTTTTCCTTTTCTGAGCCTTGAGCTCGTGCTCTTGTGTACCAGTATTTCTGGCTCATAAACCATTTCCTGTACACCCCGGTCATACCAACTACAGACAACGTATGAATAAAAAGATCAAAATACTCATTGCTCTTGCCAAAAAATAGCGACACCCACCCCTTCTAAGATTATTTTCATATAGCTACAATTTCTGGTTTTAAACTTACTGAAAGTTGTCCACAGGACAGAGGCCCCATTGCTTTAAAGCAGAACAAAGGACTGGCAAATACACCAAACGCTGTATGGATCAAGCCGAAATCCAAAGAAAAAGCTAACTCAGTAATGTCCATGCCACTTTATAAGTCCCAACTCAGTTGTCCTTCCTCCATTTCTTTCATCAAAGTTTAATTACAAAATAAAATTTTGAGTAAAAATTTGAGAGTGTGACCTGGTCTGCAAAAACTCTTTGCTTTATTCTTCATACAGATTATACTCATTTTTCTTTTTAAATGTCTTTTAAAAATATTTTATGAAAGAGTTAACTAAAAGGTGCAACTAGTCAAACTTACTATAGATTATGAATCACCAAGGCTTAAAAGAGTTATACTATACGTATATACTAGTTAACATCTCTACAGCATTTGTTAACCCCACCTAAAATTTTAATGCATAGCTGAATGAAATGACAGTTTTACATCACCTAGTGCTCAGCCCCCCTGAAAATGAAATCCTGGAGCCTTTCTCAGAAGAGCTAGGAGCGCCAGGCACTTTCTCTTGGCCTCTCTGGCTTTTTAGCACACCTTTCAGGCAGAAAATACACTGTTATCACTAAAAGGAAAAAGCATGACCCTGTACAATCAAAAGTGACACTTTAGTATAGGGGTTTCTGTAGATCCTCGGTTTTTATTTATTCCCTGAGAGTACAACCTGTTTTTACATTTTAATTACTGTATCTGTCAATGTGGTGACGCATTTCTTTCCCCCTCTCCAGGCTGATTTACGAACGCAGGACAGTCACAAACACATATAGCTTTGACTATAAAACTCCTGAAAGACAGCAACGGGCGTCTGTGATGAGAAGACAACCACCCCCCCAAAAGCTCGTATTTACAACATCTAACAGTTGTACCTTACAGAGTTCATCATTTGCTTCCCAGCTCACACACAGGGCTGGGAGATCCTGGAAGACAAGTGAGGACAAAGCCAGGCTTTCCCATAGCACCGTCCCCTGCAGCACGTGGTCTGCATCCTGCAGCAGGTCACACCCTGTCCGAGGGTCTGCCCATGACAGAGTCCCTACACCCTTCCTGGCCCTCTGCCAAACAAATAGCAATTTTGCTTTAAAAAGCAGGCAAGTTGGCACGTTTACAGATGAAAAATGTTCCTGTGGCTAAGCCAGAGTACTAGGATTTAAACAGCCTGGATCTCTTTCCAAAATCTTCCAGAGGCTTTCGGAATGAACTTGCTAAAATATTTAACCTTATTGTGTGATTCTCCCTCGGTTCCCCCTCAGTGATATGAGGGCATTAGAATCGCGTTGTCTGCTAGGGACTTGAAAACAATTTTCTGGAAAACAAAATGTTGACTTTGATTCATTGTTTTGTTAACGACAGATCTGGAATTTCATTTTTTCCTCAAAAACTTTATTTTGTTTTGTGATTACTGAGGGAGTTATCTACAGTTTTTCATAGAGGTTTTGATACAAAACCAAGATGACCTCTTTGGACGTTTGTAAAAAAAGAAATAAAATCTCCTTTTTAAACCAGGTCTGTGGAGGCCAGATCAACAAAAAATATACATTGCATATATACCAAGATAAATCTCAGATTCCATTGCGTAGAGGCAGATGTAAATTATCTAGAAAACTATACTCTACGCTGGGAGACTTTTTTTATTATTATTCTTTCAGTTGTGCACTATGAAATTAGAAACAGCCCCTAGAATCCATAATTTTGTATGGTTTTAGATGATGTCTCTCCTACTTAAAATATGCTGCTTGGAAAAACCAATGCTGTAAATTAAGCATGCGGGACTTTATTCAGCTAAGCACCTTCAAAGTGCTGGACATCTTCACACAAGGTAAGACGCTTTCAGAGCTTCCTCTGCTGCATTTTGATGTGGCTGTTTCAATGAGCATGACATCTCATCCAACTTTTCTTCCTGTACTTTCAGAGTGTGAAATTAACAGCAGCAGCACAGCACTGCGTTGATGAGGCAGCGAGTGCTTAAGACAAAACGTTTTAGAAGTATCCCTTTGTCTTTTGGGACCTCAGGCCAAACTTCTTGAAATGCACTGTCTGCAGTTGATAGAAACTTTGCACTTCTGAAGCAGTAGATTTATTTATGCCTCAATTCCATCTGAGATATGCAGATATGAAAGTATTCTGAGGGACAGCAACACACAGTACTTCTCTTTGTCATGTACCATTATAGCTTTCTTAAAATGAGCTGCTAGTACAGCTAAGACTGTAAAACAAACCAACCACTCTACTTGCTTTTTAGCTTTTGGGAAACACTCGAAAAGCACAGTTTTTTAACAAATCTTTGACACTTTGGTTAATTAATGAAGTGCTGACTAAACACCAGAAAATTATCAGTCTGCCAGCAGATGTGTGCTCACACTGGATGCCAGCCTGCTATTAGCAAAGCTGTACTGAGATAATGCACTTCTGCAAATGCATAAATGGGCCATTTTGATCCTGAAACCACCTCTAAAGGCAATTAAAACATTGACTAAGATTTTTGGCACTGTTTCATTCTTATGACCTACAGTAACTGGCAAACTCTTTTTCCAAGGCCCCATAGTCCTTCTGGGTTCTCCAGGCTCAGGCATAATTAATATTTTCTATGTGTGCAATACTATATATTAAATTAAGTCCAAGTAATCTAGTTGTACTCTAGTTTTGTTTTCTGCAGTGGTTCTATCTAATCATATCAATCCTTTGACATTCCAAAGGATAAACATATCTCCAAAGAAAAATAATTAAAATACTTTTTTTCTGAAACAGTAATCTGAAGATTCTTCTTTCATGTTCAGAACATACTCTTAAAAGTGGCATGTCCTTACAATATGCATACTATATAAATTCCAATTCTTTACACAACAATGCACCATGTCTACAGTGAACTTGTGCTCTGAAGTGCTGGTGCGTTGTTCCTCCTGAAACCTATGGAAGTTCCATGTCCACATCTGAAAGCAGAATCTGGGGTCCTTCAAATTTTAATTCTTCTGCTAAGTTGTTTCTCTCTGCATTGTCAAGGACCATGCATGTCCCTATCAGTGTTACTTAGAATCAAAGCAACCTACTGTTGTCTAGCTGAATACACACTGAAAGACACCAACAGATCCATTTAAACTACTGGAAAATCTTTTATTCCCCCAATAGCTCTAATTTTTAAAATAGGTAACAGAACATGAAGATGATTGTCTGCCAACTAAAAAAAGGAATAAGGTATATTAAATGCATCTAGATATCTGTGGCACAAAATATTGGGCAGATTTTTTATTAAAATGGAATTGATGCTTCTGAAAAACAAAACTATGCAAGAAACTTTAAAATGCAATATTTTAGAAATTATGTGAAGAACAGCTCTGCAGTAAAAATAGTGCTAGCCAGCTCTAGTTACAGTCCATGACCACAGACAGTACGTTATAAATGTCTGGCTTGACATGGAATGAAAATTAGCATCTGTGAATGCAGTGGTATCTGGACAAGTTTATGAGGAATGAGCACCTGTATTGTCGAAATCTCGGCACTGCATCAAGCGATGAATTTACACCTACATGTCTGTTGCAGTGGAGATTAAGCTTAGTTATGACCATCATCATAAACTACTAACTTTCTTAACTAACCAGAGAGAGATTCTGAAGCGATGCAGTAATATAAGGTCACAGCCTTTCTCTTTTCCCTCTCTGCTTTCAAGGGGTTGCTTGTCATAGATGGAAAAGACCTTAGACGTGTGCACAGTACAAAATCATTATATTTCTACCCAAATCCCATTCAGCTAGAAAGGAGCTTGTGTTTGGAACAAGGAAGATGGTCCATGGCAGAGTGCCTGCCTTCCCCGAGGCACCTGCTGGCTCCCACTGCCATGGGTAAGGGAACTGTACCATCTCAGTCTGGAACTTAGGAAGCCTTTTCACCATTAATGATTTCAGCTTTGCACCAAGAAAGTCCTCTGAATTTAACTAGAAAAGTCTTTGAAGTGTTACCCAAACCTAATCATTCTTAATTTTGCAATGTATCAGACAAATAAGGCATTAATGTATAATGTGGCAAGTGCATCTGTTACTGCTTTACCTTTTTTCCCCCTTCCATAGCACTTTACAGCTGAATACACAGTATGTCTAATAATGGGGAAGAAAGATCAACCAAACAGATGAAGAAAGAAGTACTTCTGCTTAACTTTACAGGTTTGTGCCTTTTTTTAAATTCATACTGACAGATCCATCTGATTAGATTGAAATAACTTATTTTATTTAAGATTTTCAACAACTTGTAAAAGATTTAAGTCCAGCTTTGGTTTTAAATAAGATGTTAGCCATTCATCCATCCCACACAAAGCATCTACACTGATCTAATGTGCATGACTGGAAACGTTTGGCACTGTAAGCTTAGGAGGGGCTCACTAAAGAGCTACAGTAGGAAAATTAACAGTACAGTTCCTCAGTAGTACCAAAAATGTGTCAAGGAAATAATCCATTTCTGTTTATTGCTAAAATTTTACAAATGTTATTCCAAAAAAACCCAACCAACCAAACAAAAAACAATCTGACAAACAATAATTGGTTTCTACAACATCTCAGTTTATCAATTAGAAAATGGAAGACAAATACTGAAAACAGACGATGCTGGAACAGAGTATCATCTGGTGTAAAGTGATATGCAAGTATGCTATGGAAGTCAGAGCTATGTCAATTCACACCTGCCAATGACCTAGCCAGTTGACTGTTGCTAGTCTTTTTCTGATCCAGCAAAAGACCAGATGACTATCAACTCATTCCAAAGCCATTTTTTCAGAAAGTAGTTACTATTTTACTGTCCCAAATGTCTTTTTAGTGCCCAGTTTCCTGAGCGAAGAAGTACTTCAGTATCAAGACTGGAGTGCACATAGGATATTCTTTACATGATCCCAATCAAGCATCAAAAGCTTGGCATTTGCAACAGAAATCATAACTACTTTGTACAACGGCTGTTCTTAGTCTCGGCAGTGGTATCGTTTTTCTATATAAATATGCTGCATAAAAATTCCACCAAATACAAGAATCCCTCCATTCAAATACCTATTTATAGAAACACTACATAATGCTCAAGGTGCTTAAACTGCACAGTATTGCCTCATTTAATGGGAAATCAATGAGAAGTTATTTCCATTTGACACAACCTGGCTCAAAGTCTGAAGAATGCCTTAACATGGAAGCTTTCAGCCTCGCTGCAGATTCAGTGTCTAATCTGTCTACATTGTTCAAATGCATCTGAAAAATGGAGCATGTTTTAACAGTCCTCCTCAGAAAATGTGAGGTTTATGTACTAAGGATCGTTGCTTTAATATAACAGTAGTAGTATTTTTTATACTAGAAAAATCAGCCACTCCAAAACCCTTTCAAAAAAGGCACCATCAATATCAGCTTTGAAAGACCCTGAGACAAACTCATACTTGATGCAGCTTTAGTGAAATCAACAGACTTAAAGCTAAGATGATATATCTAGTCTTCGTAGTTTGTAGAAAATGATGGCAATGTGATAAAACATCTACTCTAGGGTTTCCAGCAGTACTTTATTTCATTTTTAAAAAACACAGTTCTTGGACCAGCCTATTCTTTCTGGGGTGCAGTCTTTATGTCACGTAGGTTTCACTACTTCATTCTTTTATTCTACCAGCTTCATCAGTATGTGGGAATAATCCTCTTACCAGTTTTCTATATGAAAGCCCAATCAATTTAAATGGAAATTCAATTGCATGCATTCCATTTAAATAAATGGCCTTTGTGTGGGAGGAAGGACTACCTGAATGGTTCCAGCAGGACTGAAAGTTTAGGGAAGTTTCTGATTTGTATTACCATGATATTCCACTTTTTAATTAAAAATTATTACAGCAATAATGACAATATTCTTAGAGAAGGTTCTCTATTCTCAGGCAACAGAAATGTTTATGCAGTATTACATGAGGCAGAAATGTACAGGCACAAATGTACAGATGTTACTACATCTAGGGTGAATTCTGGTAAGTCTGTTGAGAAAATGCATTTTATTCTTTTTTTGTTAAAAAAAAAGACCTACAATGTGGAACAATTTGTTTTCCACAAAAGGTGGACAGTTGTAGAGCACCATAAACATAGTTTTAAAATGACTATGAGTTTGCAGGAGCCACGTGTAACAGAAATTACAGCATTATTCGTATTTTAGAGTTCTTTTGTTTCCATCAAAAATTAGTTTCTGATACAATGCACTCTTACACTGTTTCTGCAATATATTCTTTCTACCTAGGCAATACTACTTAAAATAAAAAAAAAGGACCTTAAACTAACCAGCAGATACATTTACCATATTTTATCATGCTTTGGTATAAGCTACAGCTGGTAGCACTGTCCATTTACTTATGAGTTCGTCCAACTTTAATCGTTCAGACTAAAACTTTCCACTCCTGGTATCTGTCTTAGTCTCATTTTTTTTGACTACAGTATTTAATCCAAGAATGAGTCTGAACGAAAACAAGAGGGGAGAAATGTTTCATTTTTTTCCCATGCTTCAAATATTCTGATTTTTTTTTTTTTTCCAAAATATAAGTGCCTATTTTATTTTAATGAGTGAAATGAAGTCAGCCAGGAAGCTGGTTTTTTTTTTTCCAAGAATGCATCCTCTGCCTTTTATATGGAAATCTACCCAAATATAGCCAGGCCACAAGATTTTGAAAAAAATGCTGATAATCATACTTTGTACACACTCAGTCAAAACTTGTTAAAAGTTTTGCTGCTAAACTACTGGAACAATCTGTGTACAAGAAGTATGTTCCACATCTGAGGCTAAAAGAGGCTGAGAGGTTTTCCAGCAATTATTGGTACATGGTCCTGAGGTGGGTATCAAGGGCAGGCACTGGAAATGAAAACAAGACATCTCTCTCTCTTCTGCTCTTAATAACCCCTTGAGCCTGTTGCAGACAGCATGGACAAAGCAAGGAAGCAGCCTAATACAAATGCCTGTACCTAAAAAGCATGGAATACTTTGGAAAAACTTGGATAAATCTTGGGACTGGGATGCAAGAGATTAGACTGGATGAGCAAGTCGGCTGAAGAAGGTAGTGGGAAGAAAGTGAAACTGGATGAAACTGCAGGGAAGCTGGGGAACCTAAGCAGAAGAAGGAGAGATCAGAGGGAGGCAGGAGAGATGGGGAGAAGAGATGGAAAATACTAGACAAGGTACTAAGAAAGTGGGAAGTGTGACTGAGCAAGAAAATACGGTGGGACAGCTTCTGCTAAAGGGAAGGAGCAGAGATAGGCTGTATTTGGAGGAATGGCAGAAAACACCTGTGGTGAGAAAAACCTATGAATACCATGGCAAAGCATTTTCATTGCCCTGTAGTACTAGTAGAGGGTAAATTCCTTCTACCACTGGCTCAACTGCAGTGGTCTGATGAGTCCTGTGAATAGTGATGTACCACATGATGGCATTCTGATTTTGAAGGCTTTTTTGTTTTTGTTTTAAAACTATAAAGTTACATACAGCAAGTCACAGGGCATTAAAAGAATATTTAACCTCAACTTAGAAGAGATTGTCCATGCAATTACTATATAATTTGGCTTGTTTTGCCTGTGAGGTCCATTCTCAACTATATGATTACATACCATTTTTTCCACATGATCTATGACTCATTCAGTGTGCAGAATGGACATACTCTGGGGATGAACTGGGGATGTTTAGTTAGAAGAGTTATTTATATAATCTCTATCTCATTCACTGTAGAAGCTAGTAGGTTTACAATGGAAACACAGAATAAGGAACATGAAAGATGGTCTGCAGTTTCTGGAACTTGCTACTCTACCAGTTTTTTGGGGGGGAAATGTCACCTGTGGTGCAATTAATCCAATCCTTTCTCAGTTTGTGAACTATGTACTTTCCATTTTGGGCGTCTGCCTGAAAACCTCTTGATCTGATTTGCAGATGAGCTGCCAAATCAGAATTACAGTTTTGGCCAATGCAAATTTTGCTTTGACTAGTGTCAAGTAATAAATATGATACTGAACACATACACACACACACACAAAAAAAAATCCAATCCCAATTACTCAACATGGGGCATTATTGAACACTTCTTTTAAACCTCATTCTTCCATATCTCAGCTCCCTTTCTTACAATAGAGATTAGATCTTGCTATCACACAGCTGCTTTGTGAATGTTAAATCAAACACTGCAGTAATAGTATCAATGAGTAGTCCTTGGAGAAGCCATCTTTTCTCATCTTCTGCAAGCAGCATTTTTAAGGCAGGAAGCCAAAGGCTGAATAATAAAGAGAATAACACTGAGTAGTGTATCACTAATACCTAAGCTGTTGATCTATGTGGGGACCCTGGGGTAAAATAATACGTTATCAGGTAATTAAATCATTTTCACAACACACAAGAGTTACCATAGGATTGTTGACAAAACTCTAGTTCTGAAAGCTTTAATCCTTCACAGGTTTGACTTTGTCACATTAAGGGAGTCCTTTTAATGCCAGTTAGCTGCTCAAAGTCAAATTACACATCATCACAAAAAACTGTCACCAAAAAGTGGCCCAAACTGAGGTCTTAAAACAGCCGTCAAGATAGTGTGCTTGCTATCTTTAACAAATGATAATGCAAACAGAAATACAGAAAAAGAAAACAGTACATTGCTTAGCTAGAAAGTTACTGAATGTTGAAGCCAAAAACCAAAGACCATTTGCAGAAAGAGGCGGGGGATGTTTCCCTGGCTTCTTCCCCCTACAGACAGATCACCCATTGCCTCTCTACCACTGCAGTGACAGATATAAAAAATACAAGATTGGCTTTTCCACAAATATAAGTCAAGAGTTTGAAGATAAACAGCCTTACCAACCTATCACTAGAAAGAAACTCTGTTTTATTAATTACATTTGCATGTCTCTTACGTGTGCAATATGCTGCCTGCAAAGGTGTTACTTCTGGACAAACACACAGCACACTTGATGAAGTACTAGGAAATATGAGACAGAGCACCACAACCTGATTATTTTTATTTTTTTTTAGTATCACGACTGCTTTAATTATTTCTGGGTTTTGCATTGTTCTGTACGCACTTAGCTCTTAACGTATCACATGCAAAACTCTTATTTAACTGTTCTGGGCACCACAGGGCATGTAGTGCTAACTTCCATTTTCACCACTTCTGGGGAAGAGGGTTTGGACTACCGGCATTCAACACAACTACTCTGTACTTAGGCAAAGAAACACATGCTTGCTAGAGGTAATCCTACATTTATGTTTCCTCACCTTCTACATGAGTTTTGGCTATGCACTGTTTTTGAGCCGTGCTTAAAAATCTAAAATTAAAAAAAAAACAAACACAAAACTGAAAACTCTATCAAAAGCATTGCTAACAGACCACTTCTCCTTCAGCACCCTTAGCTTAACTTCAGCAGCTTCCTCTGCACTTCCTTCTTCCTCCACTCACCTCAGTCAGTACAAGAGAGGATTGGGATTGTACTGGTGGGTACTTTCACTGCAAGTTCCTGTATTAATGTAATTTATGTTCTTTTCCTGCTATTTGGCTTGAAAATGCCCCTTAAACTTGTTCATTGTTATCAGCAGTACTGAACTAATCTCCTAAAAATACCAGGAAAAAATTACTCCTTTCATGTACCACGGCAGATGCTGACATCTGACAGTAGGTGCTTTCTAGACCTGTAATTAATGGGAATAGTTAACAGATGTTCATAAAAACAACATTAAAAAAAATTATTTGTAAATTAATTCAAGGGATTTCCCCTGATCAAAGTTTCTAGACATCTGCATCTTCCTCTGCTTCAAAAACCTGGATGCAATTAAACTAACATATGAATAAAAAGCAAATTTCTCGTTCAAGTTACAGAGTGTTGAATAATTACGCACCAGAATTTCAGACAAAGACTTGTCAATATGAATTGACAAAAAGAAACAAAGACAAGCTGGAATGCCTTAAAATATCTCCCACAACACTTGTCTATATTCATAAATGATAACCACTCAAATTTACAGTACCTTATTAAACAAATCTACAAATATGTCAGGAATGTAACTGTCTGGTTGCAACTCTGAAGTCACAATTTTCATTGATTAATTTCCTCTTTAAAACTTGGCACAGAGGTTATGTCTGAACAATAACCAGGCAATGCATCTAAATCACCCTGCACTCACATTTTATTGTGGAACAAAAAAATAATCATTTCATTTCAACAAGCATCCAAATGAAGTTCGTGAATCACTCCACAGTATTTTAAGTGGTAATGCTGCTATTCAAAACTGATGAAGTGATCGGATAACTGTGGATCTTTTCCCCCCTTCCTCTCCCCCGTGACACATGCATTCCATTTACTCTAAGAATTAGAAAGGTAACTTCTCAGACAATTCCGACTGCTACATGAAACCTACCATTCATGGTTCACCAGGAAGTTAGAAACAAATGTTTTAGCCAACTGATAGGCATTTTGGTTTTGATTTTGAGGCACTTAAATGAATTATTAACATTGTTATTACTATACATAAATGAGGGTCTGAATCTTCAGCTATTCTTGGACACAAATTCACTCAACTTCAACCAATACGTAGACTTCTTCAGCTTCACCATGCAACCCATTTAACAGGCTCAGAACTTCAATATAATCCTCACAGAAGAAAAATGCAGCTCAATGCTTCCTGCAGTATCCTAAAATACTGAAGTACTACCGTTAACCATACCTTTTGAAGTACTTCCGTACATTAAAAATCAAGAAAATATATATTGGGAAGTTGATAGAGCCTCTGGAAAATTCAGCTCCCAGGATGCTCAAGCTAAACCCCAAACATATTAATGGCACTAAATGTACATGAATTGACTAACTCTTATGCTAAAATATGGAAACTGTTTACCACGTATAAACACCAAGCACAGACAAGAGATTTAGGAGCAATAGCATGAAATATAAGAAAGAAGTTGAAAACTTAGGTTGAACATCACAAGGATTATCTGGACATTTTTACAAGAGGAGGGATTTTTACATGGAGAGAACTGTAACCATGGTACATTGTCCTGAGCTGTATTTATAATGGTTTGAGCTACTTCATATTTAATGTGAAGTTATGTATGGCCACTGCTTCAAAAGCAGTACTATTGTCTATGGAGTAAACATAACTGCAGTCAGCATGGGCACTCACTACAGATTTTCCAAATTTATGGTGTGAAACCCACTTCTTTCATAACATTTGAGTGGAAAACATGGGTGAAAGGGGTTGGTGCCATTCATTAAAGATCAGAACTCAAACTAGAAGCATGACACAAAATGCCTCAATCATAAAAAATCTGTTCTGCACGACACAACATGGAGTTAAGATGGTTTCATTGACTAATTATGGCCATGTTGGCGTTTCTTGCCTTAAAAAAATATAATTACTCTAGTGTGAACTGAACATCTCAGTTTCTTACTGTGCCTTTCTGATAATTCCCTTGTACGTTTTACAGATTTTTATCACTGATACGTACTCTCAACCTTCATTTTCCAGTGGAGTATTTCTGTTTTATTGCCGGAAGGTGTTTACTCTACCCTAGGTGCGAGAGACTGAAGGAGTTAATGTCTCAAACATTGTGGTGGGGCAAGTTGTGCTTAATGACTAACTCTGCTTAACAGGGAACTCTGACTAGCAAGGAAGCCCAGGTGAAAAGAAGCCCATCAGCAACAGGAGGAGAGGACATGCTGGAGGGTGCGCAGCTCCCTGTCCTCGTGTCCTGTTCTGGTGTGCCGAGCAGGGCAGCTCACCACGTATGGCGAAAGATCACGTCTGCAGGGAAGGGGAAGCTACTCCCCAAATGACCCCCAAGCCCACGGCCCAAAGGCTACCTAATTAGCCTAATTAGTTTGAGTGCCCACCTGAAGGAGGGGCAAGGATGATAAAAGGACACAAACCGAAACCCCGGGTGCGCAAGCCCACCGGAACTGGACCCCTCGGCTGACTGAACCCAGGACTGGTGAAATATTTCTCTTCTCTCTCTCTCTTTCCCTTTTCCATAATCCCTACACCTCATCCCTTTAGACATAAACCGTTGTTGTTGACCAAGTCTGGGACTAGGAGTGGATCTAGCCACCCCTAGGCTCCTCACTGAGAAGGAGTCTAGAAAGCAAGGGCGTCCACTCTGAACCTCCTGACTCAAAGGGAGGGCTCCCCTTATTGTCTTCCCTGAACTGATTCCCAAATAAGCAAGGCCTGTAGTATATGTTTGGTGATGTATGGTTAGCACATGTTACACAGTTTACTGACACAGTTTCATGCCAACATTTGTTGTGAGCATGCCAATTCTTGTTGTGAGCAAATAAAAATTGAGTTTTGTGAGTTAAAGGATGATGATCTCTGGTGTCATTTCACCTTAATCCTGACCTGGGAATCAGCAAACCTGAGTCATTGTCCTGAGAAACTGGGATGTGACACTGGGCTCTACTGTATTTTATTTGTGTCTTATTAAGTTGTCTTTGGAGAAAGACAAAAATCTCATCATTTCTGTATGATGAAGAGAGCCATCATAAGAACACTACAGATCCCACAGGTCACTTCTCCCTGACCTGGAGAACATAGGCTATGACTGTAGCTGTGTATACATTACCAACTTTTTACCTGAACCTATCTTTTTGGTCTGTGTTTTTACAGTTCTTGGCACAACAGGGCATTAGAACGTGACTCTTGGACTCCTAGATGCTCGATTAGTTTAAAATAACTTAGATTTCTTGATCAAAGTAAGCAATTGAATCTTCAGTTAAAAACCATAAGCCTCTAGACACCAAAATTTTCTGAATTGTGTGATTTTGGCCTTACTATGAACATTTTACTAGATTAGTAAGTAATTAACCTAGTAATAATTAAATTGCTTAAAACAGCTAATTTTGTGTTCTTTTACTGCCAGAAGTACAGAGCACACTTGTGGAATAAAACTATTTGGGAGAGCTTCTAAAGTTACCCCACCATATTTTTCCGAATTATTTAAGCCAGACAGTTTCCCATAACTATTTAAGTTCTAATAAGAACATCATAATGCAAAATATTTTCTAATACAGTGTTCTCGGATGTTGAAGGGGATGTCATAAAGCCACAGTGCAGAGACGCAGAGGAAACAACTCTGGTCCAAGAGCTTTATCGAAGATGTCTCTATGTGATTCTTTCGTATACAAGGGACAATGGATCAAACTACATATGACAGTTTACGAGCAGTATCTCTGTGCCAGTGCCTGGTAAGTTAAGCCTGTATTAGTGACAATGCATTCTGAATTAATATTTATAAAATTCTCCTGAAAATATCAAAACAGTCGAAGAAAGGACAGTACAACCCTAAGTAATGTAAGCTTTTAATAAGCTTCCTGTACACCCACAGAATGTCAGACTACCAAACACACATACAATCCCACAGTGTTTGCAGGGAAAATTCCTCACATAAAGTCAAGGTTAAATTTCCTCAGGAAAAGATATGTCATCATAACCCCACTTTGCCACTTATGTCAAACACCTACTCTATACAAATCTCAAAATGAGAATAAACAAACCACACAGTAGCTCTTTGGGAATAAGAAGGGGCTTTTCAGTTAAAAAAAAAAAAAAAAAAATTCTCTTAAAAATACATGGTCATCTTTTGGCTTTACCTCAGTATCTGAGCATCCAAACTACATTAAAGAACACACACATCCTTGCAGCACCCCATATCACTTCTGAAAAGACCTGTCAGGGAATTACATTTTCTGTTCTGTAAAAAATTAAACATTTCCACTTCTACCATTGTTAAAACTTGAAATGTTGGAAATGTTTCATTTTCTATAGAGTGTAAAACTTACAAAAATGCTTGGGCAGCATGCCAGCAAGCTGGTGAAATGGCCCAAGATCCCAGGTGCCAAGGGAGCCTGCCAATGCCTACCTATGTGCTTAGGTGACAGAAAGGCACATAGGTTTTTAATGGACTCAACACATTCCTGAAGAACATTTCAATTCTATTTAATTAGTATTCTGCATCCAAAAAAGCTTTAATCCACACCAGTCAGAATTAGTATCATCATCACTAATATTCTTTAGGAAATTAAATATATTAATTTATCCCATCATGACAGAGCTGGGGATTTACCCTGAGCTTTTTACCTCACCTCATCTCTTCAACTGTAAAACCTCTTCCCATTTCCAAAATTGTGTTTTCAGATACTTTGCATTCCCTGCTAAGGTGCCATTCTCAAGTGCTGTGCACACAGGAGCACAGATCCAAGTAGAGAACTCTATTCAGAACCAAAAGCTGGATTTTCCATAGCTGTGCTACCAGAATAATAGTACATATAGCTGAAAAGTCAGGCTGAGAAAGTAAAAGTAATCATTGTTTTCTGATCCTATTTAGATACTTCTCCAAAACACAAGTGACTTCTTGCTAAGTAGCAGTCACATAAAATACCGGGAAAGGCAACACAGTCTAACTGGAGACATGACAGTAATCCATATGAACCAGTGGGCAAGCCAGCAACTGTGAATGAAACTGGACAAGCTCAGCAAAACTTCATCCATAAATATCTCACTGAGCTCTCAACAATTAGTCTTTTATACATTATAGCTTGGTTTTTGCAAATTCATATACAAGTAAAGGTATAAACTTGGTCAAAAACATACCTCAATGCATAGCTAAAGACAGTTTAGATTTCACATCCATTTTGCGTTGCTTTTCAAGGGGAAACTCATCCCTGCCTATTTTTTCATACTCCTTGCTGCACTGTAAGTAAATCACTGAAACAGTCACTATTTTATTTTACAGGCTTTCTAACCAGAGCATTTAAGTGGTCATGATTACTGTGTGACTTCAGACTCAACTGTATTGATTCAATTTGGAAAGTGGGAACTGCAGAAGAGGAGAGGTAACAAGCTGTCAGGGTAAGCGGGGCCTTCTGGCCTGAACTCACCACCAAGGACAACATCGAATCATAGAATGGTTTGGGTTAGAAGGGACCTTAAAGATCATTTAGTCTAACCTCCTGCCATGGGCAGGGACACTTTCCACCATACCAGGTTGCTCAAAGCCCCATCCAACCTGGCCTTGAACACTTCCAGGGAGGGGGCATCCACAACTTCTCTGGGCAACCTGTTCCAGTGCCTCACCATCCGCATCATGAATTTCTTCTTTATATGCAATCTAAACCTACCCTCTTCTAGTTTAAAATGGTTGCCCCTTGTCCTGACACTACAGGCCTTGGTAAAAACCCTCTCTCTCCATCTTTCTTATAAGCTCCCTTTAAGTACTGAAAGGCTGCAATAAGTTCTCCACATATTAAGGACAGAGACATACTTAGAATTAATATCTTTACCAATAAGTCATAATTTTTACAAACAATAAAATAAATCAGATGAAACTGACTTTAAAAAGGGGCACTCTGTATCACCAAATTTATGCTGCAAAACAAGTAGGCTTGAATGTCCAGATCCCTGAAAGCTTCCTTGTGTACACTGCCCAAGCAACCCTCAGCCTGAAGTTAATTTACAAATATATTCTCACACATGCAGACACTGACAAAGAGCTAGTGACTTGGCAATGCTTCAGACAATCAGTAACAAAAAGTGGTCAGTAAACAAATGTTCCATTTGAGTTGCTTCCTTTGTTCTGGTGACAAACAACACAAACAAGTTTGCATTCAAATTCTACTTCACCCACATGACCATATAATTCTCTTTAATGCAGGGGGAAGTAAGGAAGATTTACTCATCACTCCTCCATTTTGGAGGAATACAGCCTACGTTTGAAGAATCTTACTGTACTGCAAAGAGCTTATGGTTTCAGTAAGATCTCTCAGTACTGTTTGTGTGTAAAGGACAGATGTTTACTGCCTGTTTCCTGCTGAAGGAGGTGACAAGCAGCTGTATATTCTGAGGTGAGCATGTACAAAGCCTACATGCAAGGTGCTGAAGAGGGGAAGCCACTTGTACAATAAGAAAATAGGTTTAACGACCTGCAGGAACACTTGAACAAATACAAGCATTTCTGCGGTTCTCCCTAACCAAAACCCTCAAGTTTAACTTTTATGAATCAAACTGTCAGTCATGTAAAATGAGTTCAGCTATTAATGAAAAAACAATAAATGAACAATAATGAGGAAATGACCTAATGGACCAAGGCAGATTGATTTAATTTGTTATTAATTAACTGCCCTTGGGAAAAACTGTAGAGGGAGTGACCAAACACCAGGATAACCGTTAACAGAATACTTTCCTCTCATAAATGAGATTTTCATTTTTTGTATGCTCCAGGAAGGATTAAAAAATAAAAAGAAAGAAAAAGATACTGTTCTCTGCATGCTGGCAAGACTACTGGTACATGTCACTGCCGATAAATTAAATTAAAGCCCACGTGCAGAAGCATTTAATCAGGAAGAACAAGCAAACAACGTGAAACACTATCGGCCTTGTTTTGCTCTCGTCCTGGCCTTTACACTAAAACTGTTCTTAGCAACTTCTTTTTTTATAATTATATTAATTACCACATTCTAGGGAGAAAAATAACCCTGAATGGCAATTACAGCTTCTCCAAGGGTAACAGAAATGTTACTAAATAAAGAATATGACCATGTAGAGTTCCATGCCTAGGAGGAGCTGCATCATCTACTATTTCTCTTTGTTATTAAAAGTCTCCGGTAATCTAAATATTGAGTTCTTTATAACTGCACTTATACATGCAACAATGGCAAAGATGCAGCAACAGTACACTCACCTATTTTTTCCTCTTCATCTACTGAAGTCTTCTGTTTAAGCAACAGTTTCTAAAATTGACATGAAAATATTTTCACTCCTGTTCCCCTACTACCAAAAGAAATTTGCCAATGGCCAGACCACTCATCATACTGACCTGCATGTCTTGCCACTGTCTAATTCACAAGCTCACAGCTGCCTTCTCTCCAGCCCACTTGTCATTCTCAACAAATTTCCCCTACAAACCTTCCTTGTCCATACCTCAGCCACCTGGGATTGCTTCTTTCTTCCACCTCATTCCTAACTTCCTCACCTCTCACCCCTTGCTCTCTGAAAAGAGATCCTTCTTGGAAACTATTCTGTTACATTTCTTAAGTTAGGCAGAATACTGTCCAACTTTTTGCCTTGATGCAGTAAGGGATGAAATAAAGACTGGGACATTTGTGTATCGCTTGGACACCAGTGAGCAAATCCAGCACAGAAAACTTTCCAAATTAATGCCCATGCACTAAGTTCATTTCTCATTTCCTTCAAAAAACAGAAAGTGTTTTTCAAAATAGCAATTTGTACCAGAGACTATTCTCAAGAGGCTCAAACTAGCCCTTTCATGTTTTCCATTTCAGACAAATACACTAGAACTTTCTTGACATTCGGTCTCTTCAGTCAACCGCTCCAGTCTCAATCAATGAACTTTATTCATAAATAAAGCAAATGTAATAACTGCTACAGTAAGAGGCAAAAAGGCACTCATCTGGTTTGCTTAGGTCATGTTTTTGTTATCCTGATCATATGATCTGTTGCTACATCTCCACTATGCAGGCTTCCACTGAACAGAACAGGATTTCTAAGAAGGAAGAAGAATCAGATGTGCACCCAACCCAGAAAAATATGGCCTCTTTTGTCAACATATTGAGACCACTCTTGAACATCCTGCTTCTAATATCCAAATATGAACTTCTTCAAGTTTGCAGCATTAAGTTGGGTTAGTAGCCCAAAGTAGACGCAAATATTAGGAAGAGGTACTTTAGGAAATACTAAAATGACATAGCCAGAAACTGAAAATTTTAGCAGGATGAAAATTGCTTGTGGGGAGAAACAGCAAAACCTCACCAGCCTCCCAGATACAATGGGAGACTGCCCCAGAGCACAGAGCTACATGCAGCGAAACATTTTTGAATGAAGTAATAGCAGAGTAAGTTTTACTTAAAAATTAACACAGAACAGATTTTTCTCTCCAATAAACTAGGAAGTCAAAAATCAAAGCATGTAGAGCTTGAATGCTGGTAAAAGTAGCATCTGTCACAGAACACACACAGCACCATGGAAAGATAATGGAGTGATCTAGGCTACTAGGTGCTGGCTCTAAATGCTATTTAGAGCATGACTAGCACTCCCAAAAGGATAGCCTTATCTTATGGGATTGAGAAGCAGGAAACCTTCATAATGTGGTCTACCCCAACTCCATTTTTCAATTTCTTACATGGAAAAATATTAAACTTGTCTGTGACTCAGCTTCTCCCTTTATCAAATTAGAATTGTACGTATTGGTAGGTTTAATGACTGCTTAAAATCCTTGAAGGTATGGTATTAGTAACTATAATATTATGCATCTATTTTCAGTATTCCCCAAGACACTTTAAAGTAAGTTCACAAAAAATTTCATTAAATTAATAAAAAACAACGTTCAACTTAACTTCTTGACTATGTGAACATTTAGCATACTAGGGAAAACCAATAGCTGTCCAACAAATTCAATATAGGAAAACGAGACTTACATTTGTGTTGCAGAGTTTATATTGCTTGTAGGTGCCAATGCAAACAATTGCTGCAGCCCTTTGAGGCTGGGGCTGACCCTGGACTGCCTGGTGTGATGCAGACCCATGATGGTTTGAGTCACTGCTGTGAAACAGGCTTTGAGATACAGGAAATGAGGATGACTGATAAACTGAGGGTCCCAGGACTTGATGTCCAGCCTGAGGCCCGCTTTCTTCTTGATAAAGATTCCCATGTTGAAGTGAAGGACTAGCTGCCTGGCTGTAAGTGTTCATGAAATTTGGACTCTGATGAAATACATGGTTCCTTGATGACTGTCGCTGCCTCCGAAGTTTCTGAGGCTGCTGACCAGTATCAGTTTGTAAAGGTAAAATGTACGGCACTTTTCCATATCCATACTTTCCTGGACCAATGGGATTTCTGTTTCTGCTTCTAAAAACAGAGAAGGAGGGAAAAAACAGTTACTGAATTCATAAGTGAAAGAGCAGTTAGATACTTATATGACTCCCTATTTGTCAAAGTTATTCACTGCAAAGCAACAGGTAACCAGAACTTGCAATCTATTTTACAGAAAATATGTACAAGCTGTAGTCTTGCTTGGTGTATTGGGAATCTCTGAAGAAGTCTACTAGTTGAACTAAATCCTGGACGCTCTTTGGCTGAGAGTCACATGGGAAGTCACTTAGTGTCAACTAGCAAAGGCAAATGGTTAGGTATGGTATAAAGTACCAGTTTGGGGGAAGGTCATTGTTGTTCTTCTAATCCCTAGGACTCTCCTTTAAAATGGAAATTCAGAAAATCAAAGCTGTATACTCCTAAAATTCATAACCATGATTCTGAGGAGCTTGAGATGCATAACAGCAGGAAATCCCTACTGTGGATTTGAGTAATGACAGAAGAAAATTTGAATTCAGTATGGCAAAGATTATTAAATATTCTGTATTCATTTAAAAGGCCTCCTGTGGTTCTGCTACATTTGCTACTTAAGAAATAAAAATGGAAACAGAAAAAGGATAAGGAACATCAAAATCTTACTGAAAAACCTCTGGAAAAGACAAATGCAGGAAAATATTCTTATGGCACACAGTTTATTTTCTCTTCTTTGGCCAGCAGATTTACCTTTTTTTTTTTTTTTAATAGACAAAGTGTGGATTAGCAATACATTTAATTAAAAAGTCATGACCCCTCAATTTGTTGTCAGGATAAAAGCCCACCCTTCACTGTACATTACTAAAACATGACACAAGAGCTTGGCAGCCCCCAGCACTAATCACAGAAGTTTCAGGTCTGCTCTCTTGTGCACAGATCTCTTCTTACTTACTGAAGACCCTGCATTTTGGGCCGTATTACACCTGTATCAGCACTCCCAAACAGCTGGTAGTCCCGGGAGCGTAGTTTTGTCCTCTGCACACTCACAGCAACACAATGGACTCGGTCTAGAAACTCAGCTCCAAATAACAAGTGAAAAAATGACAAAATGAGTAATACATTTGGGTCATACCATTCAAGAGGGTTAATCCTGGAATTTTATCTGCAAGCAATAGGCTCATTTGCATTTGCTTTTCTTGTCATCCTGTACAGCTCAACATCGCATCAGGCCTTGATTTCTAATGCTGCAGTCTGAAGAATAAGCTGGCAAAAAAGATTTCTTCCCATTCAAAGCGATGTGTGAATACATCTGTTTTGGGTAACCTTTGCAGCTCAGGAAGGGAGACACCATTAAAAGAAGGCCATTTTCTTTCTCTCTGTAAAATGTATTTATATTTTTTAATATATATAAAATAGACTTGAACTGCAGTGAAAACCAGAGGTTATAAATTGACATGCTTATTTTCTAGAAACTGAAGTGTTACAGATGTCAGGCAGCCACCAGATCAAAGAGACTCTTCTTTGGGTTTGTTTTTTTCTTGTGTTTGTTTTTTTCCCAAGTCTTATATTCTCCCAAGACTCCTGTTACATGGGAACCTTGGAAGTCATTTACTTAACATTCTAGCTTTATGGCCACGTGGGGCTTTTAATCAATCTTGCTGGCTCGAGGATGTGTGAACAAGAGTGTTGATTTACCCTGGCAGATAAGCAACCAGCACTCTTGAGCTGTTTATACCCATTAACCTGCTCTGTGACAGTGATGGTCATTGTGGAGGTAGGGTTTTGGTAGTTACAGTAGAGAAAAGCAGTATAATGGTTTTGGGCATTAAGGGAGGAAAAAAAAGCTTCCTGTAAGTGGACACGAGAGGAAAGAAAGAGAAATTATGAATGGCAATTATTTCAGAAGTTGATACTAAAACCAACGTGATATAAATGTGCACAGTTTTGTGTTGTGTATTGTGTGGGTTTGTTTTAATGTGCAAATAAATTGATTCCCCCTCTGTTGCTGCTATTTTTAATTTTTAACATAACTCTTCGTTTCTGAGCAAGAGCAAAACAAGCAAAAAAAATTTTTCTTGACATTTCTAGTCCTATTCTGCACTCTGAAAACACTTCAGTATCATAGTTCTCATGAAGCATCTTAGATTTTGGAGCAAATTGGTTCATCTTGGAAAACAGATACAACTCCTTATTTTTACTTGCTCCAGTCAGTAATGATTCTTACAGACAGATTCTTCTCAACCTGACCGCACCAAATCTGAAGTGTCTGAGATACGAACCTTGGCAACAACTCCTAGCATCGAGAAAGTTAACTGCTTCCTTGCAGGGAGCACAGACTGCATGGGGTGGTGTTCGCAGGGATAGACAGAGGGTGGCCAGTCTACCGAAATTAGCCTTTCGAATTTATCATCTACAGTCAGGTTACTTGCATTTTTCATCAACAGGAGGAGAAAGCTGCTAATAACTGAGCAATAAGCCATGTACAGACCAGGAGATTGGTAGGAATATGCCTCTGTCCCAGCCTTCTGAATGCCAAATTCATTGCAGCAGCAAGGACTAGACTTTTCCAGAGAGAAACATCATCCGACCCACCTGGAAGAACTGCTGCCTGGCAAACTAGGAGAGGTCATGCAAAAGGTCAAAAATGAAACTGATGTTTGACTGTTTATCTTCAGTTCAGGGTCATGAATCAGAACTGAAAAGAACTGAAGGACATGCGAGAAATGCTGACATAACCTAGGACTCTTTGGCCTGAAAAAATTATGAAATGGGCATATAGTAGTCTTAAACATAGAATGACTAGTATCTGAAAGAAGGACTCATGGTTGAAGGCATCAAGTGTCCAAAAGCTGCTAGAATCTCATTAAATTATTTGCAAAAATTAGAAAAACTTGATTTTGAGGGAAGCCAGACTTTTTTCTTGTAAAATGGTTGATAGCTGCAACAAACATACAACAACAGCATCTAAGAAGTGAAAGCAATAACAGCATTCTTACTGTTAGTTCCTGTCTCATCGTGGCTTCTTTTTCTACACTGTAAGTTGGAAATGTTGCTGGTGCCCCTACTGATGAAGAAATGAGGCACCATTTCTGGTAGCCTAAGTTTCCAGCACCCTTATGATGACATGCCCATGGTTGCCTCTTCCCCCGTAAGAGTTTGGGCCAGAAAAACCCAAGACATTGCTGTGTACCACTGAATACAAGTTTCAATTTGCTCAGGTTTTGCAGTACTTATGACCTGGAATTTTCATGGGAACACACTTCCTCTGAAATGGAAGGTTAACTTTTTGTAGCTGGGAACATCATATTTCTTTCAACAAACAAAATTCTGGAAACAAAGTGTAACGCACAACCTCTAATTATTAACATCTTTATCAGTGTTCATGCATTCATTTAAACCAATATTGCCTGGACTGAAACTATTCCAAACACTGTCTGTTTTGCCTTAAACCATCTTTCATTCACAGTTGGCAACATCCTTATAAATTCGGAATGCAGTTTGTTGCAGTGTAATAAAGAAACTTGTAAAAATAGCTTGGTGGTAATTAACTTTTATAATTCTAGGGGAGTATCAGGCAGAATTTATGATGTCATGCAGCAATGAGGGAGGGAGTGTTATGTAGCTCCATACACAATGAGAAAACAACAGGGAAAGAGGAATCAGGGAAAGGAAAGGGGGAGGGAAACCAGACAAAATCTACCATTAACTTAATAATCAGAATTAAACTAACCTTGCTGATGCTGTTTGCTTTATGGTAAATCAACCCAGCTTTGATCCGCTGGTAGATGGAAGTATGTCAAGCTTTAATGGCTTGTTGGGAGTTTTCAGTTGCCAGTTGCCAGCAGGACTTTTTCTTACCTGTCATTCATTATAAGCCACATAAATCACTCCTCCCCACAGCATGGCTTGGAAGCTCCTCCTTATTGGTCCTTTTTTTTTTTTTTTTTTTTTTTAAATGCACACTATCATGACCTGGGTCAGAGTTGGGATGCACTCACATTTAACACAAGAGGTAAAGGAGGAAAAAAGAATTGGCAAGTAACAGCACATCCCCAAGCCTTGTGCCTACTTAGCCAGACCTAAGCTAGAGTGAGATTTTGCAGCATTAGACTTTACATATCCAGGTATGCTAAAAACCCAACAGTCATCCTTCTTAATGTAGCAATGGTTAAGAAAAGCATTTGAATAGGATGTTGGGTATGTACTGCTACAGGAGAGAAGTTGAGTGTATGAATCACAGTCAACAGCTCTCAGACAAACTCTGAAAACCCAATTTGAGCAAGATCTGAGTTTTAGACTCTGAGTTTTAGACAACTTTGACAAAGCTTTTCCAGCAAGGCGTTAGATTCTATGTTCCATAGTTAGTTCATGGTTCTCCAGCATTAACAGAAATAATTACATGAGTCTGGCAGCAGAATGGAGCCCTATATTCCTCCCACCAGCACAATTCCTAAAATAGCTGTATTTAGAAAGGATTCTAATATATTTCCAAAACCTGCAACATGCTGCACTGAACTGACATACCAAGAATATGACTGTGTCAACACAAACTCTTCACATAGCCTATATGAAAAGAACAATAATGAATAATGCTTAGGTTCCTTCTGATAAATACAGTCCCTGCAGAGCAGATATTGTTTATAGATGGATTTACTTAGGTATTAAAACCATAAGTTGGAGCACTGATCATAAGAATGATTGCAGGGTTGAACTCCAATAGGTATGAGAAGTCAACCATTGGCACTAAGATACAGCATTATCACGCTCAGAACTGAAGCAGTTAAAATAACACTTTACTGCTCATTTAACTATACAATAAATAGTTAACATTCAAAAGAAACCCAACTCCCAGAGAGGAGAAAACACCAACTGTTAAAAAAACAGGTGACAGGAAAAAGCACCCTGGGACTTTATTCTGAGGTATTACTCAGTGTTTCTTACTTGTGTAAATCCAACACTCTTTTTGCACATGCTTGGGCCCTTCAGGAAGTTACCTTCTACATCAATCTTTTAAAAACCACTCCCCTTTTCAGCTAAACCAAGTATGACTGTATTAGCAGAACAGTCATGCTAATTTTCCATTGCCTGTAAATTAATGTTCATACTCGGAAATTTAATACATTTGTCAGGTGTCCTTCCTTCTCAGGGTCCCTAGCCCTTAGATGCGCAGAGACAACTTAGGACTGGGGAGAGCTATGTTCATTTCCTACATCTGTTTCATTTAGAGAAAAGTTCCTCCTCCTAGGTCATCCAGATCAGCTCAGGTAGAGAAACAACATGCTCCCAGGTTTCTCATGTGCTAGGCCAGTTAAATTTACATGAGGGCTTTTGGCTGTATATCTTTATGTCAGTCAGACTTCTGCCTCTGCTGATCCACTCACATTAATAAAACTATTTAATGTAGGCCAAGCCTTTTATTTAATTGCTTCTGATAAAAAGATATCAATCAGTGATTGTCTGCAATACTTTGCATGGAGAAAGGTCCTAAATACCCCTTCAAGAATTGGAAGCAACAGAAAGGAAGAAGCATCAAAAAGGCAAGGATAAGTAAATCTCACCAGTTCCTTCACCTGTTAGGCACTGTGGCTAAACTGTCCAGTATATCAAATAAACACTTAATAATAAAAAGTTTTTCAGTTCTTTACTGGACTGAAGGAAAGAGAAAGAGGGAATAAGAAGAGGAAAAGAAGTATTCAGCAATAATTGCAGTCAGTTAGGATGAAGACTGCATGTACGATGGACAAGCAAAGGGGGGGAAAAATGCCACCAAAACCAGAGTTATTATCTAAAGGCAAATTACTGCTTAACAGAAAAATGTATGTTGAAAAGCAAGTAGCTGCATCAAGTGTTTCATGTCAGACCATAGCCAGTAGACATCTCTCATCTATTGTGTTCATCTCAGGTAGAGGCATAACAGCTGTTAAATGCAGATCTGGCAATCTTCTTTCTTTGGGCATAATTCTCATAAACACACACACACCTCCCTGATTGTTCAGACAAATCTGTTTAGCATTTTGATAACAAAAATGATGGGCCCCTTTAAACTTAAGCCAATCTAAATATATTTTTGAATTCAAAAATGCATTTGCCCAGACAAGTATGAAAATCAGGTTTTGTGCTATTAGTGTAAGGATTGTAGCAAACATTTTAAAATAATCATTATTAGCTAGTATTCTTATTGGTCTAACTATTAACAATTTTTCTCATGCTGAGGATAAGTCAGATGAGACTAATGAGAACTGGCTCCTCACAGCACATTCTGAAGGACAAAAAGGAATTTTGTTGTAGTAGCTTTTTCTAATTTTAGCCATAAGCATACATGTGCCTTGGTCAGCAAATAAATGCATTATCACTGCTTCATAGAGTTTATGCCAAGAACAATGCTTTGAACCTCAAGTGTTCTTGAGGTTCAGTGAGAATGAAGTACTTTCAGGGCTGGTGGGCTTGTTATTTATATGGAATAGAAACCCTCTTTGAACCAAGGATATGCAGCGTCTTTAAAATACACAAGTAAGATTACAGATTTCCTGGGCTTCCACCTGTTCTCTTAAGTGCTCTTTACAAAGCCTCTCTCCAACTTACCTTTTTAATTTTTTTCCCTTTTTTCACCACTTCCTTTCTCTTTACATTTCTCCCACCGTTCTCTAAACAGAGGTTCCCTGGCTCACTTCCAGCTGAAGCATAACTCGTTTTCTTTCTCTTCTGATATCAGACAGAATAAAGAATGTGTTTTACATGAGCTTTGCAGCATTTCATTCAACTTATCTTCTAGTATCAAAATACTTCTTCTCTTGTAAATGAAAAACTGCAAGGTTGCACATTAGCAAAACCTCTCATATATGACACCATGGAAGACCTGTTATCCTACTGTTGGAATGTTTTCTTAGAATGAACCCAAAGAAACTGCCAATTTCCCTCATTTTCAATTCACAACCTTTCACTCTGTTTCTCAAGGAGTAATGTAATATTCTGGGAAGGTAACAGCCTTCAACCACCAGTTTCACCAGGGATGAGCGGGAAAAACTGCAAAAGAATTACAGGCTTCATGACACTTTTTTCAAAATTTTCTCTTGCCTATTGGCAGAAATTATTCCGCAAGCAAAAGAAGACAGTCTTCTTCCCTGTATGCCCAGACACAACAACCATCGTAATAAAAGACAACAGAATCCCATCACAGAGCATTTGCATAGCTGTGAAACCAACACTTAGCAGTTTCTTTTAATTTTGTTGAGAGTTTGGTCGAGATTGAAGCTTTTTTCAAAATCTTCAGAGGCTTGCTTTACCAGGAATCCTGTCCTGGACTTAACAGGTAAGTCCTTTAATATGCTAAGGAAACTCATCTCATCAGTGAGTCTGGTCTAACTGCACATGTTAGCCTGATACTGCTTTGGGTGCCCAGGACCCAAGCATTCTTCAGGTTCTTGCCTATTCTTCTCACTTGGGAACTAAGCAGTTGCCTATAATCTAATCTCTGAAGTGTTGCTGACTGTATTTTTGTCCTATCAACACAGCAATCAATCCACAGCTAGCACCTACTCAAGCTGAACTTAATAGTGATCTATCATCAGAAACAGAGGTTCTGTGTGCAAGACAGAAGTGGGAGGAAAAACAGAAGAAAGTGTACAAATATGATTTATAGCTTTATTCCCCAAACAATATTCCACATTATGTACCACTGCAAAACGTCTTTTAAATTATACTGATTTGCATTGCAGTTATTAATTTCTCTTTGAAAAATGCTCCAAAAGTGCATTTCTTTGATTCACACCAGAAACTTAGTTCTAAAGGAGCTCAGTCCCCTTAGACCCTTATCAAAGCTCTTCAGCTTAAATTTAAGTCCTACTAGCCATCATGGTTTTAACAGGACTACACACATACTTAAGTTAGTAGGCCAAATCCTCTTTCACTAAATCAATTACATACATTCTAACATTTAAATCTATTTCTGTGGATAAGTATACCAAGATTTAACCTAATATTTTAGATCATAGCAAAATACCCATTTAGCAGCATTATATTCCTTTGGTTGACAGCTTTTAAAAGACACTACCCATTTATATACAGTTCAAGTATTTAATAGTTAGAGTTGCCTTGATTTGGCTTCTAAAGAACTGAAAGTGACTTATTAGCTATTCCTGTCAGCAATTAAGTTATTGAAATATTATTCCAACAGTTAAAATGTAATTAAGAAAAAAAATAAAGGGAGACCAAGAAGCCTTTGCAGACACAAAACTTCAAGTAGAAAAAAATAGGTCCCAATTATGTAAGCTTCTGTTAACAGGATAGGTATGGGTATGTATTTTTTAATGTACTTTACTATTTTTTTATTATTCCTGAAATAGTATCCTTAAAATAATTTCAGATATACATTTTTTATCCCTGGCACTTACTCCATAATTCAAAACTGTTACTGGCCTACAACTGTCCTATTCAATCATTTACTTTCCAGCTCTCCTACTGCTTTTAATTTTCTTTTATGTTTTATATACTCTTAGGCACACAGTTAACAAGGTTTACTTTAAAAAGACTGTCCACCATGCATTTTTTGGCCCCCTCTTCTTAAGTCACAAAATAAACTATTTTATCCTGGTCATAACTGCTATCAAGTTTATACCTCTCAGTATTTTAGCAGATTCTTTCCCAAGAATCATTTTTAACAAAAATGAGTGATTTACTGGTTCTGGGAATATATTTCCATCTACTCAAAGGGGAGATCTCTCAACAGCCAGGTTGATTCACATCAAAAGCCACATACTCACTTTCCACCAGCTCTAAATCAATCTGGAGAAAAACACTTAAACATGAATGAAAGAAGGGAGCCCTTTGACTCTGTTTTATGTTATGACAATGCATGCCTATCTGCTCACTGACCTAGAAAATAGCCTTAAAGAGGTGAGCAGTTACCTTTGCCGAATGTTTGGTCATGAGAGTTAAACCACCCCTTCTGAGATTATATCACACATCGGAAAGCGGAGCTATGATCACAAACTTCTTTTGCCACATTATAGCATATTATTCACACTTCATCAGCACATTTCATTGCAATTAAATCAGTGTAGGCATTCACTTCATTTTACTGATTTTCATTATCAAGGTAACTAAAACAATGGAACTAACTAGTTTGGTCTACACTTCTGGTAACTTTGGTAACCACACCATGACTTGTGGATATTCACTACTTCCCATGTATCATATATGCATATAAGCATTAAAACTATTGCAAGCATATTTGACCTAAAAATTTCAACTGCTAGAGGACACAGAATAACCAACTATACCTAAAAAGTGCATCTTCTGTAGGAAAATGGATTATACCACAGGGGTGTTTCTTCTCTCATTTCTATATTATACTAGGGGAAAAAATATTTACATTTTGTCTGACAGAGTAGAATTAATGAATAAGGTCACTACCTAAATTGCCTCTTAGGAACAGGTTTAATTAATTGGATTAATATGAGATGCACATGTAGACTATCTTAAATGAAATTTTCCATCCTCAGAGATCACCACTAATACCCCAGTCTAGCATAGTTGCAATACACCCAGTACAATAGCTTACTGTATTGGCTTTTGCTGATCTCCCAGGAAGTGCTATATATCCTCATTTATGTCACTTTCAACACTGAGATAGGATTCCAGAATTTGAACCCAAATACTACAGTCCTCTTTTTCTTTGAGTTGATAACGCCCCTGATCCCAGGAAATTCAGTTACAAGTCTACAAGTTTTTCCCCTTAGCTTCATCTTTAAGGTTTGATTGAATAATGTAACCATGCAGTTGGCAGGTAAAACAGCAGAAATTCAACGCAAGTAACCACATAACTCTGCTGAGACGCATTACAATTGCGATGGGAGCTTTGTTGTGTTTCTACCCCTTACTGACCCAGCAATAATTCATTGGTAAAATGCAGTCCCACATCTCACCGAATGCTAGCAGCGTTCTGACTTCCCCCCCGCTCCTTCAGCCAACCCACTTCAGGAAGGGTTGAAATGTTCAGCACTAAGATTAAGAAAGCTTCTCGGGTGGCTTGCAATTACAGTATCATGTTAGGTTTTTATTTCTGGTAATACCATTCAAAGTGTGCTCACAGTAGCATAATAAAGATTGATACTAATTAGGTAATAATAAGTGAGACCTAGAGCATATCAGGGGGATTAATAACCAGATGAGAGGTGGGACAGCACAAAGTCAGCCTGAGGCCACAACCACCCCAGCTAGCTATTCATTTTGCCAGGAAATACCTCATGTGATCTTTACTGCTATTAGAACCTGTTTGGAATTTTATTCAGAATGAAAATAAACATCTTTCTCATATGGCTTTAAATCCCCCAAGTGCTATCAAAATGAATTCTTTGATTACTACTGCTGCTCTTATATTTTTCCAGAAAACTTATCCTCAGAAAAGGATCAAATCCTTCTCCCTCTGTCTTCCTCCTGCATACACACCAACCCCCATTAAGCTTTTATAACCATATTAGGTTTGGGGTAAAATGCATCACGTTTTCATTCTATTAGAGAAATAATGAAAGGAGGGACGGCTAAGTACTTGAGCTGGGTTTCATTCCAAATATTAAGAAAAGCAAACACCATGCCAATAAATATAAAACGTCAGAACTTGAGAAAATAATACCTTTGTGAACCTGCAGGTCCAGCAATCAAACATTTGTCCACCTCTATGAACTGGAACTGACTAGAACAGGTCACAAAAATTACACCAGAACACACAGCTAACGACGCTTAAATTGGTTAAGGACATAACAACTGATTGTCCCTTTAAAGGCTAATTGTAGACCTGCCAACTGAGTGACCTACACTTGCCTGGTCAAAGCATCTGTGAGAGGCGGGGAAAAGAAATACTTTCAGAAAGGAAATTCTGTTTTGACATTAAATGACACACTCTTCCTTTCCATTGCTCACAGGCCTAGAAATGCAAACTGGCCCTATACAGGGTACAAAGCAGAACAGCAGACTTTCACGTCAGCTGCTGGCAGCAGAATAAAGACCACAGAGCTATAGCCGTGTGAGAAGTTGATGATTTTTGGATTATTTCCTCAGTGCAAGTCTTTTCTCTCATTCCTCTTCCAAATACAAAAAGAGCTTTAGGGAAGCCCTTTCCTTATTAACATATTTCTTTAAACTTGCACTATTTATGGAAACCTGCTTTACTTATTTCATTATTCTGGTGATAAATGTATTTTTTCTTTCTGCTCCTAAGAACCACTTACAAAGTACGCATCGTGCCTACAGAAGCGGACACAGAATTTCTGCAGCTCCACCATGAAAGTTCACTTGTACAGAAAGCAAAGGTGGCAGTTGTAAGCATCGTAACACTCAGCACATCTGTATATAATTGTGGTTTTGTCTTCTCTATCACCAAAATAGAGAATTGGAAATGAAACACTTAAGAAGTACTAAAACCTAGTCCATGAATGATATTTCTTTCTGAGATGTGTTTTCTCTCTTAAAGCATGTTATCCTTTTGCATGCCCATATTACTTCTCCGTACTTGCCTCTCTATAAAGATGTCTAAATGCTTTGATATTTTTTCCACTATCTCCTCATCCCTGTTCTTATTCTATGGTATGCCCCACACATCTTATCTAGGTGAAATAAAAAACAAGGCTGTGCTAATGGGAACTCAACTTTTCAAAGCTGAGAAGAGCTCCCTTCCTTTGCCAGCAGACAACCCAAAGAACCATCAGCTTGTTTTCTGTGTTTCCATCCTCATTCCAGTGACTGACTATAACTTCCCAACACATTTCAGTTATGCAAGAACTCTACTTACAGCACTATGGTAAAAAGGGGAGCACTTAAACTTTTCCAATTAGGCTTCTAAGTGTAGGTTCCTCAAATCTCTCTCTCCCTGAGCTTCATGTGCAGCCCTGGTTTCTAAAGCCTGATTGAACCACATATGACCTAACTTTCAAAAGCCGAAAATGTGAGTATCCTCTTCACAGACAAGGTACGTCAAAATTTATGATATATAAATGATATTTTGAATTTTGCTAAAGAAACGGAACAGTTCTTTGTCAGCCACCTGGAAACAGGCAGAGAACTTTTCCACTTGTTGCTAAATGACACAAACATATCTGGCTGCTCTGAAGGACTGCTATTGCTGTCAAAACTTATTTGCCTTGGAAGCCATCCAATTCCATCTTATCATGCTATCAAATGTGAACTTATCTCAGTCACAAATGTCCATTCCTCTTCTTTGTTTTATGGAAGTCTGCTAAAATTACAGCTTTTATATAAAGTCCAGTACAGTAAATAGGATACCCAAAAAATTTTCCACTGACTGTACATACTGTGAAAACACAGATTTATATTTTAATAGCCTGACACCAATTTCCAATATCACCCATATAGTGAACATTGAACAGTCTTATACAGTATAAAAATCATGTCTAGAGTAGCTTACATTTTGAAATCCATTTTCTATATATCTGACAGGACCAGTAATTTCCTTTGCAAAGGTTTGTACTCTGGATTTAGCAAATTAAGGAAAACTATTAGGCTTGTCATTCTAATAATTTCATTTTCAAATAACATTTTTTGTTCTCATTCTGTTTTCACAGTCACCACCAAAGAATCTGAAAGTTATGCAATACAACAGGCTTTAAAGCCACCAGGGACCCTCCTAACACAAGATGGAAATAAGTTATTACGCAAATAAGATTAAAACACTGACCTTGAATCCACAGTCTTTTGCCAAGGGGCAATGTGCGTGTGGGTGGAAAATCAACTGTGGTACAGAAGCTTGCACTGTGCTTAGGAAAGCACAAGAATTTTCAAAAGCAGAGGCCTCCGTCACACAGGAAAGTGGAGGCACAATGGACAGTATGATCATTTTAGTATTTCATATGGCGAGGCAGTTATTAGGAAATAACATCGTTTCACTTCTGCACACAGTCAATATTATTTTCTGCTCATTGCCCTCTCATGTTCCAGCCGTAACTGCAGTGATTGTTTCAAACTGTTCCAGTCTCTCCTGGCCTGCAGAGGCCACCACGGCAGCAAGGGACAGCCTGCGGGGATGGAAACCCAGCTGTGCCAGCAGCCTGGCAGCAGGTCTGCTGCAGAGGCCAGGCCAGCCGGGATTCCCTTGGAGACTGAGGGTGCCAAGGGGCTGGAGCAAACAGGCTTTGAATGACTTTGTGCTGACGGTTCAAGGACAGGCTTCCAATATTAGTAATAACCCAGCTATGTACTACAACCTGTATCTCTTGCGCTGTGCAGCTGAGAACAAAAGTGCATTATAGAAAATTATTAAGTAGGAAAACAGAAAAAGAAAATATGACTTTTGTCTCAATGCAGTCATGTTAACGCTGCTACTAAACGCCTGCCTCTGGCATTCTCTGAATTTTTATAAGATTATCAGTGCCATACTGAAGTCATACTCCATAGCTCTAGGCTATCTATTTGCATGGGTTTGAAAGAAAGACAAAGCAGTGATTAAAGGAAATGGCCAACACCTAGGAAGATCAACATCTGAACAGCTGGTCCCCCCTTTTGAAATTTATGCTTCACTGAGACAAACAGGAAGCTAACAGGTTAATTTCTATTTTCAAATATTCTTTTAGGTGGAGAGTGTTTCTTGCAGGGGCTGAGGATGTCTTTATCACCAGCAACAGAGTGTCCTACAGTCTTATTCCAGTCAGACTGGAATATTGCCTCAAGGTAACATTCTTTTTTTTGCTTTGGGTGAGCAAGATGTCTTTAAAAAGGGAATGACATTTGACTGCTTCACCTAAGAATCTTAAAGAAGCAGATGATATGAAGGAGAGGTTTTCTGTTTGGGGGTTTGGGTTAGGGGTTTTTTGTTTGGTTTGGTTTTTTTTGTTAACTACCCCCAAAAAAATCTCTCCATGCATCTCCCAGAAGAAGGCTGAGAGGGAAAGAACCAGAGTACTGCTAGAATACACAGTCTGAGGAAAGACAGACAGAATAGAGACGTTTCAGGAGCACTCCCTCCCAGGGAATCTCCCTGCCCATTCTCAGTTTCCAAACTGGAAACACATCTATTTTCCTTTCATACATATATTAAAAAAATCTGATCGATTGGTATCTAAGAAGAGAAAAAAGTGTTTCTCCAGAAACTGGAAAACTAATTGGAATTAATTGTAACAGCACAGTTCCACCCAGCCTTAAAGACTGAACAGCTAAAATTATGAAATTGATATATACAGTGTTTCAAATATTCTACATATTAAACACCACATTGTTTAGTTTCATCAAACAGGAAATTTTGCTAAAAGAGGTGGTAGAAAACAAAAAAGGAAAAAGAGAAAACAAAAAGCCCACAAATAGAAACCCTTTGAAAAATACAAAACAAACCTAGAGTTTTGACTAGAAAAAAAGTGAAGGGGCAGTTGGCCATTCTTTATGAAAAAAGTTTGATGAATCTTTTTTTCAACCAGTTAAAATCAGAATGGCTATTGAAGTACAGAATCCAATTATAGAGCTTTTATTATTATGATGAAGATGGAAATGTCAAATGAAAGTGTAATAGAAAAGGAGAAATAGCTCAATAAATCATGAAACAAATCTTAAAGGGAAATAAGATGATCTGCCTAGTACAACTGTAGACTAATTGTATCTGTCCTTGGGTATTATGACATAAGTAGTCAACAGGGAGGACAGCCTTCCACAGAAGATGGTAAACATTGTAAAAGTCAGTCTTAGTCTTTAATAACTTTTCCGTAAGTATTAAAAAATATCAACTCTAATCTGACATGTTATTCTTAAGATACATCATTCATAGCAAGAATAAAATGCATGCCTAGACACATACCTCTTTTCTGGCTTGGCATTCTGCCTCTGGGACTGAGAATGCCTGCTGCCTCTCAACGCTCCTCTGCTCAGATGGCTGTTATTCTGGCCTCCCGAAGAAGCAGAAGCCCGAAGGCCAGCCCAAAGCTGGTCTTCATTCCTGTGAAGTGGCACAGACGTACGGATGGCAGAAATGACGTGGCCAGGATAAGCCGTCAGCGAGTCCTCACGGTGGCGGGAATTCTGATGAGGAAGAGTTCTCTCTGAGGCCGGGTACTGCCGTCCTGGCCGTCGGTAGCCCCTTTCGCGGTAATAGGCCGGGAGGCAGGGCCGCGTTTGCTCCATCACACCGCCACTGCAGCTCCGAGAGCAGGCAGACCAGGGGCCCCAACTTCCCCACATGCCTGGGATTCCTGCACCACTATCCTCAGATGCATCTCTTTGCTCTTCTATCCTCTGGGGAACCTGTAGACACAACAGATTGACTCAGGAACAAGAATTCACACTGTAATAGAGGAGAGCACTAATACCCTTTTTAAGGCATTCACTCTGCAGTCACAAGTGAAACCGGACGACAGAGGAAGTAACTTGTCTTATTCCCTGTCAAATGGCTGCCTATTCTGCCAGTATAGGAGGAGGTCTCCTGCAGCCATCAACCATTCAGGCCAAAAGTATTTTTTGGACTATGTGGATGGGAATAGATGTTCTTTAGTTCTCAGCAATGGAAAACATTGCATAATACAAATTTTGGAAACGTGGAGATTGAAAACTGTTATAATATTAGCAAAGCCAGGAAGTAAGGTCATTTTTGGTGACGAACTCGGGTCAACAGACACTGACTGCTCTCTTCCACTCTGATGCCTCAACAATGGACATTGCTAGTGGTTGCAATAATATTTCAGGAACTCCCATCTAATGTGGAACTTTTTAGGAAAGCTTCAACGTAAGAGGACAGGCTGATTTCCAACCAGCCAAAAATACTGCAATAGCTAACTCTTGTATTATCACTTTTCCCCCAACTCCCATATTAATGCTTCAAGGAAAAGAGCTTTTCAAGATGACCCACCCAAACCTACATTCACAGAAATCCCCATCAAATGCACTAGGACAGGACAAGTTGTTTGTCTCGGGTGCTCAGTCCCATTTAGCCCATACTCACCATTCAGCAGCACAGGGAAAGCAAAACAAAGAAGAACCCCAAAGAGAGAGGGTTTTTCTCTTGAAGGAAGCTAGGGAGGATTAGGAAGGACAGGGATTGTTACTCAAACTGTGGCCAAATATTTAAATACCCTGACCTAGTGGTTAGCAAGGTATCAGCACAGCCTAGAAGTTAAAACCACCCGCCCCATCTCACTGCGGACTTGTGCCCCAAGCTTTACCCACTCCTGGAGCTAAATCTAGTCAGTGTTTCGTGCTGGGTAGAGTGCTCAACTTTGTCGCACAGAAATTAGATCCATTTTCTTTAAATGCATAGTTTTTCTGTTGTCATTCTGTTAGTGTTATCATTATCATTATTAGTTTCTTCTTTTCTGTTCTATTAAACTGTTCTTATCTCAACCCACGAGTTTTACTTCTTTTCCCGATTTTCTCCCCCATCCACTGGGAGGGGAGGGAGGGAGTGAGCGGCTGCGTGGTGCTTAGTTGCTGGCTGGGGTTAAACCACGACGCTTCCCTTGTCCATCTGTCTGAATTACAAGTTGTCAAAGCAGGCTTCCAACGTCTGATTCTCACAATTATTAATATGCAGAATGTTCTTTTAAATGAGCATCCTTTAATAGTTTATTTATATTCTGAATAGCCTTTGTACCAACAAGTACACACACATATCAATTCAATTAGGAGGCAAAAAAGGCACTGTCCACAAACAAATGCTTGCCATACCTCTCCAGCCCTATTCAAGTATGTAGCTACCTCAAAGTGAGCTTTGGAAAGACAGCCTTGTCTGTCTGTATGTCGCTTCCCCCCCCCTTCAAAGGACGACCTCCTAAACACGTAACTTCCATTAATAATTCTACCTCAAACAGTATGGTAGAAGAGCAGAAGATTAACATCTACATACTTTGCCTCTAGTCACAGATAACATGTACAGTCACTAACTGAACTGCAAACCACCTATGCCAGTGAGCATACATTACTGATCAGCTAGCTATAAACATGGCAGGCTTTGGTAGAATGTGGTTTGCAAACATGAGTTGAATAGACCATTACAATATAAAAAGCCAAGCCAGCACAGGGTTTGTGGTGCTGCTGTGTAATAGTCAGTTGTGGTCTACATAATCTGAAACATTTCCCCGCTCTGAGATTGCTCTCACACTTTCATCACCAACCACAGAAAAAACTGCATTTAATTATAACTTGTGAATAATAAAAAGCATCTGCATTAGTGGGATATGTTACCCATTTTGCCAATGTTATTTGAAAACAGGAGCAGATGTCTCTATTTAATATGTCTTTTTTCTGTGGGTACCCCATTTGGCATCAGCCTTTTAAATCCAATAGCCTGTACAACCTAATACCACATAATATCAAAATTATGAATAACATGCAACAAGGTCTTGGTTTCTGGCTGTTACATTTGCTTTCATATCCAATAACAGAACACGACTGGCTCACGATTTGACCAACTATACAAGCTACTCTTCAGTTTATGATTTTTTCACCGAATATTCACTGTTCATACTTACACTATACATTCATGTAGCTTTACCACAGACATAAAATGAGAACAGTTACACACAGAGATACTCTTCTGGTCTGACCAGTAAAATTTTTTGCAGTAAAATTTGCTTATTATAAAACTAATAATCCTTTGTTATCAGACAAGTCAGGTTTCATTTGTCTGGACTATTTCTTAATCATTTCTGATGGTTCAGTGCACCTTGTTTTTTAAAAAGCCAAAGATACTCATGCAGGCAACAACTAAAATCTATTAGTCTGCAAGCAACTCAAGTCACCACTAACATAAGAAATATTTCATTATTCAGAAATAGAAACCGATACAATAGCGGCAAGTGTTGACCTGTTGCAGAGAGAACTTTCTGGCTGCCAAACTCCATTGCAGCAAGAATTGTTTCAGATAAAATGATGCTTTAAATGACTGAAGGCAATGTAAAGTAATTTCACACCCCTTAATCTTCACAGTGAGAGAGTTCTAGACACAGCACAAGAAGGTTTAATCTAGCAAGTTAAGTAAGAACATAATAATAAAACTAACCAAAAGGTAACAACATAATGTCTTATTCTGATGTACAAATTCATCAATACTACTTAGTTATGACAAAATTGTGAGACAGGAATTTTCAGTAGCAAATCAGATTATGCCCTTTTATTTTTAACATCTCTGTTTTCTTACCTTGAGAAAGATGGGGGCTACAGACTAATCTTTAGAGAAGATGACATGTGATTAATGGCATAATCTACTCAGTGAAACCTTCTACGAAAGACTGAATAAATTGAAGCCACTTCGTTTAAGGAATGGAAAACATAGGGGTCAATAATGAGTCTTCCCCTCCTCCTCTCCCTTTAAAAATTACCCATTAAACAGCACACATTCTAAAGGGAAGAGTTTGAGCCTGCACTGGGGAACAAGTGAAATGCATACTGAATTTTCCTTGCCAAGTTAAGTCATGAAAGTAATTTCTTTAATAGAATTGCATAGCCTGCAAAAGGGAGAGATCAACTAACCCATTGAATGTACTTTCCCATAGTTCATGACTGATTCTTTCTCTAGGTGACCTAGTAACATTCATTCTAACTATAAATGCACCATCAAAATATTTCTGTCTACTGCAAGTTAATCAACAACCAAATATTTTGCTCTACAAGTTCAATCTATTTTCCCCCTTTATTTCACCCCATAATTCTAGCCCTTTCTTTCTTTCCTATACATTTTTCAGTTACTTGGCAGGACAAGGTTTGTAAGTGGAAGCAATACATTTCACTAGGTACAGCTGTACAGTAAGCAATGTAAAGAAAAGTAAGATAAGCTTTCAGGTGTGCAAGTGCTTGCAATTTCTACATCTGCACTGACTTCTGTTGTGAGAGACTGAAAGAGTTAATGTCCCAAACATTGTGGTGGGACAAGTTCTGCTCAAAGACAAACCCTGCACAGCAAGGAACCAAGGTGAAAAGCCCATCAGCTCAGACAGCAGCAACAGGAGGGGGAGGGCGCGCTGGAGGGTGCGCAGCTCCCTGTTCTGATAAGCTGTTCTGATACAAAGATCAAACAACGGCCACCTCTGCAGGGAAGGAGAAGTTACTCCACAAACGACTCCCAAGCCCAAAGGCTCACAAACTGCTCATTAACCTGACGAGTGCGGGTGCCCACCCGGAGAAGGACACAAACCGAAGCCCCGGGTGCGCAAGCCCACGGGGACTGGACCCCCTCGGCTGACTGAACCAATGCTGGACCCAGGACTGGTGAAATCTCTCCGTCATCTTCTCTCTTTCCTTTTCCTTTTCCACAATCCCTGCACTTCATCCCTCTAAGACATAAAACTGTTGACCAAGTCTGAGACTAAGAGCGGATCCAGCCGCCCCTGGGCCTTTCTCTGAGGAGGAGTCTAGAAAACAAGGGGGTCTGCTCTGAACCTCGTGACTCGACGGGAGGGATCTCCTTATTCCCTAGATCGATGTATATGGTTACCCTGGGTTACAAGGTTTACAGAAGTAGTCTCATGCCAATTCCTGTTGTGAGAAACTCCACCACCTACTATTAGGCCTCCCCAGTTCAGTTTGCTTCTGTCATGAATAAAATCTTTAACTGATCATTTGATGTCGTTTCACCTTAATTTAGTCTGAAGGAATTTTGAATTAAACACGACTCCCTGGTCTGTCCAGTCTGGGTCGTGACACCTATCAAGTTGCTATCAAAGATTTTTTAAATCAGAAATTTTCTTACTAGTGACTGTGATGTACCAAGTATCTTCAAACCTGTCACCTTTCTAAAAGTGAGTGGCAAACTGAATTGAGGCTAGATTTTTAGAAGGGTACTTGCAGGGTCACTCTTCTCCCTTTACATATCAGCACTCCGCACCCCTTTCTGTTCTTTTCCCCCAGTTTTCTTGTATTTTGCTAGTTTGCTACTTTCATAAACAGGAGCTGCATTACATTCAGGTTTTATTCTGACAGTCGTCTTTTTCAAATTAGGTAGTTTCTAAAAACAGTCTGTTGGGTTTTCTTTTTTTTTTTTTCCCCCAAAACCTCATTCATATGTAGAATAAATGTATGAGGTTAGTGTGTACGAAGTATATAAAACTAAAATTTCAGAAAGGAAGTACTTTATTCACCTAAATTGAACCTGGCTGAACAAACAAAAAGCCAGAAAAACACCCTTATTTTAAGTGGTCACAAATGATCTGCTTTAATCAGAACCTGTTAGAAGGTCAGAACTACTCAATATTGGGATTGTTTGTTTAGAAATAATATAAGAGAAAAACATCAATACCAGCCCAAAGTCTGTTTCAGGCACAGTTAAGCAGATAAGAGAATTCCCCAAAATCTTAACAAAAATACCACTGTGGGCAGGCAGTCTATGGAACTATGTCATTTCAATTTTATTTTTTTATTTTTCTAAGACATATTAAGAAACTCCCTGTTTCTTTGCAAAAGAAAGAAACAGGGGGTTTTCCTCCCTGTTTCTTTGGGGTTTGTTTGTTTATAAATTGGTTTGTTGTACAAGATCTGTAAGATAATACTTGTGATTTAACTTACTGTTTTTGAACACCAAACAGAGCAAGCTAATAAACTTATTAAGACAGCAGAAGTCAACACAGAAAAGAGGGAGATGTTTATCCACATGGCAAACAAGAAAACAAATTCTAATTCATCTGTTTTCCTTCATTTTCCCCAGGTCCATGCAATATGCACCATATTTGCTTCCTTGGGTTAACTAACCCAGTTAAGACAGACAATTAAAAACATATCACCAAAATTTTTTCTCAAAGGAACTGTGTACAACTCCCATGGACGTAAATGCTAACTAGGCATTTGTTCTGTTCTGCATACAAGACCTTCATACTGATTCCATGCAGAGCTAAATAAATGCACATGGAATATTTAAGACCATGGAATTGAATCCTAAATGCAGAACTAAAACCCCATAACTAGCATTCAACGTTACCATAAATTATAGAGGAACTACAGTGCAATTAAGTTTGTTTGATTTTAAATATTTCACACACACATTTTACTTATCTTTAAGCATAAGTATGTAGATTACACAGTTACAAAAACTCTGTATAAGATGGGTAATACATTGAATTAAACTGAAAGCAGAATACTTTAAAACACTGTCTCTTGCTTCCTTAATTACATCCACTATTTTTTACGTTCTGGAAAAAAAAAAAAATCTAACTTTATATTCTTTACTTGCTTACTTCCAAATTTTACGGATTTCAGAAATTTAAAGTTAACCTATAGAATTTTAACACACTTAGTAGCTTTTAGGCAGACTAATTCTCCATTAAATCACTGCCTAATACAATAGTTGTCATTCCTGTAGCTTTAGACTTATGACAAGCATTGAGTCTTTCCTCACTTCTACTATATTACAACCTTAGATTTTATTGAATTAAACATGCTACCAGTAGGTTGACACAGACTACATTTTAAATAGAAAAACAATTTCTCTTGAATTCACATAATTCAGCAATCACTCTGATGCTGAATCAAAAATTCCTGCAAAAACTAGGAGTCCACAAGCTATTGAAATACATTGCAAATTTCTAGTACCACCTCTGTCAGAATTTCAACATAAGATCTGCATCTTGGGATTTCAGCGGCCGTTGTTGAAACTATACTATGCAAGAATGTCCCTGAAGAGGAAGTATCACTTGAACTGAAAGCCACAAATATTTCAAACTTAACTAGTTGTGCGTGAAGACAAGGCCTGACAAAAACTGATTTTAAATACTGTAGGATACTTCATCCTATTAAACTTCAGCTTACATATAAATGAACTGTTCAGAAAAGTAGCAAAAAGTGGGTAAATCAGAGGCCCATTTAACACAGTATTATATTTCTGACTGTGTGGAAGAAGCAAAGGTTTAGGAAACTGTAAGAACCAGGACGTGTTCAGAGACACCCATGGACCCTCTGTTTCTAGCTAATCAGCAATTTAAGGGCCTCCTTTAGCTAATCACCGTATTCAAATTGTTTTTCATACCCACTGGTGGACTTTATCTCCATGAATACAATTAATCTCTTTTTCAGCATATTTCTAATCTTGGTTTCCAAAAGATTATGCATTTTACATTGAAAAAGTGCTTCCTTTCCTCTGGTTAAACATGCAACCTAACCATTTCACTGTGTCTCCCAAATTTTTTCAGTATGATAAATGAAGAATGATCATTCTGTATTCTCCTTAACCATACCATGATGTTTGATTTGAAATCACTGACACAATCCAATTCCAGGATCTCTCTCTGAAATTCAGCAGTCCTGATCTGTTCAGTCTCTTTTTGTATGGAAAACAGGCCAGAGTTCAGGCTGTCCTCATTCTCAGCACCTTTTCCACTATTACATTTTGACATGGGTGTGCAATGATGCATACAGTACTCCAAAGGAGAATTAATGATGGACTTTCACAGTAGTAATGATCATAATGCTTGGTGACAGTACATACCTTTTAATCAACTCTGTATTTAAGTAAGCTGATATAGCCACAGCCAATGTTACCAAGTATTTTGCAGATACTGAGCATGTTATAGCAGTCCAAATTCCAAACTGAAATGGGATACAAGACAATGGCAAGCTTTAAACCTGAAGATACCTAAACAAAATCAGACATTCCTGGGTTTTTTCCAATTTCAGTTTAGATACAATAATGTTATATTTCATAGATTTAGTTTCTAACATGTTATCCAGTAATTCTTCTTCCTGGTTAAATGCCCTGAATTTAAGTGAATTCATGGACAAATTAACTACATCGTATTCCTAATTATACATCTGAAAGGAACGTAACAGGTATGAATGTATGTTTTGCAAAGCTTTACAATATTACTTTCACCCAAAGAAATTGCATCCAGAAGAACATTTTATCACCTGCTCAGAAAAATGCTACCAATGGTATTCACACAGTAAAGTCACGTTCATGTGCTAGATACAAAGTGGAATTAACAGAAGCCAGCATGCCTTTTTTATGTTAAACTACTACTATCATATTTGTCCTGTGCTTCCCAGAGCAAAGAGCCCTAATTCTGTTAATATTCCTCAACATCCTTCAGGCTTTAGGCATTTTTTCATTGTCTGTTCCATGGTTGTTCTTCTCATTATGCCACATATGATAACTCATTCTATGACACCAAATTGTCACCATTATTAAAGGAGTGTCAAGGCACTTGGAAAACATGACCTCTTCTTATTTATTCCATTACCTCAGTGTCACAACTCCTTTATTTTATAGTTCTGACTGATTGAAGATTTCGCTAGGGCAAAGCCTGTCACAAAAAATGTGCATGCAGCTTTTACCACAGCCAGTTTCAGCCCAACTAAGGATTCAAAAAGCCACTGTAATAGTATACTGTGATTATTAAAAATGTGTACATCATATCTGGGATGAGATGAACACAGTATTCTTCATGAACATTCACCATCTTATATAATTGATCAATGATCAAACCCACAAAGTAAGAGCTAGTCTTTGCCCTCTTAAAATTTCAAGAGCATAAAAACAAAAGCAGGCGGACTTAGACTAGAACTGAACTGCAGTTCATAGCAGAGGATGCCAAATTTTGAATGGATTGAGGAAATTATAGTTAGGTTTTAGAACCTGTTCAAGTGTAACATTATCGTATTTCCCTGCCAGTGTTGTAAACACATCTATGGAACTGGTTTAATTCTTTCACCAGTCTAAGCATCTTAAGGGAATATTCTTCCAGCATTAGCTCAGCTGATTTCCAATAAAGGCCATACCCATATAGCCATGACAATTTCCCAGCAGAAGGTCTTTACAGTCTATTTTATAGACGTTCATTTGCAACAACCATATTTTTTATGCCTCTTACAAGAAACATGTGGAACACTGGTGGTTTGATAAAAAACAATCTACCGAAAAGCCCCTAAAAATTGCAGATAACAACTTCTCAGATCTCTCAAGGCTAGCAGAAAAATGGAGCAGAGGCCAAACAAAACATCATGACGCAATGTGTACATGTCTGCCTGGTTAGTATGCTCTGCTATTTTAATCCTTTAGTGCATTTAGCAAGTCTTTAATCAGAGTAGTAGTAAACCGTTTGAATTTTACAGTACATGGTAAGTGTAAATATTACCAGCTTAAACGATTTGGGTTTCCGTTCTTTGTATAAAAACTCTGTCTGAACATCTGTGCCTGTGAAGATTAAAGGCCTAAAAAGCCTGGAAATAGAAGACCTTTGTATTCACAAATCACTGAAGGGAGTTACAACGCCTGGAAAGCTTAACTGCCCCTTCAACCAACTTTGACCACATCTTAAGAAACTTTAACATTATTTAAATAGTCTAGAAAGTAAACAGATCTGAAAAAAGTCCAGAACAGTTTTTGTGCCAACAGAGCTCGAAGCTTCCTCCAAGTTTGGCAAATTTTTTTCACACCAAGACCACCTCCATTGCACTCTGTGAGCCTAGTGTTTTAAGGCAGAGGTTTTTTTCCATTTTTCTGTGGGACCATTAAGTACTTCCAAGTAAATACATGGCTCACTCCTGACCTCAACTTCTACCAGTTCTATATAATCACTCCTTATCTGCAGTAGAATTGCTTCTGATTTTACAGTAAGGTAAGAATGATAAGCATCAGGCCCTTACAATATCACAAATTAGGCTTCCTTGTTTTAATAAACTATTCCCTCATCATTGACTGTCATGTGACCTATGTCACTCAGGTTGTACTACCCTAGGCCTCTTCCAGGTCAATCATCTTCAGCTGTGACAAAGGTGTTGCCATTCTATCATATTTCTACACTTGAAAAAAATTCTTTGGGATCCACATGTGGTGGAAACATGGATTTTATTTATTCAGTAATTGTCATAACACTTCTCCAGATCTCCCTCTCAGTGAGTCATCTACCTATCTCTCCAGAAGCAGAGAGGACAAGCTGTCATAAAACAGAAAGCAACATTCCCTAACAGAAGAACTCATCTGTGAAGCCACAAAGCTTCTCATCTCTATCATTGCTCTGATCCAAAGCCTGGGACAGAACTAGCATGCAATACTGCTCTGAAGGAAGATGAGAAGCTTATCTATGACCTTGTAAGTTCACCTGCTCTGGAATCCAACTGGAACAAAGATCCTTTCATTTTTTCCAGAGAAACACAGAACAAGCTTTAAGCCCCTCATGCTCCGAGCTTAAAGAAGTCAGTATTTTTTAATTAAAAAAAAAAAACCAAAATAATTCAGAGGTCCATGATAAAGCAAGTTAAAAATAACAAAACCATTGGCTTTGATTTTTCAAAGAGTATATTTGTATAAAATAATGTATCCTTATCCTGTCTCCTTCCCCCAAACAAAGAAGAATTTCCTAACCATTTTAATCCACAACAGCAAGGACAGGGAATTAGTAACAATGCAGAGATAGCAAGAAAATTCTTTCAGCTGTCGTTCTAAATATTCTGTTGCATTAAAAGGCTAATGTTAAAGAAAAAGTCTTGGCATAGACTAACTCATCTCTCCTGTTTCCTAAAGATCACTGTAATTAGAATAGCAACGTCATTAGCTAGAAAAGCTCTATTTTTACCGAATTTTCAATGAATGCAACAGCATGTATATCTATACAGCTAAAGTCAAGCAACTGTGCTGAAGGCAAGTGGATATACTGACCAGTGGAAAACTGCAATAGAAATATGGACTGCATTTCAGTTGGTAGTCTTTTATGGAACTGATGTGTATGAAAACACAATTATCATGGACAGCAGTTACCTTATAAACAACAAAAAAAAATTACAAGAAAAAAAAGTGTGACAGCTGCAAACACTTGTTGCAAGGAACATGGTGACAGCAGCTGTATGCAGATATGTGGTGACTAAGGTGCTCTAGTAAAATTTAGTTTAGTGTATGCAGCCCAGCAGGACAGAACCACAGTCACTCTGTAATAGGCCTGTTAGCAAGAGCTGAGTTCCAGCTCAAAAAGTCCTGACAAGTTATAGATTTCACTCACTGTTGACCTGAGGGCAGAGCTTCACCCTACCTGGACTGCAGGGAAGAACATAGTCTTCCATTACATGCTTCTGCTTCTCAGGACATGTAAAAGCAAGGTGGTGACCAGGTGTGGTGGACATCCCATGGTACTCCTTAGAACTATCAGGCATTAGCCCTGGTATCTTGGCCAAAAGCCAAGCTTAGATATTAACTGCTTTGCCTAATTCCAATTTTCCCCAGTATTTCAAGGATATAGTGCTTCATGCTTCACCTTTTACTCTATTATAGTGTGTTCAGATGTATTAGGCAGCTGTAACTTTTTCAGTTAACAGAATACTGACTTTTAGGGGGTATGGTAGGGTAAAAGAACAACGGAAATGAAGAAACATTGCCATTCACTGTCATTATTACAATATAAATTAAGGTGTAGGATCACATTTATATACAGTTTCCTATATGAATCCTAAAAACAATACAGTCAGATTTAGTAACCAAATTCTTATCACTTGAAATAGTACTCTTGAAGTTACCACCCTCTCTGTACACTACACCTTCACACTTAAGCATCCTCCTTCTACAGCCCAGAAGAAGGAATCATTCCGAGCATCTTAAGCCATGTGCTGGAGCAAGCAAGCAAGACTGCCAGGGAAAGCAAAGATGGAAAGACAGAAAGATGAAAAGAGATCAGTGGCCTACTTGATTTTTTTCGAAGACTGAGGAGAGCAAGACCAAAACTAATCTCCTTGCTCTTGCCCCTCAAAGTAGGTAGCCCAATTAATCTAAGAATATGCCAGAATTCCTTTAAGTCTTAGCATTTCATTACTTGTCACATAAAAACATTCCGTTCCTAGAACAAACTTCAGGGAGGTACATGACTGCCCAGAAAACAGTCTATCTGTTTTGTCCTACAGCAAACAAATGTAGATGTTAAGTGATTTAAAAACTCTAGATAAGGGCATGGGTGCAGGCAAGCGAGTGAGACGCAGTATTTTTAATCATCTTGTCCTAGAGCAAAGCGGAAGTGCATAGATCCTCACGGTCAAGCCACAGTGACAGATTAATTTGTTTAAAAGAACTTCTGATAAGCTCCTAATTCAATTTCACGTATTCTGCCAGTGCAATCAACACAATGCTATTATGTGGTAGATTTAAGAAGAAAAAGGAAAACAGAGGTAACTCAGAAATTACTCCTCCTAGAGATAAGGAAAACTTCTGTGTCTACTGAAAAGAAACACACACACACCCCCCAATCAAACCAGAAAATCTCACTCTCTCCAAAAACCAGTATACTACAGATAGGAAAGCTGTTCTGAAGTAAATGTGAATTGTAGACATTGCCTTTTATGAACAGAACTACTATTTGAGTAATGATGGGTTTTAGCCATTACATTGCATTGCTACTCGGGCAAAATTTCCACAACTGAACTGCTCTAACAGCTCACCATGCCCAAATGAGGGATCTTGGCCTTCCCCCTGTTCCCCTCTCCTCCCTCAGCTTCTGCTCCTGATCCTGTTCCTTAATTCTCCTCATTTAGCAGCAATGACCCTTCTAAAAGCACATTCAAATCCAACACAAGAGAGAGGGGGACAAAAACCCACAAAAAAACCCAACAGACATCTGAAACCCTATTCATCTCCAAATTGTGGGCAGTATAGCAACATTCACTTCATAGATAGTTGTTTTTCATAGAGACATTGTCTGTCTGACAGCAAGAGATAACACCCAGTTTATTTCTTCTTTAACTTAGAGCCAGCAAAAAAAAACACTAAGCCCAAACAGGCTCAAAATTCTTCAACAATATCCTGATACTTCTTCCATACATTGAAAATTAGTTTGTTAATATACTGTACCTCCATTGGAGTCAATACTAATCTACAGCTGAGTGACAAAAAGATCCACATAAATTCAAAGCAACTCCATTGCTTCAATGCTACTATTTAATGCTGTAAGAGAAGCAAGATATTAAAACAAAGCAATATTTACATCAGAAATTTTATCTGGACAAACTTTACTACTATTTACATTACCAATTTTACTAAAATAAACAAGGTACAAATGTAACTACAGCTTGCTTTCTTAACACAGCAACATACAATTAATTAAAAATCCACTCAGGAATGATTTCTGAAAAATTGGGAATACAGACTTCCATGGTTGTCTGGGAGAAGGACTGTTATGTTTCATAGTTTAACCTTCTGTTCATCACAGCATGACACTTATCAGATAAGGTTAAATAATATTTATTCAATAAAATAAGCATAGGGAAGGAAAACAGAGAGTTTAACTGCATGACGAGCAGCAGGAGGGCTGTTCATATGTCCAGTACTGATGGACAAGGCAAATTAATTGTTCAAATATTAAGAAAGATTTCAGTTTAACCAGTTTCAGACAGCTTGGTTGATTTTTAAACACAAGTGGCAATTATTTGGTTTCACATAACATTTCTTACTTTTTTGTTAATATTGACGAGTATTTTGGCCTTATGGAGGAGTACACTTGATACTTAGAAATTATATACTACGAATGACAAGTAAGTTAGATCATAAAAACCCCAACCTCCAAGAAGCTACCGACCAACACTATAGCCCCTGTCTTCAGCAAGAAACCATAAAAGTCTTTTGCATAGGAATTTTTATTTCGATCTAATGAACATACCTCATTTAATGTATTTCTAGTATTGTCCAAACCTGTGCTATTTACAGAGATAAGATTAACAAACACAGAAGTACCAAAAGCTCGGATGTAGGAAGATGTAAAGATGCTCTTTGTTTTCAGGTTTCATGCACTTCTGACAGGAGAGACAGCATTGCTTGAAGTAAATAAGCACAAAAGCTAATTCCATATAAAAATCAGGTAGCCAGGTATTTCTGAAACTAGTAATTCCGTATTTGTCAATTCTGGCTTTGTATGACAGACAAGCTTCCAAGACTTTAATTCCAAAATTATAAAATCTAAAAGAAGAAAACATTGCCCAGTCAAATGTTTTCCCAAAAAGAAGTATCTTCTTACTAGCTAGTGTTCAAAATATTTTTACGTTAATAGCCAAGCTTAAGTTTCCCAGAGAAACAAAAGAAGGGGAACTGAAATGGAATAGTATTACATTTAGTCTGGGGATGGCAGTGGGGGGCACTCCTGAAAGCAGAAGAGTTACAGAATAAACTGCAAATGAGAAAAAATGAAAAACTTCCCCATTTGGTCCTGTTATCCCCCCAAGTCTTAATTCCACTATCTGCACTTCCCTACTATGGAAGTAATTTGGCTCATTCTTCTATCTAACAGTCCCTAGGCTGTCATGCCAGAAACAGATTTTTGTGTGTCTGAGGAAAGCAACCTGTTGAGCTCTGCTCTTCCAGATTTTGTCAATGAAATTTCCCCTAAAAAATGGTTTTCTTAAGCTTGCTGCTTGATAAGATAAACTTCTTTCTTCATGTTAGAGTCCTAAACATATGCCACTAAGTCAAGAGTAGCTAAATAGTACTTTAAGTAGTTCTAACATACTGAAGCCAGATAAAAATTCTTACAAGAGCTAGGAAACTACAAACTGATATTTTTTCAAAAATCTACATTATGTCAGCCTCTCTGAAACTAGTATGACTTTAAACACAGATTCAAAAAAAAAAAAGAAACAAAGGATGAAAATCTAACAAGATTTTAAAATAAACAGAAAATAGTTATTTCCTGATGTTTTTAAGCGTTTTCAAGTCCTAAAAAACCCAAGATCTCAGCTTAACTGTGGGTGTCCAAAGGCAGTTACAACTGGATTTCCATCAACTGCTTTGGGGATCACCCTGGGTTTTATTTCATTTTCCAAAAAGTTTTAGTCTAAGAAAAAAAATCTAGACTATGTGGAAATACTTTAATTACTCAGCCAAACACCCAAGTCCAATTCTCTGATTTTATTTCCCTGTCCATAGCTTTCAGAGAAAAAATAACTATATGCAGGGTGCACAAGACAGAATCCAAACACTCTCCAACACTGTACATTCAAGCATCAATCATGCACACATACTTAACTTTAACCTGCAAAATAAACACACAATAAGGATTGGGGTATAAGCTAATGTTTTATTAGAATTCAGCTCTAGTTACTCAGTTTCCACATACTGTACCCTCTGAGTGTGTATATGAAATTTACCAAACACCACTGCCTGACCAACCCAGTGGCCTTCTGTGATGGAGTGACTACATCAGCAGACAAGAGAAGAGCTACGGATGTCATCTGTCTTGAGTTCTGTAAGGCCTTCGACACGGTCCCCCACAACATCCTTCTCTCAAAATTGGAGAGAGATGGATTTCACGGGTGGACTGTTTGGTGCATGAGGAATTGGTTGGATGGTCATGTCCAGAGGGTAGCGGTCGACAGCTCAATGTCCAGATAGAGATCAGTGACAAGTGGTGTCCCTCAGAGGTCCATACTGGGACCAGTACTGTTTAGTATCTTCATCAATGACATGGTGGAACTGAGTGCACCCTCAGCAAGTTTGCAGACAACACCAAGCTGAGTGGTGCGGTCGACATGCTGGAGGGACAGGATCCCGTCCAGAGGGACCTGGACAAGCTCAAGAAGTGGGCCCATGGGAACCTCAGGAAGTTCAGCAAGGCCAAGTGCAAGGTCCTGCACATGGGTTGGGGCAACCCCAAGCACAAATACAGGCTGGGTGATGAGTGGATTGAGAGCAGCCCAGAGGAGAAGGACTCAGGGGTGTTGGTTGACAAGAAGCTCAACGTGACCCAGCAATGTTATCTGCAGCCCAGAAGGCCAATCGTATCCTGGGCTGCATCAAAAGAAGCATGGCCAGGAGGTCGATGGAGGTGATTCTCCCCCTCTACTCCACTCTCGTGAGACCCCACCTGGCTTACTGTATTCAGCTCTGGGGCCCCCAACATAAGAAGGACATGGACCTGTTGGAGTGAGTCCAGAGGAGGGCCACAAAAATGATCAGAGGGATGAAGCACCTCTCCTATGAAGAAAGGCTGAGAGAGTTGGGGTTGTTCAGCCTGGAGAAGAGAAAGCTCCCGGGAGACCTTATTGCAGCCTTCTAGTACCTAAAAGGGGCCTATAAGAAAGATGGGGACAAATGTTTTAGCAGGGCCTGTTGTGATAGTACAAGGGGTAATGGTTTTAAACTAAAAGAGGGTAGATTCAGACTAGATATAAGGAAGACATTTTTTATGATGAGGGTGGTGAGGCACTGGAACAGGTTGCCCAGAGAGCTGGTAAATGCCCCAACCCTGGAAACATTCAAGGTCAGGTTGGATGGGGCTCTGAGCAACCTGATGTAGTTGAAGATGTCCCTGCTCATTGCAGGGAGGTTGGACTAGATGACCTTTAAAGGTCCCTTCCAAACCAAACTATTCTATAATTCTATGACCACTTCTGTTATTCACTACACTGTTAAAATGACATATTGCTCCCCAAATCCTTTTCTCATCCTCTCCCTTTCTTCCCACAAAACTGACCTCCTCACACATAGAAGGAACTCTGTCAAACAGCAGAGAGATCTGTGCAGAAACACACAGGAGATGCTGGCTGGGGATGCCAGCAAACACATGTCCAGGTTACTGCATCAAGAGAACGGGAACAACTTCCAGAGCTACAAAGCTGAGAACTCACACTCACTTAGAAATATGTCTGACTTGGCCTTCAGAGCTACTAACAGGCCCTCTTGTCTGAAGCCGATAGGTGGGTCAGAAGGTTTCTGAAAAGTTCAATAAAAACAGACTTCCAGTCTAAACAGAGCTTGGCACGAATAGAATCCTCTCCTGTAGAGCCGAGAATGACAGACAGCCTTGGAGCCTGTATGAGATTGTCACTAGGAAACTTCTGCCTCTCTTGTTTTCAGTAAAAAGAACATCTCCAAGGTGGTTACCATGCCTCTTAGTGCCATGCCTTCAGTCCCTTTAACTAGTACAGAAGACACTCCAGACCCACAACATTTCTCATTCAACTGAAAACAAAGAACCTGATTTTATCAAAATTAATTCCGGAGCTTCACAGAATGAAGCAATTGTTTCTCTGACTTACTCTATTTTAACTAGTAGATTTTTTTTTTTCCCCTAAGGCCATTTGGAAGCTGGAGTGCTGCTTCTCTCCACTGTCAATATTACAAAAGAATGTCTAATTAGACAGAGTACTGAAAACAGAGCAGCAGCATGACCACCTCAACTGCACAACAAAATAGAAGAGATCTAAAATAGGGGAAAATACAGTGTTGTACTCAGGTTTAGAATAGAGCGCTTGGGCAGCTTGAGAAATGCTGCAGACTGGACCATGCCAGTTTCAGACCGCATCGTTACTGACCTCATTTAACTTTACAATTAGGCTGCACAAGGAGTTGAACACAATAGCTATGTTCTTCAGAACTATGACTATTGGATGACTTCAGATATCTAGTCCATACCTATGGAGTTATTGTCCAAATAATTTTTTACCCTAAAAACAGTGGCATATGCACATAAAAAAAGGAAATCCCACAAACTTGCCTTTTATCTCCTTTTAAAAGTACAGCTTAAAAATAAATATGCATCTTGCATTATTACATAAAAATCTATAGTAAAAAGCAATTTTTTTAAAAATAGGTTATTTGATACCTTTAATAATTAATTGGTTATGTCTGAATACCAATTAAGAGACAAGAACAACACCGATATAAGGTCACAGTCTGTAAAGAGATAGAAGAGCACTCAAAGGGTCTTCCCTCAGGTGTCTGGTAGAATCAGCAATAACTACACATCACTCCTGACAAACATTTGTCCAACACATTCACAGAGACCTCCATCATGGAAATTCTAAATGTTATCCAGTCAATACAATCTATTCTTGTTTATATCTTTACCATGAGAAGTTTTTTCTAACATCAAACCTAGTTTCCCTTGCCCCACTTTAAATCTATTTCTTCTCATCTGCTCCACCACAGAAAGAAATAATAGCCTTCTCTTTAGCACTCACAAGTATTTGAAGATTATATCTGCCTCCCTCACCAGTCTTCTAATCTTTAAACTAAACAACTTGAATTCATTTAAACTTCCCACAGGGGCAAGATTTTAAAACCTCTTGAGGATAATCACTGCTGCCCTCCATTTCTCTCTAAATTGTCCACTACTTTCCTGAAAAGCAGTGCAAAACCCTAAGTATTCCAGCTGAGACCTCACTAAAGCTGAGCAGGATGGAAGGTGTGCAGGCTGCAAGCCTTCTTAGACATGCCAATGTCTATCATGAGTGAACCACTCACAAGAGCACAACAGGAAAGTTCAGCTGTTTCCAGCTCTGATCTCTAGCAATTTAAATCTAGCAACAGAGTGTGGTTTGGGTCCAAATTCTGTTTCAGACATCTCCATCTCTGTAAAAGAGCTACCTAGGAGCAACTCAATGCTTCTGCTAATCACTCCATGTTTGAGCACTGCTCTCACTCACATGAGCTCTTCTTCCCCTTTGTCTTACATGATGAAAATGCTCCAAAGCTTGAGTAAGCTGACACGGAGCTATTTGTGACCTGCAACACCCCATACAATTACTCAGCTAATTAACCATGATGAGCCTCTTCTAACCAAGTACATCTTTATATTAAAAAAACCCAAAACAAAAAAAAAAAAAACCACCACACATAACAAAAGCCACCTTATTCCCAGAATTTTATTTAGATTGCATTGCTTTATGCATCTTAGTCTGTTTTCTACATTTACCTTTAAGTATACAAAACCCGAATATTTCTACTGCTTACCTTTCTGTGTTCAATTGAAGGCTGTGGGATGACAAACTGAAATCCCAGCACTGCTAGGGAACTGAGAAGTCTGAAAAAGCAAACAGTGAAACAGAAGATGTAATTACCACTAACACAAACCACACATCTACAACCTATTACAGGGCTTCAAACTGCAAGAACTTTAGACACTTGAAAACCATTACTAACCAAAGCAGACTCACTAAACTGTATGAAATGTTCTTATGACATTCTCTTCACAGCAGGCAACAGAAGGTACATACATGTTTGTCTATCTCTAAAGCAAAAGTGCACCAAGTAGAATCCATTGATAGTATCTCCCATAACTTTATGTTTAAATTAAAATATTTTTGGCAGTGCATATTTTAACACCTCAGCATTTGGTGTCAAACTGACATACACTTTGAAAGTTTTCTAAAGTGCTATGTAAGAATTCACCCATCTGTGAACTAAGTCTGCTTCTACCTCTGGCTCCTCATTTTACAGATGAACACTCCACCTCCAGCACACAGGAAACACGCAAAGAATCACCATGATTTTGCAGAAAATAGGTTCTTCCCCAACTGCCTAACACTTGTGGAAATTGAATAACCTAATGGGCACAGAAGATGGAAAGTAGTGGACACAGCTCACCAGAGTCTCAGGATAAGCAGCCAAGCATCACCGCAGTCCCCACATCTTCAGTCTGAAAGGAGTCATAATGGGAACGAAGCCCAAACAAACTTTGTTCTGTCAAGCCTCACCACCATAATGACTCCTAGGAGCCCATTACAAGTTAGGCTCAGTTAGCTCAGTCTTTTGTTTGCTATAATTTGCACTGGGGACTGGTTTGCCCCCTTCTAGCAAGCCTCTTCATCAGAAAACACAGAAAGGTATGAGAAGTAGGATTAAGATATCTTTATTTCTTCCAGGAGTTTGACTTTTCAGTCCACAAAGAGTATGCTTCGGACCCTCTATAAAGAGGAAAGCTGTTAATGATTTGCTGAATTTCAATGCAGAAGTAAAACTGATGGATTTGGACACAAAATCCATCTGCAAACTAATGGACCAGACAAAATCCAGCTGTGCTTCCTACTCACAGTTCCTTCCTTTGCTCCCTACACAGTAACCCTTTAAACACTTCTCATTGTTTCAGGTATTTTCAGAGACAGATCTCCTAAACTGAAAGAGGTATTTTTATACTAAGCATTTCATTACCACCAATACAAATATTCTTCTACTAGGGAGAATTTTTTTCTTGAGTGTTCTGTGCTTGTTGTAGCTAACATACTGCAAAAGGAATCATTGGGTAACTATTGATTGCACATGGCCTACCATCACCTCATCACCACAGTCTATGCCCCTCTCTCTCAAAGCAATAAACCATTCAAAGGCAAGAAAAAGTCATTACTTCCTTGCTGCTACATCAATTTACAAAAAAAACCAAAACAATTAAAACACTGTAAAAGCCCATTAGAAGGAAGTATTATATTTCACAAAGCTATTTTTTCTGATAAAGCAAAGTACAGAGGTGGCTGAAAGCAGAGCCAGTGTAAGGCACTATAAAGAAACTGCAGTAAGAGTCAAAATGTACAGTTCAGAGCAAGACCCAATAACACAGTGGTGGATGGAAGCCAAATGCATGAATGAAGAAACTGATTTGCCAATCACACCTGAAATCAAAGGTAGAAATAGAAACAGAACTCAGACTTCCAAACTGCAAAATGACAGCATCAAGTCTGTCTTTAGCTGACCTGCATATCCCTTTTTCAAGTGCTCAAGTGATCTCCCAACTATTCTCAATGAAAACATGACAAGCTTCTAAGTAGGCTGAGTGCAGTTTCTGACAGGCCCAGCCTACACCCTCTACAAATTATATTTAACTTCCTTTTCAGAATCTTCCTACCCACTCCCTGCTCCCTTATGACTTCTGCTCCCTATAATCCCTCAGAGCATGTGAAAGAAGGTTCAAACTTTGCATAAGGGAATTAGTGCTTTTGTCCTCAACAGAACAGGATTTTTCTGATCAGTCTGAAGGACTACAGATTTCCATGCATAAATTCTTCTGAAATCATGCACAAGGTTGGGAGTTCTGAACTGAGAACTGTAATCTTCAAAGCAAATTACTTACCAGATTAAAGTTTTCAGTTCTAAAAGACAAACTTTTAGTATATGTGTGATTACTCCGTGCCAAGCTTTTCCTGACCATTCATTCATTAATGAGGTTGCACTGTAATCACCATCTGTGCGTACGTGCTTAAGGACAATTAAGCTAGTTTTTAAGTTCACTTCTGCATCTGCAATTGGATCTCTCAGAAACAATGGTATCAACTTACTATTTCAAACACACAGGAAATCTGCCAGGAATACTTAAGCTATCCTGAGGTAAGCCTCTAGCTTCAAATCAGTGTGCGGCTATTTAATTTTTTTTAATGTTGTATCCCTCAGTAGCTTGCTTTGGCTAACTTCTCTGGACTAGGCTTTTTTTATTTGTCATGCTTGACTAAAATTAGGCCCCCCGAGCTACAAAAATAGGCTTCTCCAATTTCAGTGGGTTTGTTTCAGGTTACTGTGCAGAAAAGCCAAAAAGAACAAGCGGTCCTCAAAATAGAGGCAAAACTTTTCAAGTATACACGAACAGGTCAGGTACCAATTGCAGCTGATTGATGGCTGTTTAACTCAGGCCTTTGTGTAAGAACCTTGCTGGTACAGCCCATGCTCGCAGAGTTACGGCGCTATTTGGAGCCAAGTACCTAGTTTAAAGCAAAGTAAGGCTTTAAACTGTCAGTCTATCCAAGCTGCAAAGAGCAAACGTGCTTGCTTTCTTTTACTGGCAATACCAATTTCTGTTTAACGGGCAGGGCGCAGAGCAAAGTAAAGCAGTATTAGCTCTGTTGTAGGAGTATCAAGAAAAAGGTGCTATTTAACACGTCATTTAGGAACACCTCTCAGAGTTCTTCCTGTCATTGCAGTATTAGCTCTCCATGAATGAAGCTGGAGGGTACCAAAATAGATTTCTTGCCTGGTCACTGTCCCTTAGTAGTTGTATTTTATGAAGGGCTGTCATGGCCAACTGTGGATTGTCCAGATCGGAGTGAAAGTACTTTAGCCAAGTGATTAGTACTGACTAGTGCAGTATGGCTCTTGCCTCACATTCCCGAATTCCTCCTGAATGAAAGTCTGCAGAACAGCCTAAATCTGGGACAGCTTGGGAGGAGCTACGCAGGGAGAAGTCTCAACAGGAAAGATAATACAGGCAGTGTCAATAAAATTCAACAGATACATTGTGATGTAGAATCTGCCCTGGCATATTAGGAGGGTGCCAGAATTGCAATTCAAAGATTGATGTCTGAAATTCACAAGAAGGAAGGTTAGATCAGAGGTGTTACTGACAGTATCTCCATATAAATGAAAGAGCATGCAGCTTTTGTTCCTCGCAGGAGGCCAACTTTTGTTCATGTAGCATCACAGCTGCTTGTTTTATCTGAATCTGCTTGCCCAACTACAGAACTGGACAGACCAGCTTAGAAACAGTTGAATGTTTCCTTTGTCAGGAAAGCTGTTTGAAAGGTCTTTCCTGTTTGCCCACTGGCAAACTGTATCAGGAATGCATAATATAAATCCCTGAATGAATGGCAGCACAGGTACTAAAACATGTAAATCGATAATTTAAGCCCAGTGACTGTAGTTGTACAGCTTCCTCAAAAAAAAAAAAAAAAAAAAAAAAAAGAGAGAGAAAGAAAAGAAACTGTCCAATAATACATGCCATCACATTGGCATACACTAGCTAGCAGATGCTTTAAGCATAAATGAACACCAAGAACTTCCTTTTTTTACTATCACCAAAGAATGCTATGTCTCATATGCATGTACTTGATTTTTTTGGTCTTTGGACAAGATTTTTATTTATCCTCCTATGATACAAACACTTTTAACACCAAAGCAAGAGACAACCAAATTGATATTTACTGCAGTGTGTTAAGAGCATATTAAATAAGATTTTAAATGTTTTGTTGCATCACTCACCTCAAAGAAACTATTAAACTGTCTACCATGATCCTTTAATGCAAGGTGTCTTGAAGTGAAAAATACCTCTTCGCTGTGGTACAGCACAATGCCAATCACACACAAATCCTACAGAATGAAAAGAGAAAAACATTTAACACTGCTTATTCAGTATTTTCCAGGATGTCTATTAAACTGAATACAGACCTACATTAGCCATCCCTACTTCAATTCTTGGGACTTTACAGCAATTCAAACGGGAAATCCAGTGTATGTTACATGAATAGACTGGACACACCCATTTTTTGCAACAGGACTTCAACAGTGCCAAAGTGCTTTGCTGAAAGGCCATGGGATGCAAAATCTTGATTTGATTCCCAAGGATGCAAATCTGATGTTAAAATTACTTGCCTTTTTATCTCACATTCCTGGTATGTCACTTGCATGACAATAAAGCAAACAGCTTTATTTAAAGTCTTGTGTTAATAGAATTCATAGAACTGGGTTACCAATTTCTATTGTCTAGTAATATTATTAATATACTCTCCATTTTGTGAGCAATGCAAGGATGATTCTGTTGTGAGTGCTCATACAGTCTGCAGAAAAAAAAACAGAGAAGAGCAGTGTTGTTCCATCTCTATTACAGATGGCAAACCCAGTCACAATGAAGTTAAATGCCTTGCCCACAGTCATGGAGGCAATCTGGGGTTAAACAGCATTCTAAATACAAATTCAACTGATCCTTATTTCTATCATTGCATCATGACTACTGCAAATGCATAGAAGCCGTACCAGCCCTTGAGAGGGTTATTACATAGGCAAACTCTCATTTGTCTGGAAATACTCTCAAACGTTCAGACACCTGGGGAGTTCTTATTTTGGTAAATTTGTAATCATATATTGGACACCTAAAATGCTGTACTGGAATTTTCAGACAGAAAAGAGATCCTTGAGGTAAGGAAATACAATATAAATCAAGGGGAGTGGGAAGGGGAGAAAGGCTAAGAGGAAATAAACCACTATTAGGACTGAACCTAAATCCATACATTTCAGAACTTAGTCAAGCACTGTCTGTATCTTGCCATTTACAAGTGGTTACATGCTGAAATGCAGTGGAGTGGACACAAACAAGAGAACATTACTGTTCATAGATGAAGAGCTCTCAATTTCTCACAGGCAGCCAGATAATTAAAATCTGCATAGAAAGGAACAAGACTTACAAGAACTTAAAAAATGTGCAGTTAGATAAAGTACAGATCTTGCTGCTAGAAAACATGGATTGTTTGCAAGTAACTGGACAAGCTAAATATTCCCCCCTGCCCCCCCAACAAAAATCAAAGAACAACAAATTTATTTTAGGAAATACTTCTAACAACTTTAAAAGAAAATTCCTTTTTTTTTAATTGTTTGATCATTGACGTTTTTAAATGGAAGGCATTAAAAGCTGAATATTTGGAAAAGTATAATGACAGAAGTTCTGCATGTAACAGGTTTGAGTTAGTCATGAGGAAGAAAGCACTAGGGCTCAGCTAAACTTCATGCTTTTTTTCTGCAGTTCGATGGTTGTCAGTAGATCTAAGAGGCTTTCTCAAATTTATTCACTAACTTCACTGCTTAATGTTATACAATTGTTTTTTTAAAATATGGGCAGCACTTCTGAAAACAGATTTTTAGTCTACATTCCCTGCAACGCTTTACAGCACTTGAGCTTTTAGCACAGTTTCAGAAAAAGCTACATTCCTTTAAATGTTTGGCAAGTCCACGTACACAGCACTAACACAAAGCATTTAGACAGATCTCCTAAAATACTATTTACTAACAGACATTTTTAATTGTGAAGGAAACAAATGTCTCGCTTTCTGCAACCTGACTCTTAATTACCAGGCATACTGAGGCAATAGTCCTTTATATCACTTAATTAAAACGGAGGATATGCATGTAACATGGATTGTAACCACCATGGTTTCAAGTTCTTATCGTGCTGGTTTTTTCCAGATGTACTCTCTTTCTTTTTTTTTTTTTTTTTTTTCACTCCACAATAATTTTTTTATCCAATGTCCTTGTATGGAGGGAGACAATCTCAGCAGAACATTGTTACAGGATATAAACTCGCAGAAGAAGAAACGTGCACTCCCCTAATCCACTTTGTAAACTGCATCGCATTTGAAAAGCAGAAAAGATACTATTCTAGATCTACTTTTGCAAAGAATCAGGGGAGGGACCTACAGTGTTTCTGGAGATTGTTCTAAAAAAAGTGCTTAAAATCCACGCAGGTTTTCAATTTTTTCAGTTCATCTGGATCTTCGTTGTCAATGGCAGGTTGCATTACAAACTCAACTTTCAATAGTATTTCAATGCCTTTTTCAAAATACTTCTTACTGCAATTCATAGATGCATTTCATTTGAAATATCATTTGTAGCACACAGCGTAAAAACTGCTAAGTATCTAAGCAACGTAAGAGGTTGTTTTCAAAATTATTTAGGTGCTTAGGTGCTTACAGCCTAGTGAAAGACATGTCATTTTGGCAGTGGTGGTTTTGATACGAAAATGGGCAAATGTGACAATCATTTCCCTCCAGAAGATCCAGGGCAAAATGAATACCTGAAATGGCTAGACAGTTAACACTAGCATTAAATAACATGAATTTTGGCATGGAAACTTTAAAAAGCCTGATGAGGTGTACTATGTGCTACTGACTGCAGTAAGTCTCGCAAATGTAAAAGTCAAATTACCTTCCCACAAGGGGCTTAAAAGCACTATAGACCAATCTATTACAGCAGAATAGATATATTAATATATCAACTGTAACAACTCAGACTCCTGTACTTCTGCAGAGTTAGCAAGACTTTCTCCACTGCATTAAAATATTTGACATTTCAGCAATCTTCCCCATTTTAGCTCCAAGTGGGATGAAAACAAAATCTGTGAAACTGGGCAGGACAAAACCAAAAACCACCCCCCCTCCCAGCTCCTCCCCCCCCCAAACAAACAAACAAACAAAACAAACAAACCAGCCAACCCACCCAACACACAGGATGGAACAGAATTCAAACCTCCTTTCCAGAACCATGGCATGACAAATAAAAGGGAGAGGTGTTTCATTGCACATAATAAAATGTGCATCAGGTCACATTAAATGAGACTGAATAAAAAGACCTTGATTAAAATCTCCTCCCCTTTCACACTGTGGGTGAGTGATCCCAACACCTTTAAACTGCTGCTGCTGCCATTCTCAGCAGTTTTACTACCAAGTAATAAGCTAATCACAACTATTTGTCTTGATATTTACTGAAATTTACTCTGACGCTTATTCTCAACATTACCTGTGGAGTCTCCTTAATCATCTCAGCCTAGCAGGCCACTTGTAGTCAGACACTGCAGCCCTTTGTCAGCAGGGCTCAGATGAGTGTCTAAGTGAAATCAGAAAACAAAAATCCTAATTTGTAATGGAGATTTCAAAAAGGGGCAGAGATGGGTAATGGCAGTAACTCGGAAAAAAAAAATCTAGTAGACTCAAAGACAATCCCAGAAAATTGCTGAAATGGACACAGCAAGATTTCTCAAAGGGTTAGATGATGCAATACACAAAATTATCCAGACAGACACCACAGACACTGTACAGAAAGTTAAGAAAAGAGGAAACAAGCCTACTGGGAAGACAACAGTGAGATATCCCAGTTGGCTAATTAACTTAAAGAAATGCCTTCCTACAAAGCAGTTTGAAAATTTGCAGAAAACCAATGAATTAGTTATCCTAACCTCTTAAATATCATGGGACCACTCACATGCAATTTTTCACGTGACTATACCCTTTGTGTGTTGTGAGTGGATGGTATTTCACTTTCATGAATTCCAATGTCATTTTAGCATCAACCTATACTTCTCGTAAGTCCTGTCGACTCACATATATCCATATGCATCTACGTACTAACTGTAACAGAAACTTCTTAACGTGTACATATGAACAGTACCTACTGAAACAATCCAAGACTCACAAGAAGTACGTGAGATAGCATATGTTTCTACATGATGTAACTCAACAAAGTTCAGAATAGCTCTGAGCTTTTAGCCTATTTTATCTTGTTGACTTAAATATATAGCAAGCCAACTTAAATTTCCTTCAATATTTATCTTTCTGGTTAGACTACATACCTTGCCAGATACTGACAATGGCAACTTGAAGTCACTGTGAAACTTGAGCATCATTCCGAAGTCACGTTTCCACTGACGTGCAAAGCTCTTTTTTTGTATTATTTAGGAAAAAAAATCATAAATAAATAATATTTAGAAATACTTAAAGAAAAATTTTATACCTTTAAGATTGCCTTTGAATCTGTTGCCTTGCACATTGATAAAGCATAGCGTATCTATTAGTTTAGTTGTTCACACCTATTAAATGTTGTTCAATGCAAGTCCTTTGGATTGCAATCAAAATTCACTACATTCACAAGACTTTGATAAAGCACCTCACAGTGCAGCAGGGTTATCTAGCTACACAATTTGTGCATACATCCAACAGCTTGGACTGCAGCTGTTGACACCTACCACCAGAGTTTTAATCTCTTCAAATATTCATTAACTACATTAAAACATACACTTGCCTCTGAAAGCTGCGTAACAGAGAAAGCTAGCATTAGATCTGATGAAAAGTTCTGATGCTTACATGGAGCAAACATTTTCATTAAAACAAAAATGTCAAGTTACTCCACCTAACCCTGAAGGTGCCTCTCTGTTTTACTTTAAATGCTTTGAAAATGTTAAAGTTCTCCCTCTGGGTGTGTCCATAACTACTGCAGTCCAAGAAAGCTCAGTGCCTGTCTCCTATCTAAGCTTGACTGAGATCCAGAAGTTTTCATTTCTTTGCCTAAAATCTCACAGAGAACCACCCCACAGTCCAGTAAGTATACTCCACAAACAACACACAGGATCAAGCCTCTTACATTCACAGGTGCAACCATTAACTGTCTTTTAAACATAGCCTCTGGAATCATCTGCTTTTGCATAACAGCTTGGTGACTCATGCCCCTGTGATAGGGAGCCCTGACTCAACAGTCTCTGCACAAAGTGGAGAGGCACTCCCTGGTGCCTCAGGGCCCCACCTCATCCACTAATCTAGGTGAAGGTGCCTACATTTCTATAAAGTTGCGCTTCTACTTGGAAGTGCAAAAGACCCTAAATAAAACAGTAACTGTGAGGTTGAGGGCCATCCTGGAGTAGTCCGAAATTTCGGTCCGGTTTCTAGAGCTGTTTCTTAATTCAGCGAACATTCCACTTCTCAAAGAACAATTCCAGCTCATTTCTTTGGAATTCAGTGAAAAAAGTGTGCAACCTGATTATTTGGCATCCAATTCTATAACATGTAATTGTCCTCTGAAAATCCAGGAGACAAACTAAAAGTTGGTGAAATCCAACAGTGACCATACACATGATTTCCCAAAATATTCATTCAAAAAGATACAAATTTTGGCTTGTAAAAATACTGTTATGCTGGAGGGTGCCACAATTCAAACAATTTTGCTTCAGTCTTTGTTGAAGTGCATATAATTTAATAAAAAATCTAACAAAGGTTGTGACATTAATCTTGTAAATAAAGGGGAAAAGCAAGAACATGCTTGTTTATAGGTTGTGAGCTGCAGTCATATTATATATTACTAGTAGGATTTGTTTCTTTAATTTTTCCTCTAGATTTTGGCCAAATCCCTGGCATTATTTTTAAAACTGCGCTTAGTAACTACAATTTTTAGAAAAATGATTTTTATTATGATGACAGTGTAGGTGGACAACCTCATTTCTAACTGAAAAATGTTTAGCCAGGAAATCACAGCTCAAAGTGCATCTTTCAGTTCTTGAATCTATGTTGTCTTCTATAGGAGTGAATTTAGAAAACGTTACTAAGCTCCAAATTAGGGACCTATAGAGCTTCATCAGGTCATTGACCTTTCCCTGACTTTATTGTCTTATTTTCTAAGGACAGTCTAAAGTCAGGGTAAAGTTTTCCACAATTTTCTGAATTGAAGAAGTAGTAAAGCCAGATACTATATTTTACTGAAAAGATCCCTCAATTCTTCAAAAGCCTTTGCAGGCAGAATAAAAGGAAACTAGAAACACCTCCAATAAACAGAGGATAGACCAACTGATTGTAGCACGTATTTAGTATTCTATTTTATACAAGTTAATTGGTATTGCTGCGCTAGGGTATGGATACAAAATATGCACTCAGGTATCTGTAAGCACATAAAAAGAAGCCCAGCAAACAATTAACAAATCTAAGGTAGCCAAGCCACATGGTGGTGGGGTTTTTTTTACCTTCCCTTCTTTCTCTAAAGAGGCTAGTACAGGAATCTTGATACCAGCTTGTCACCATTCACTGATCTAAGGAATTCCAACTCTTGCCATAGCTGTTCTGTATCACTAGCGCAGAACAAACTGGATAGACCTTATATACGATGAGTATGTAAGGACCTGAGCAATTCTGTTCCCCTCTGAAAGTACTTACTCAGTGTTCAACTAGTATATTCTACTTGTGTCATGTAGACATGGCTACAAATTCCCTTTGCTCACAGATCCACTAATAATCATTGCACACACAACCATTAAGGGCAGCCTGTTCCACACTTAATCAGCCCAGAGAACTGAAAGAAGTCCTAGCAATTTCAGCATTTGAAAACTATGAAAGGTGCTACTCATCACAGCTCTACATATTAGAAATCATCACCTCTTCTGACAAGACACATTCCATATATTTTAATAAATTTTGCTCTCCTTTTAAAGAACTTGTTTGCCACAACCTGGGTATTCCAAACCAAGGATGTAGAAGTAACTGCACATGTAAGAGGGAGGGGGAGATTACATGTTAAAGACCCTCTTCATAAAACAATCATTCTTAATCTTTCCATAATCCTGATCAACATTAATCTGATTATTGATATTGAAAGATGCAGAAAAAGGAATGGTTAACAGCCTAGAAAGTCAGGTGGAAATACCTGACATTTCTATAGGCGCTGATTCAAAATATAGGTGAATCCTTCATTGTTGTGACAAACGAGAAACAGACTTGTGTGAACTCTGCTATGATTAAACAACTACACTCTTGCCTACAAAATCAGCAGGAAGAGCATGAATTTCTTTTCAGCAAGTTACTGTTCTAGATGCTTTTCTACCAAGCATAAGTAGCTATAGTGGTGTTTTGGATTTCATTCATACACTGCTTCAAGATGCGCTCCATGTTCTGGAGACTCAGGTAAAACTGTCTGCTGTGACTGGTACTTACTTAGTATGCCCTGGCTAGAAATATTTAATTGAGAAAGTAGTATGTACAAAATGTCAGTCTTCATATCTGTTTATTTAGTAAATGTCTTAACAATACTAATATTGCAAAGCATGTAACTGCATTTCAGAGCAACTAGGGATACCAGAAATTTCTTAGACCCTCTTTTAGACATACTAATTTCTTTACCTGTAAATATGTCAAAGAAAATGAGCTTTTCTTACACACCTTTCATGACTTGCTTAACGACAGCTGTTTTCAGAACAAAAGGTGTCTCTCTGAAATCAAAGAAAAGCTTCTAAATTTCAACCTATCTTAGTCTGAGTTTCTTCAAAACATAGGCTTGCAAGAGCATTTAATTGGAGTTGACATCAAGAGGTAGATGATGGTTCTGAGGACCTACCATCTTTTGCATGAAAACCAAGGACCCACCAGCCTCACTCGAAGAGTTGTAACACATCCTATTTGCAAAGGTCATAGAAAACAAATATTTCAGCAAAGCTAACTGAAGGCACATGTACAAGGAAAGTGACAGACAACATATTTCAGTAGTATAATCAGCTATTTCTTAGTGACACAGCTGGGAGACACCCCTCTCATCAAGTAAAAATCACATATATTACATAATTACTCTGCAGTTAGAAGATACCTTCTTTTTGCGAAGAGGAAACATTGTTTTTCAGCTGTCTCTTGAATGAGAACATCTGTCTGGCAGAACACAAGTCTTTCTTTCATTTTTTTAAACCACTTACCATAAGAATTAACTTCCACACTGTTCTATAAACATTGTAAATATATGCCCAAGCACCAATATCCTTCACATAGAAAAAAAGAAACAAAATATAGGAGCCTGTGCTTCAGAGAATAAATTTTTTGGCCTGAGCATTAGGCAACATTCCACAGCATCACAGGTGAAGATCAGGTGTTCCTGGTGACAAGGTACCATTCAAAATAAATATTTCATTTACTGGTAAATAGATGTGTGTCTCATTAGCCTACCACAACTAACTCTCTGCAGGGCTCCAACACAAATAGAAAACCTGATGTGAAACTGCCCATTCTCCAAATTAGGGCCGATTCACACTAACAGAATAGTATAAAGAGACAGCAGTGCTCTGTGAACACACAGGAACATTTCTAACAATATAAAAATCCTGAATTTTATAGCTCTGATTTTCTAAGGATGAAATTAAATGGTAGATGAATGCTTAAATGTACCACTGTCCTCAGGGGAAAAAAAAAAAATTAAAAAAAAATTGGTGTCCCTGTCAAGGTACTACCTAAACATGTAATCTCAAAGTATCAGCTTTCACAAAGTTCCTTCTGTCCTGCTCACAAGACTTCTGAGGTGCTTGGGGTACCAGCGTTAGAACACAACAGGGAGGAGAGTATGCAATGAGGACTTAGAATCTTTGCTCACTTATTCAGAAACAAAATATTTTCTTTGGAGTATCAGTGGAGGAAACATCTCCCTGCATAAGTAATACCTTGAAATAACAATGCTTTCTGGAAATACTTTTCTGGGAAAAGAGCAGACAAGTGATAAAGCTGTATCTGTACAAGGACACTCCAAAAGTCAAACCAAACCACTTTTCAAGCTTGTTAGCCAACCTCTAATGGAAGCCTTCTTAGTCCTTGGAAGAGATCACTAGAGATCATCCAAGTTACCTGAGGAAATATAGTCTTGTCAAGATTGACTAAATATTTCTCTTCTCCATAGCTATTAATATCCATTATTGTCGGAGATGCTTAATTTTCTAAAGTAAAACCCTGTGCAGCAGAACAGATACTAACAAGAACATGTATCTATAAATATGACACAGGCATCCATTGAAATTACCGTTAAGATCCTTGAGGCTCAATTCCATACTTTGGCTACAGTGACTCCAAAGGCTTCTGTGGCATTATTTTCTGTGTACAGAACTATAAATGGGATAAAAATCATTCCCAGGGAACTTCAGAGATTTCTCTGCCTGTTGTGTAGTTCTCTGGTTTGGGTTAAGCATTCTAAAGAAAAGCTGGCATTCCCTCAAGACTTGAATGGGACTTTGACACAGAAGAACAACTGAAAAACAAAACAGAAAAAAACCAACCCCAAATCCAAACTTACTTGTTAGTACAGGTAAAAGCAAGGCAATTCAGTGTCAGTTTATTAGCCTGTCTACTTACAAAGAAAATACATTTATAAATGGATATGCCAGGCCACAGCCAAACAAGTATCTCTCCCCCACGCATTCCAGCAGCAAAGGAAGGTGGTCTTGGTAGTCCAATGACTCTACCACTGTCACTCAATGCAGTGCTGCACTGCAAACCACTGGCTTCCTGTACTCTCTCTAATGGAGATTAATGTGGATACACACCCCAAAATAACTCATCAATTCCTTTTCTACACAAGTTTTCAAGGACAAGTGTTTTAACATACATTTCAATACTGCCGTAACTGGAGAGAAAAACAACAGCGACTACCTACTGGCGTACATTTTGTACTAACCAGTGTCTGAAAAATGTGACCAGGGCCTTCATAATAAACATTAAACATGATTAAAGTCCTCTTCCATTCAGTCCTCTCTTGCAGGCAGCAAACCCAACTGCTTTATTTTGGCAAAAAGAAGAGTTTTGGTTTTTGTTGGGTTTTTTTTCCTTCATGCAATTCCCTCCTGAACTGAGCTCCCCTTAAAGCAAAGCGACTAGCACTGCTCAGGTAACAGTACTGCTGCAACCCAGTTGTCATTAAACAACTAGGCAATGACTTTAAGCCACTGTACTGTACTGGGGCATGGAGGGGCACAGGTGTACCATGTTCTTAAAAGTACAAAGATTCAAACAATAGAGTGTCCTCTAACATTTGGGAGAATTTGGGCACTAAACACCTTCTAAACAGGTGCAGTATATGAGAGCAACGTAGGGTTTCAACTGGCTAGTGGCCAGATGCAAGGATGTAAGAAGCTTCTCAGGAACCCACATGGGGATATGTCTTAGAGACCACTGAAAAATAAGTGACCTATGCTGTGATACTATGGCATTCAGATAAATCCTAAACATGCCTTTACCAAATAAAACATAACAAATTAACTGCTCAGGTCTGTTCTGAAGGAAATTTCATATACCTAATAGCAAGACTTGGGTGCTTTATTTTTAAGAGACAGTACAGATAACAACTGCTAGATCATGGACAGGAACACAGCTCACCATGGTAGCTTAATGCATCTTGCATTGTAGATTTCAGAGTCTAGGCTCCTGAAACATCTTGAAATGAACTAGTTAAAAAAGATTGTTTAAATTACTTTGTTATAAATAATACTGTAAGAATTAGGAGATTCTAGCTTATTTCTCATTAAAATCCTCTCTGATATAAGGCTCCCCACATACTGGCACAGCAATGCAACAATGGAATTTGAAGATTTATTGTTTTCTTTTATGTTCCTACATAATGATGAATGATAGGTCTAATGAGAGGTCTTACAAAAGCACTGTGAAATTAAGTATTTCTTTCATAATTTTGAAACAGAATATCAGGGAATTTAAACCTAACATGAAACAATAAAATATCAAGGGATCTCTGACAGCCAACTGCAAGAATGACAGTAAGTCGTCGTGTAAATATTTTGCAAATATTAAATTCTGCATGCAAATAAATACAGGTATAACTCAGAGAACACACTGAAGAACTGCCTCATAGAGTTCTGTTTAGCCTTCATCCACAATAGAATTTAGATGAGAGCTCCAGCACAACAACATAAACATTGAATATCCTTATCCTCTGGGCTGGATATACACTGAATCTTATAAAAAGTTCACTGTTACAAAACTGGATAGGCAACCAAGATAGTAGCATCAGATGCCAATTGCGCTGCTAAGCCTTTATCATTTAAAGGGGTACATTTGCAGAAGTGCATCTCTTCTTTATGGGAAGAAGATGTTAATGGAGATAAAAAGGAAAATGCTAAGTTACCAAACTTTAATTAGTAAGGATGTCAAACAGTATCATTGTGTCTTTTTAAGAAAGAGAAATGAAGATTCACTATGATTAGTGACAGCAGAAGAAATATAAAATTCATATGTTCAGAAACCCAGACACAATTTATGTTCTCAATTCTACCCTTTGAGACTGAAGCCGCTCAGTATAATTTTCCTGAAGTCCTTATTCAGTTCAGGTTCAGTTCAGACTTCCAGAAATATCCTAATGCTTCTATCAATCATACCTCCATGTGGTGAACCCTTCAGCCTCCTGCATTATAAAACTGAACTTCAAGATCCTTTAAGAGTGGGGAGTCGAAGTTATTTATTCTTATCCTGTCAGTTTGAAAGGGATTTTAGACACCCTACAAATCTTGTCTTGCTGCTATGCCTCATGTGCACTGGTGGTCTAAATGACAGTTAGTATTTCAGTCTATTTAATGTAAACTGCATAAACTGTTACACTCCTACAGGAGATATCAGTCCTTGACACAAAAATACAAAGATAATAATACATTCAAGGAATCTCAGGCTATCAGTCACTGAGCAGCACAGTTGAAACATTTCACTTGCTGCAGAACAAAATCTCCCTATTAGGAAATATATAGTTTGGCAGATGCTGTCCAGGGGCCTGCAAAGAATGAATTTATGGTTGACAGATAAAATATACTAACCTCACAGAATCACCAACAACCCTTGTCACCCTTGCTAATAGCGTTATGTGAAAAACTAAACTAACGAGCGAGGAAGACTGTATTCTGTTTTGACTTCCGGTCACCCTTTCCAGGTCAGGTTCTAGGCTTGAGTTTTTCTCAGCCTGTAAGTAAATCTGCCGCTGCTTTCAAGGGAGGTTTGCCTGACAGTAGGTCTAAGACTTGACTGTATAATCTGACTTTGAAAGAACCGAATTAATTTTGCTACTTGCAAAGTCGACTCACTGAAGCTGATGCATATGATTACCCACTCTCATATCTGCAAAAGCCAGAAGGGTTGAAGAGAAAGAACAGTAAGAAATACCATGCTTCTCTACAACTCTCCTCCATGGGCTTGCAAAGAAAGGCAGGTTAATGGAAATCCCCTTTTTAACAAAGCAGTGGAAACCAGCACTACAGTTAATCACAGCATAGTTAAAAGGTGACTGTATCCTGCCTTCCCACTTCGCCATACACTACTTTATTGAGGATAAGTTAGCTTATTCGCAATCCCATCTCGCAACACAGCAGTTTGGGCAAAATTATTACACTTAGTTTTGAGGGACCCTGCATCTCACAGCTCAACAACATACCTGGATTAGGAAGATACCAAGAGCCGGAAAGCGTGACTACCACAATACAAGTCTACCCACTGAGAGCATATACAGCCTTCTGGCTGTATCTAAAATCAGTGGTGACTTCACATTAAAGTATTATTTTCTGCCTATATATAACAAAGGTTATAATGCATAAGCATCTTTGCTCACTATTTCTGTTGGTCAGATGTAACTTAGAAGTAGTTTCAAGAGTTGGCAGCCATGCAAGTCACAACAAAATCCACTCTCACCTTTCACTTCTCTTTTCTGACCACAATAAATGCCAAACCTAATTCAGTTCACTGAACTCATCTACAATGCTGAAACCTCTGCCATCATCGTAGCATGTTTAGGGAACTTTTGTAACCATTCTTGCTCAAGCAAACTTATTCAAGTGGCTGGGATTTTGCCTAAGTAAAGCAAGGGCAAAGAATTCTGAATAGGGCCCTTACTGCATCAGGTTAAAAGAAATCAAAGGTCATCTCTTGGCAGTAGAGCCTGAATGTATTTGTGCTTGAGGGCAGGTTATTACAGTGCACTGACCTTCACCTGATATCACTTAATGCTTCAGGCAAAATATCCCTGTGTCTGCTGACTGAAAAATGGGGATTTAAAAATGTGAATGAGAGACTTCTTTAATTTGCAAGACAACAAGAACAGCCAATTACAAAGTGCTGGCAAAGAAAACTGAGTAGCTCCTCCAACACTGTGGACTTCAGTTGCTGCTTTAAATAGTCCCTATGCCACAGGCAGAGAGCATGCAAGACCAGTGGTGATCTTTAAAAAAAAAACGTGACCAAGTTTTGTATGCTTGTGTTCTGGTTTTTTGTTTGTTTGTTTGTTTTTTAAATCGGAGTCTACTGCTGTTGTGTATACTGCTTAAGGTCAGAAAATTAGGGTTTTATACAGTGACTTGCAATCTTCTACTTGAGTACTCACTGTTGGAGATAGGTGAAGACTTGCTGAAAGGAATGCAACTCCAATGTAATCACTCTTCGGGCACTGCTTGACACTGTTTCCTAGTTAACCATAAAATCTGTATGGTCTGAGTAAACAGGAATTTTGAAAAGCCCAAAGTTTTGAAAAGCCCTTCTAACATAACTTTAGGAAAACAGCAAAACAAAAAGCAGAAACAAACTCAATTGCCAGCAAGGTACATTTAGAAATGGTTTCTCCCCCTCTTCCATTTCAAAGCAGTAGAAACAATCACAATCACAAACAACATGGTTCAAAAGAAGTCAGATCAGTTTCTGTCCAATTCTAACAGTATGAAAGTAGCAAAGACATTTTAGTCCCTTCATGCCCTCATAATTCAAAACTGCATAGGGATTTTCTTCTTGTTTAAAATAATTACTAATTATTTAAATTTTAAACATGCTCACAAACTATCACTCTGCATTCAGCCCTGGTGTGATGAATTTGGCCAGCAACAAATATAGGCAGAAGGGACAGCTTTATGACAACTGATTAATTACAGCAGCATTGTCAGTGCGTAAGTAATAAATCTGAACCTGATCCTGCAAAATTGTAAATATTCCTATGAGAAGCAACAAAAGCACTCCAAACTCCTTAATGCCACTGGGAGCAAACCCCTGAACTGTAAGGGGAAAAAAAAAGAAAGAAGAAAAAAAAAAAAGAGACAGTCTTTTTGATGTGCAATATGTATTAACAAGTACAAGCAATGTTTGAAGAAGTAAAGGAATATAGGAAATTACATTTTTAATGGCTGCTTAGCACTACAAAAAAAAAAAAAAACAGAACTGACATCCTGCCTTAACCCCCCCATGTTTAAACACACAAACAGTATTTCCTGGGACATCAAAGCTGAACAATACTAACAGTTAATGGTTAACACACTCTATTCTTTTAAATCCTTATTCTTATGCTGTTCTAGTTAAGTGCTTAAATTCTACATACAGACCCAGAAGATCTGCAAGGAGGTTTGCCCACTGTTCCACACTACTTCCCAGTGAATGTAGCTCCATGGAACTACAGGAACGTGAGACAGAGCTTTCACTGCTGCCAGATTAAGTAATTGCATCCATTCCATGTAATTTATCACCCTTTTGGGCAGCTTGTGTCATGGGATGTCATTTTATTGCAATTATGCAGGGTGGGATTGGACAGGCTCTTGCTTCTCTTTGCCAATCTGATAAGCAAAATACTTTCTTCTTTTTACTTTCGTAGAAACTACATGTTTCAGATAAAAATAACCAAACAAAAATACAAGTATAATATACAACCAACTAATAGCAGTCTGGTGTTACCAAGCCAGGACTACAGCAAGCACCTTTACCATGGAAAAAAATCCAGGACATCTGAAAACTTTCCAAGTCAACATTTACTCTCGCGTTATTGTCAACAGTTTGGCTGAATCTGCCATTTAGAGATAGGTTTGTCTTTCCATGCGCTTCTCTCCCGCTAATCCAAATAGAGTATCAGGGGAATCCGCTTGATTCAGGACTACAGATTTTAGTCATAGGATATTCAAGTATCTAAGTGATGTTTTTCTCCTGGGGGAGTAGTATTCCATGCTCACACATATCCAAGTGCTGATCCAGCAAGACCAGGCACAACAAATGTTTTTCACCAAGAAGCAGCTTTCATGAAGAAGAGCTTTTAAAAAGGGCTTCTTTACCCATCCTTTTCCCAAAACAAGAACAGTGAAAACACATTCCAACTTAGGTATCATGACTCATGTAGAAAGCAACAAGCAGGAAACCACGCTACTTCTATGCAATGTTATGGACAGTATCCCTAGGCTCACAATAAACGTTTAACTTTGGGCAGCCTTCTCCTCCTGTTCTTTTATCTCACTAGGCCATGCAGTCACAAAAGACAGACCTTGCCCCACCTCTTGGGCAAGCAAGATCCAAGGTGCCGCACCATCCCTGCTTCTACACTGACAGAGACAAATTTGGAAGGATTCTGCTCACTACCAGGTTTCTCTGCTAAACTTCATTCCTATACAAGAAGAGGTCAATACAACCCTCAGACACAGATTAAGTTCAGAAGTTGAAACTTCTGTGGTCACAACAGTTATCCCTTGAATTTAACAAAAAGGGAGTATTCTTCTCTTATTTATTGCAATATTTTACAGAGTTTGGGTTTAGGAAAAAAGCACAATTAAGTAAGCAAAGTGAAATCAACAAAAATGCAGAAAAAAAAGGTAGCTTTCTGAAGAACTTTGTTTCTCTCTACATTTAAATTACATCTAGCTATGTATAACTTGTGAGTTTATAGCAGTCTTAAAGGAAGGGGAATACAGGATCACAGTTATGAACAAGCGGATCCTCTGCAAAGGGTTGAATTTTATCCACCAAATCCTGTAATTTAAACATATTTTTTTTTGGTACGTAGAGAGTCTCCCAAAGGCCCCAAGTTCTAGGAACCGACTATACAACAAGCATAACTCCTGTTAAAAGAAAACGTTACTAGCGCCTGTACAGTCAAAGACAAGACTGCAAACAATAAGGGCTCCAAAAACATGGTCAGATACATTCATTTTAGCATTTCAGGATTTGTAAGCCAGTCTAATGATTCTGGGGCAGACCTACCTCCTGATTCCTAAAGGCTCTATGAGGTAGTACTGCACACTAACAAGCTGCCATTGGACCACAAACGTAGCTTCTGTGACTCTGCTAAACGTCACTACCTGATCAGCAAAATTTATTTCCAGATTTCTGAAGCTTAGCCATTTCTTTCCACAAATCAGATGAAGACGTTAAATATACCTGTGCTGATAAAGCCTTCCTCCCTGCTCCTTTTATAAATACGTTATAACTTGCCAATTTGATTCTTTGTTCATCAAAATTCCCAGTTCTTATGTTGTGGGGCATTCCCTGCTCCTAGTGAAACAGAATTTCATTTTGATTTGTGTTTCACAGACAGTTGTGCTGAAGTGATGATATGGAAAAACGTTTGAGGAAAGGAGAGCTCCACACTTTAGGGCTTCAGCAGGGCTGAACTCCAAGACTCCAGTCATATCAACACTTGAAAATTTTCATGTTTAACACCAACCAACTAATGTAAACGAGGAATATGAGCCAATGCCTGAGAACAGTTGCATTCATATATTCTGTCAAGTCATTCTACCAGCAGAGAATGAGCTTTTACCACAGTTCAGACACAGCACTAGTCTCACTGGAGAAATAAACAGCACTGCATGCTTGTAAAGCCAGGAGATACACAGAAGTAGTTCCTTACATGTGAATGCAAGCATATCAACAGAGAGGCCTTAAAGAAATACTGAAATGATGGTTTTAAATGCCACTAAGATTTCATGGCTGAAACCAGTGGTCATTCTTTCTAATGACAATAGCACAGCACATGGGAATGCCTCGATCCAAAAGCCACTGAAGTTACAGATAACTTTTTCCTTGACTTTATTGGGCCTTAGATCAGAGCTTTAAAGAAAAGAGATAGTGGCTCTTGCACTTACTGAGAAAATCTACAGAACCGATGGAAAAAAAGTCATTTTTTTAAATACATTTTTTCCATATAAGGAGTTTGGAATCTTCCTGTGAAGGGAAATTCCAAAACCAGGACCAAAATAAATACTGAAGTGGGATGCCAAGTAGCAGCAGCACAGGACTGATGTGAAATAGCCAACAAGCAAGTCCTTAAGCTGTGATTTGAAGAAACACAGTAATACACCTGTGAGGCACATACTACGTAATTTGTTTTTGTTGATATGCAATAGGTATTTTTATTCCAGTGCTTTATTTTTTTCAAGCATAAAGCACTTTGCATGCAAATTATCTTCAGGAAATTCAACAGTTGGCCAATATCCTGTAATTACCATACCTTGTTAAGAGATAAAGGAAGTGGAGCAAGATGCCAATAAGAGTTGATCAGCAGCACACAGCAGGTCAATGGTAATGTTGAAAACAGAAGCCACATTCCAGCAACTCACAGGTATATCATCTAACCAACAGATAAGGCTACTTTCTCTCACAAGGATCATATTGAGATCTTATCAACATTGGAATATTTCTAGTGCAAGGACAGTTCCTGCCAAGAAGCCTCACATTTAACACTTGGTACTACCATTTAAAAAAATATGTAATGGATGTCTGTAGATGGTGTTGACAAGTGCTGACTGTTTAACAGCAACCAAACTTATGAACACTGACCCATCCCTGGGAATGCCATAACCCTGCAGGGAGAAGCTACATGAATTTGATGTGTGACATGACACTCACAAGTCCTCAAGAGAAAAATGGGTGGGACAGAACATTCCAGGAGGAGATAACCAAGTTGTTTTACATTACAGAATTTGTATCTGTTATTGTCAACTAAAGCAAAAACTAAAACAAAAAAATAATCAGGCAATGCTGAAGCACACTGTTTCAGCTATGCTTCCTTTATACAGGGTAAGATAGGAGGCCAAAGTCAGTGCCCATCAGATCACTCTGTTAATCAGTCTTTTTTATTTTTATCTACTTAACATCTCCCTAATTTATCTTCTAAGTGAAATACTAGACCATGTATTCTCCCTAAAAATCTAACATACATAAACAGAATCTAGTGTCATGTACTATCCTGAATGCAAGAGAAGTTATTTAAACGCAAAACACACAATAATCTGCTTGCTCTTAACCTACTATAGATTAACAATGCAATCATGTGCGTTGATCACATATTTAAACCACACATATTCAAACCACACATATTCATAACTGAATTAGCTTTACAATTACCCGATTCACCCTCCAAACTACATTTATATCAGGTTAAGCTGCTTTCTGAAAATAAAAGAACTAATAACGGAACCGTATATGTGCCTACTTAAGAGAACAAGACTTTTCATAGAATACATTCTCCAGCTAGCACTATGACCACTGGAGCCATTTCACAATTAAAAGCTACAAAATGCTTTGCCTATCTACAGTGGTAGAAGTGATACTATCTAGGTCCAAACTATTTCAGACGTTGGTCCGATACAGGAAGTTTTCTGCTCTTTTTTCCTACTTGCAAAAAAAAAAACCCAACCTTTTAAAACTGAAGCCTGTTATGATAATACAACACTACAGGGAACACAGTAAAAATTGCTTATGCATGGTTCACTTTGGAGTTTCCTGGTTTTTTAAGTGCTTATCCATCAAACCTTAACTTTCTCTAACAGAACAACTCAAAGCCCGTAGAAGTCTCTACACTGAGTGCACTTAACTGTAGATGATAAACCCAAGTTTTAAAGTAAAAAAATCTGAACAAAGCATCACTACTAAGTGTCCAACCAGCACTTCTTCACCTCCATTTTCACTACAACTGGCACTGTGAACGGTCTGAATATCACACATCTGATGTCACATCACAGAGAAGTGAGACTACTATGTGGAAAATGAACCTTTCTGCTGTCACTGTCTGTATGGAATCACACACTCAGGCCAATCTAAGTCTTCAATATTATTCTGTTCATTTTGGGTTTGCTTTCAGGCTTCATTTAATGCACTTTTGCCTAGTACAACAGTTACTCAGTTTGTTCTACAGCAAAATCAAAGGGTTTATACTGCGATCATAAAACTTATCACTGCCTATCAGCAACCTAATTAATTTTCTGCAACTAAATCTGCTGGAGCTCTGAATGAACCTGTTGTATAAAGCGTGAAAAGACACACATTCTTTGCACATGGTGCAAGAAATCTTGCACCATGCAACACCTCCAAGTCCTTCTGAGAGTTAGAGTCAGGAATCAGAAGTTGCTCCTTCAATTCCAGCGGAGCTGTTTCAGATTAGAGTCATCATCAGCAAAACCTGGGATTAGCCCTGCTCCTAAATAAAACCTGACAAGCTATGTTCAGGGCACAACTGTGACAAATAATCCATGTTTCCTACCCACACTCACTTTGAAGGCCTCTCTCTATACAATAACCCAAACCAGCTGACCTCTTATTTCTAACTTCAGTAAAAATTCCCATTTTACGGCACTTTCCTCCTTGAAAGGCAGTCCCTCCTAGTCTATTTAACTCCATTGTCCCACTAGATTCCATGGGAGAGAAGTGACGGAAAAGAAAGCACCAAGAATTACAGCTGTATCAGGTTTCATTTTAAATCCCTGATGATACTGAATGGGTGGAAATCACATCAACCAGTAGATTACTACATCTTGAATGTAACTCTTAGTTTTGCTGATCCCTTGATTAAAAACATATAAAAGAATGAAAAAATACAGAAAAAGGTGATGACACTGGCAAGAGATGCGGAAGAACTCCCATACAAGTGACTGAAAAGCTAGGAATTCTTTACCTTGAAATAAGGGATAGCTGAGGTAGACAACAGAAGAACACGGTCCTGAAATAGCGCAAAGACAGCAAGTAGAGAACAAGCATAATTCATTTTACAAGGACTGAAGAGCATCAGGCGATAGATTTAAAAGCAGCAAGAGAAAGTAGTTTTTCCACACAACAGGTTAATAATACCTGTGGAACTCACTGCTGCCAGGTTTTCTGAACTGTTCATGCTTCTAGCACGAAAAAAACGTTTGGACGAATTAATGGCAAGTGTCAAGGGCTATTAAACGCAGCAGTGTGGACACACTGACGGTTGAAAAAACGTAAAGCTATAGGTGGAGAAGAGGTGGCATTCCGAGATTCCCCTCTGCTACAGCGTACAGCCCTGTAGCCTGACAACGGCACACGAACAGCTCGAGTGTTGCTAGAATTAAAGCGCAGGAGAGAGCGTAACAAAGCCAGGAGGAGGAGAGCGTGAAGAGAAATACCGAACGCCAAACACAGTTCATGCTTTGCACTCTGTGCTTAGACAGACCAAAAGATCTGGCCCGAAACAAGAACAATTGCGACACGCGTTCTTCGCGAGGAGAGCTACTCGCGTCTTTTACTCTCTCATACAAACTGCTGGATCCAGCTCAGACTACGTGCGGTTACTGCTTCTGGTGGGACACCGCGGCAAAACGGAGCGGCTCCTCCTCACACACCCTCTGGATGCAGCCCCGCGAAACCGAGCCTGCAAGGAAAGCGGCTTTGAAATGGCTACTTACACAGCCAAAACCAGGCGAAAACACGAGGCGCAGGAATCTCGCGGAGCGGACCAGAAAGCTCTCTCACAGCCCGGCGAGAGCGAAAGCTCCCCGGGCCGCGGCTTCAAAGCCGGACCCAGACTAAGAGCAGCCCTCAGCGCGGCCTCGCAGCTCCGGCCACCCCCGAGCCGCGGCCGCCCCGCGACACTGCCCGCGCACCCCCAGCCGCACCGGCACCGCCGTCCGGACGCCCGCTCCCCCCCCTCCCCCCCACCCCCGGCAAAGCGCCGAGAGCCCGCCCGACCCGCTCGCCGCCCACCTGGCGCGGCGGTCCCCTCCTCAGGGCGCTGCCGCCGCGGGGGCGGCCGGGCCTTGCCGCCTCCTCCTCCTCACCGCTCCGCGCCGGCGTCCCTCGCGGCGCACGTCCCGTCCGGTCGCCCCGCGACGAGGCGCTCTCCGCTCGGCGGGGGCGAGAGGGCTGACACCCGCGCGCGGACCTCCGGCGCATGGGAGGCGGCGGCCCCTCCGCCGGGAACGCCGGAGACGCGGCCGCAAGGGCGCCCCGCAGAGACCCGAGGCAGGTTCCCGGCGGCTCCGGGGCTGAGGGACAGCCTCTCCCCCCCTCGCTCCCCGCCTGCCTCCCGCGCAACGGGAACGGCGGCGCGCTGCCCGCCGCCTGCTGCCACCTGGCGGCCGCGCCGCCCCGCCGAGACGCGCCCGGGCGAGGCGCGCAGCCGCCCCGACCCGCCCGTCCTCCCCTCCCTCTCCCTCAGGCGGGCCGGCGCTACGACGTTCGGCCCCGCTGCCCCGGGGAAGCCGTCGAATGAGGCGGAGGCCCGCCTGAAAGGAGTCCGGGGGAAGGCCATGGGGAACCGCACCTTCCAGCAGCGCCGGTGCGCGGACGTGCGGGGGGGAAGGCGGCGTATGGCGGGGGCCACGACGGCGCCTGGGGGACCCGACGCCTCCCTCCGGGGCGCGGGCGGGAGCGCGGGGTGGGGAGCGCAGGTGCTACCGCGCCGTTCGGCTCCCCACCCCGCGCTCCCGCCCGCGCCCCGCTAACACCGGCATTTTGGAGGCCGGGGCAGGTGCTGAGCGAGGGGGCTGCCAGCGGGCGGGAGGGGAGCGTCTCCGCTGGCAGAGCCGTTCTGCATGTTTATGTCATACAGCATATTACAGCCCGTGTTTTCTTCCGTCCCTACGGCCTCACGCTGTTGGCGACGAGGGCACGAACGCGCCCCGTGCTGCTGCCCTCCAACACCACGAGAAAACGGGAGAGACCCAGTGCCGTCTTCCTACCCGCTGGCTGGATGAAAGACCATCTGCTTCTAGCAAAATTGCTCACAGCTAGAAGATAATGCGTGATCCTTGCCAGCGTTTGCCCAAAAGTCTGAGACTTGAAACCAAGCCAGCAACAGCGATACGCTGGCACTATGAAAAGCAAACCACGGACGAGCATAGATGAGGAGGATCTTTTCTTGATAACTTTTGAGTCGGCAGCTGAGGAAAAAATTGGGTTTGGCTCTCTGTTCCTGCTTTACATTAAGCGTACCGGACCTAAGATCCCTAAGGGCATTTTTATTGAACAGTGCAATAAAGTGTCCAGCATGAGCTCTAAACCTTAGAACCAGATAGTCACTGGCAACAGTTCATTGCAACATTTAGTTTTATGCTTTAGAAAAACCCCCAGACTATTATTCTTGTGCTGGAACTGACCCAACCAGGTGAACCCATTTGCTTTAAAGCACAGCAAAACAGGTTGTTTTTTCTTGGCAACATTTTGGGCTCGCTTACACTTGAACCCAGCCGAACCAGTAAAAGATGATGTGTTGACTGTGCTATTCATTGCACCAAAAAAACCTGCTCCATTCCCAAGCTCATGTATAGCAAGAGGCTCTAAGCAAAAGATCTACTGCAGAAAACTTACTTTTTCCTGTACGTTCACCAGGCAATTGCCACAGCATAGCACTCCCAAGCAGTTTCAGACGTCTTGTGGGCTCCACGGCAGATCTTGGTTCTAAAAAGACAGCTGTATACAGCTGTATGTTAAAGATTTCTCACAGGCAAAGAAAGGCTGCATTATAATGCTAAGAGAAGGGTAGCTATGCTACCTCCAATAAATCGAGGTCTCACTTGTAGTAAGTAAATGGGTTTGGAAACCACAGATTTAATCTAGAGATAATTCCTCCAGTCCATCCCGAGTTATGCTGTGGTTTGGTATCAGGTAAACCCGTCTCTGTGCTTCAGAAGCTAGACTGAATCCTGTTTGGCAGTGGTAGACAATCTAGCAGGAAGCAAATGCTGCTCTACTCTGGCCACGATCTAATGAAATACATAAATAAGTAACTAATTGCTAAGCCAGGTAGAATGTGGGCAAGAATAGCTCCAGCAGACTACAGTATTTTAGTTCTAATCTCTACTACAAAGTAAATGGTCTACTTCATCTACTCTGCCAAATATACGACTACCGTTTGCTTCTGGGAGAGACACAACTGTGGCCAGATAGACCAGGCACAAGAGTTTCTTTTCAAGAGCAAAGACCTAAGGACTTAGGTATTAATAAAGTAATTAATGAACTTAGCCAACATGGTGGGATTGATCTGCTTGAGACAGTTCCTAACTCCTGATACTAGGGGAAAGATTACTTAACCTGTACCAGTCTGAAAATTAGCTACTGAACTCTGTCAGCCCTCAGGGGGATGAAGACTTGCTTCTACATTAAGGGAAGCTGAACAGCATTAGCCTCCACCCTGGAGGTCCCAAAGGCCAGTTTGGCTGGGCACTAATAGCATCAGAAGAGTCAGAGCCGTGGTACATTAAAACAGAGACCACAAGGAGGCCTTTTGGAAAGCCAAGGAACATACACTTGTCTCTGTTTTCCCCTCCTGCCTCCTTTGCTGCCTTTACTCTAATTTCCCTAATAGCCCTCTTGTTTTCTCTTTGACTTTTGGAAGGATTGCTCCCTCCCAAGGGCTAATGCAGAGTCCTATCTCTCATTCCTCCATCTCCTCCTTCCCTTGCCAATGAACTGTTCAGAACAGCATGCGTCGTATTTTTCCAGGGGTACAAGAGGAAGTTGTTGTCATGCTGCCGAGGGGGAGAGGAGCAGTCCTTCCCACACCTTATCTGTGCATCAGAGCGGCTGACACTCAATTTGTTCTGAACAATTGCAGAGCTACGAGTCTCCCCTTCTCATTATATTGCAATGTTATCTGAAGTCTTTCGTGGTCTCACATAACAAATGTGGCTATCTAAGGAAAAAAACAATATAGTCAGGCTATTGGCTGCTCTTTTCTAAGAGATGGTCATGAAGGGGATTGTGAAATGGCATCATTCTTTTAAACAGAGAGCAAAACATAAATGCTTGACAGAAAACAGCATTTATAAGGATTTTAAATGTATTTTTTCCTGCAGTAAACCACAAAGGAAGTGCTTGCTTGAAGTTTTAATTTACTAGCAGAAGATGCAGTAGAAAATAATGCATTTGAGGGCGATGTCAACTCACCAAGGAAAGATAGATCTGGGTGAGGACAGAAATCAACCTACCTGATCATCTGTTCAGCACATGGTGATCCAACGACATCTTGTCTCCTTGTGTGAGGGCAGGGATAGCCACCAGCACAACTCACCCAGCAAGTTGCAAAGATTCAAGTTTGAGATGCAAGGGGTATCGGGGTATTTTTACTTCCAAAGCTGAAAGACTTCCCTGCCCATGAGCCAGTTCTTTGGCCAGCTGTCCCAGTGAAAGAATAGGAATTCTATTTCAGTCAGTTTCATTAAAATCCTTTGGGTTACAGCAGCCTGGGAACAAGACATTAGTGGTCCTTTGAAAATTCAGACTAGATTACAGCATAAAATGGTAAGACTGCCAACAGATAACAGGGTAGAACAGGGGTCTGCCCTGCAGGACTGAACTGCTGCTCGCTAGTCACAAAGAAACATCTCGCACTAATAGTGGGAATGAAAGTGTGTGAAAATCCCCATTGGGATAAGGAAGGAGAGAATCTGAGAAGGAAGATCAGATTGTGGTAGAGTAGGAAGCTAGAGTTTCCCTCCCTTGAATTGTTTCAGCCACTTATTATTTGTTTCAATACTTCTCTGTGAGCCACTAATTGTCGCAGTGGGATCTTTCTGCTTCATTTCCTTCTCTTTGTGAGCGCAGGCGTCAACATTGCAAAGAGTTAGAAATCTGCTGCCTAGTATACAGAAGACAATGTCAAATTTGCAACACGTCCAGCACAGGTCAATGGCACAGTTAAGCCTTGGAAAGTGCCTTCTATACAAGCATTAGATTTCGAGATCTAGGGGGGAAAAAAACCCACTATCGCAAACCCCAAAAACAAACAGGAAAAAAAAAATTAAAAATGGAGACATGAGTTAGCTTGCTGACCTGGAAGAAAGACATTGTAGTTGTTCAAGTTTTCTCTTCATCCCTAGATCTGTTACTCTTTAAGCCGGAATATTTAGTAGAAAGAGTACGTGACACCAATGGAAAAGAATAGTAGCTAGCTCAGTTGCAGCTTAGCTATCCTGAAGAACAGTAGTGTTTTGTAGTTCACACCCAGACACTCTGTTCATGAAAGCTTTCACTTTATGTCCCCTACCTATGCCTTTCCCCAGTGCTAAGTCAATCGCCCCTGTCAGATCCTTGCCTGAGAACAGCAGAGATGCATAGAAGATGGGAAGTTTTTCAGTTAATAGGTCACATTACAGGAATGGGAGAACGTGCCTGTTTTATACTTATTCTACTTTGCATGTGACGGTGAGTTCCAGGAATGGCACTTCACTGGGACCTGCAGCCACTCTGGGCTGTGGTACCACTGCCTCACTCTTAAGGAAAACTCCACAAAGCACAGCAGGGCAAGTTGACTTTCTAGCCAAACAAAAAAAGACTTCCTCCTCCATAACAAATACTTCTCTTTGGTCACACTGGAGGACTTCTCCATGTTCTGGATAAGCACCAGCCAGATCATCTACAACTACATAGACCACTTCCCTTGCTCCTACTACTGTGCTACATGCAAATACATCAATAGTTTTCTTTAAGTGGACGTACTACTTTTTTCCATTGCCTTTTGCTAATCACCATCTTTAGTCCCTTCGAGCTAGCATTACAAAGTTTATGTCAAATAACCTGCCTACACATGTTTTCTGCTTAAGCATCCCTTTCAAAACACCTTCTTCACAGCAGGAAATATGAATGAAAGACAAGCAGAAGGTTACGTAGATTTAGGTGAAGCAAAAATATGCATTTAGGAAAACATGAAAGTCATTCAACTGAGTGGCCTTTTTAGCTTGTCTTTCTTATCTTTACTATCTAATAGCAAGACTGTAGACCTACAGCACACACAGCATGTGCTGTTTTACATTTATTTTCCTTTGTTGTTTCTCAGCTGCATAATTTAAACCTTCTTTCTTTTACTGTATCTGTAAGTACAACACATTCTAATATTTACAAATGGAGAGTGACTTGGCACAATATTGGGTGCAGTCTGTCTGCCATTAGAGAGGCATTCTCCAAATGGGCCTGTCCGCCTCAAGATCTAGGAGATCTGAGCTGTTTGTTTAAAACCTAACTTCCTCCAAAAATAGCCATTCACAGTTGTAGGTCTATTGACAACTGTTAAATAACTGGAGATTTAGACCAAAACATGGGTTAGAAACCTTTTAGTGACCAACTAGTTATCCTATGATAAGTGGGAGCAAAGGGTGCCCAAGTTGTTCAGAAACAAGCAGCCAGTAAGCAAGCCACTGTGCTAGGCAGAAAGCCTGTTAATGCTTAATACTGCCATGGAAAAGAGGTAAGAATTCAACTCTTGGACCTTAGAAATAATCATGGACTTTAGCATCTTTGACAGGTTAGAAACTGTAGATGCCCAGTCACCAACAATCTTTGCCTAAGACATCTTTATTTCCTCTGGATGCAAAGGGACAGTTACAAAGACCTAAGAGTAAGACTCAAAATTTCCTGTATTCTAGCAGCTATGAGACAAAGGATAGGAAATGCTGAGAAGAGTAGTTATAAACACCCAACTCCCTCAAGATGCTCCTAAATCAGGGATTTATCAGTGGGAAAACATAAATAGCAGTGCTTGTAGTGCAAACACGTAGTACTGCTTGCCACAACGTGCAGCATGTGGCTAGAAGCTTCCAGTAGAGAAGCTCTGCAGCCAAGATAACCACCTCCGTTAAGCACCAATGATAGGGGGAGAATCCACACACCGGTTCTCCTTGCTCTGCATCTCCTCACTCATCACAAATTTGTGCTTTTCTCCCCATGCTGGAGCTCAACAATTGAGCTTTCTAAGCAGTGTGAGAATAACAGGATGATATTGAGAAAATTGTTCTTGAGCATGAGCTTTGACCCTTCCAGGCAGTGAATATGAGACACATGGTCTGGACAAGTCCCTGGCACATTAGCTGCCTTTGTGAAGTTATTTGCTGATTCAGAGGTGTGAAACTCCAAAAAACGCTGTGGAAGCAATGGCACTGCTTGTGGTACTGAAACAGCATGGATTCCTCCCAGGCTGTTACGACTTCATAAATATTGACTTTGGATAAATCATCTGACAAAATTCTGGGGTTGGGTTTTTGTTTTGGTTTGGTTTTTTTTTTCCCTCTCTTTTTCCTCCCAAGTGGGTTCCCAGAGCTAATTTGCTTAAGGCAACATACATGACACAAGAATAAGTCCTTTGAATAGTGATGCAATTGCTTGGTCATGAAATGAAAAAAGGCTGGATTTTGATTGATAGTTGGACGTCATGCTGTTTGTTTGATTTACTCTGGATTCTTTGTCACCTCAGTGCTATTCCTGCCAACACATGTCAGAGCACTATTGATTATGGGCTGAAATACTGTTTTAAAGTCTTTTTTTAATTTTACACTTACCAGTTTTCCTCTTTCCCCACTGCCCCCCCCCACCCCAGGAAGCAATGCAATTTTACCCATGAATCTTTTTTAAGAAATCTTCTAAGCTACAACTAGCCACAAGGTGGGCCTCATTCTTTTTTTCATCTGCAGCAGTGTGAAAATTAAAGCAACATAATTTACTTCAGTGAAATGATACTTACACAGTTCATTAGAATTAGGTCTAATATACTCCAGAAAAGTACTATTTTTCACTCTGCAACATCATTGTAATTGCCTTAGTGCACTACTAGTTAGCAGTCACGACAGCTGTCACCCAATCAACACCAGCACACGATTCTCCCAGTGTTATGCACAGGAAAGCCCTGATCCACTGCAAAAGTGTCAGGAAGTTACAGTGACGACAAGTACACTGAGGAACTAACAGCTTCCCTGATTTGGAGGGAAAATTAGACACTTCTTCACCTAGAAAAGCACTTCAGTGTTAAATGTGCTTATGTGTTTTGCTGAATTGGGCCCAAATTTCTAGTCTTATTCTCAACAGAACAGGTTGAAAGAAGAACCAAGAGAAGAATGGGGGCAGACAATAACTACATCTGAGAAGACAGGAGATTAAATATGACATAAAGCACTTAGCTATGCTCTCCCTTGGCAATGGCAAAGGTCGCTTGGTAGACTCCAGCAATATTTCCAGGAATGCAAGAGTCAAGTATTAATATATAATTTGTACTCATTATTTCTTGCCCCTGCACTTCAGCACACATCACTGCACCTATATCAGACACACCACACCCACCCCCTCCCCCGACTGAACTCACATATCTAGCTTGGAATAGAGGCTGGTTTCAGACAGTTATTTTCTTCAACATTACCCACTTTCCTGATTTAATGATTCATGGCTGAACTTAAAATTATCTGAAAACCATTGCCACTGAGAAAAACTTTAGTATCCATCCTCAAGCACTCACCAAATGTCTAACCTGGAGAACAACATCCAGAGATCCGGCCTCTGTGATATGGCTCTGATCAGATACTTTGAATGTAAGTCATTGGCAGGAACACTCCTGTCATCATTTCTTGTCATGCTGTTTGCTGGCAACTTGATGCTAAATAGTTTAATGTTTGTATCAGCAACTCAATCAGGGTATTAATTTGAAGCAGAAGAGAGTTGTTTACCAAAAATAAATAAAAGGCTTATGGATGATATAAGTACTGAGCTATGGGGCTTGCCTCCCCATACAGTGGACATGCCTAGATGTTTTTCCCCTGATTCATGAACACAGTTGGACCACAGGCAACCTGCATACTGACCTGCAGGCAAATCTTATGTCAAAACATTGGTCTATCCTCAAAACATTTCCAATGGATGAGGAACAGCATGAAAGAAAACACTGTGGCTGCCCCCTCCCCTGTACCTCCTGAGCATTAATAGGTCTGCATCATCTTTTACTCTCACTGGAGGGTGTTAGCCCTCATACAGTCAAGCTTTCCATTCTGCACTAAGAATAAAAAAAGTGCAATTGAACACTGTGTACAGACTGAATTATTAGGTTATTAAAGAGAGAAGAAGACAGGACAGTGGAAAATGGACATGTGCTCAATTTCCCTTTTTGAAAAGAAGGGGTTTTTTTAGGATGAGGCATATGCACGCAGCAGTTCAGGGAGGGTACGTACAAGTTATCCTTGTACATAAATGGTCACGGCCAAGACTATCCAGCTGCTTTGTAACGCACTTTCTACACTGTGAAAAGTCATCCTTACAGCCAAATCCCTATGAGCATAATCTGAACGAGATTTTACCCTGTCCTCTGTAGAAAGAGGGAGTAATTTTGCGGCAAGAAACCAAGACATGTTCCACGTAACTCATGAACAACAATTCCCTCATCTAATAAGCCCACCCTAGGGTTTATTCTTGAAAAGTTTATCAGCAGAGTAACTAGAAGAAGTCCTTAATGCACTTGAATATATTTTCTATGCTAGAGATTCAGACCATATATTTAGCAATATATAATCTAGCAACTACAGGATACACAATTTTTAACTGCCTAATATTCAACATTTAACTGAGTCTGATTAACTACAAGTGCCAAACACTTACAGTACAAAACACAGACTCTTCCTTTTATTTTAGTTTGGGCTCTTAAGAAGCATTAGACTGTAGTGAATTGTTAAAATTCTGCTTTTTTTCTCTTTATTTCTCCCTACATAGAGATGTAAAATAGGTTGTCAGTATAGTCTCCTCCCTGCCTTCCTCCAAACACCTCACACAAATAACAGATATTTCATTGCAGGAAGTATCTTTTCCCTGAGATGATACAGCATAGCTGAGCTACATAAGAATCTCGGGTGGCACAGCCCATCCAGCCTGACTGTGTTTCTTCCATCTAGCTGTGCAGAGCCCCATCTATCTCTGGCTTGCTCCCTGGCCAGGCATAGCACAAGGATGAGCTGTCACCATGAAGCTTGACCCAAACAGAGCTGGACTCCACACAGCCAAAGGCTGAGCCCCAATGATAATCTCTCCCAACAAGCACTTGTGCAGCAGCTCGTTAGCTGCCTGTTCTCTGCCTTCCCTCTAAAGTAACATGCGATCTGGCCTCCCAGAAAAGCTGTTGCTTCTAAACCTTGAATCAAATTTAATTTATCTGCTACAGTGATATAAAGGGAGAAACGAAGGGGGTGGGGAGGAGAGATAAAATATTCTATTTCACTTAAAGATTAACATGAGGATAATTTAGTAAACTAGACTTCATATGTTGTCTTTATTTGTCCATAATGTAAACAAAACTCATTTCAAGTAGGTGGTCTATAGACTCTAAGCACTTGAAACAAGGGATGAGCACAGGCATGCACAACTGGATGAGGAGGATAGCGTTCTTGGAACATCTCAGTGTAGGCATATTCTTAGGGCTATTATGCGCTACATACAGCATAACAAAACATCTGAACTCTGCTTCACTGATCTACCTTTCTTAAAACCTAATCTACGTAATATAAACATCTGTTCAGCAGGACAATTATACATGTAAGCATATATTTATATATATATACACACACAAACAGAGCCTCAGATTAGATAGTTTCTCACATTCTATAAAGAAGTAAATAGAAGTACTATTGTGGAAGGCACTTTTCTCATGTTGGAAGAACAACTTAGAGATGTTTAGAGAGTGAGTGCAATACACCTCGCTATCTAAATACCTTGTAATTCCCAAACTCCTTAGAGTAGGCATTGCTAATTTTTTTCAGGAAAAATATTTCCTTCTGCATTTCAGCTGCACAGAGAAAAAAAGAAGTTTACATGTAGCTTTGAACAGATGTGTTTACAGGCACAAAAGAAGAAAAACATAACCTTACAGCTACATAGCAATTTTTCTATTTGTAGTGTTTCTGGATGTTAACTTTACAGTTCCTGTAGTTTATTGCAGTTCTGTGGGGTTAATTAAAATCATTCTACAAAATCAGATAAACAAGAGATAAACGGAGAAGGGAAAGTGTGCATTTTATGTACTGTGTATTCATCTTGAGTGAAGCCTGCCCCATGTGTACAATCAAACATCTGTGGAAAGTCTGCACTTCGACCAGAGCAATCACTCCTTGCATTGCAGTTTTGGTAGCTGGTTCTTTTCTTGAATTTTGTGTGTGCGTATGTACGCATGCACACATATGTGGCTTCAGCATAATTTTCACAAACTAAAATGTAAGGCAGTTTCCATGATATTTTATTAATGTAAAAGTCCTTACATTGTAGACAGATAATGTTTTAGACCTTCTACTCTGAGATTTTATAGGAATTAAGAAGCAGCCTTTGTAAGTCATATGTACCAGTCACATACTGATGTGAGAACAATCAATACAATCAAATAAACCAATCTAGATTCTATTTACCCTCTACATATGTATAGGATTTTCCAATACATGAGATGATCCAAAATGGAATTAAATCAATGAAGAAATACCATATGGATTTCAGCCAGCTGGGTCAGACCCTTATATCGCAAGCAAGAAACAGCTTACGTTCAACTTTTAAGTAATCATTTTTATACAGAAAGATGGGCCCATGATTGCTTAAGAGGTCACATTCCTCAGAGCTCTGAAGAGCAGTTTGTTTCCTAGTTGTAGTATCTCCACCTGCCAAAGTCATTCATTGTGGTAACTAAACATTACTCCTTTTGATGAAACCTGGCATTTTACTCTTCTCGGGTATAACTTGCAACATACAGAATACAGAATGGCACTGATAAGCTCTGAATGAAATTTCTTTAGTCACACCAACATCCTTGCCTGGGGACTTTGAGAGCTGTGAGATGAACTGAATGTTTTAGGTCAACATCACCACGGAGTTAAAAGAATCATACCAATAGGGGAGGCACATCTACTTCTGGCTGAGAAAGAAGAATCTGCCTAGTTCTCTGTACACGAACCTTCAACAGACAGATGCAAAGAGCTACAATGAATTCTGCCTGTTCTGCCTTCATTTGTCAAGTTTGAGCAGCACCCATGGGTGGCAAGAGTTCCACATCTACATTCATGGCACACCACTGTGTTGTGGTAAACACAGAACAGAGTAAAACATCTTCACTGAAATAGCATTGGTGCACACGTCAGCTGTGCAATTTAGGAGGCAGGCATTGTGTAAAAGAACAGAAAAAAATTATGGTAAGAGTAGCTCTTTGCATAACACATTTTTAGATTCTTTTACCTGAAGTCAAAATAGATCTTTCATGTCATCGAGAAGACTGAGATTTTATTTAAATTTTGAAGATAATTTTTGATAAATCATTCTGTGATAAGATGCTGCAATTCCCTTAATCCAGTACGGCACTACCATATTCTAAAATGACACAACAACCAGTAAGAGAATGTGCCTCTGCTAACATTAATCTCTGTTGCTACAAAGTAACAGTTCTCCAGCATACCATGTCAGATAATATGCAGTATTTTTGGTACTTACGTAACTACCAAGTAGGTTGCAGCAAAACAGACTTTTTTACAGGCTATTAAAATTGCTCCAAGTCACTTGGTTATTACTTTCCATATTATTATGTAATTTACTTCCACTATTTCTTTAGCAACCACTACATCTTTTGGAACATTTTGCCGCTCAAAGCCAGAGACAACTGGACCAACTCCCTAAATTCCATACTGCACCACTGAAGCATCTGTACATCTTGCCTACCTTATGTATGTCATGTTTTTCCAGGGTTCAACGTTTATCTATAAAAACCAGCGTAGTTCCATTTTTCTTCAACAGCCTTCCTTTTGAAAGCTTAGCATTTTCTATTGAAATTATGGAAGTAATTTCAACTTTCAGAAAGCTAGAGAGAAACCTACATCTCTCTATATATTATATATACTGTCTGCACAGTGAGTTAGAGCCTAAGCACAGCTTGTCAACAGAAGTAGCTAAAGCCAAGTCATAACCTCCACTTTAAGGTGTGGACTAGATGAAAGGAACAGAAAATGCATTACAATGCCCAGAAATCTGTTGGAGGTTGAGAGAGATCTTCAATCTTACTAGCACTATGCTCTGCTTCCCATGTTCCCAGGGTACCGTGCATTTGGGGATTCCAGGTTACAATGGGGTGTAGCTGGCTGGAACAGAAGTGTAGCCAGAGAACCCTGGCTCTGCACAGCTGAGGTTTTTGACACATCATAGAAATGCTCTGCAGCAGTAACTCTGAGTCAAGTACAATGTTTGTTTTTCTACCTGCACAAACTCACAGTTCCCTAGTATGTGCAATGAAGAATATGAAGCTGTTCAGCTAGGGCATTCTCTTTTGGATGGGACAATCCTACGCATACTTTGGGATCTAGAGAATTTCCTTACAGATTATGAAATAATTAGTTGGCCAGAGACCCAGCCCTGGACCCATTCAGTAGGAAGGCAAACTTTATTCCCTCACAATCTCTGACTGGAGCTGGATAGAAAGCTGGGGTTTTTTAATCCCTAGGGGAAAGTTGATAGTTTTGAGATGATGGGTTTTCCAAAGAAGTTTAAGTTACAGTAAAAAAATTATAAGTTTCCTGTTTGTTTTTTCTATACTTTTCTGGGTTTCTCACTTTTGTCCTATAATGTCCCCTAGAAAGAAAAGAGTTTGGGGGAAAAGAGGTTGGGGAAGGAAAAGAGAATGAATCTTCCTGCCCCACTAGTTTTCAAGTATTTAATAAAAACTGTTTCTTAATTGGAGAAAAGTTGGAGATTAATAAGAAAATGTGTAAGTGCAAAACCAGCCTTTTTCTAATTGCTAAGATAATCCAAATGTAACCCAGAAGAGTGTCAAGATTCAAACTGTAAAGCACAATCCATCAAAGTAATGAAATGCAAATAATGACAGAGTTTTTGGAATTCCAAGATTAGTGGTAGTACAAGGTAAAACCAAGCTCCAAAAGAACTTCTTTAGCAGCAGGCAGAAGAAAACTTATCATAAACTTTTGACAACCCAAAAAATAATGAGGCCTTTTGAACTTTGCTGACAGCAGATGGAAATGTCTGGGGGAAAACAGAAAAAAAATAAACCAAACAATATCTAAACACGCATGATTTAGAAACACTTCTGCTTTAGAATCACCGTAGACTGATGCAGAAAATACTATAATGTTGTAGGGGATTAGAACTCTAAGCAATGAAAAAGCAACGGGAGTACAATGTTCTGGAATTATAAAACTTAAAAGAATTAAACTGAATTTGTGACAAAATTGTTTTTAAAAGACATTGTTGGGTAGGGTGGTTTTTGTTTGGGGGGTGGGGTGTCTACCAGAATGCACTACAAGGTCTTTTAGACCCATACCAAAGACACTGACTGACACCATTTAGTGTCTAAAAGATGCAAAATTACTTCTGCGGTCACCTGTGTAAACAAGAAGTGGGAAGTAAAAAGTGGGGCAGATAAATGAAGTCAGATCCAGGCCATTTCATAGTAGGTACCACTAATTTTAGGTTCTTTTAATCAGATTAATTCTGATTCATATTACTTTGAGCTTGGACAGCAACATCAAAAGTTACCCTAGAAAGCTCAATTGTAAGAAGTGCTAGAATCACTACTGTGGAAAAGTGAGAATATCAAACTTCAATTGATAAAAAGGTTCAATATCTTCCAACAGAAAAATTCCCAGTATCTTGCAAAATTAGGTGTTTCAGCAGATAGATACAATTTTTCCAAATATGCTCAGATGAGGTCTTTTTTACCTGGTAGTAAATGAAGTTCTATACAACTTCCACTGTTGAGAGATCAAGACATAAAATCAAGGGCTATCGATCTAGGTAATAAAAGGTGTGTTAGGTTGCAAACACATTAGTGTCCTTTGCATTGTTAAAAAATGGTTCAAATTAAATTAAATCCTTTATCTCAGCCATGACTGTTGCGTTGAGAGCATCTTTTTAGCCAGGAAGTACAACGGCCTAGTATTTCAAAGGCATTTATCTTGAGTGTGTTCTGTATACACACTGTTCAGAAGTGGGTAGTACCTAAATAGTCAAAAAGCAACTGTACAAGCAAACTCAGTTTTTCTTCATCAGGTTCCACAGGACTGCCTGTGGAGTGCAGGTTCTCAAAGACCCTGCCTGCTCTCCTCCTGCTCTCCTACTGCACCAAGTTCCTGTCCAGAAAGATAGGTCTTTGAATCACACAGCTATGGGTAACCAAAAACAAAGAACATGAGTCGGAGCAACACTTCTATGATTTTGTACCTTGCTAGTTGCAATTGTAGCAAACATCAGGTCATTGCTCAAGTGGGGCAATAAATCAGAAGCCCAGATACTACAAGTAATAGTGCATATATGATGTAGAAGCCAGTTGTACAGATCCTGAAGCACACCTCATGAAGAGTTCAGCACCCTTCATTTACCAATAAAGCTGTTGCCTCCCCACTTGCTTCACCATGAAGTTACAGGATAAGCCAGCAAAGACCATCTGCCCATCCTTGACCATAATCTTACTCTGCCCTGTGCAAGTGCAGACATCTTCCAGAGATATTGCTTAGTTGGCTAGATAAGAAATACAACATGAAACTCAACCTGCTATAACAGACCCTTCAAGAGCATACACCTTCTCTATATAACCTAGAATAGCTTACAAAATACCAAATCTTGACGTGTGTACTGGCCCATGTTTTATCAGACAAGATTTGGAATAAGCATTACTTAGAAGCAAACACCTTTTTAACAGAAAGAGGAAAATATATCTGTGTCTCCTTCTACAAAGAGAATGGCTGTTGTTTGAAGATGGTCATAAACTTTGAAAGATAATAATAATCTTTGATGGGAAGAACTGATAGGAAGAACCTATAAAAAAAAAAAAGAATCAAACCTTAAAACTAACTGTTAAGTATGTTTCAGGAAATAATACCATTTCACTGCATGAGATAGGGGAACATATAACAAACACCAAAAACTGTAGTGCATCTATAACACCTTTGTAACCACCACAGAAATCAAAGGTTCTCACACATCGGTGGATTGTTTGACAAGGTGGAAGAACTGTCTCTTCCTAGAGCCCTATCTTAAAGTGAGCCCAAACCCTGCTCAGCTTGGCTGTCCAAGGATGGCTAAGTTATGAATGAACTCTAGGAAAAGAGATAATGCATCATCCAAGGATATCATAATTCTGCACTTTCAAGGCTCCCGTGAGACTGGAGGACTTCATGGCCCATCACACAAAATCAACACAAAATAGAGACTCAACACATCACTTAATCAGAATTTCTTGTTCCTTTTTTTTTTTTAGCTATCCTTTGGAAATATGTCCCTCCAGGGAATCCAAAAGCATTCTAGATTGTCTGTCTTCTGTTTTGCTTCTGCTAGGGCCCTGGCCTGTAGAGCCATCAAAACCATTATGAAAGGCCTCTTAGCTCAAAGGAAAGCAAGAAAACTTTTCCATAGACTTCTGAAGAGTAGCACTAAGACCTGTTACATTCAAGACACAATCAGTAACATTTATAAACACACAACATCCAACTTTTTAAATCCTTATGGCAATGTACAGGGTTGTGAGAATCACGTGTTGACACTCAGCATTCTCACACTTTTCTTCATGACAGGATTCCAAGGCTAGGAATAACAGAGCACTTTTTTTCCTGTTGAGGAAGATAGAAAGGCTGAAAGTGACAGGACATGGGAGTGAGAAGGAAAAAGTCTTCCCTAGACTAAATAACGTAGAAAAAATTCTTCTATTCCCTTTTAAAACACAGAAGGCTTCAAATGTGTCCATTCTGTTACAGACATTCACACCTACCTACACCATTTTAGTTGGCTCATGGCATATAGCAGTGTGTCATGGGAAACAGGAGCACTTACAAAGTCCAGCTGTAACATAACAAGGTGAGTCATGATCCAGATGTGTATCACTGATAATCACACACCTTGAGAGAGAAGCCAGAGCACCAAGAAGCAGATGAGAAATGCAGTCCCCTAAATGCTGAAGGATGAATTAAACAACAAGTCAATCAAAAGTAAGTGACAGAAGAAATCTGTATCAGCTTCCTCCTCTACTTCATCTCCCATGGACAGATTTTCATCCAAGGTCTGATGCTGTCTAGAAAGCTTCTGCCAGCTCATCCTGAACAACCACCACTCCGCTTGAAATAGAAAAAAACCCAACAACGTTCCTAGTTGTTGAAAGCTTTCCAGGGTGCCAACATTAACTGCCAACTCTTGTTGAAGTGGTCCCCATTTCTTACTCCTATGCTTCTTTATCATTTTTTTTTTAACTGTCTACTCTCTCATAAGGGTAAATGCTTAAACAAACGTAAAATAGATACATACATATGCACACAGAGAGACACAGAATCTATTCCTAATCTTGCCATTGCCGCAACTCTTCTAGTTTTAGAAAAAGGAGCCTGGACATATTTTAAACACAAAAAGCTGATTAGATAAATCTGGCCTGATTTGTTGTTTATACGATAAATTGCTGCAACAGTTTTACCTACCACACTGCTGGTTCTGGCCCACAAAGCAGATATAAGTGCCAGGTCGAGCTTGGTCACACTCCCTCCTCAGTATTTACTCCGATAGTCATTCCTTTACCCTCCCTGTTCTTCTATGACTGTGGGTACTCACTGTCACAGGACCATAAACATGAAAACTTCTGAGGCTATAATTCTTGTTCTTTTACAGCACTGTTTTTTTGTTCGGTTTGTTTTCAAACAGAAAAAGAAACCCACTGCTGTTGGCAGTACGTACATCTCAACAGGTTTGTTTCTAACTCCAACACACTGTTTTTGATGCCAGTGCACTGCTTTACCAGTCAATAATGTGCTCATTCACCCCTAATGAAGGGTGACAGAAAAGTTCAGTAATCAAGGGACAACCAGCATCTCTTATCCCCTCGTCACAACTGCCAGGCAATAGGAGATGTGGAGCTTGTTGTCAAGTCACAGTTCTAATAAGGCTTTCAAAAGCAAACCACTGCTCAGCACTGGCCAAGTATGCATCTTGCCCATTTTCCCTGTACTCTGACTTGTTATCAAAGTTATGATGTGTGAAGATAAAGCTGATCAAAAATAGCATGGACTTTATGTTCAAGCCATAAGTTATTTCTCAAGCCCTGTAGTACAAAAATAATCCTAAATATCAGTTGAAGATTATTATATCATAAACTACACCCTGAAATGTGACTTGAGAAATCTGATATATATTTTGCAATATCCCTGAAGAACAATATGCTATAGGAGCTTAAGTCATCAAGTCAGCCTCTCAGTACCATCATAAATTGTGCAGCATTATGCTCTACTCAGGCACAAAATAAAAGTCACTGACAGAAAACACTGATTGAGGTAGGCCATTCCTCTGCCCACCTGAATTGTTCCTATACTACATATTACTAGTCCATTTTAGTTTTTAAGTCTCAAGGAACAGGAGCAACATTTTAATTTTGCCTGTAAAACTACCCTACGTTTTAGACTAAGTCTTTCCCTTGTCTTCGAGATATTAAATTCACATCCAAATTCACCTCCTTCCTGGAATTTGCCTAGATGTCATTAATCTAAGGAGAGAATTTTGTCACAGCTGGAGTTAGTAAGCATCAGCTATGGACAGCAAAAAGAAATAACTCCCCAAAGCTTATGTGCAGACATTCTGGCACCTAAGCACACACTAAACTATTTCTATAGTGTCCTTGCAATCTCACTGTATTTCTTGTATTTAATCAAAATAGCTATAATTTTCTTAATCTCTTTAAATTTATGACTCCTTGTCTTTCTAGTACCTTCATTTGTGTCTATGTTATTAAATTACCCAATAATCCTACTTCAAAGATAGGCTGAATAACCAAACCCACAGAGACTATGAATCTTGTAATCACAGAATCATAGAAAATGCTAATGGCAGGGACTCTAAGGACTTCTATTCTGCCCCACAGCAGGATCAGATCTACCTGACAGTTGCCTGTTAGAGCTGTTAAAAGCCCAAGTCACAGAGACTTTACAATCTCCCAAAGAAAGAGAAGTACCTTATCCCTAACTAAGCATTAGCCAAAACTAAGCAGAATTTATCTTATTGCAATTCAAGTTCTTTATCTCTTTTCCTATCAGAACTTGAAAACACATTATTCTTTCTACTTTGCATTAGTTCTCTAGGTATCTGAAGGCATCATTTAAGTATTGATCAGTAGGGATAGCAACAGTGAATCAAATCCTGGTGCCCTGAAATTAGTGAGAGTTTCTAAACAGCATAGCCAGGTTGCCATCCTTATTTATAAGCTTTTAAAAACTGAGCATCTATAACTTGCTGCCCTAATATACTGTGAAGCTTTAGTCTATGTTAACAAGATGAATACTGACCTGGAATTTTAAAGAATAATTGTTTTGTAGAGTTTAAAGGAATACTGTTTAAAGGAAGATACCTGATCTTTAAAAACAAACATTTTGATATAAAGGTCTTTCAGTAAGAACTGGTAGAATATTGAATGGGCTAGAAAATACCCCTAAATAAATGTTTGATATGTGCACTATATTTAGGGGAGTTTGACTAGGAATGAAGATATGTATATAACACTAATAGAAATACCATCGCCTTGCACTTCAAATGGGATTTTGAAATATAGGAACTGCTATTGTAAATCAGGCTAGTAGTTAAATCTGCTATTGTTTTTCTTCCTACTGTAACCAATGATAGTGCTTCAGAAAAAAGCCCAAGATTTCAGCAGTTCTTTTGGCCTCACTGACATCTGATGGTGACAAGTTTTATTGTTCATGCACAAAAAAGAAGAAATTTAAAAAGCAACTCTAAAAACACTGCTTTCCAATCTGTTTGAATGTTCTTGTCCATGGGCTATGGAAAAGTTGAAAAGAAACACAGGTGGGCTTATTCAGAGCACACATCATTATAAACACACCAGTCAGGCTTTCTCTCATCTCATCAACAGTAACAGTACTACTTTCCTCTCACACAGGTCCTTCTGGGACTTGAGGTCACTTTGTTCACCTTCCATTTCCATTTCCTTGTAATACGAGGGTGTGGCTGCAGCACCCTTCACTCTCACAGCATTGGAATAAGCTCAGTATTACTTTCTGTCCTTTTCTTTAAACATCTACACAGTTTGCTTGCTTCTCTGATTGCTGCTTCATATTGAGCAGATAATTTCATTGAGTCATTTACAATGATATTTCATCTTTTTCCTGAGCTTTGCAGCCAATTTATGTGTGACTGGCTAAAATTATTCCTTCCACTGCATGCTACTGAGCATTTGACAATCATTCCACCTGTCATCACAGTGCCTGAGCCTGTGACTTCACTTTGTACACAGAAGTCTTTTGCAGTTTTCTCTAGTGCTGTGTATTTCACAAGGAATTTTTAAAACTTCTATGCCAAATGTCAGCCCTGTGCCCATTCAATTTTCCTCCATCAACTTCTTCAAAATGTCAAGTTCATAACAGCCATCAACACTAATGCTGAGATATTTCTTTAAACACCAGTTATTCAATTCACTATCAGCTGTCTGCATCCTGTACCCTAGATCTTCACTTTATTTCTCATACTATGCATTTACATAAAATACAATATGTTGTGCTGAGGTTTGCATTCAAATTGTCAAAAAATATCACCATTCCTGACAACTTCAAAATTTAAAGGAAGTCCCACCATGACTATCTTAACACCTTAGAAAAATACATTTAGTAATCTTTTATTCACTGATGTGTAATGGCATCTGCAGACTTTCAGAAAGCTGCTGTGAGGGCACCCACTCCCTCTCAGCAGCTGCTTCACTGGTTTCCTGTGAGGCAACTGGACTATGAAATGGCTCTGCATCAACAGTTGTCCTGCTTTATTCCTTTGACTTCAGATTATTTTCTTCTTCCTGGCATTTTCTCATCAGTCTCTTTATCCTTGTTTACACTAGAGAAATTACTTATTGCCTGTTCGGACTGCAGAAAAGGATGCAACTACAAGCTAAGGGCAGAATGTGTCAGATGAATGCCAGTTCCCAAAATGGTTCTGAACAGACTTTGTCCTTGTGTGTGCTGGCAGCAAACCCAAATTCATCTGTGATTCTGCTGCATTACTGCTGACATTTATTATCAGCAAGATATAATTTTCCTACTATAGACATGTATTTTTTCTTGCCAGATATTAAACTTGTGTCATTCATAAATACTAGGCCAAGTCCCTTTGCCATAGAACCCTCGGGAATAACTTCTACTTGAACTCATTTTGCCTCTCACTGTTGAAAGGTTTGAAAATAAGTCAATGAAATAGAAGGCCAGATTTCTGAATGGTCTAAATCTGTGCATTTCTGTTGATGGTGCTGATAAGGCCTATACAAGAGCATGAAGCATATTTTAAATTCACATTTTTCCTTTCCTTTCATTAATGTAATATGCTCTGGTCATCTTCAGGCTAACATCATATGAAAAACCCCTTTGGATTAGAAGCCAAAGCCCCATGAGCATGCAAAACTTCCAAAAACATGTACTTGGGCACAAAAGTTTATCTATTTTCACAATCAAAGGCTGCTGTAAATTGCTTGCTAACTTTCAAACCCCAGCTTGATGGAGGTTTCTACTTGCTCTGCCCTTCTCATTTAGAGAGCATGAACTGTAGACTAGAAACAATGCATGGTAAAGATCATTTTTACACTGAATGCTATTTGGCATGAGTGCTGACGATTGCTCTGGATGTGATCACAGCTAATATTAAGCAACAGCAATGGAATAACCAGACTCTCCTCCTAGCTAAATTCAGCTAGTTAAGTGCACCCCACATACTGCGTGGGGTGACTGATCAATACATTTGGCTTGCCTTCCAAATTGTCATTCACCTGCGTGTCTGTGACTGAACAGAGATCTGCATATAGATCCTTTATAAATTTTCAAAGACCAACATATGCATAAGGACTCTGTACCCAAGCAATCCAGTAAATATTTTAGGAAGACCTCTTTTGGCTACCTGGAGAAATTAGCAAAAACCCTGGGAAAGCGGCATACATTTGAACCACAAACAACAGGAGTATCTGCATTAACAACCCTGCTTAAGAATAGTTTGGTGGTAAGGGAGACACATAGAGGAAATAAATCCCACCTAAAAGGTCCTACAGCATCTTCAGCAAAAATCCAAAGGAACCTCAGATCTTTAAATAAAGACTTACACTGTAAATTGCAATGTATTATATTGAAAAATAGTTCCACAGTTTGAAGAAAACATGTCTAACAAACAGGTAGTTGACTAAGCAAAAATAAGCATTCAGTATCCAGTACTGAAACCCTCAAGTTTTTTAATCCATCCTTATACAGTTTTGATTCCAACAGTTTCAGGACTTGCTCCTGAGCATCTACCAATTCATCTGTTGAGTTTATCCAAAAGGTCTAACAGCATATTACAGGGTCATTATTTTAGTACACCTATTCACAACACACTCACATGTTCTCCACATCCCAAAGAACTGCTGGTTTCTACCAGAGTCTTTTTTTTTTTTTTTTCCCCTGTCAGCTGCTGGATCAAGAACACATGATATTTTATGGAGACAATGTCCTACAGGAGCAGATGTCCAGAATGCACAACTGCATTCCTCAGAATAGAGAGCATCTCTGTTGTGTTAATCTTTAGAAGGTATACTGATTTCTGTCCTTTTCCAAAGTTTCACTCTGCTAGTAAGAGGTCAAATGCATTTTTTCCTCAAGTATGTAACCAGGAAGAGGCTGCTTATATCTCTACTTAGCTAATGAAACTGCCAGGGAAAGAGTCCAGTTGCAGAGACAGACTTTCCAGGAGAGAGACATCTGTTCACTAACAACTGGACTGCAATTACCAAACTTTTTCTTCCAATGTTACTGACCAGTAAGGAATCAGAAAACAGCCACACAACTGTATTTTCTACAATAGTTTAAGTTATTGGAGGCCTTCTAAAAATTACAAGTAGCAATAGTGTAACAGTAGCTTTTAAGAGCCCTGAGAAAGATCACCAAGACTGATAATGCCAGACTAGTACAAATGACAAGTGAAAACCACCATCCCTAAAAGCCTATAGCCTAACTAAGCAAAAGTAAGATGAACCACAGACAGGATATTTTTACTCACTTTAAGGCTAGGGAAACATGGCACAGAGAGACTGAACTGCCTGCCTAGCTCTCTGGGAAGTGAACCTGGGTGCTCTAAACTAGCACCATAACTAAACACCATCCTTCTCACATGGTTTTCACTAAACTAAACAGCAGAAAGCATTCTGTGATTTTCTTTTGCCCTTTGTTCTAGGACAACCTACTACAACCCAGGGTACGTTAAAGTAGTACAGCAAAGCCCTTCCATTCCCCTGCTGCAGTCTAGCCTAACCATCACTGAAACTGCACCCCAAACACTGCAGCGTTTGGGAAGCGTTTCACATACCATACTCTGCATAATAACCTGAGAAAACAATAATCCCACTAACTGGCTCCAAATCCAACTTAGCATGTGCCTTCCAGGTCCTTCTCTAGACACCCATACATGAATGGGACTAGATTCAGCTGTGCTGGGAAAGAAAAAAAAAAAAAGACAAATATACTTGCAGTGCAAGATGCTGCACCCTCCTTTACCTTACCATGACAAAAATCACTTTCAAGGAGGGCAGCTGCTGGATGCTACCTTGGTATCTTCTTCCCAAAAAGAAGTAAGAATTGTTGAGGTCAAAGGTGCTAAGGAGGTATGCTGAAATGAAGTCAGCTGGCACAGCAGCTGCATTACCATGGTAAAAGGGGCCAAGAGAAGGTAGAAAGGGCATAGTTGTCTTAATCAAGAAATGCACTGCTTCAGAGTATGTTGGTTACAGCACCCATTGTCCGGATTAAGCAAGGATCCTCTGAATGAACATTTGCAGCTGTCTTCTCCTTCAGTTCCTTTCTGAATTTCACCAAAATTTATTTGACCTCTTTGTTAGAGTCTAGGTATTAAGAAGCTGATTTCAAATTAATAGCCTGACAGAAAAACTTTTTATGAATTATACTGGAGTTAGAAACCAAACCTACCCTTAAGTAGTGATTTTCAACTTTTACAACTTGGACAAGGTGTTTTTCCCCCCCTTGTAGTTTTACAGTGGAGGATTAGCAGGAGTGTTCACACCACAGTTCCTTAGAGCCTTAGATTTCCTGTTAATGCACTCTGAGTTTCTGCCTTGTGATTAGACATTCCCCACTATAGAAACTTTCTAAGAAAACCCACACATTTCTAAGTCTGGTGATGTGATTCTATAAGCAAAACTGAAATCACCATTGTAGACAAAGATCCTATGAGTAGAGGAATTATTGATTCCATATCTCTTCTCCTAATAGATTCTGAACAGGTTTAAATGACACTTTGAAAATATCTACTGAACTGAGAGCCTTGCTTCTTAGGTTCACAGTACTGCAATGGCAATAGTTTTAGCAGAACCAGGCAATCTCATGTGAAGATAAGGTTGTAGTTTACACCTGAAATGAGTATGTTGCTATGTCTCAAAACTTCCATAAAGTGCTTTTATCAGACAAGAAGTTAAACTTGTCCTCCTCTTTGATATTTTAGCTCAGTGAAAACACTGACTGGCAGTTTTCAAGAAATCACTGCTTTGCACCAGCCTGAAACCCATAAGCAATCCTAAGTTGTCAGTCGAAGGCTTGTATGCAATAGCCAGAAAACCTGAAGCCTGTCAAGCTTTGAGCTTGATCTGGATGTTCTCTTTTTATAAAGCTTTCTTTCTTCAGTACACAGCATTGTATGAAGCAAGCCTCCCATGACAGATTAAAAAAAATAATAAAAAAAAATACCAGCACACACTACAATACACAGTTAGAACACACATGGAGAAGGAAGAAATGCCAATTTCCTTACCCAAATTTGTCACAGCTGCTTGGCTATTTTCAACTACAGTAATTACAATAATAAAAAATCACAGTGAAATTAATGAAATTGAGTTAATGATTACTCATACATTTTTAAAGTCCATTAATAACAGATAAGTAAATGTTATTTCAGGGGAACACACACACAAAAAGAATGATTGTTGCAAGATAAGAAAATTTAGCTTAGAATTACTTAACCACTTTTTTAGCATCAGTTTAAATCTTGAAAGCAATTGTTTAAGAGGACTAATAAGAGGGACTATAAGACAGGACAATACAAATGGGAATCTAATTCTGCTCCTATTGACAATACAGAATAACAGAGATCTCAGGAGTTCATCTGGTTCAACACCTGTTCAAAGCATGGCTGACTTTGACACTGGATCAGGTTGCTCAGGTACCTGTTCCCGAGTCAACAGAAAAAAAAATAATAAAAAAAAAATCAGTATCTACTGGTAAAATTACATTCATTCAAGTGAGTCCTGGGAATGAGCCTAGTTCAAGGAAACTCTTTCAAGTTTTGCTGTCACACTTGAGCTACTACTTCCCCAGAATGGGAAAAGTATCATTATCTAGCTGACCCAGATTAAAAGCATGAGGAAATATTTTTTTCAGATATTGATCTAAAATTATCTTATTTCAACTAAGTATTATCACATCCTTGGGAATTGTACCAGCAGTATCAAATATTGGTATCTCTATAAAAGATCACCAAATATAATTCTATTTGATGAACTGCCTGCTTTGATAAAGATAAAGATTTGGTAATTATTAATAAAAGTGGCAAGTGCAGTGTAAAGGTTAGAGAGTGGGATAATGAGCTAAAATACTTGGCTCTTCTCCCATCTTGGCCATGTAATTAGTGTGTGATCTTGAACAAGATATTCAAGTATTTCATTCACTGACTTTGGAATTGGAAGTCTAAATACTATGAAACTTCAGGTGTGGGGAGACAACTGGCATTGTAGGAGAAGAAAGGACAGTTGATGTTGCCTCACAGTCAAGCCACAAATACTTCATTAATACAGCTGCTGGAATGCCTCATACTAATACCTGCAACATTCAAGAACGTTGGTATGTTCATAGCAGTTCACTCTTGACTTACAGTCTCCACACGTTCACTTCACAGTTACTCCTTTAAAACTACTAGGAGACTATCAAGAGTATTACAGATATTTAAAGTACAAATTCCACATTACATATGGCTGGATTCAGCTCTTAAGCTCTAAGATACTTGAAATACAAGAAAATAATTCTTTACCTTCTTGTGTATCTTTTTCAGGGGAATGCCAGAGTTAAACAATTCTTTCTGTCTCTCCATTTCTTCTCTATACTTGTCCAATCTTTGCCCTGTCTCAAGCAATAAGATTAACAGTTGCAAAAGGACTCTTGGTGTTATGAACAACTGTCACTATACTTGAAAACAACAATAACAATCTACTACCTAGTGCCAAGAAAAATGCTCTGTACATCTTTAGCAATTACCTAAACTATTGCTTGGCTCTGGGCAGAACAATGTTTTGTTGAAAAAAGAAAAGTTACCACTAAATTTTAATCACATATTAATCTCCTACATTTTTTTTTTCCATCCCCTTGGTTCTTACTGAGATCAGTGCCCTGAGCCATATTTCATCCGCAAGTCTAGCATTTGGAGCATGCAAGCCTTTCCAAGGAAGAGTTCCAAAAGTTTTCTGATGTTTTGGTCTTACGTGCTCATAGACTGCTTTTAGCCCTGCTCCCAGTGCGCTTGGACAGCTTCCTCCTGAACAGAATCAAGATTTTCAGAGAACCTGCTATTGCCTAGGCAGCAGTCAGTGAAATCACACAGACGTGCGTGCTGTTGAACAAAACGTTCCAAGCATTTAAAAAATAATAACAAAAAAAAAAAAAAAAAAAAAAAAGCTAGCATCTAGCACGCTTTTTATTCGGTTTCTTACCCCCCCCCCCCCAATAAAAAAATCTCAAGTTTTATAAGATAGCAGAACTTATGGAAAGCATGGAAAAGACATTACTATTATAGTATTAAACACACCACAGTGTCTGTGCACATGTATCTACACTTTTAAAGAGAAAAGCTAAAAGAATATTTTAAGAGTTAAGGGCATAACATTTCTAATTTTTTAGAATCAATCAAATCTCATTTCTTACAAGATTCCTCTACGCCCAATTTGTCTTCTTTCACCCCTTCTTTTCTTCCTTTTTCACTTCATTATCCTTTTTCACTTCATTAAAAAAACCAAACTGAAACACAAAGACAAAACCCCAAAGAACCTTCTGAAGGGTCCCTGAGGCACAAAGTAAGCAAATAGAACATACTTTTTTTCCAAAACCTGCAGGTAAGTATTTGGATGAGGAAGTGAATCTTTGTTCTTTGTAAGTGACAGCAAACAGATGGGCAATTTTTGAAAGAGATGGGGGTGTATGTGTGTATCAAATAAATACATTTATCTAGTATAGTGAATTTCATGTCCTGTAAGGGGAAAAAACGCAACAGGGCTTACCTGCAACTTTCTATTGCAGAGAAAAAGAAAACTCAGCAGACGAAAATGAATTATTTTAAAATCTATAGAACTGACCTCACTTCCAATATCCAATCTTACAGTCTTTGCAAAGATAAACTTGGTCTTTTACTTTTGGGACAGGGCCCTTATGAAGACTACAGGTTCTCAATACACATGTCGATGCAGGTTTTAAAGTTACTGTGCTGCTACTTCACCTTTTCCTGATCTCCAGGAACTGGTACAAATTACTCATTTACTAGTTGTCCAACTGGACACTAAATCAACGTCATTCATTTTTTGAAGCCTCCTAGAAAACTATATATGCTTACTTAACACTTCTCAAAACTTTGCTTGGAACTTTTTCAGGGAGAAGCTCTGGAATGAAGAATTTGGAACCAGCTGAAAATCAAAAGCAAACTGAGGGAGACCCTGCTAAGCAAATCATCCTCAAGACTAAAGTGCAAGTTCCTGCCTTTTTCACTCAGTTGCCAGGCTCAAACAACTGTTGACTGACAACCGCAGTGTTTAGGTGTATAGACTTAAGTTTTTTGCCTGCCTAAGTTCCTCTCCTTATTTGTTGTTTCATGGAAGATGTTGGTTCAAATTTGGTGATGGATTTTAAGAGATTGACAAATCACACTGAGGTGAAATGGTAAACAGAAGGATTTATTATCCAATCAAAGAAAGAACTGTAGAATGGTGGAAGTCTACACATTAAAGTCCTCATACTTGTCTGCAAGAAAATTGCAATGGCTTCAAAGTGGCATATTACAGTTGTTTGCCTACTGTGTGGTCTCAAGTCCCGTGGCAAAACTAGTTTTCCTTTCTTTCACCAGATGCTCTGGTTTTCTGAGTTTTTTCCAGTGTCCTAAAAGGCCTTTCATATGTCTGTTTAATAACCTTGTCTTGGGTTATTAAACTCTGCAACTACTTAGCCCCTGGTTCTAAACAAAACAAAACAAAATCTTTCCTCAAGCACTGTCAGTAAATTTAAGGAAATGAACTGCACTCCAACACCACCAAAGAAGAGAATGTTCTCACTCTCATGGTTTCAACTTTGAAAAGGAGTAGGAAAAATCTATACCACCCCCTCTACCTGGAAGGAGCAGAGAATGCAATCATAATCTCACAGAGGGAGAAGATTAGATTGCTACTGCTATCACCAGCAGGGTCCTGACTCAACAACACATAAGCGTCAGGCTCCACTAAAAGCATTTAGTGCAGTATTTAAGTACATTCTTAAACTTCACATAAATCCTTCACTGAAATATGACCCAAGTACAGGCAGATGCATGAAGGTAACAATTATGACAACACTTCACCTAGTACATGTTTTTGTGAAAGACAATAGTAACAAAAAAAATGGGGCAAGGTTTATTATTTAAAATTGAATTCTACAGTAATTTCAGAAATGTATTCAAGAACAATTGTATTAACATTTGAAGAATAAACTACTTAATGGAATATATTTCCCATCAGAATTCTCTCACAATATCCTTACAGCTGTCAGGGACAGGGAAAACATCTAGGATGAAATGTAAAGCATTGTCTAAGAAATAGAGTTTATCTATTTAAAACAATTTACGCTACAGAGGTTAAATGCAATAGAAATAGTTCTATCGATGGGATTTCTCCCTACAAAAAGTATAAAATGGCACTTAATGAAACAGCGGAAGGGTTATTATTCTTAACTGTAAATAATCAATGGAAGAAAATTAAGCTCCTGCAGGTCTGTATTAAGAGAATTGTGTGGGTTACAGTTCCACTTATCAATGAAAAAAGTAAACTAGGATGTTTATAGTAGATCTGTATAAAATGCCAGACACAACCAGCTCTGGCTGATTCATAAAATCACAAGATAAAGTTCCAGTGCTTCCACTTAATAAAATGTTGGTAATGCCTGCTGAACCATTAAGTGTCCTATCAAGATCTTTGGTTTGAGATAAATTGTTCAGTTTTACGACCCACTAATTTATAACATAGATTCAGGTTGCTCTAGAATGTACGTCACTGGGAAACACACAACTGCACTTCCTGCTGTTGGTAACTACTTTGTAAAATTATTTGAGATACAGTGTATACAAAAGCATGCATGCAAACACATGCACGTGCATACACATGCAACATAAGTATTAATCTATCAACTCAGCTTCTGAAAAAAGGATGACAGGAGTGTAAAGACAAGCTTTTAGTCACCTTGTGAATTTCTAGGATAAAGTCTATTCTGCCTAGATTAAAAATTTTCTCTCTTTTTTTTTTCCCCTAAATGTAGAGACCTTATGGGCAAAGAAGAAAAAAATTCAAAAAGTGGGTTTGTGTTTGCATTTGTTTGTTTGTTTTAAACACCTGGCCTAAATTTCTACCATTATGAAATAGGATCTTTCACTTAAAAATTTTGGGGGTATGAACTGTTTTATGGTTCCCGCAACAGAGCAGTTCTTATTCTTACAAAGACAAGTCTGAATGAGGGACTGATCCAAAGGTGACTTTGGACTGACAACATTCAACAAATACCTAAAGCTGCTGCAAGCATGCAGGTGGTCCCCTCTTGACTTACATGATCGAAGCATAGCAGTTAGTGCAGTAGATAACACAGGCTAAACTCTTTCTTTCAGATTTTGTAACTTGCTAGGCTTCTGATAAATGTTGTAGACTGAGAAAGGTGGGTGGAGTGGACAAAACTGTATGCTCAAAATGAAACACTTAATAAAACAGAGAATGAGAGTCAGGGAAGTTGGTTTATGCACTTTAACATATTTGCTTCCAGAAAAATAAAACACAAAAAAGCACACAAATATGAGGAGGTAAGTAGTTTGCACAGCTATGAAAATTAGCCATAGACTATTCCATTGGTAGGAACAGCTTTAGTGTGGTAAGTAGTGTATACAGCATAGAACTCAAAATAAATAATATTTTAAACAATCATAAAGTTCCATGTAATTCTGCAGAATATAAAATAAGCAATTTTAGGGAAATGTGGACTTAAGTACTTACTGGGCTTAATTTGTGAGCATCTTTACAATAGTTAGGATTCCTAACACTAGCAAAATACTGTTATCCAAAACACTATGGACAACTGTTACAGAAACACTTTTTTGTTTTGCTTTTTAATGCTTGTACCAGAATTATGCTTTTGTGCTCCTAGTAATAAAACACTAAATCTGTACTGTGTTGGCCAAGTTTTAAGAAAGTAGCAGACCCCATTCTACAGTTAAAATCTCGTGCTGACCTTCAAACTCTGCTTTAGGTAAGCAGCTTTATGGAGTAAGCATGTACCTGATGTGTACATACAACACATTATGGCTCTAACATGGTAAATGCCTTTTTTTTTTTTTTTTTAAGAAACAATACCAACAGGAAAGAAGTCTTCCAGTGTAGAAAAACTGCATACTGCAAAAAAAATTGAGCAATTGCAGTGAGTCATCCAGTGAGTCATTAACTCAATGAAAGAATCAGCTGTAGCACTGGACCCAAACAAGGCGAGGTGGATGTAGTTTTTTCCTTCATAAAGAAGCTTGTTTTCACCCTTCTCACCTCCCATATCCACAGATTGGTACGTATAGTCCTGTTTGATCAGGTTCAAAACAGATTTTATTAAAGGAAAAAGGGCTGAAGAAGGTGATAGGCACCAGGGTAAAAAAAAACCAAAACAAACCAACCAACCAGGAAGCATTCAGGACTTCAGGAAGGAGTGTCCCATTTCAGTCTTGGAAGCGTTTTAATGCTTTCCTGTTTAATAATAGTGAGAGTAGGAATGTAGATGAAGGGTGATTGGATTTCTACCTATAGGATAAACTACACCTCAGACCCGCCAAAAATGTATCAGCCCTGCTCCTTGTTTCCCATCCCGCCGAAGCTTAACATTGGACTTTTCCTTTTTAACTCCAACAACCAAAAGCAACTCCCAAATGCCACTAGCTTGACCCATCAAAATGAGATGCCTCCAGACCAGACATCATGCAGCTCTGTGGCCTCTTGTCTTTTCATTCTTTTTAAGGAATGAAATAGTTAATGTACATGATTAGACACCACTGCTGAATACTCGAGCTAACACCCAATAGAAGTAAAGGCTGTAGTTCACACCTCCACTGTTGTTGCAGGCTCTGGGCAAACTTCTGTCTGTAGCACCTACATCCAACTTCACATTTTTGAGGTTTTCTTTGCTACTAGAACAGCTAAGGCCTAACTTTCTTTAAAGAAAGAATATCAAAGCTGAGACTGAGAGGAACATCATGGAAGTATCAAAGATTTATTTATGTGGGAAACCTCCTTTTCAATTCCAGATACACATCAAGCTAACGAGACACAGACAGAAAGGAGTTCTCTGCAGCACTGTCTATGCTTAAGTTCTTGTGAAAGCAAGAAATATTTTTCATACTTGCACCTCCACTAATAATAAAAGCAGGAGCACTAGCAGTGTTGTATTTTTATCATGAAGCATCCAAGAAGGCCTGGATGTTGCTGAAGAGTTAGCCAAATTTCGTCAATGCAAAAACCAGCTGCATTCTCCAGCAGTACAGTTTTAAGGACAAAGTTTTGTAGAATCCAAGACAGCTGCAACATGCTTTAAGTAACTGCATGTAATCCTAATTCCATTCCCTGTTGCATGCAGCTACATTAGAGGAGCGAGGATTGGTGTTGCTACATGTTGGACGTTGATTTTAGTTGCAGCTCCAGAAAAGAGCTAACAGAGCTCAAAGCCAATGAAGTAGCATTTAAATACGTACTTAGTGTTGGAAACTTCCAAAAATCTTGAGACTAAACTCCTGTAACATATTTTAAGGACAACCCCACACTTCAGGATGAAAATACACATCTCTTACTAGCTTGGTTAAACAAGACTAAAGATTTCTGTCTCTGTATCAAGACTGTTGGCCAGACCACAATGAAATATGAGTAGATGTTGATGGGAATATAAAGGAATCAATCAAAAAAATTGCTAAGTTGAAGAAGAAAGGAAGAAAAAAAAAGGAAAAAAAAAAGGCCAGAAAAATGTTTGAACCTGTTTGATCTATAGCCTGAAGCTCAGGTCCTGCCAGAGAAAATACTCTTTTTTCTTTTTTTTTTTTTTTTTTTTTTTTTAAATATTTAGGAGAGGCATAATGGAGTAAGAGCACCATTTTCTGTAAAGTAAATGGTCTGTTTAAGAGACATTTAGGTCACTTTGAAGATTCTGTGCATGTTTGTCTCTGATTTTCCAAGCCACCAAATCATTCAGGAGTAATCTCAGATCAGAGGACTTTGACTTGCACAGGCTCTGCAACCATGTCTTGCTTAAGGTCAGCAACATAATAATCTCTGAGAAAATCCTGAAATAATAGACTGTCCTCTTAAATCCCATGTATGAGGAAGACACTGAGCACTGGACGGCTGGCAGGTTAGCAAATAATCTCCCAGACAACATTAAAAGATGAGTGGTCCAATTCTGTCCTTAGACACTAATTTCAGCCAGTTCAAGCTATAAACTTCTCCCCAGCAAAGGGGAATAGGTGTCTGGGCTGGACCCATCCCTGCTACAACATCTGGAAAAGGAACAATATCGTAAATTTATATGTGCATGACATTTGCCCATAGAATGTTTTCTGCTCATATCTGAACAGCACCAAGGAAAGATGTCTGTTGATAGCCAGCTACTGTCACCCATCACTTCTCATCCACTTGCAGTGCTTTTCAAATTAGGACTGGGGGCACTTTATCCCAGTTGCCATCTTTTGCCTCTGCAGAAATGATCTGCCACCTTCCCAGCAAAGGCAGCAGATAGGAACAAGCTGCTGCCCCAACAGAAAAATTAATCTAGCTTGAACTTCTCTTGAGTTTATCTGCTCTAACACAGAACAGTACTATGACAATGCTTCTCAAGAAATATATTAACCCTTTAATAGAAGTGAGCAAATAACTGCTTCCTCTAGAAAACATGAAGATGATTGGTGCCACAGACTTGTACGACAGTTTGCACAGTTACTGGTTTTCACAAAACACAATGCTGCCTGGGGATGTCTCTGGCAGAGTGCCAGGAAAGAGACATCATATAGTAAGGATTATCAACACTGCTCATAAGGCATCTGTAAAGGGCCTACACTTTCTAAATTGATATAGGTATTCATATGATACAGCAATTCTTTGTCATTTTATGAAGTGATCACTAGGAGTTCCTAGAGTAAATAAAGCAGTAGAAAATACTCTAAATCACTGACCTGACACATGACAGAGACATCCTGTTTTAACACAGAGTCTGCAGAAAGCCGCCTTCTGGAATGAATTGGGAGAGCAACCAAAGAGAACAGTTAAAGAATGTTATGAGAAAAAGATGAATGTTCATTGAGACTGGGGTGCACATATTTCTCACTGAAAATTACAGAGACTTGCCAAGCTGTACAGGCCTGAAATCAAAAGTTGCAGTCCTGGCTCCCAGTTCACTTTTTCTTGTGTCTAGCCCTCTATTTCACTCAACTGCAGTGCCATAGGCCTTCCTCCGCTCCACAGCACTATGCACTAGAGGCAGCTGGTTTGCCCGATTCCCCACGTTCTAGAAGAAGCCCTTCTAAAAAGCGTATTTCCCAACTTCAGATTACCATTACAGTCCCTCCCTATCTCATAGCCCACACTCCTCTACTTTTGCCACCCATCCACTCTTCCTCCCTTTCTCAACACAGTCTCAGAGAGGTGAAAATAGGAAGACCTAAATGACAGATTTTGAGCTGGTTTGCTCCTGATGTCCAGCCACAAAAATAACCAGTTCCTTCAACTATGTATGATCAGAAGTGAGCCTAAACTTCTAGATGCAGCTGGAAGAAAGAATCCATGGCCTTTCCAAGTTCCTCCTAGGAAAGGAGTGATATAATTTGAAACTAATGCAGGCACTCATTTCTCAGATCTCATAGTCGACGCAAATTTTCCAAGAATCCCAGTAATTTAAACAAATTTAAAAAACAAAGACTTTTACTGGCCCACAGTAACCAAGCTGCATGTAACTGCTTTGTTTCACTGTGTACAAATAATTGGTATTCATTTCCAGGAGATCACCCTGGAGTTTACCCTAGCCAAAATCCTGATCCCAGTATCATAATTCCTGCCAAGAATATGTTGTACCTTCAAGCTCTAATTTTCTCTGATGTGAAGACTGATGTCACCACACAATGCTAGAACGAAGGAAAGCCAAACAGCATCTGACATCATACTACTTTAGTCCAGAATTAAAACAAGATAAACAGTTACACTCACCAAGTTAATATCTAGAATATTCTGTAAATCCTTCTGAAAAAAATATACTTTATGAAAGAAGTAGCCTTGAGCACATCACAAACTGTTTTGAATGCTTAAGAAAGTCTTTTAAAGCTTTGTCTAAAATAGGTGAAAAAGTTTCAGCCAAAATCTTGAAATAATTTTTACGTGAGCTGCTAAAGACAATTCCAAGAACCTACTTAAAGTTTTACAAGATTTTTTAGCTGTTATCATAAATTGCCATTAAAAAAAAAACAAACAACAAAATACTGCAAGACCAAAAGCCAAGACCTTGGCAAACCTGTTCTAGATTTCCAAATGCTTCTGATTAGGAATCGCTGAATTGACTGTATTCTGAAACAAATGTGTATGAAAGAACCCACAGCAGAAGACTCCTCTAAATCAGCAAATATTTCAAAGAGATGTTAAATATTTAGCACTTAAGGTCACACAAGAATACCTACTTGCAGTGCATTGTATTTATCACAAATTCCACTCATTCTATAGGTACAATGAACAATAAACAAAACAGTGGCATGATTTCTCCGTAGAAAATAAGGCAGAGTAGTTTAAAAAATAAAAGTAAAAAATCCAGGCAATACTTGACCTGTGACTGTTACAGGTGAAAGTGCTAGTTAATGAAGTCTGTGTCAGTGGCAGCCAAGTAATGGATTCTCTCATCTGCTGATTCAATTGAAATGAGAGCAATAAAAAAAATTTTTACAAAAGCGCCAGGAAAAAAAAAAAATAATCCCACTGTGTCTAGCCCTACATGTGCTACAACTATTTTGCTCCACACTGACAGGTGCCCCTACCCCTAGCATTCTTCCTCTTGGCCTGTTCACATAACACAGCCATGCCACTTTAGCTTTACACCAATAATACTAATTAAGCAATAGCCTCTCTGTAGCTGTTCCCTGCTGTAGAGATGGGGAAAAGGAAAAAGTTGCCTGTGCCTGCCTTCTGTTGGACCAAGCACTGAAGCTACAAGCAATGCTGACAATATTTTCCTTAAACAACAGAATACACTGGAGCTTGGAAACAAAGGGTGGGGAAAGTGAGAGCCTCCTAAGGGGAGTAGAGCAGGAGAAATATAGTAGGATTTGGCTTCCCACAACAGTTCTCACACCTCTAAAAATACACAAGGCTGCCTCACTCTCTGTAGCTGCCCAACACTTAACATATACTACAGATGAGATACACAGCACATGGCTACCTTAACACCTTTGTCAGCTCATTGCCAGATACCTAATGCAACCAAGTGTTTGTATTTCACTTTTGCTGCTGTTAAAACATAGGCCATCAGGGGATGATCCTCTCCAAGTCACTGCTTTGTATCCTGTGGCCTCCTTTGAATACCATTTGGGATGAATTTGACAAGTGTATTCTATAAGAAGGTGTCTCTGGAATAAAAAGTGAAAGCCAGAGAGCAGTGAGGCTGCACAAATGCCTTAAAGTAAATAAGCTTTAATATGAGAATCTTTACAATTGACACTCATCTGTTGTGCTGAAATACCTCAGACACATTCATAGATCACATACCAAGATACGCATTATTGAAATGCTAGTTTATCCATGCAGTGTGACAAAGCTTGTTGAAGTGAGGTGTTAGTAGAAGATGTGAAAATAAGTGACTAATCTTAAATGGGCAACATATGTTGATCGAATTTGGAAACTGCCCTGAGCACACCTAGACCTATTAAAATACTTTCCTGACACAGCCTCTAGTTAATCCCTGAGAGTGAGCCTACAGCTAACATCATCAAACAAGGGCAAAAGTTCAGTATCAACAAAGAAGAAAGAGCAAATAATCAATACAACTTTCTCAGACCACCTGTGGTTCCTTTTTTGGTTTATTTGCCAAGCAGGAATGAAATCAAGACTCATGCAATTTAAAAAATCATAACAACAAAGCTAAAGGGTCCTTAGCATCTCTGAAGTAATTTTTTAACCTACGTAACTCACTGTTTCTTCAAAGATGCAGACCACTTATTTTTTTCTTTTAAATAAAACTGAAAATACTGCAAATGGTACTCTGCAGAATATACAAAGAATCTGTTCAACAACTTGAATACCTGTACTATCTGCAAATTACCTACTTTCTTTGTAGCTGGCTAGCACATAATAATCATTGTATATGACACAGCAGCTGCCTTGCAACCAGTCAGCTCACCACCAGAGAAATGGCTATGTCTGACTGAACTGAGATAAATTTATGTCAAAATAACAGATGAGACACGTGTATTTCTAGCTTGTCACCACTTTTAACATATTTTGCAACACTCTTTCCTACTCGCATGGATATACTATTGTAATGACCTGAGCGAAGAAGCAGTTATCTACTATCTCACAACATCTACCCTAAGTCAGAGTCTCCCACTCTATCCATGTGACCATGTCACTCTCCTCCTTTCGCAATATATGTATTCAAAACAGCAAAGGAGAGAACCTGTGTGCCATACTTCAAGGCATTTTCAAATGTGACAAAAGCACCTACTGATTTAGATTTCACTGAAGTCTAGCATGACTTGGGGTATGCATCTCTCATTTTGGAAATCTAGGACACTGAAATTTTACCCCAAATCCAAGTAGAGCATGTGCTTGTTCATTGTAAAGCAGGTTACTTCCGTGGGTGCTGACTGGCATGGAAGAAAACACTGGTTTTAGTTCTAAGTGAGGGAAGCAGACAACAGGTGGGAGGGATGGAACTTGTCTGTACAAATTCAAACTTTTGCAGACATCAATATCTGGATGACTGCCTAGACTACCCTTATAGGGGAGAAAAAAAAAAGGAAATGCAATTCCACTGCATTGAAAAGATGGACATCTAATATACATCAGATGTTTCACACTGTAGATGTGTCTACTTTCCTCTAGCCAGCACAGGATCTAGACAGCTAGCTGAGGCATAGGTGTCATCAGCATAGACACAAAAAAAAAATTGGTTAGGGTAATTCCCACCTTACACACAGGTCACATGTGAAATCCCAGTCACTGAAATCACTGGGAATCTTGTAACAACTTCAATAGCATCACAGTTTTAGCTCACATTGGTTACCTTGTTTAGAATTTGCTTTTTTGGTTATGCATCCTAATAAAGAGCATAAATCAATGCAAATACCTTTCAGAATCTTCAGCAGCATGTCAACTTGCACTTAAATCTTGCATTATTACATCTGCAGAGGAGATGTATGTCCACACTGAAATAATGCAGCATAAATAAAGCTTCATAAACAATCCTGTGGATCATGAGAACTGTTAATCATCTAGAAATGCAATCTACAAACAAAATGAAGAAAGTAGAGTTTAGACTCAGTTCTACAGCATCTTTAATCCAAAGTGTAATCTACAGTAAATTACACTGGGGTGGTGGAAGGGGGTGGAGACCTACACTACTCACTCTTTAATTAAGAAAAACAAAACAAACCAAAACCCTAGCATCTACAGTTCCATGAAACAAGCTCTCTACTTCCATTTTGAGTTACACCTTTGTTTCTTATACTTGTAATTTCAGATGTTTACATATGGCTAGAAATATTCTTATAAAGCAGTCTACTTTGCATTCCATCATCAATGATTGAACAGTATGTTGGGTAGACATTAATTACTTTAGTCAATTAAATTCCTCCTGATAAGAACAGTTCATAGTTTACATTAATAAATGAAAATAACTGATTAGTATGAATGTGTTTAAATGCTGATAATACTTCGAATAATTTAAATATAACTGTGGTTATATTAAGATTTGTCTTGCATAAGATATTAATTCCAATTAAACCTACAGTAACAAGCTTTATAATTAAAAAGGACCTGATCCAAAGACTTAAAGTAATAAACGTACTTAATTAACGGGCTGCCTTTAACCTTACATCTCTTGTCTCAGGCCAAAAATCAAAGATGTTTTTGGCTATAATGAGTCCTAGTCTTGGAAAATCCTAAAAAATAATGGAAATATTAAAGTGTATGATTAGAAGTAAGCACGTGCTTAAGTATTTTGCTGAGTAATGGTAATATGCAATAGATGGAGCTCAACGTCTACAGTTACATCTAGAAGTGCTGGCAATTCATATAGAAAAAAGCCATAGGCTACAGATTCCCACATTTATTCACGATAAGAAAGAATGACTGGGTATCTTGCTTTAAAAAGCAAAAGAGAAAAAAAAATTTTTGCTTTGCTGATTACTTCTTAGCCTAGACACAGATCCTCAGGACAATGAAGGCCTCAACTCTAATAAAGCAATTAGCATTATTATAACTCTTGAATGTACAGTGTGATGTTTCTGCTTATGCAGCTGTCAATTAGATAAAAACTGAAAACAGAAGAAATAAAACCTCTAAAGATATGTTGAAAATTCAAATATAACCTCTTGGTTGTTCATTGCATTGTTATAAAAGCATGAGAGTGTTTGTTAGTTGGTCGTTTAAAAAAACAACCAAACAAAACCAAAACAACAACAAAACAACACAACAAGTAACTGCCACAACATCAGAGAGGTTTTCATGCTCATGTCTTTTGGGGAGTGATTATGTGTTTTGTCGTGGGTTTATATATTCCTGTTTCCATGCATTCACATGCAGTCTCCAGAAGAATCCAAAATCACTGTAATAGATGTTCTCTTCACTAGTCACTCTGTATTCCAATAGCACTTGTCACACCTGGGAAACCTTCCCTCTAATATTTACCCAGTTCTTCTCTTCTCTAAACTGACAAGCCAGTTCATATTTTCTGGATTACAAAAACCTGAATGTTTACATTTTATTACAGTTATTAACATCTCTTTGGAATCTAAGTAACATTTCCATGAAGGATCTTGTTTGTAGACTTACACAAAAGCTTCATAGTCAAATGACTCTGAGAGCTTTAATGTGTGTACTTTACCCAGGATATGACAGTTGTATGAAGCTTAATACATTCTATTGTCAGTGCTGAGTTAGAAAGAGAAAGCAAGCCGTACTCTGTGCTCTTGGTTTCTTTCATCACTCTTCAGAATTATTTCTCTACTTTATTAGAAAACACATATCATTAAAGCCTAATGCAAACAGGCAGCAAATGTGCTACACATCCATATAGAACACAAATCACAGCTTGTATTGTCTCACAATATAATTTCTAAGTGTAATACAATAGCTAATCAATGAACTCAGCGATGTTTATTACTGTAAAGTCACGGCTCCTCTACATACTGTTATGATTTCTTTCACTGAGTGTGAATTACATTAATACCACTTGGTTACTTGCATAACCAAGTAAGATGTCTAGACTATGTGAGCATGTAATACAAACATCACATTCACGGGCACAATTTCTTCACCACTGTAGTTTGAATTAACTTTACAATCTCTTGTCTAACAATATGTTATAAATAGATGGAAACCATATGTCATTCCAGGCTATGTCCTCATGTGCTTAAGTGTGAAGTGCTCAATACTACATGCAGGAAGGCTTTTCGTTACCTTTATTCTTGAAAGCATTCTCACTGCTTTGAAAAGGTTAGTGCTGTTTATGTTATCCATGTCTAGTATTCCACAAAGAATGAACTTGTTTATGATCTGCTCAGTGTTCATGTAAAGTTCCAGATTTGTTAGGTGTAAAATGAAGCGCTGCTAATAGCAGCATTTAACCTCTGGGACACCCATGCTAGTCAAACAAAAGTGAAAAGAATAGTTTGTCTGAAACTAGAAGCATCCTGGTTATGGATGTAGCTTTGTACTATATGCCATGCACTATATAAAAAGAATGAAAATTGCACACAAGATTTTCCTTAATATGGAAGTAGCTGCCTAATTAGGAAGACTGCAACAAAAGGTAGGATTAAGCATTGTTATCCTGTTAACCAACAGATTACAATACCAAGAAATCTGATCCTGCTGTCTTGATTACATTATTTTATACTGTACCAACAGGCCAAAGTCCAGAGCAATCATGAAGCCACCAGTTTGTATTCTCCAAAAAGCTGGATAAAACAATTACTTATAAAGTCCTCAAGTCATGGAGTCAGTAGTAAGGAATATAGCATTGCCCTGTACAAACACAGTTCTTGGGGATGCTGGATACTTCTAATGCTAGATTTGGTATAAATATTCTAACCTGCAGGCTTTTTTTTTTTTTTTTTTTTTTTTTTTTTACACTCAGTATACTTCCATCAGTCAAGTATGTTTCTGCTTGCAATACATCTATCTATAACTAAAAAAATCAACCACCAAAACCAAGCAACTCAGGGCTTGAGAAGACTCAATTTTTCCCCTATTAAGACTTCTTGATTCTTCACCAAGGCTTCCTGACATTTGATACAATAAGCAGAAGCATCTGTCCACCCCATCTGTACACAAGTATGGCATATGAGGTCCAATACACAGCTTGTAAAGAAATGCTGTTTTCACCACAGTAAACAGAGACAAGAGTTCCTCCAGATGAGCTTATCTTTCTTCCCCCGAGAGCAGAAGCCTAGCAAAGCTAGCCAACAAAATTAGATACTTGGGTTGTATAAACAGTCCCTTAGATTCAATTTCTTTTAGCTCATGCTCAAGAAAATCCAGCTCTGAGGTGATGTGTGGAAGCAGATACCAATTAGTCTTTTACAAGATTGTTTAAAGTCTTTGTAGTCTACACTATTTTTTAGTATGCAAATATCAAAGTTTATAATCACTTTTGAGTAAAAGCAGCTTTATCACAGCATAGAACAAAGATAGCTAGTCTCCTCTTTTCACTCTCCTTGTTCTACACGTGTGTAACAAAACACCAAGCCTTACAAATCCCCAAAAGACTGATGCCTCCAACTTAAACTGAAGAGAAAAAGAATTTCACTGAAACTGGACTTCAGGATGTAGCAGAGTTTGTGCGATGTGGTAACAGAAACATATTCAAGTAGTCTGTTTTCCCAATCAAAGCCAATAGCAGTTATAGTGATTTTGAATATGCATACTGACCTCCCAGTCTAAATCACGTCTTTGGGAATGTTGCTTAATAATATGAAATAGCAAGCATTTGCCTCGGCTTCTTTAAATAAGCTAGTTAACAAAAAGCAGTTCATCCTGATGTGTCACTATGATAAGAAGCAGCAACTGAAAGCATCAGTGTTTGTCACTTTTACAGCCTATTGCTCTGATTGGAAAAAAAAAAAAAAAAAAAAAAAAAAAGTAGTTGCTTGTCCTGAATTTGCAGTACATATAGATAGTGGACTCACTACTGTTTGCACAATAGCCTAACTTAATACGCAGATGGCCAATGTTTTAATAGGTTAACCTTTTTTAAATTATTATTATTTTAAATAGTTTACATGATAAAAGTATGACCATCTGTAGCAGCAGAACAAGATATTTCACTTTTCTATCATTGAGCTACACAGACCGGAAAACAGAGTTTTCAGCTATTTCCGGATTCAGATCTAACACTTGGTTCCAGGCAGTAGAGCAGTTTTACTTACTTTGCAATGCTCTGTTAAAACCTCTTCCCAGTACCTTTTTTCCTCAAAACTGACAGGATCAGCTTTTGGTTTGCATCAAGTGAATGACCTCTCCCTTTGTTCCACTGTGACAGCATGTCTGCAGCTCTATTACTTTTTCAGATCCTGTGTCAAAAGGAGTGTATGAAATATAGCTCTTCATCAGTCTCCTTACTGAAGATCAAATTTCAATTGCATAATAAACATGGACTCTGCATGACATAATGGAGCCTTCATGCATGATACGGCTAAACTGAAACTGAAAAAAAGTAAGATACATCATTATCTGCCCTTGTCTGGACATAGAGGAAATTTCTCTCAGAAAATAAGGAAACTGCATAAATAATCCAAAAATCAACAGGAAAAAAGTTTTCAAAAGACTTAAAAGTCAAAACATTATCTTTTTAATCCTTAAGATGATTTCCAGCTAACATATGGGATTTTTACAATAATAGCTCCTGTCCTATGCAGAATGGCAGGCTACGTGAGGGGACCACAAGAGTCCATTTTAGATGGGATATCAATGAAATATTAACAATATCAAAATTAAGTTTTATGCAGCATTTAAAGGCTTTTGAAGCAGAAACAAATAACTGCTTTCAGCCTAGAAGGTTTTAGTAAAAGGTCCCCAGCTTCAAAATCAATGGCTAGCTTAACTCCTTAATTTATACCTGTAACCACAGAAAATTTCTATATATAGTACTTAAGTTTCAGAACATCTAGGAATTTGCTGCTTATACCACCTTCAGATTTTTAGCTACTCAAACTCCTTAGCAGCTACAGTAATGTATCCCACAAGTCTGTATGACTTGACAAATAATTTTGTTAAACACATAAACAACATATAGCATGCTAATAATTTTAAGATCACCTGGCTGCTTAAAATTATACATACTCTTAGGTCTAACATCACTTTAGTCCATCATTCATGTATTTCCTAAAGAGAATTAGTAAAAATATAAGTTTTTTTTCTTCCTACTGGTTCTATGTGAAAAAAAATGTATGCAGCTCAACATCAATCTTTTCATTTAAAATAGCTGCCTAGCTACCCTCGCTTCAGCCATTTAGCAATCCTGTTATGAAACAGCTGCTATTAGTGAAAAAAGTCCAAACTAGCAGCATTCACAGACCACTGGGAATACAAAGCATTTTAGGGAGATGTTTCTACAACTCACAGTCAACACCCTCTGATTCATTTCACTTACTTTTTTCAAGACCCTACCTTAAAGCCTCTAATCAGGATTATGCTTCTAAAGCCTTAGTGACAAAGTCTGGCTTTCTCTGGATTTTCCCATGGAGAACTTCCTGTTCCTCTAGACCAATCCACCCCTCCTAAAACATTTTTTTTCCATCTTTTATTGTTGCTGAATCCGATTCAAAAGGGGCCCATCTGCTCCAGCTACATCATCAGGAGAGTTCTGTGCTTTCACACAGCTGCTGAGGTTTCTGTCCCCATGCAGAAGCTGGAATTGCTCCACTCCCCCCCACAAATGATGGAAAGGAGCTGATGGATCAAAAAAACTTTTGCATGATCATTTCTATATTATTTCTGTAAGGTAAACTCTCCTTTTCTCACATTTTGTGGGGTCTTAATTTGTTCCCTCAATAAAATGAACCATAAAACTTGACAGCACAGTTTTCCAATGGAAAGAAAAAAAAAATCCTATCAAACACACTAATCTTACTATAAATTCCATGAAGCAGTTCAAAAATCCTGGAGGGGTGATTGTTTCTATTAAATTCTACCGACTGCTGCAGCAGTTTCTTCAGGACATTTAACATTTCCTTAGAATTTAAGTGACTTAACGTCCATTAAATCCTGTAAAGACTGAAAAGCAACTACCTGCAAGTATGCTTTAGAAGATTACATAAAACAAAAACTGAATTGAAAATTACATTTAACAGTACACATGCCGTTGTTAACCTGTGCTCTGAAAGTGGATTCTGACAATTTAGATGCACCAGCTTGACCTGAATGCAAGTAGACTGTATATTCCAAAATGCCTATGACCACCTGACTCCTGCTACTCATTCAAGGCTATTTTCAGGGCACAGAAATTTAAAAACATGTATTTGCATCTCTACTTTGCCAGAGAGCCTTGTACAGGTAAAGTTTAAAAATAAACTTAGTTTTGAGCCATAGAAACCCTTGCAGGAAGTTTTCTTTGGTTATGAACATTTCTTTTTTATAAATGTGCTTAAGTAAAAGAAGATCAGTTTGAGTTGAGTAAAAGAATACACAAAGGTTCTGGATTTTTTTAGTTAACATAAAATGGAACTATAATAGTAAGTTTAAATCGCACGACCTTCCTGCATATAAACACTAGCCCTGGGAATCACCTGGGCTCGCTAACAGTTCCTAAATTCAATTTCTGGGCAGAAGCTGGTAAGGTGTTTACAGTGGAATTTATTGTACTATGGAATGTGGTTTTTTTCTACCCATTCACAGTTGATTTTGGGGGGCAAGTTGTGTCTCATCTCTTCACGCGGCATTAGGCAGAAGTTTTTTCTTTGCACTCAGTACTTATTTACAGTATCTGTGAAGGGCAAAAGTGAAGAATTTATTTTTATTGATAACAAATATGAAATTTTCACAGTCACAGAAATTAATTACAACTGAACAGTAGTCATCAGTTTCCTTACTAAATGTACTGCATGCATTTTAGCTCATTTGACCTTGACAAACGTCAAAAATTAGTAATTCAGTAATCAAGAAACAAAAAAGATTGTATTATTAACATATTTTAACAGAACAAAAATAAAGCTTAAGTGAATATACCTCGAATTCATATTTTACCTATAATAATTCACACAAACTAATACAAATTAAATTAATGAAAACCACTTGAAGCCAAGTTTGGGCCATTTGTTCAGTTCAGAATTAGGCTCATTAAATGCTAATATACTGAGCACTGTGATGGCATTGGGTGTGAAAAAGTGTTCTATAACCTCACAAGTTGAACAATAATAATAATAAGTCTTCATCAAGTTCAGGGTGTAAAAATAATTTATTCGCTTTTGCTCATTAAAAAATCAGCTACTATTCTTGATTTTTTTTTAAACAGCAGCAAACAGTCAAAACCGTGACAATTAAAAAGCATTCAATAAAAAATAAGGCAAGCAGAGTGTAAATTTGTTCCTTAAAAATCAATGCTGTAGCACTACAGAAGCAAGGGTAGCAGAAAAAAATAAACAAGAACTTAATAAAACATGACAATCACCAAGTTACTTCTATTCTATGTCATCACTTTAGCCAAGGAAGCATTGTTAAAGCAGTATCCAAGTAAACCTTTATTTCAAAACTATCAAGAGTAAATTAAGATTTAAAGGCATTCCTTTGAGGGGTGTGTGTGCATGGAGTGGGGCGAGTGAAGTATGCCATAGTGATGGTAATTTTAAATATCCTATTGTTTCAAGTCTGTAAAACATCATAGACTACTGAAACCAAAATCTTACAAGACAACAAGCCTTGACTCTACTGTTTTTGATCAGTGATACGCTGTAAGCAGAGTTTCATGTAGGAATTTTTATTGCGTATTTCTATCACTGCATCTCTGACAAGCTCAATGAACATTTGAGGCCAGAGCTTCTGCAAAGACTCATTTTTCATATTGATGTCAGCTGCTTCTTTCACCAAGTTCTCGACATATGTCTGGCAAAATGTTTTTCTCTCCTTGATTTCCTGCATAGGAGAACCATTACACATTGTATAAGACAAAGGAAGAAAAGGTTAAATAAGAGCAAACAAAAAACAACCACAAAAATTTAATGAATTAAAGAACATAGCGATTAGCAGGCAAAGAGGCCATTGCACACTTCCTCCTGTTGGTTTTAAGTTGCATGGCCCAAGGTATAAGTCAAGCTTTTATGAGTGTGGCCACAGAATCTTACTGTATTCATAATATTTATATTATACTCATTAATTAATTTATCTGAAATCTACTTTTAAATAGTCAGGTAGATATCTTTTAACAGCATTATGATTTTTGTTGTCTTCTGGCATAGCAGTGAAAATTTACAGAAATTATTAGGCACCAGACTACTTTCCTTCTTTCTCTCCCTTCCCAGCTTTTCATGATTATAGCAGAATAGTTGGAAAGTACATGTTCATCTACTTGCCCTAACAAGAACTAAGCATATTATCACAGGAAAATATGCCAGTATGCAGCCTTTCCACAGGTTACCTGATGGACTCTGACAACTGCATGGTTCCTAACATGTACTACATTAGATACTGAAGGAACCTGAACCTCTAAAAAATAATAAAAAATATTGCACTTTGTGCAACTACTAGCTCCACATTTTAGTCACTCAAGCCATATTAATCCCTGTTTCTATAAAATGCCATAATAAACTTTGAACAGTAAGTTATATTAGTGCTAAATATCTAACTAGTTTGATTTATGGCACTGTTAAAAATGTTAGGTCATGCTTCAGGCCATCAAAACAGAAGTTTTCTTAAATGAGTGATAAAGCAGAAAAAATACTTTCCAGTTGTTTCATCTAAAAAAACCAAATTATCAATCAGTGACTCAGACTGTCATCTTCAGTGATAAACTTATTCAATCACATTTATAACGTTAGTTTACTGCTGATAGGCAACTGGCATCAGTCTTTTTTGCCTATCTTACTCTTCTTTTGTGACATCCTGTAATATCTGCTGTCACATACATAATGCTGTTACAAAGGACAAGGTGTAAATTTCTGCACTGGGAAGAGAAAACAATGTATATATTTAGTGGACTGTACAAATGCCAAGCTTATTTTATTAAAGTGCTTGTTCCATGGTAAAGGACAAGAGGAACACTTCACTGTCTTACTCTATGCCATTCAAAGTTTTAAGAGCTACTATCACAGTTTTTGAAACGAAAAAGTTTTTTTAATTTCATCTCTCCACACATGCAGTCACCGTCTCTTTTTTATGCTATGGATCTGAGATAACAAAACCTCAATGCAATAACCGAATTCAAAAAGCAAGTAGTGGGACAAATGTGGGAAGCAGGGTGCATACTGCTCAGAAAGGAGATTGTGGCTGAAAGAAGCATGTTCTCCCTGGGAACAATTTTCCTCTGCCCAAGCAAAAGAGTTCGCAGATCAGAAATGCAAACTAAAACAAGCGTGACTGATGCACTTGTCTGAAACAAGCCAGCTTGCAATTTTATTAATAATTAAACCTAATACATTTCCTATATATTTATTTTCCTGTAGCTCATTTAAAAGCTACGAAACAGCTCTTTATTACTCCAGCCTGTGCTATCTCAAATCTTGCCTGAAGGTGTTCTTCACCAATTCATTTTGGGATATACTTTCTGACTTTCCAATTCCATTAGAAAATCCTAAGGTGCAATAGACATTTTTCTTTGTAAAAAACTGTGCACACTTCTTATATTTTACTAATGCAGGTACCTTTTGTTATGAATATAAGGCTTGTAGGTGAGAATATATTTCTGAGACTGTGGCACTGTTCAGGAACCACTTCACTAAAGACAGAAACTGACAATTATCCAGTATTCTGGCAAAGATCAGACAGATGAAATGTTTGATCATATGTGTATATATGGTAAGCAGTGATATTTTAAGACCACCATTCTCAATAGCACAACTGAAACTTGATATATAGACAAATTCCACGAGTAGTAGCCTAAGGTTATATAATAGAGGATGAAAGTATTTCTTATTGATATACGCACCTCAAGCTTTTCCATATGAAAGTCCTTTGTCATGTAATTCAATGTTGCTCGAGTTGTGCTTTCCCCTCCACTTCTGTTATCACTACTTTCCTCACTCCCAATCCCAGATTTCTTTCCCTTTCCCTCCAGCAGATAATGGAATTGCTTCCTCCTGTGAAAAGATGATAGAGATTTACAGTTTTAATTATTGGAAACTTTTTTAAAGTGCAGATGTTTCTAGTGATTGTGAATTTTCTTTTCTTTTCTCCCTTTGAACAGATACTATATGAACTTTCAAGTTTATTGCATCCTCAAGTTACTCAAAATACATACAACCCTCTGTTAATTTGCTTCTATACAACTGACTTTTTGACACATATCACATAGCATCTCCTAAATAGGAAGTCCTGCAGCTTAAACTTATTAACTACATATCACAGAAGACTAAAAATATTTTGTGCACCTTTTTTCTTATAGCACCAACTCTTAAATCTGTTGACTGTTATAGTCACCAACTATAAAATACCCACTAAAAATAGACAGTCTTCATTGTGAGAGTCCATAAATCTTCACCAATACCAGTACAATTGGAGAATTAAACAAGCAGTACATTTGTGTGGATGTGCCTTTAAATCTTAGTCAGCAGACTTCATACTTCTGTGAAAATCTCTGGCTACATGAATCAGGAGATGCTAATATTTCTGCAATAAGCAGAGAACTTACCTTCTGTAAGATGTTTTTTGCGAAATTTTTATCTTTTCACCTAGAAAGAATTTACCATGACAGTGTGCAACAGAATTAAACAATACATTCTGGACAAATTCCAGTTCCGTTCATTCTATTTTACCTAGATTCTCCAATTAATGAAAGCATGCGATAATGTGGCAGCTCAGAAGATGCTACATATGCCAGGATGCCAAAAAGCCTTTCTGCCATTACAATATCGTTTCCAGTGACCTGTGAAGGAAGGGGGAAAATGAAAAGAAAAAAGAAAAGTTAAGTTTCAAAACTAGCACATTGATATTTCATTATATATGTACATTGAGAATTAACTGAAATTTGTTATACAGAACACTGCATACAGATCTGTTCCAGGCATATCTTCAAAACATAGATTTGCTTTTACTGGCACCTTAAGCGTACTTTAAAAGAAACCAAATGAGGTACTGGTGCTTGTTTTATTTCCTGTAACTCTGGAACTTTTAATGCATACGCATGCTACCCTGTGCTTCACGATAGTCTTCATGAAAAGAATTTTATAATAATTTCTTACATTGAGTATCTGAAGGCCAGACATGTTAATTCTGCTCCATACTGCATGCACTTACAGAAGGTCTACTGGAAAATTTTTTCATCAAGTTATGCTGGAGAAATCAAAAGATTCTGGGCACCCACATGTGAAAAGAGAAGTTATGGTCTCTCTTGTCTTGGCAGCATCATAGAGAAGGCTTAATAGAAACAGAGGCTTTAGAGAGGAAAAAAAAGGGGGAAGAAAAAAAAAAAAGACTATTTTCTCTGTATTTTCCACCCCCCCCAAATAAGTGTTCCTCCATTATACTTCTCTAAATATCATCCATACGGTTGTTGTCAACACTAAGTTACAGATATCTCTTTAATTTTCAATAATTGAAAAGTTTTCAAAATTAATGTTACACATTTCAATTTTGTATAAAGAAGGTGGAAGGGGTTTATTTTTTGGTGGTGATTGTTGTTTTTTGTTTGTCTTGGCTCGTAACCTCTGGAGACCATGGCCTGTGTTTCTCCTGCCCTGATGGCCAGACTATGAACTGACTTCAACTGCCAGAAGTTTGTTGGCACGGTTTCCAGACTCCGGGCTTTCCAGTGAGTGCAGAAGAAATCTTTATGATCATCTAAATCTGACCTGGATAACACAGGACAATGAAACTCACTCAGTGACTACTTAACTTCTAGATCAAATTTAATTTCCGTTCATCTTACAACATATTTTTGGAAAGCAATCCATTATTAAATAAACTTCAATACTCACAGTAGTTACTAAGTATTTCCAGACAATTTTTGTGTTCTGTATTATTCAAACGTGCGAGTAAAATGGAATTTTGATCCAAATTAATGTAATTTTACTATATTCTTGTTTAACGTTTATAGACTATACAATCTACCTTTGCCTAAATTACACTGCAACAGCATAATGCTGGGAGAAATTCACCAGCGAAAACATAGATCAGGAAATTAGAAATGTAAAGTCAATTCCATTTTCAGTGTTTAGATTTGCTCACTTTCACTTAAAAAAGTTTTATGTAGTAGCCTAAGAGTAGATGACCTCGCTGAACAATCTGTTAACAGAAGCAAGGTCTAAAACAAAGAGCACAGAAGGCAGCTAGGGAAACAAAGACCAATGCAGGCAGAAGTGTCTGCTGGAAAAATAAGTGATTTTAATTTATTTATTTATGTTAAGAGAAGCATAAGGACCAGGTCAACAGAGCCAGCAATGCTGAATACACTCTCTAGTTCACAGAAACTCGTGTTCTCTATCTTACTCCAGTACCTTGTTTGCTCCATTAATCACAAAAAGATTATAACTGTAACATCACATAAGTTTAAGTCTATTATGCCTGCTACTTGGCAAGTACAGAAAACAGGCACCAATTCAGTAAATGTGGTGCATCTGTTACACTGTATGCCATACCACTTGGTATAAAGCATTTTGTAGAGTTTAGTAACTTCAGACCTTGACAACTCTTAATCTGAGATCAGTATCACTGGGAAAAACTTCAAGTAGTGTATCTCAATGAAAAGAATTTGCTTCTTCACAGTTAGTAAATGTAGTCATTTGACAAGGGAACAAAATCATTGTTAGGGGGAGACTAAGACTCAGCTTCTAGCCTGGAACACAAGTGGAATGGAAGAGAGAGGCTGGGGAGAAAAAAAAAAAAAAAAAAGTATAATGAAGCTTTTAAGTTTAAAAGTGTTAGAGTTATGCAATTTATTTAGTTAATTCAGTTAGTATATATTGCTTTTACTCCCCAATTATATGTACCTTAGAGCTGGCAACAGAGTAGTCTTCACAAACATCGCACACAAATGGTAATCAGAATAGCAGAATATGCACATTTCCCTTTCCATCGTCTGAAACTATTATTTAGGGCTGATCTAAGGTCTGAGACCACACTTCAGGGGTTTGTATTCTTCACATTGAAACAGGATTTTCTTTTATGGATTTTAAAAGAAAAGGTAATATACATCTGCAAAGCTGGATACCATGACTTCTGCTGTAGACTAATGAAAAACAGCAATCAGAGTTCATCTCTTTCTTCTGCTTGGCTGTGACACTTTTCAAATGATTAATGACACTAGGAAAAAATTTCTGTGTGCACATCTTCATATAGTGTGGTCTGGCTGAAAAAGTTTGTTGAGGACAAAAATGTTCTTCAGTCATATGTATTTAAGATTTGATATATGTCATACATAAAAAGCATGCTGTGCTACATGTAAATCCATTTACTAAACCCATCCCCAAGCACTATTAAATTCAAAGTTTCTCTTCAAAGACTGAATTTGATGACTTTGAGATAGTAGCAAAAAGTCTGCTTAAATAGTTGTGAGTTTTTTTAAATCAACTTTGATGGGCATTTTTTGTAAATTCAAGGTTATTTTAAAATTCTTGTGGGATTACTACCACTTTTTTTTTTTTTCTTTTCAAGATACTGTGCTGTTGGAGAGAGTCATATTTGCCTTCATCTTTTCTCATCCTTTCCCTGATAGTTAATTCAGGTAAGCTCTTTAACCCAACTCCTGCTCTTCCATGCAACTAATGCATGTTTTACAGAACTAAAACCAAGTAAACCACAACATTCATGCTATGGCTGTATCAGATAACAAGTATCTAATCCAAAACATATGATGATGATGACCAAATTAAAATACCAGATCTACACACTAAAGCTATGTATTATTTTAGCTCTAATTAACTTCCACAACACCACTTAAACTTATTCAGCATTTAAATTGAATACACATTAAAAGACTGTTGCATCATAACTATTCTCACTCCCTTTATGATCAAAGCCCAAGTATAAAATAAACATTTTATATGCTTGAATAAATCTACTTTCAACTGATGTAAAGGGGAATACAAAGTACAAAGAACAGAAAGTTAAGACACTAATATTGCTATTTATTTAAACATAAAATACACACCCAACAAAAAAGACCACATTAATAATCTTGTACATAGCAAGCAGGAGGAAGAAAAAAGAATCTATTTGACAGACTTTTTCCTGTGATAGGCTTAAAGAAGAAAATATGATTTTAGCTATATTGTGTAACACTGGAAAAAATAAATAATCACATACTGTAAACTACTAAGTAGTCTGTCAAATGCACATTTTTGCACAAATATTCAGTGTCAGCACTGTGATCATTTTGAACATAATGAAGTGCTTCTTAAAAATCAAATAAAATTGTGCAGTTTAAAAATTTTTGTTTGTTTGTTTTTTGGGGGGGTTGTTTGTTTGTGGGCTTTTTTGGTTTTTTTTCTTTCTTTTTTTTTTTTTTTAGAAACACATGCAGAAATAATAAAAAAATTCCCTTCAGGTAAATCCCAACCACTCAGGTATAGATATGGACTGTCATTTGCAATTGCAAACATCTGAGACAAAACAACATTTTTATGGCAACTAAGAATCTTATCACCATTGTTAATTATAATACAGTACAGGTAGACATAACAAATGCACAACACAAGAAATACATGGTGCAGTTGTCTTAAAATTCCCAGCCCCCAATACTGAAAGGGCATTAACAGGGTTCTGCTCACTTTATTAGCAGTTCATCTGCTTTTTTTAAAAATAATGCTAATTTATCTTGTAAGACCAACAGTAGGAAGGAAGCAACACTATCCTACCTTTACTCCATTTATCTTCTGTAGATTAAAATGATTCAGTCTAAACAGAACATAGTATTTCCACAAAGAAAAGTTGACAACCGGATTTCCCTGAGGATCAACTGTCAACTGTTCAATGCGATGCATCTGGGCTAATGCATTGAATTGCTGCAGCATCATGAGATTTGTCTCCTTAAACTTCAGGTGCTTAAAAAAAAGTCAAACCACAATAAATTCAATAAGGAAACAATAAAGAGTGAACACTAATATTTTCAATGTTTCAAAAAGCAGTGATACTACTTGAACAATGTTTAATTCTGCAAGTAAAGCAACTGCAACATCCACACATAAAAATAAGTACAATATATGTTTTTAAATATTCTGCTTTTTTTGCCCATGGCAGGCTGGCATTCAGTCATATCCTGCTCACTCTTTGAACCATGCCCTACACTAGTGCTCCTATGAGCACAATGTATTTGGCTACACGGTAGCATTACTGAAGGAAGGGGAAGGAGGAAAAATTGATGGTGAAGATAAAAATTTAGCTGAGATTCTGCTACGCGCCCCCCCCCCCCAAGAATTTCTCCCCCAACAACAGAACAATTGCTTCATTGAGATAGATAAATTTGTCTTAAGTTCCCCATGAACTCAATTAAACCATTAATTTCTGTTATACTCAAAACATTAATAAGAATCAGGAAGCTCAAGAGGCATATCATCTGAGCAACAAGTTGCTTTATATATGTTATCACTATTTTACTATTTGCTTCAAACAACTGATCTAAATGTCCAAGAAAAAAAATAGAAAAAAAAAAGTAGTACTAAAGGGACATCTCACTTATGTTGTTTTGCTTCATCAAGAACTGAGGAATTCCAAAGGCTATACTGATTTAGCTAGCTATTCCCTTTGAATTTTACCTCTTTTTATCCTATCAGCTGTTTGATCTTTGAACTCACAACACAAATGAAGGTCCCCTGATACCATGAATCCATAACAGTATTACAGAAGAGCAATACTGTATTTACACATCAGTTTTCCAACTTAAAAGTAATCAGCTAGGTCAAAGGAATTAAGAGAAATAATAACCAGTCTGAAAAGAAAACACCATCCTGTGTGAGAATGTAAATTTAAGTCTTGATTTTTAGGAAGTTTCAAGTTAAAGTTGGCATTATAGGGTAACACCAAGCAAATATGTAATTCACAAACCTATCCATTTATATGAAAGCACTCAAGGGTAACTATACCAAATTAAGGTTCTATTAGAGAATACATATTCCATAGCTGTTCACATAGCTGAAATCTGAGGCATTCTTACCACAGAATTAGGAAATTTTATCTTCAGTTTTGTTAATGCTTGAACAATTTCATCAAATTCTATGAACATAAAGGAGACTGTGACAATAATTCCAGCTGTTTGAACACTCCAGTTTCGATCCAGGCACTCCAGCGCTCCAGCACCATACAAGCAAAGAGTGTCTCCTTCCACTTCCACTAAATGAGACTCAAGAACAGACAAGCCTTGTACTGCACTGCTCAATATTGTATCAAGAGACCTGTGGAGGAAATAAAAATGCAGTGATATAAATGAGACTATTTTGAGGTAGTAACATCATTCTATTGAATGACAGTCCTTTCATTTATCAAAACCCAACTGTCAAATATGATTGCATTTCTCAGCATTCATTCATTTGCAGTAATTAATCTGGTTCAAAAACATTAAGGGCTGGAAAATTCTCTTTCCATCAAGTAACATTGCAAATGTTCTACTTCTTTGGCAAAAAGGCTCTGGGTGTATTTGAGCTGGATAGGGGCAGAGGGAAAATATTAAATAAAGAAATCATTCATTTAATAATCTGCTTAAAAATTTTAACTCAGAATGGTAATACATTTCATGTTGCTTTAGATATGTAAAAACAATTTCAAACAGTCTATTATTAAAGCAAAGTCACCTTCACATTCTGTTTTCTACATGAAATGTAAAAGTTATGACATGAGTCATCACTTTAAGAACAGACAGTTGCTAAAACCAATCCAGGATAATGCTATTCACAGTACTGAACAGTTATTTTTGTTCTTGAACAAGAGTACTACTCCTTCCTCAAACCTCTATGTCCCATTATCGGATCAGGATATCAGGATTCATTATTATGCTTAGAGATGAGAATAATCTTGAGGATTAAACAAGGATAATAAGCCATAACTAATAGGGATGAATAAGTGTTTCTTTAAAATAATGGGATCTTTCCAAGTCACAAGAGCGATTTTAAAATTAAGCAATAAATCCAGGTATTCTCTGCATCTTAACTTCCAACATGATACACTCAGCTGACTGGACCTGTAGTGCACAGAGAATTCAAGATGAGCACAAATCACAGGTTTAGAAAGTTGTGTAAAGATTGTTACTATTTTATTCTTTACTACCTTCCTAGTATTTTTAATCTATTTTGCTTTTTTGACTACTAGTGATCACTTGACTGATCTTTTCTTGACAAAATCAACCAACTCTAAACTTTCACTCTTGGCTGGAAATGTTGAGAGTTCATCACTTCATATGTGAAGCTGTACTTACTAATTATGCTGAATTTCACCTGCCATTTTATTGCTTAGTCACTCATCTTGAAAGTATCTTCTGAAATTCTTCACCATTATACAACACAGTAGTAGATCAATGTCAATTTTAACTTAGAGGGGATTAAAGAACAATAAGGCTTCAAGGCAAAAAAAAGGCAGTGTTATCTACAGCTTCTTAATTTGAAAGCACAGGGCCACATCTTCATTAATCCATTTAAACCAATATAAATTCATGATAAAGATCACTATCACACTTTCATTTCTCTAACCAGTCATAAAAAAGAAAAATTCCAACTCTATGTCTCCAGTTCAGAAAACTAAATGCACTGTAATTTGCATAAGAGAACTATAATATATGCAAATAAAGCACATGGTTTATTTTGTTAACACCTTGGGGAGGTTGAAATTTGATATTTCATTAAACTAACCACTTTGATTTCTACAACATATTCTACAAATCTTAAACTACATAAACTTTCACAAGAACATGGAAACAGATTTTATGCATTATGTTTTACTACTGTAGATTTGACAAAAAAATCCTAACATTTGTGGTCAGGAAACTACAAGGAATAAACCAACTTTAGTCACTGTATCCAGCATAAGCAGAGCTAGAAATACACCAAGATCTTTCCTACAGCTCCGTGGAAAAAGTCTTAATGTTATTTAAAAGCATGATTTCTCAAGCAATGAGAATCTGTTCATTTACAGGATGATGCTCAAGCTACCATAGTTACATTGACTTGGTCACAGGGAATGATTACTAACACTGAATTAAATTGTGAAGAAGCCACAAAGGCAAGAAAGCAGTGGCTAAACATATGTTCAGGGGAAAGCTTTGGAAGCACAAGAAGAAAAAGGATTATAGCAATTTAAAAATACTACGAAAAAAATGTTTCAAAAGATGCAGCACTCTACTGCATATAGAAACCAGGTCTAGCCAATACTAGACTGAAACTCCAATGGGTTCTGTTTGTGAGAGGCAAAGACTTCTTGCCTGCACCTGATATTTCCAGTGTTGATCAGGCACAGCAAGAAGCTGTACTTGCTACTGAATTCATGCAGCCTGTTTTTTCAGTCTTTTGCCTGAGGTAGCCAGGTTGAAAGTGTGCTAGTCTGGTTTTAGCCAATCTAAGGCACACCTTGCTCATTAAATTCTGCATTTGGTTTTTAAATTATATAGAATGCCAGATGGCCACCTTTTAGATGTAAATAAGCAAGCCACAAAGTGCACCACAAAAATAATATAGTTATATTTTAAACCAACAATGCAAAAATTATCTTTGTTTTATTCCTAATATAACTTTTCCTAAGTCAAAGAACTGCTATTGTTAAAATAGCATGGGTATGAAAGGTGTCCAATAAGAGATGCTACTGTTCAAACTAAGAACATGAATTCAACACTCAGTTTATGAAAGGTCTTGATACACAAAGAGGTTACAAACATTTGTAATGCTCATACATCCTCATTTTATTCATTTCAACTGAAGGCAACAATCTAAGCTGTCAAGGAAATGAACAGCCTCAAGAAGGCTCAAGAATTCATATTTAACATTTCTTACAGACATGAAGACCTCCCTTATTTAGCAAAATCACATAATAATTTAGCTTACACAGTCAATGAGTTGCTGTTATATTACTTATTTAATATATATTACTTATTACTAATGGCCAACAGTTTTAATCACAAAGTAAAACATCTTTTCAGGATTAATTTGGATATATTACTTTTGATAATGAAATACGGTGAGCTGTCAGAAGTGAGAAGTAGTAACCTGGAATATAAGACATGAACAAGAAGTATTTCCCAATAAAATACCTGCTTTCTTCAGGAAATACATATGCAGCACTGCCATTGATCTGACAGGGCTCGTTATCTTTATCTTGGTTTAAAGAAGCCACAAGAGCTATTCGATTCTGCTGTATCTCCCACTGACGAGCAATATTACAAATCGTTAACCGTTTCTTTTCCTGAAACAAGATATAAAAGTCATAATAAGTTATGACAGTGCAATATCAACACACTTGTTTGTTCTGAAAGAAATGTGCTGTTTAATCAAAACATTTTAAACGTTTTAAATTGAAGAAGTGATAGTACTGGTTGGTGGTTGTGCATTAAAATCAGTGCACCGCTCTAGTGCTATTTTGCATAACTGCCAGCAAACGAATGATTTCACAAAATTTGCAGTAATAGAAACAAGAACAGTAACATAATACGTCCACAACTCGTGAAAGAATAAAGTTAAATTATTTGTTTAGATAACCACAGAAGTCTCATTTTGACAGGCTGGAGCTGCTTGTAATACTTCTCCCACAAAACAGGGTAGACTGCTTGGACTTTCCTCCATGCTGCTAGAGTGACCCTAGCACTTAAGCTAAAACAGTTAGACAATCGCTGTTAAGTCTTAGTAGTAATTGCAACATACTCTGCATGGGGGAAAAAAGTTATCTTCTGAAAAATGTAAAAAGTCCATTTCATAAAAACAGAAAATGAAATTACCTTTGTGATAAGACACAAGGACTACAACAGATCTAAGTTCAAATATTTTGTAATACTTTAAGTAGTTTTTATATTCTAGACAGGTCTTGTCAATGAACCACTATTTCAGAAGTCTATTAAGTACTTGTTCTTGTATAGTCATGTAAATTGTGTCAGTTACCTACAATTATAAATGGAGGTTATTATTCTATTGTATCATATAGAGATATATGGTTTAATACATCTAATTTAACATACTTTAAAAGGTTAAACAACAAGGTGCTTTGTAAGAGCTCATGGCCTGGCAACTGAACTCTCATCACATGAAAACTGCACAACATAAATAATATCAAAGGGTAAATTCGTTGTTAGTTTCACTTAATTTGGTTTTTCTGAACCAGATCTCATTCTCTGGAAGTCAGCCATCTCACTGTCAAGGCTACCCTCAATGAAACTCAAACAGTGACTTAAAATTTGAGAAGTATTATAGAGGAGCTTTGCATTAAATAAATTTACATCCACAAAACATGGAGGAAATGAAACCATGATATTCTAAGAATCCTTTAATTTCTCTCATATACTTCAGAACATCACTATTGGAATTTGAATACAGACAAACATCCTGATATTTTGGAATGGACAGGGGGGGAAAGCAAACCCAAATTTGCCCCATATAGTATAAAAAGCAGTTCACAGGCAGCCTGTGTATTTGTCACTAATTTTACCCATAAACAGGGGAAGGGTAAAAGGTGCATATTCTTTGGATGTACTAATGAATATTCTACTTCAATGCTATGAAATTTTGAATTGAAACAGCAATTACTTCTTAGTTTCAAGTTGCAATCACCTCAAATTGGGTCCAAAAGGATCTCAGGCAAGGTAAATCCCCGTCAACAATTATCTCCTTAGAGCATAAGCTAACCACCTTTATCAATTTCTTACCAGTGTTAAAAGCCTGTCTAATATCATAATTTTAAATATCATTACATTAGTTCCTCTATCCTTTAGAAAATTTTGTTGGGCTGATTCAGTTACAAGAAAACAACACAATATTGATTAGGATTTAGAAGGCTGTACCAAAAATCCTGAAAGCTAGAAAGGCTTTATTTGTTTTGAAATTGAACATTTACATTTCTGTTTTAAGACAGACTCTGTGGCTGACGACAAAAAAATCAACACAAAACACCAAGTTTTATTATAGCCCCTTTTTTCGAATAAGGGAAAAAAAAAGCTAGTTTATTTCATATGCCTATGGAGAAAAGCAGGGGACCAGGGTAAACCTAATTTTACAATTTGCAATTAACACTCTTGATACACTAAGTTTGACCTATACTCACTATGCTCCTAGGTTTAATCTACAGAGGTAACACGTAACTGTTACCATCATGTTTTTACATAATTCCTTTCACCGTGGGGGAGTTACAGACATCACTGCAACATAGTTCACTAAATGTTCCTCTCAGTACTCAGTGTTGGAGATGTGAAGTGTAAAGCACTAGAAATGAATATTTCTTTGAACGACATAAAATAGTAGATCAACAAAAAAAGCAAGCATTTCATCATCTGTGACTGCTAATTTGTGGAACCTAGGTATTACCTTAAGAATAAAGAACAACTGCATATAAATGTTTCACTGTAAAACATTTAATACCTACAAGCAAATCCCTCATGCTGCAGCTATTAGAGTAAACACCATGATCTGTCTCATTGACTGATAATGAAGATAGATCTACTAGGCTTTAAATGTTGATAAAAATTATGTCCATAATTGTCTATAATGGACACTGAAAGTACATGGAAACTACTTTAAAAGTTTTCCTCTTCTGAAAGTTTTTCCATTTTAAAGAGCTCAAAACTCTATTTCACATTCAATTGGCCCAGAGTGTTATGGTGTTAATCTCGTTAGGCAACACTAAGCGCCCAACTTTTACAGACGTCAGTGATGACTGGGCTCCATGTCACAGAAAGTAGGGGAAGTTGAAATAGTCAGCATTTTCTTCCAATCACATTTACAAAATTCTGTTTGTTCTGCAGGGTGAGGGTCTCCTCATAACCTCAACAACTGTACAGCTCTACTGCTTTGTTAGCCCTCAGCTGTGGGCTGCTGGATTCCTATAGAGCTTTGGAAACTTCCAAGAATTCATTTTACAAAAAGCAAATTTTAGAAGTATGAAGATTCTGCTACCAATAACTACTTCTTGTTCCAGTAAATAGTAAGTTCAGCCTCTATTCTCAAACTTTCTCAGAGGAGTGAGTTTTAAGCAATAAAAAAAATAGTCTGGAAAAAGAGAGATGAAGAAACTCTGCTGCTAGGGTAGACAAGTATCAGCAAGGGAAAAACAAGAGATGTCATTGTGGAAATTAACTTCTTTGATGCAGGAATACAGGAAAACAGCAACTGTTTGCTACTGAATGAGTGCTTATAATTTCATTTACACTGTGTATAGTTTAAGGAATTTTGGAGAAAAGTGACAGCAACAAAAATTGCAAAACATAATTCTCTAAATATTTTCTTCAGATTTAACTATGAAGAAAACCCAGTAGTTCGCAACTTTTTTCACTGGACATTGTATCTATGAGCAGATATGTTCCTTTCAATTCAAATGTGTGGAACAGGGAAAAAGAAACCATAATCGTAACACAGAAGATATTTACAAAGGAAAGATATACAAAATCACTGATTCATGCAAAAGATATTGGTATTGGCTCTCATGCCACTCAGCTACTTGAAGGTAATAAAGACACCTTGATTAAATTTAATGTTGAAGTCTAAGTAATAATGGCATTATACATTAAAAATGTATTTTTTCCTTCTAAGGGAAATTTCCATTAGCTAAATGCACTGAGAAATCTTGGCCATCAAGACAAGCAATCCCTCTGCTCCAAGGAAACATCACATCAACAGTTAAGAACATGAACTACAAATAAACACCTACTTTTTTTCCAGTCCAAAGACACAGTTAGCTTTTCAACGGCATGAAATAACACCATATGTGAATATTATTTACTAACTCCCATTTCTTTATGTTACTAAGAACTGACACCAAAACTTCAAACCTGAAGAGACTTTAAACACATCAGTATGTTACGGGGCGGGGGGGAAGCCAAACTACAACACTAATAAAAAAAAAATATAAAAACCACAAAACAAACAACAACAACCACAAAACAAACCCAAAAACTCTATCTAAGACTTCGATATATTGTTGTTGTTGTTTTTAAACAGAAAATCAAAATATACATGGATACAAATGTACAGGAAATCAAAGTATATTCTTAGGCACTAGACATGGAATTCTTCCCCCACCCCTTCATATATTTAGGTTCTTGGGTTTGTTTTTTCTTATATACTTAGAACACCTTTTAATATACTGTTAACATTCTGTTTGTGTCTATTTTTCAGAGCTGTATACATTTGCTACACTTCTTACAGCCTCCTGCAACTACTTTCAATCTAATCCCCTTCATGAAATATTTTACCTAGGCAACTTAACAATATGGATACATGAAAATTGTTTGATTGTTTGTTTGACTGCCAAATTGAAAGAGCTTTTTGTATAACCATTACTAGATGACAAAGAGTTTTAGGCACTTTTTTCTCCAAAGAAAAATGATTTGGAGACAAATGGCAATATTCACACAACAAATGGAATGCAGACACTCTTTGATCCTTGAACTTTGGTCTCCTATTAGCAACATAGGTCATTTACTCACCAGCTCCATAAGAGTATTCTGGAGTGCACCTCAGTCTCCCCTGTTAGAGCTATTCCATCTCATGTATATAAGCATTAACCAGGCCAGGTGGTCTGGTAGATAAACGTTCTTCTGAAAAAGAAGACAGCTGGAGTCCAGCTCCTGCACTGATGACTGCTCAACTCTTTCCACAAAAAGGAACAACTTCAACAGGAAAGAATTAAGGAAAAACTACTTCAGAACACCCTGCATGGCAGCAGTGAGAGCACTCACCTGAAATGGGGGAGACCAAGTTCAAAGAATTTTAAATCACTGAAAAGTCCTTTACCTTACTCTGGATTTACTTTATCTCTGACTCATGAAAATGAAGTTTGCCCTCCTTTTACATATATCACACTCATGTATTCAGTATAACTTGCATAGTTCACTGAAGAGAGTTTCAATTGTGGAGTGTACTGTTTAAGCTATAAAAGTTTAAAGAGATAAAGGTATATGGGGATATGCAAGAACTACAGCAAAAAATATTAGGATATAGATTATTGCTGTAAACTGGTTTACAGTAGTCTTAGAACAGCCATAGAAAATACCTTAAGCAAGGTCTGTTTATGGCTTTCACGCTTCCTTTCTTCCTCTTTCCTTGCTGCAACAGATGCCATACGTCTTTCTTCTTCCTGGATGAAAAAAGAAACAACTTCATAAAAGGAGAAATTAATCAGGTTCGGAGAAGTATTACTGATAAATTATTAATATATTTTTGTGGTAGTATTTGAAATGTGAATTTTAATACAATTTTAGGATTTTTAACATTTTAATGTTTCTAAATATTATTAAAACCCATAAAATTGGTGATTATAAATAAATCAAGAAATACAGAAGAAATAGATAGCTTTATCTTCAGTATTTGTATCTGAGTAGGTATTTAAAACTAGTATTTGTAAAGGTCTTTGAAAAAGTATAAAGCATATGGTGAGTATGACAGTGAAAAAGAACATTTAAAAATATAACTGTGCATTATATATTCCTATCTTTGTAGTGGTTTTTGTAATTAGTAATTTTTTTGTAAGGAAAGACAGAGTGAATGAGCTTAATTCTATTTATGCTCAGATCATAATCTAAGATTGATTTTTATCATTCTAAACTGTTTCCAGGGGCTTACTTTTCTCAATCAGCAACAGAACTTTAGAAGAAAAGAATATTTTCAAAGTTAACTATAGTACATTAACATTGTTTCTCATCAATATTATTACCTATTCAAGAAGAATTTTCAAGAAGAAAGCCACTGATTCCTAAATAATGAAAGTCATGTAAGTGAAGATGCTTAATTTTCCTGGTACATCATGTAATACTGCAGTACACCCATATTAGGTTGAATGCTCCCTGTTTACAGAAGTCTAAACATTCTCACAGCACAGTATTTTTAGAACATATATTTTCCAAGTAACAAAAGAAATGTTCACTATGAAGTAAAAAGTGTAGAGTCCTTCCAACACAAATATTTGGGAATCATACTTTAACTTATCTTGATTTACTTCACATGCCATTTGGGTGTTTCTATTAAAGTATCTTCCCAGAACATACGGAAAGTGTTTTGATTTCCCTCAAAATAGAAAGCTCCTGTCCTAACCTGTTCACTTTCACTTTCCATAAAGTTATGTGTTAAGAATATTAACAAACATAAATGAACAGAAAACATCATAAACCATGAAGACATATTGCTATGTAAAAATTTCTATATAAATAAAACATGTTATGTTTAGAGCATTGCAAGAACCCCTAAGCACATGGGTGAATGCTGACTGGAAAGTAAAATACAACAGGAACTTCACACTTCGCATCGCTATTACATTTTTAGGAAAATAACTTCCAAAGCATAAGTAGTTAGGTTCACACAGCAAACTTACTCTTATCTGTGTACAGCCCCCCTGAAACCCATGGATTTTGACATCCATGTTTTGTTGGCGCCACCTCAGCTACTGGGCTTTTCAGTTTTTCCTAACCAGGGTATTACCAAGGGACTGGTATCATAGAATTACAGAATTATCCAGGTTAGAAGAGACCCAAAAAGGTCACTAGTCCACATTAAAGGAAGATCAACAATAAATAATTAAATAAAGCCACACACAGATACAGGCAGCCTTCTAGATCCCAGTACAACAAAATGCCACACAATAAAACCCAATACCTGAATGGGAAGGTTCAGGGTGAGGCTGTGAAAATCATTAAATAAACCCCATACAGGTAATATGCCACAAATATGAATCTAGAATTAATAATGCAAAACAAAAACGTACTGTTTCTCAAGATACAATTCAAAATGTTAAGAACTACAAACATTATTCTTATGACAGCTGCTTATCCCAATTACATGTCACAGCATACTAAGTTTGTGTTTACTTTAAAAAACATGAAGTCAAAATAAAGTATGAATACTAGCAAACTACATTAGTGATATCCTTCTACAGAAAGTGGGTTAGATTTGTTTCGGATTTTTTTTATTTTCTGATTAAATCTCTTTATTTGACCTTGCATTTATGTTTTTTAACTTGGCTTCCTAAAGAAACAAGCTTTTTACAATTTTGGTGTCTTAGTCTTCTCTAATGACTTTTCAACACATAGAACATATTAAATAACTTAAAGTATGTTTAGAAGTATCAAATTAATTTTTTTTTTGTTCCCTAGAAGCTTGATTATATAAAATTGATATGTAGAAAGAAATGTAAACTAGTTTTCCCACCAAGGGAGAAGAAGCAGAAATTATCCATTCTATTTGGCAGAAAACAGCTGGCCAGTCATCAGACTCAACTCCAAGCTGAGGTATTGTTGTCTTTCGCACTGGGAAAGGTGAGAATTAGAGAACAAAATGACACTAATCTATATGAAATTAGCCTTCGTTAATTTTATTCCTTTCAAAACAACTTAAATTTTTCTTCAAGCTTTAACACAAACATCCACAAAGTTCCCTAACTGAGTTTTCTCTCAGCTTCCACAAATGTCTCTTCTTACTCTATCTTCCTTCTCAAAGCCTTCCCTTAATCCAGTTCAAATGTGTTCTTCATGACACTGTCTTCCATACATGAGGGTCTACTGCCCTCATTCAAGTCAGTCCAGTACTTTCCCTGCCAACACCATCTCAACACAAAGAATGAAATGAACTAATGCAAATTACATTCTAAAAAAAGTCTTAACTGAATAAGACTTTTTTTTTTAATCAAGAGTTTATCCTAATTACAGACATTTAAAAAATACTATTTCTTTTACAAAAGAAATTGCTCAGCCTAAATAGAAAATACATCCTTGTTTTACTCAGTATTCATAAAGGCAGAATGACAGAGAAAATACCTGAATAAAGGTCAAGGGCCAAATTTACTTTTTATGGAAATCAAATCCGTATACATTTCTTGATTAATCTTACACAACACATGCAATCAATCTTGAAATACACAACACCCCCCCAAAACCCCAGAAAACCCACAAAGTGATAAAACAAAGGCCTTAATAACTTTGCCACAATTCATTTTTACTATTACCCTTTCTTCTCTTTTAGCTCCAGCTCTTTTGAAATTCTTTCTATCTCCCTTATTCTTTGTTTCCCCTCATTATTCTACTGCTATTGTCCATAACTTTGTTTCATCTTTAAACCAAACTTTGCTGGGCAAGGAGGGGGATGCTTTTCCAGAAGGTTGAAGTGCTAGATCACTACAAAAGGACTTGGATGTCCTCTTGTATATTGAAATTTCCTCCATTTATTAGTTTAAAAACTTACTAAATGGCGAAGAAGCCATCAGAGAGAGAGAGGAATATACTTCCTAAAGAAGCATAAATCTCACTTTCTGCAATGAGATTTTGAGGCTGCAGGTTTACATTCTCAGTGTGAAGCAACAGTAGCAACAGAACACAAGAAGAATAAGGCACATTAAAGCTATTACCACCCTTATAAAAACTTTCCATTAGAGCTGTAACAGAACTGTATGTGTAGCTTTGGCATGCTGATAGCTCCCCCTGCTGCTACATGAGCACATAATGATAGGTTCGGCCAAAATCTATGTCACCAGTCCTTTAAGAGGTAACATCCAGCAAGACCTGAGAAGGATCCTAAAGAGACCTCAGCGGAATGCACATATTATTCCTCACTACTGCTTTACTATTAGTCAAACAAGTACTTTTTCAACAAATGATACCATTTAAGTCACAGGAGAAAAAGATACTAAGTTAGCACACAAGGAATGCAGCATTTCATTTCCGTAGTACATCTACTTTAAGATTATTCAAATAATTTTACTATAGATTAGAAACAGCTATAGTATACTTGATATAAACTACTTCAGGTAACGAAAAAAAAAAAAAGAAGAATACAAAGAATGGCCTGGAATATACATTTAAGCTTTCAAGTCATAAGAGACTCAACACAGTATGCTTAAAATACACAAAATTCAGCTCACTTATACTTGCAGAAAGCAGGCTACTTTTCGTTACGTATACCAAAGAGGCTGACTTTACACAAGAATGAAGTAAGAATGTAAGGATGTTTCTAGTAAAAATATAGCCATACAAAATAGCAAGCACAAAGTTTTTGATGAATTGTTCTTTAAGTAATATTTGACAATGAGATATACCTCCATTTTTTACTTTTAGTATTAATCTAGTATATTTTCACAAGACCTGATTTAAGAGAGAGGATTATGATCCATAAGAATGACTCCAGAAGTTCCCAAAGTATCTTATCTTCAAGTGGAAAGAAAAAAAAAATTAGGGATTCATCCCTAAAAAACCCAGAATACTTCACAGTAGTAGAACCTACTCCCTGATCAGCAGAGATAATATCTAAGCAAATAATCAAAACAAAAACACAACTCTCTTACTTTAAGAATCCAAAACCTATAAAACCTCAGTGAAAAGCAGCAAAAGTTCTACCGTTAAAAATATGCAGCTTGTCTTTCAATTTGGGAACCACAGTACATTTAAAAAAAAAAAAAAAACTATTACTATATATACACACACATTTAAATATATATACTCTTAGCAAATTCTGTTGAGAAAGTGTATTTAAAGAGATGGATAGCAAGTGTTCCTGGTTAAATAATTTCTCAGTAAGGAATATGTACACATTTCATTCATATTTTAATATTTTATTACATGTCTGCAGACAGTATCTGCTTACTGCTACGAAAGACTGGAGGAAAAAGTGATAAGTCACAGCTAAACTGTAAGTGCCACTGGATAGGTCCACTTTTGAAAAAGTTCAAACTACAACACACATTCAGAAAGTTTCAATGCCCAAAAAAACAACCATTTTACTATGTTAACCAAACAATGTAACTGACTACATATGCAACCTGAGCCTGCTTTGACTGTAATACACTTCAATTTCACATAGGAATATTTCATTGAGCCATAGATCAAGTCACATTCGTCCACCTTAGTTCTGAGGTAAAAGTATAACTGTTACAGTTACTGATGGTTAATACAGGTGACAGACACACAGTAATCTGTCCAGCCACTGTAATTCAGCCCCCTCCCCACTCTTTAAGCCTCTAGATTGATCTATGAAAGTTAGAGAAATAAAAGATTTCCACTGAGTTTATGTTTTAGATACACAGTGCAAAGCAGATGGGTTTTTCAGCTGAAAAATCATCTTCTAGTGTGGACAATGAATAAGTGTTTACAGTCGTACAGTGAAACTCATTACAGGTGACTAACCTCCACTATTTCACCACCACTGGGTCCATGCCACAGTGGTTTCAGAGCTTAAATCTTACATTCAGAAATGGTTTAGGAATGAGATGGCCTAAGAAAATACCAACTTCCCCACGGGTCAGGGTTTAAAAGTTGTTATAACATGATACAATCCCTTGAATAAAGGCCAATCTGCCCTAATATTAAGAAATATTAGAACAATTACAATGCAAAAAAAGTTTTATCCCAAGTGCAGAGTATTTGACTTTCATGGCAGCTATATGTTTCTGAATAATTCCCTGAAGCAGAGGCAGTTACCACCAGACTTTTGCTCTGAGGTTCCCTTTCTCCAGAGAATCCCACAGAAAAGGCCTAGCACCAAAGAGCATACGTCTTCTTGAAAACCAACATGAATAAAGCTTCAAAGTCTCTTACAAACTTGTGAAAATATCTTTCAGATTTTATTCTTTCTTGAAATAATTTTTTTGTCTCAGTGAAGCCAGCAAGTAAAAGAAAAGTTAAAAGCAGATGTAACAATTGTGTAAAACTCAGTTCTTGAGGAGAAGAGCTGCTAAACAGGTTAGGGAAGAATTCCTAGTCAGAAAGAACCAACATCCTGGTCCAACTCTCAGTTCTTTACAAGACAAAGCAACACTTAAGTTCAAAATGGTCTGGATACTGTCCTGGTTTCAGCTGGGATGTAGTTAACTGTCTTCCTAGTAGCTGGTACAGTGCTATGTTTTGAGTTCAATGTGTGAAGAATGTTGATAACACTGATGTTTTCAGTTGTTGCTCAGTAGTGTTTAGACTACAGTCAAGGATTTTTCAGCTTCTCATGCCCAGCCAGGGCACCTGACCCAAACTGGCCAACAGTGTATTCCATACCATGGGACGTCCCATCTAGTTTAGGAACTGGGAAGTGGGGGGGGGGAGGGATTTCGCCGCTCGGGGACTGGCTGGGTGTCGGTCGGCGGGTGGTGAGCAATTGCCCTGCGCATCATTTGTACATTTCAATCCTTTTATTACTACTGTTGTCATTTTATTAGTGTTATCATTATCATTATTAGTTTCTTCTTTTCTGTTCTATTAAATCGTTCTTATCTCAACCCAGGAGTTTTACTTCTTTTCCTGATTTTCTCCCCCATCCCACTGGATGGGGGGGGAGTGAGTGAGCGGCTGCGTGGTGCTTAGTTGCTGGCTGGGGTTAAACCACGACAGTCCTTTTTGGCGCCCAACGTGGGGCTCGAAGGGTTGAGATAACGACAAACCTGACCAGAGCTTGTTAAAACAAATTTGTCCTAAGCATTCATTATGTTGATTTATGCATTCTTAGAGTTGTTGCTCTGGTTTTTAAGGCTCTGTTATGTATCACCTCGCTTGTTGTATGTAGTTCCTCTTCTACTGCTTATCATCCGTGGGAGGTGGATTAAGGTTTTCGCTTTGATGTATGGTATAACTCTGGTTTATGGTATGATAAAGTCATCAGCTGTGGGATTAATCCGGTATTTGCACTTAGCATTGTCACCTTTATACTGCGGGAGCCATCTGTGGGAAACTATTAATAATTATACCATTTACCTTTCCTCCATGGAAAACCAGTCTGTGGGTGGGGTACCTTTCTTCCCCTCTCCTTTCTCCTTCGGTCCAGTTACAATGGTGTTTGAGAATTTTGAAAAATTTGAATACTCCTGGAATGTTGGGACTAGCACGGTCCTAGCCCTACTGCTAGGAATTAGCATACTTCTGAATGTGGTTCAGCTCTCGTTTAAGGTTAAACAGCTATTTAAGAAGATCACCCAGAGATGTGCCCCAAGGCTGGATAATCATGAGTGGCAGGGTGTGTGGGGTAGTATGGGCAAATACCTAGAAAAGTGGGCACCTCCGACGTTTTGGAAATTCACCCCTGAACAAGTGCAGGATCCAGAAGAACTAGTAAAATATTTGGAAAAGGTATGCTGTCACCCCGGCAGCTCCAGAGAGATACAAATCACTGCAACGTGCTGGGGCCTGGCCCATGCGTATCGAGCCCTGTTTGACACCACTCAGTATCCTCAAGGGGAAGAGAAAGTCTCTGGACCTAACAACAAAATGGTGAGCACCGCGGCCACCCAAACCTTGGCAACGGGCGCTGCGGCCCCTCCAGCCCCGGCAAGGAGCATTGCAGGCACCCAGACCTTGGCGACAGGCACCGTGACCCCTCCAGCCCCGGCGACGAGAACTCGGGCTACCCAAACCTCAACAACAGGCACTGCAGCCCCTCCAGCCCCAGTGACGAGCACTGCTGCTACCCAAACCTCGGTGACAGACACTGCGCTTATCCAAAACCCTGCGAGCGATACTGCAACTGAACCAGCGGACCAACCTGCACCAGCATCAGTTGCCCCCGTACAGAAAAAGAAATATACAAAAAAATCAGTTCGCTTAGCGAAGGATGAAGGTGAACCAGGGTCATCACGGGAACCGGAGGAAGAGGCAGAACCAGAGGTAATAACCCGGTCCCTATCCTTGAGTGAGCTGCGGGATCTGCGAAAAGACTTTGGCCGCCGTATAGGTGAGCATATTATCACCTGGCTCCTCCGATGCTGGGACAATGGGGCTAATAGCTTGGAATTAGAAGGTAGGGAAGCCAAGCAGCTGGGATCGCTTGCCAGGGAAGGTGGCATTGACAAGGCAATTGGAAGAGGGACACAAGCCATCAGCCTCTGGAGGCGACTCCTGTCAAGTGTGAAGGAAAGGTACCCCTTTAAGGAAGATGTTATATGTCAATCAAGCAAGTGGACCACCATGGAAAAAGGTATTCAATATCTGAGGGAATTAGCTGTGCTAGAGACGATCCATCATGACCCGGACAACCCACAATTACCCAAAGATCCAGACGAAGTCCAATGCACACGACCCATGTGGCGGAAGTTTGTACGGAGCGCACCATCATCCTATGCCAACGCATTGGCAATAATGGCCTGGAAGGATGAAGAGGCACCGACAGTGGAGGAAGTGGCTCGCCAACTCCGTCAATACGAAGAAAATCTCTCCTCCTCCCTACAAGCCTGCATTGCAGCTGTGGAGAAGCTGTCCGAGGATGTCCAACAAATCAAAGAGGATATGTCCTACTCCACACGTGTAAGGACCAATGTCTCAGCTATTAGGAGTGAGCGCTCCTCTTCCCAAGAGAGAGAATATAGAAGGTACACACCGCGAGGTGCCCTGTGGTTTTACCTATGTGATCAGGGAGAGGACATGAGGAAATGGGACGGAAAACCTACCTCGGTCCTAAATGCACAGGTACGTGAACTGTGAGGAAAAACCACCACAAAAGGGGATTCTACCAGGAAAAATGCCGCTCCAGTTTCCAAACAGAGTAGAAGGGCTGATTTCATTTCCGATCCTCTTGAAGGGACTTCTGAGCCAATTTTACGAGAAGTGAATACTGAATACTCTAACCAGAATTAAAGGGGCCCTGCCTCCAGCCAGGTGGAGGAAAGGGATAACCGGGTCTATTGGACCGTGTGGATTCGATGGCCTGGCACGTCAGACCCACAGGAGTATAAGGCTCTAGTAGACACCGGCGCACAGTGCACTCTAATGCCATCAAGTTATAAAGGGACAGAATCCATTTGTATTTCTGGTGTGACAGGGGGATCCCAAGAATTAACTCTATTGGAAGCTGAAGTAAGCCTAACTGGAAATGAATGGCAGAAACACCCCATTGTGACTGGTCCAGAGGCTCCGTGTATCCTTGGCATAGACTATCTCAGGAGGGGGTATTTTAAGGACCCGAAGGGGTATCGATGGGCTTTTGGTATAGCTGCCTTGGAGACGGAGGGCACTGAACAGCTGTCTACCCTGCCTGGTCTCTCTCAAGACCCTTCGATTGTGGGGTTGCTCAAGGTTGAAGAACAACAAGTGCCAATTGCTACCACGACGGTGCACCGGCGGCAATATCGCACCAACCGAGACTCTCTGATTCCCATCCACAAGTTGATTCGCCAACTGGAGAGCCAAGGAGTGATCAGCAAAACCCGCTCACCCTTTAATAGTCCCATATGGCCAGTGCGGAAGTCTAATGGGGAGTGGAGACTAACAGTTGACTATCGCGGCCTGAATGAAGTTACACCACCGCTGAGTGCTGCCGTTCCAGATATGCTAGAACTTCAATACGAGCTAGAGTCAAAGGCAGCCAAGTGGTATGCCACAATTGACATTGCTAATGCGTTCTTCTCAATCCCTCTAGCAGCAGAGTGTCGTCCACAATTTGCCTTTACTTGGAGAGGTGTCCAGTACACTTGGAATCGATTGCCCCAGGGGTGGAAACACAGCCCCACCATTTGCCATGGACTAATCCAGACTGCACTGGAAAAAGGTGAAGCTCCGGAACACCTGCAATACATTGATGACATCATCGTATGGGGCAACACAGCAGAAGAAGTCTTTGAGAAAGGGAAGAAAACAATCCAAATCCTTCTGAAAGCCGGTTTTGCCATAAAAGAAAGTAAGGTCAAGGGACCTGCACAGGAGATCCAGTTTTTGGGAATAAAATGGCAAGATGGATGTCGTCAGATCCCAATGGATGTGATTAATAAAATAGCAGCTATGTCTCCCCCGACTAATAAAAAGGACACACAGGCCTTCTTAGGTGTCGTGGGGTTTTGGAGAATGCATATTCCAAATTACAGTTTGATTGTAAGCCCTCTCTATCAAGTGACCCGGAAGAAGAATGATTTTAAATGGGGCCCTGAACAACAACAAGCCTTTGAACAAATTAAACGGGAGATTGTTCATGCCGTAGCCCTTGGACCAGTCCGGACAGGACAAGATGTTAAAAATGTGCTCTATACTGCAGCTGGGGAGAATGGCCCTACCTGGAGCCTCTGGCAGAAAGCACCTGGGGAGACCCGGGGCCGACCCCTGGGGTTTTGGAGTCGAGGATATCGAGGATCCGAGGCTCGCTATACTCCAACTGAAAAAGAGATATTGGCAGCGTATGAAGGAGTTCGAGCTGCCTCAGAAGTGGTTGGTACTGAGACACAGCTCCTCTTAGCACCCCGACTACCAGTGCTGGGCTGGATGTTCAAAGGGAGGGTCTCCTCTACACATCACGCGACTGACGCCACGTGGAGTAAGTGGATCGCACTGATCACACAACGGGCTCGCATAGGAAACCCGAGTCGCCCAGGAATTTTAGAAGTAATCACGGACTGGCCAGAAGGCAAAGATTTTGGAATGTCACCAGAGGAGGAGGTGGCACGTGCTGAAGAAGCCCCGCTGTATAATAAACTGCCAGAGAATGAGAGGCAATATGCCCTGTTCACTGACGGATCCTGTCGCATTGTGGGAAAGCATCGAAGGTGGAAAGCTGCTGTATGGAGTCCTACACGACAAGTTGCAGAAACTGCTGAAGGAGAGGGTGAATCGAGTCAGTTTGCAGAGGTGAAAGCCATCCAGCTAGCGTTAGATATTGCTGAAAGAGAAAAGTGGCCAGTGCTCTATCTCTATACTGACTCATGGATGGTGGCAAATGCCCTGTGGGGGTGGTTACAGCAATGGAAGCAGAGCAACTGGCAGCGCAGAGGTAAACCCATTTGGGCTGCCACGCTGTGGCAAGATATTGCGTCCCGGCTAGAGAATCTGGTTGTAAAAGTACGTCATGTAGATGCTCACGTACCCAAGGGTCGGGCCACTGAAGAACATCGAAACAACGAACAGGTGGATCAGGCTGCCAAGATTGAAGTGTCTCAGGTGGACCTGGACTGGCAACATAAGGGTGAGCTATTTATGGCTCGATGGGCCCATGATACTTCAGGCCATCAGGGAAGAGATGCAACGTATAGATGGGCTCGAGATCGAGGGGTGGACCTGACCATGGACGCTATCGCGCAGGTTATCCATGAATGTGAAACATGTGCTGCAATTAAGCAAGCCAAGCGGTTAAAGCCCCTGTGGTATGGAGGGCGATGGCTGAAATATAAATTTGGGGAAGCCTGGCAGATTGACTATATCACACTCCCACAAACTCGCCAAGGCAAGCGCTATGTGCTTACAATGGTGGAAGCAACCACCGGATGGCTGGAAACATATTCTGTACCCCATGCCACTGCCCAGAACACTATCCTGGGCCTTGAGAAGCAGGTCTTGTGGCGACATGGCACCCCAGAAAGAATTGAGTCAGACAATGGGACTCATTTCCGAAACAACCTCATAGACACCTGGGCCAAAGAGCACGGCATTGAGTGGGTGTATCATATCCCCTATCATGCACCAGCCTCTGGGAAAATTGAGCGATACAATGGATTGTTAAAGACTACATTGAGAGCAATGGGGGGCGGAACTTTCAAACATTGGGATACACATTTAGCAAAAGCCACCTGGTTAGTCAACACCAGAGGATCCGCCAATCGGAGTGGCCCTGCCCAATCAGAATTTTTACATACTGTAGAAGGGGATAAAGTCCCTGTAGTGCACATGAAAAACATGTTAGGGAAAACAGTCTGGGTTACTCCTGCCTCAGGCAAAGGTAAACCCATTCGTGGGATCGCTTTTGCTCAAGGGCCTGGGTGCACTTGGTGGGTGATGCGAAAAGATGGAGAAGTCCGATGTGTGCCTCAAGGGGATTTGATTTTAGGTGAAAATAGCCAGAATTAAACTGTATGATATTAGTTGCTATATAATCCTGCTACTGTATGTTATCATTACTATAATTGTTATATGCTATATCCATAGTACTATAGTAAGAATCACTTGGATCAAGCAAGAAAGAACTGTGATAAAACTGAGCAAAGCGCAGTAGAGGTGGATCCAGAACTGACTCCAGCATGCAACAATCCAACGGTGCACACCATCCTCCTGCTGCGCCAAATGTCATCTGCTCGTCACACCGCACTGAAGCCCAATTCTGCTCTACCGACTGAGAGGACTTTGCACCATCCCTCCTGCTCAGACAGACTGGTATGACAGACGGAGCCCAGAGTCAGAAACTAAATGAACTCAACAAACATTTTATGAACATAAAGAACTAAAGAACTGATATCTCTGTGTGTGTATACTTATATATATATATATATCATTGTTCATATGTCTCAAAGGGATGGAAAGGTGGTGATGATTGATCAGAATGTAACTAAAGGTATGGGAACTGAGCATGACGTCAATGGTATAGAATAAGGGGTGGATACTGTCCTGGTTTCAGCTGGGATGTAGTTAACTGTCTTCCTAGTAGCTGGTACAGTGCTATGTTTTGAGTCCAGTATGTGAAGAATGTTGATAACACTGATGTTTTCAGTTGTTGCTCAGTAGTGTTTAGACTACAGTCAAGGATTTTTCAGCTTCTCATGCCCAGCCAGGGCACCTGACCCAAACTGGCCAACAGTGTATTCCATACCATGGGACGTCCCATCTAGTTTAGGAACTGGGAAGTGCGGGGGGGAGGGATTTCACCGCTCGGGGACTGGCTGGGTGTCGGTCGGCGGGTGGTGAGCAATTGCCCTGCGCATCATTTGTACATTTCAATCCTTTTATTACTACTGTTGTCATTTTATTAGTGTTATCATTATCACTATTAGTCTCTTCTTTTCTGTTCTATTAAATCGTTCTTATCTCAACCCAGGAGTTTTACTTCTTTTCCTGATTTTCTCCCCCATCCCACTGGATGGGGGGGGAGTGAGTGAGCAGCGTGGTGCTTAGTTGCTGGCTGGGGTTAAACCACGACTGATGAAGAAAAGATCCTATAAGTGTAATTAGGGTTTAGGTATATTAATTGAGCGAGAAAAAGCACACACCCAACATTGTACTTCAATTCCCCCCACCAAGTTACATTTACCCTTACATCCAATGGCAACAGCATGTTGCATTACCAGGCAGAATAGCTGGATTTGGCATTGCCAACTCTCTAATTTTATCACAAATCTCATGATACTCGTTATTTTTCTTAAAATCCCTGTTTAAGTCATATGACTATCTGGGTAACACAGATTTTACTGAAGAAAACATATAGCACCTTCTACATGGAGAATATGTTAAAGTTCAAGGCTTAAAAACCAGCGGGCAAATAAAAAGAACGCAAAACACATTCTTTTTACAAGTAGATTTATGAGCAGCACAACTGGTGAAGCCTGGTTTTCTATGGCTTTTTGTCTTGTGGTTGATTCTCTGATGTTTAACAAGGTGTGAACCCAGATTAAGTTTTTCCCATGGCTGTGCATTTCTAATAGCTTTTTACCTATACGGATCCCATAGAGCCTCAAAAGGAGTTTGAGCTCTTCCTACAGTTTTTCCCATCACTGAGAGTTCTACCAGGATCCCTTCACCTCTTGAGAAGGGGCTGGGGGAGGGAGAAGGGAGAGGTGTTTTCTTTATGTGACTCAAGTTTCTGAAATAATACTGAGAAAACGATCTTTTTAAAAGCAAAGCAATTAGCAAGTATTCAATTAAGTCAGTATAAATTCACAAAAGAAAAAAACAACCCAACCCATAGAATACCTGCAAACAAACAAGTATTTAGTATTTTCAATGCTGGAAGTAACTCATGTCCCAAAGCACTTTATTTTTAAGATTAAAATGTTTTCCACACACATGTTATATTTTACATCATAATTGGCTCTATTTTGTACTCACAGTGGATTGGCTACAGGACAACAGGATAGATGGTAAAACAACAGGTGCAATTTCTAATGCAGTACAGCCTTTGCACAAAGCAAATGAGCATTTAAAATAGGGTATATGTATCAGCACCTGGTCAAAAAAGGTAACACTGCAACACTGTTGCTTGTAAAGCATATTATATTCCTTATCTTGCTTGGCTGCATTACTCTTGTAAGAAAGTTACACTTACATGTCACTTAAGTAGACACAGCAGAAATAGCATGGCTATTCCTATATTAAGAGATAAAATAGTTGACTTAATGGTAATACCCCCAGTGATTGCCCTTCGTCCTCTACCTTACAGTGTATTTTCTGCAAGTCCTCTCTTCCTTATCAGGGTTACTTGAACTTGAGCAGCAGAAACAGAAATGAATGGGGAGAGTAGGTTCAGTAAGGAAGGGAGAAATACAGACAAAACCAGAAACAGTGTGATCACCAGGCTTCCTTAGGGAGGCAGACTAAAGAAACCAACAAGGTTTTTAAATGAAAGAAATTACCAATAGCACCAGTTTTAGGGTAAACAAACTATTCCTTTGGAAGAACTGTGCTGTTCCTTTTCAGCTATACAGCAAACCAGCAAAGACTATGTTTAGAAAGCCTTAACCAAAAGCTTTGCAGGTTCTCTCATGTCACATGGCAATTGATCACACCGTACTTACTAATGAAGAGTTTTAAGCATTTAAAAATAAACATGTTAAAATGAAGTAAAAAAGCACACCCTTATATAATACTGAACAAAAGAAAAAAGGTTAGTTTTAAATATTGTAATGTCTATAATACCATTCAATTCCATACTAAATTAAGAAAAAATGGTGGTATTCTTAATATACATATATACACAGAAACCCCTGCATTTTACTTCTGAATTTAAGTACCTAGTAAGTTTGACGAAAACAGAAATTTCTTACTGTGATTCTCTTCATATCTAGCTGTCGGAGCTGCATCATATGATGGAGAACAGTGTGTTTGTACCATGTCTCCTGAGCTATCGGATTGCCATCAAGGGTGATATCTGACAAAGATGAGGAATCAGCAAGGCACAGAATATCCTCAAAACTGTAACCAAAAAAGTTTAAAGTTTTAATGTCATAGAGTAGGAATAATTTTGAGATGGAAGATTTTATTTCTTAAGGATAGAACATTAATATTTACCTGTACTGGAAAAAAACCACCCATCGATATTGTGTATGATAAATCAAATTAGAAGTATTTCGAAATACCAACAGCTCCTGCTGTTAAATTTTTTTAATCTCTTCACATACAGGTAAAAACAAGAGATGCAGAACAAGGAGAACTTGTAACTATGGGAATATAGTTTCACCTAAAAACCCCTTAAAATAGGATACATACCAACTCATATTCAAAAAAAAATAATACAAGGTGTATTTGCCATCAAAGCCAGCATGAAAACCATGGAAAAATACAAGAAAAAAGCCAACCACAAATACCACAGAATGATCCTGGGTGTTTGCGACATCATTAAATATTGGAAGAAAAACAATTACAAAAGCATCATATTTTCTTCAAAACAGATGTGTCTGTTGTTCTGAGTTCAGTCTACAAACACTAAAAAGTTGGCTTTTTAGACAACATCTGATTCGGTTTCCTGACAAAAATAACTGGCCTGTGTAAAACGTATCTAGACATGCACAGCCTGTATCATGTTCCTTTCATTGAAGATGGAATGTGAAAAGAAAGCAGCTGACTCAGATAAATAGTATTTTAAACAGAGAACTGTTTAACTTCATTTCAAAAAAGCTGAACAGTTATAAAGTAAATATGACTCCCCTTTTAAGGAATTGATTAAACTGTATAAATGTGCAACCATTCACCCATCTTCATGTACTTTGGCCTCCAAAAGTTGAGCCTGTGTTATGAAGTAAGTTCAAGTGGAAAGTATGAAATAAATGGACTTGTTACTTTTGAGAATGAAGTTAAAAAAAATCTGAAAATTAAAAAAAAATCATTGATCACAAAAATATAATCACTTTACTAGATAAACAAATACTTAATGACATTCTGAAATAAGAGACCATTTCTGAAGTGGATAAAATGGAATTACTGCCTTTGTTTAATATTCTGAAAATCTTGCTGATTGTATCAACTGATTATAGTTGTTCTCAGTCTTGGTGGCAGGAAACGTCTTCCTCCACTAATACTTGGAAGGATACCAAACCCTAAGTAGGCCCTGAACTTAGGGATCAGAAATCACATGCAGTACAGATGTTCATATTTAAGATTGTCATTTAATAAACTGGCAACTACCTTTATCACTGGTATCGCTCAACTTTCAAGAACGCATACAATAATCTGCTGAGGACTAACATTCAGCTGCAAAGGGCTTCTGATCTACCAGGATGTCAGATTTTAAAATCAGATATCCCTGAAAGATTCTAGGTATTAGGTAAAACAATTTCTGCAACAACAATACATACAGATAAAATATAAAGATAGTATCACCAAATAGCAAACAGTCTCAACCAGCAGAATAAAGGCCTGGATACCAACATAAGCTAGTAGGAGTAAAGAAAGAAATCACCCAATACAAATCTCAAAAAACCCAGTGCAATTAATACAGCATGCAAGTAACTTCTACATGATATACCCAACAGATGCAGCAGAATGACAGAGTGAAGTGGAAGATACTACTACCTTTCTGCTTAGTGTATTAAAACAACATAAGAACTGATGGAGAAAATCAACTAGATACAGATTCCAATGAAGGCAGTGAAGGTGCTTAGCATATCTGAAGAATTGGGTGTTCTGTACACGTGGTTAAGATGACAAGTTTGATTATCATTTTCTGCTTCTTTTTGTGATCCTGTTTCCCTTCCATAATACGGCCTGCGTAACCACATTTTTGGAAGATCAGGCTGACATATTACTTAAAATACATACTGAATATGTCCTGAAGATAAAAGATAATCTTCCCAAATGACACAGAAGTTAGTAAAGCAAACTTGTAAACATGTTAGAATAAGAAAACATAACTGAAATTCCATTGGGCTAGAATAGATTTTGCTTGACAAATATGAAAATTTTCTGGTCTTCAAACTTAGTTTCAAATACTGTAAATATATTCATTAAAAGCATGAAATATATTTACTTGAAGCACTTCCCACTAAACATTTAACCAAACAGTACTTCTGCCATTACATATGATTTACAGATTTTTAATAAAACCAATCTCTTCAGGAAATGACAGAAAAGTTGAAAGTTTGCTAGTGTTTTCAAGACCTTCCACTTACACATACTGCTGTGCTTTGAAATTCTCAGTGCTTCAGCATACCAGAACATTCATTCTGGAACTAAAACAGATGTGCTTGCTTTATCCTGCTTGTAGCTGCCCTATTAGCAGCTCGATTTTAGAGCAAAACAGTAGGCAAAATAGCTATGTTTTCACATCTTTGTATACATGTATTAAAACCAGAGCTTTAGAAATTCAGTGTAGAAAACTTAATGTACTGTACTTGTCACACTGGTATCCCAATCCTAAGCCAAGCAAAGCTTTAATGTAATACTCTTACCAAACAGACTGCATACTTTACAAGCAAGCCTCTGTCTGCTTCCCAGCACGCAGACTGCTGTGACAGAGCCAAGTGGTGACCACCCTACGGGAATCAGAGGCCCCAACTCAATGCTCTCTAGCCTCTGTTCACCACAAAGGAGTCTTTAACCTGCTCATGAAATATAAAGCAGCTGTGGATGATGCTGTTTCAGACTGCCTCAGGCAATCTTCTTGAATGGAATGTCTGCTTCTCTTTCCAAAAGACCTTCTCCTGCAGAAGTCCCAGCAAACTATGGCAAACACCTCTCCTTCCCTGTCCTTCCTTCTTCCTAGATGAACTTATCTTTGCTAAAATGGTAGCTTCAGCAACACAGAACAATGTTTTCTGGAAATCTTTTCAGAATAGATCAGTTTTAAATCTTGTGTGCATGCTCAGATTCCTGCATCCAATTCTCCCCTCTACCAGAGGGGATGCAAACCCCCGCCTCCTGCCTCACACAAGAACATGGCAACTACTAAGCAGCAGAGTATTCTGGAATGCTGTAAGCTCAACCTCCACCAGCAATACACATTCACGTTTACACATTTAGTAGGCAGGAATAGGACACAAGAACATTTATCCTCTGTTACAGCCTACTTGCTTAGGAAGGCATCAATGACATCAAAAGACATTGCATCAATGACTTTTTTAAAGCATGTTCCATAAAGCGGAAAAGCTCTGGAGAAGATAAGGAAGGCAACATACTCACTACAGTTTGATAGAACACCCGAGAGGGAACTGCATATTCAGAAAACATGCAGCCAAAGACGACGACTTGGGTTTTCCCAGGTTTCTAACCACTACATTACTGTTGAAAACAGATGTTACCACAGTCAACCTTTCATTCCCCTTGTACTGCTTTTGTTCAAGGATTTAAAAATGTATTTATACATTTTCATTCTGCTACGAAAAAAAGGTATTTTCTTGTTTTTATTAGGCTAAGAACAGTCCTTCTCTCAGGTTTTCAATCCAGCAACCAAACGAAGAAAAACAGTTACACGTCCTTGGAGCTTGTATCCAACTTTCTCCGTATGGCTAGACAACATGCCTTACTAAATGAAAAAGCACAACACAGTGCTGACCTGGACAGCAGTGTAACAGTGAAAATATGTATTTTGCTTCCAAGATTAAAAAATGGTCTTCCCTGGTTTCACATTGTGAAATATGAGCAGTAACCCTACCTCTCAATCTCAGTGGCATATCTTTCCTGAGGAAAGAGTTTCTGTAATCTCTTCCCAGTACCACATGACAAATTAAAAATGGGATTTCTCCCCCTTCTTTATAACTAGCTCTAGATAGATAGATAGATAGATAGATATTACCTTCAGCCATCAGGCGTGAATGCCTTCAGTTTGTAACTTAAATTTTGGGGGGCTGAAGCCAGAAGTAGGACTTTTGTTTCAGATCAGCATCAACTTCTACAGCATCAACTTCTACAGTGTTCGATTTTAGCTTACATTATCTTGCCAATACATCCTTTTTTACTAAAAGCTCTGCAGAGAAGCAGCAGCATTCTGAGGCCTCCTCTGAAGCTTGAGGGAAAAAGAACGTCAGTGATTAAACCTATGACAGATTCTCATCCCTTAAATAGTGACAATTTTTAAAAGGCATTCCCAAACTTTTACTGAAATATTAATTCATATATGTCAGTATGTATCAATTTCAGACTCAAGGATTTTTGCTGACATACAAAAATAGGAAGTGGCAAAACTTTCCATGGGAGCACTGCCTCAGAAATGCTACTTCTATTAAAATAATATTTTAATAGAATATTTTAATGAACTGTAACATAAATAAATCCAGGTTTTGGCAATATACTTCATTGTTTGTTTCCATTTGCAGTTTTCTCTATGGACCTACGGATAAATGAATTAGAATATCTGTGCATCAATTTGATTGCCTAAAAGAAAAGTCAGTTGTATAGACACAGCTGTTTCCAAGAAAAATATTTTTTAAAATTACCATATAGCACACAGTCAACCCAAGTAAGTGACTCAAAAACACACAAAATAATTTAAAACGGTTGTAGGAATGTTCAGATGTAGCACAGCAATTCACTAGTATTATGGTTGCATATAACTTCAGTTAGTACAAAGAGTATCAAGCCAAGTATCAAGAGTATACTTTCATATTTGATCATTTTCCTGTTAGAAGACATATCTACTACATAATTCAAGATCAGGAATTAATGGGGGTTTTTAGCCTTCAAAACTACCGTATACAATAAAGGGTTATTACTGCAAAAACCCAAGGTAAATGTGATCATCAAAAGAAGTTTTTCATTTGCTTGTTTTAAAACAATATCTGGTAAACAAAGAGTTAAACTGATCCATCCACCTACCTACCCACATACGTATACAGAATTTATAGAAGAGCAATATCTTTCATTAGACATTACAATTTTATTTTTATACTTATTCCAACTACAAATTGAAACCAAATTATATATTTGCATGAATGTTCTACATAAGTATTTATAGCTTACATGAAAACTAAGACTAGATCTATCAATAGTTCAACTGAAGTCCCAATGAATAAATGACAACAATCATGATAAAGTACCAAGAAGCAAACTACTGATTACATAGTTTGAGAAATCTACTTTAACAACCTCACAGAAAAACGGAAACATTTTTCCTTGTTTGAACACTGTAAAAATAACATGAATTTGCATAAAACAACATGAGAAAGGAATCAGAAAGCTACACAAAATATACCAAGTATATAAAAAGATACAGAAATTACACTGACTGCAGTGATGCTCCCTGATGGCAAGGGAGCCAGCTACTGCAGTCCCCTCATTGTTCTTGCCAAGCCAAGACATTTTTTAGAAAAACAGAAACAAAAGACATGTTTCAATTCTGGAAATTATTCAAGAAAGGCAAAATGCTAAGCCCCTCTCTAGCAGATTAATTAAGGAAAGGGCATATTAAAGTTTCCTGCAGTTCATATCTCATTTTTTTTAAAATGCTTAATACCCATGAGTATTTACAGAGATCTACTGCATTGGTACTTTAAGACCCTAAGGAACACAGACAAGCAGGTTGGAGCTGTCTGCAAAATACATAATGCAGGTCAAATTAAAATGTTCAAGCAGCTATTACAATAAAAGCTTATACTTAGTACAACATTTTACAGAGAAAGCAGATGCCACAAGAACAGCACAGCATTTCCTGTAATTAGAACATGAAGCATCTTTCCCCTATGCCACGTTAAATTATTTGATTCTAAGCAAAGGACACTGGTGATGATTAAGGGATTAAAAAAAAAAAGGACATACCAAACTGAAGATAACACAGGCACTTTTTTTTTTTACATATTGGCACTAGTATAAGTGCAGACTCTAAAAATGCACAAATATGAAAAAGCATAGAAGACAAACATTTCTATCTATTTATAACAAAATGCACTTATTTACTTGAAACTATAGAAGCCCTGCTTTGAAAGTTGAGCTATTCTGCTTCTGCCATATGGTTTGAAAGAGAAATAACCATGAATATACCTTTCAGACTTTATTAATATATGGACAAGTAAAATGCAAGCATGAAATAATCTAATCATCATAAGCAGAACCTGACTCAGCAGTTCGTGTAACTCCATAAATAGAGTGATGGTATGTTAAATATAATATGTGCCTTGTGTAATGTTGCTTTAACAGGTATCTAGTTTAACAGTAAAACAAGATATTTACAAAACTATTTTAAAATTTTGATCATCATAGTAAACAGTACAATAATTTTTAAACTAAAAATGTAAGTTTCTTGGTAGAATACTCATAGTACAACTACATTTAAATGCAAAGGGTTTCAAGAATTTTTATGTTTAAAGTAGAAAATACACAATGGCTTGATTATACCATCTGATAAGTTAGGGGGGGAAAAAATATCTGCACTCATAGTCTTTTAATTTAAATTTTAACAAAATACAGCTCCAATAGGATACTTCAAATTACTGATAGGAAGCAAACTGCTATTTCCCTTACCTAGATATATTGTTGAAGCTGAGGAAGAGACGTTGGAGATGGGGCAAAGTATCCACATCTTTCTAGAAGGAAAGATAGAGGCATAAATTCAGTAGCTGAAAGTAGCTTTTGAACCTCTCTACTTTGCCTGATGAAATACTTTCATTTCTATACGCTATAACCTTGCTGCAACATTGATTTCTGTTGAACATGCAGCTCCACTTCTCCCTAGTGCAGACTGCAAGGGAGTGTTTCAGTGCAGATATCCACTCTGCAGAACAAGCTGCATCACTTGCAAAGCAAATGATGTTAAAGAAAAGAGGATAAGGCTGCTGCTGGTTTCTGAACAGGCTTTTGGGAAATAAGCCAAGGTGCTGTCTCAGCATTTAAGCTGCAGGATAAACACACTGTAAAAAAAAAAAGTTTATTTTGTGACCATGCTAAAATAAGGTTTTTTGAAGTACAATACAGCAGTGCAATTGGCATTACCAAACAGCAGTGACTCTTCTGCCAGAGAATAATCTGAAGGACTCTGTCACCTTTACAATTAAAATTTGTAAGGAAGCATGAGTTTCCAGAACAAGTAATTGTCAATGTAATATATGCCACTAAAGACCTTTGCAAAAAAACTCTAAATAGCAAAAGCTCAAATATTAGTTAAGATGAAACATATCAAGTAAGATCAAACTTCATTTATGAAATATAAATCTATAATGGCCAGTTAGCAGAGTCTGCAGTAATTCTTGTACCATTCAGACTGCACACCTAACCGCTCAGTTAAAAGTCTGCATCTCCTTATCCTACTAAGGAGCATACTCCAACTTGCAAGCAGTGGACTCAAACCTGTTCCAGCACAGGAAAGTGCCACAGGGCTCACTACCTGGATTTTAGCCACCAAAAAAAAAAAAAAAAAAAAAAAAAATCAAATCCACTGCCCTCCCTCTCTCCATCTGATTTGTGGCATGTCTACATAGCATTCCAGAAACAGAAATAGTTCATTCTAACCAAACAGGTGAACACAAGGCAGCTCTACACAAACCATGTAGCTGCTATTACTGAAACACTTCATGTGAGCTAGCAAGCACTGCATACAATAAAGCAGGGCTTATTAGCTCAGGTCTGAGTTGCAAAACTCCTGGTTCTGAATCCTCCCAGATCAGACCACGGAAAGATTGAGTTCAGAACAGAATTCTACCTGGACCCCGCTCTGTCCCTAAGGCTACTTAGCTTGATGCTTAAAGAGGTGGGTCACATGATACAGGCAGATATACACATGAAGACAGGCATTATAGGGTTGTACACAGTAATTCTTAAGCAGCGATGATTTTAACTAATTAAAGAGTTTTGCATTGAAGAATACAAAGTAATTTGCCCTGAAGACAAATTTCCATAACTGGCACAGTACGCTGCTGTCCTGTAAAGTATGTTTAAGTCTCACAGGCATGACAGCAAACACCTTAAGTAGGATTAAAAACAACTAAAGTGTCCAGCTAATTCAGTTTTGATACAAAGTCATATAGGGCAGTGGACAAACAGGACAGGAGTTCTTTTGTGAAAAGATAGTGAACACCTTGACCAGTCCTCCTTCAAGTCTACAATCAAGCTGCAGATGACAAACCCCAAGATTCTAAGCTTTTAATACCTCAAAGCAATCAAGCAGGTCCATCTTTCAAATAAAAATATACTTCATCTTCCTAACAGCGGACCTTAATTCACAACTGGATGGAAAGCAAACAGACATTCCATAATTCATTGTATGCATAGACTTGTGCTTTTAATGCCATACGAGACACTCTGTAATCATTTATTCTGTCTGCTTGCTATTCTTTAGAATAGTCAGACTTCTTGAAGACACTTTCAATCCTGTAAGATACATTTCTGCTATAAACCAAGCCTCAGGACTGCCCTTCTAAATCCTACACCTTTGGACGAACTACAGTTTATTCTTACAAAAATAACTACTCTCAAGATACAACGATTTCCAGTCTCTAATGAATACCTTAAAGCCAAAAAATGGTCCCAAAATTACTAATCTAAGGCCAGTGGATTGTAAGAGATGATTATATGTTTCATTGCTCAAACAATAATCTAGTTGGATAACTTGGATTACTCAATATAGTTAACTGCAATGGGTATGGAGTTCAGTATGGAACCTCATTTTGACAAATGAGAGTATCATCTTTCCTACACAAGAATAATACACTTACAGCAGGTGTGGAGGGGGAGCAGAGGAGTTGAAAAATAAGGAAGGTTCACAAAAAGTGTACTGAAAGAGAAAGTTATTTAAATTTTATTGATTTTATTTCATTATTTTGGGATGGCAATTTTTTTTAATCAGTTAGATTCTTTCATTTAAAGGAATAATCAAGTTTTAAAAGCTTTATTTATAATGATAGTGTTGTCATAGTAACTACCTAAAACACAGTCCAAAACCTAAAACACATAAACCAAACTCTTTTAATGAACTTAGATTGAAAATTTCACAGTTAAGTGCTACATCATAACTATATCATGATTAAAATGACACCCACCCCCCAGTCAACCATAAGAAAACCTAAACCTCAACTTAAAGGAAAGAAATCTAAACCCCCTCCCTCAACTACTCAAGTACTCCAGCAACAATATAACAATATCTTGGATATTCTTTCCATAAAATGATATATTTATTTCTATGTTTCTGGATTTGCAGTAATTTCATATTGCAGCAGATTCTGAATTTCCATACTAAAGTAATGCAGCTTTCATTTTTTTTTCAAAAAAACTGAAACAAATTTAAGTAAAGAAATACATATACACTGTTGCATACACAGATAAAGACAACACCTATCATTAAAAAAGAAAAAGATTTTATTTTAGGAAAGAGACATATATTTACTTTAGGTTTCAGACAGTATGACATGTCCAAGACTTGACTTTATGTGGCTTAGGAGTCCTTCTCTAGAGGAAGGAGAGTTAGTGTCATACTTGCGAAAATCACAATCCAATTAACAACAAAATAAACACCCACCCCATGCCCCAAAACCAGGCCATTAGAACTTAACCAGGGTTAAAAAAAAACCACAAAAAAACCAATAAACAATTAGACAAAATAAAGTACTTCCCTGAACAGAACATTGTCTTCTGAAACACTGTCTCTGGCCATAAAAGACTAAAACATTGAGATACAGCACAGAGACCAAGCCTGTAACTCACTAATATAAATTTCATGCTAACTCTCCATTTGTGACAACAGGAAGCAAGGAGAAAGTACAAGCTACACCTGAGGAGTGAAAAGGCAGCAGCTACAAGCAAGGGAAGAGAATCCTAGGTAACATAACTGATGTAGGGGGAAGGTACAGTAACAGAATCAGCAGTGAGCAGAAATTTATTTTTGAAGTGTAAAAACAATTCATATACGGCAAATAGCAGAATTCAAGAAAGGAAAGGCTCGGCACAGCAATAGGAGACCAAGAACTAAAGAAATTATGAGAGACAGAAAAATATAGCTATTTAAGTAGACTTCTTGTATTATTTTAAAAAGCGCTTGTTCAAATAATCTACTTGCCATACCTGAACTACAGCTCAAATTGCAAAGTGAAAAGCTTTATTTTTTAGAACATGAAGACTTACAATGCTAGGTTAAAGCTCCAATTGGGAAATTCTGCTTTTAAGATCAACACCTATTTTCTCTGCATTTGCCCTAGAAATATTCATAAGGAGATGAAATTTAAGATGGTCTGAGACTGTTTAGCTGAGCTACAAAAATTGAGAGGGTTTGTTTCTAGGAAACAAACTTGTATGGAAGAAAACTATCTAAATTTGTATGTTAGAACCACAAAGCTTCCTCAGAATATCCCCCCGCCCCGAGAACCATCACGAGCTATCAAGAATTTGAATCACTACAAGTGATCGCATTTAAACAAAATAACACCAAATATAAATCGCTGCTTGTTTCACCTTTACGTTGTAAAAGTAAGTATTGCAGCAGAACATAAGCAACACAGTACGTGAAAACAGAAGATATCACAAATTTGAAATGCTTATATGGTTTAAACAAGTTACAGTAATAGTGCATTTTGTTAAAAACAAAAGGAAAAAAAAGAAAAGGAAAAGAGAAAAGACAAGAGTTTAGTTCCTTACTATAGCAGAGACTTGATTATGACGAAGGTTGAGCTCTGTGAGCGAATCCAGTCCATTAAGGTTTTCTACAATGGTTAGTAGGTTTCTGGCAAGGTTTAACACTCTCAGTTCACTCAAATGACTGATGTTTTCTATTTTAGTAATCTGTGAAAGATGTATAATTATTAACACGCATACTGTGTTTTATATAGATATACAATAGATGTATGTGGCACATACTTTTTTAAAAAAGTATACATGATCAACTTAATACAATAGTGTGCTTCTTGTGTATTTTTCTAAACCATGATAATCATGTCATAAATTGCTGAAAACAAGCTACAGTCTGATAGAGATCAAGTACTAGTATTCACTTCACTAGTACCTTTCTAGTCATACTGCAATAAAAATCAGTCAACACTTCCTTCCTTACCATCAGAAATTAGGTTACTTTAGCTGTGCTGTTCTGTAGCAGCAACCTCTAAGATACCATAAAACTAAGACAACACTGATGATATCACTGTATGTCAAAATGGGGAAATTTTGTGTACAATTGATCTTTAATTTGTCTGCAAAGGCACTCAAACACACATCCAAATCTCCTGGTACCTACGCTACAAGAATATGCGGCATCGTATCTCCCTGCCATCACAGAACTCTGCACCAATTTCCCTTCATGCCTCTCAAAATGCCAGTAGCAGCACACTCAACTCTGTCTACAGGAGCTCCACAGACAGACTTTGCAGCAGGTCATGAGGACAGGAACCTGCTGTGAGTCAGGGGCAAGGAGCAGTTACAGCCCTCTGGAGAAGAAAGCAATTATTCTGAAATTGGAACTTGTAAGGAAGTTTTACAAGCAGGTAATTGCTAGAATCAGAAAGACATACTCAAAAGTTAGAAAAGAAAGCAGGAGCATCCTTAGTTTGGATACACAGCACGTTTGCTTGACAGTTCCCAGCACTTCTTCGGCAACTCGTGGCTTCCTGTGATTAGAAAATGGAGGGATCAAACAAAGCGACGAAACTACAGTAAACAAGCAGCTGCCCAAGGTTTGTTTTTATACTTAATACCCTATTTTAAAGATTCAGGTGATATTGACCAAAAAAAAAAAAAAAAATCATCAAAAGAGTAATAATAGCTACTGCCCCTTATTTTTATTTTTGACTTCTGGAAATGCAACCATGTTTTACAAAGGCATTAATTATTGCTCTGTTGACACAATCTGGGTTCATTTCCTGCTGTTTGCATTTCTCAGAGTGATCCACTCAAGAATCTCTATCCACATACTTATTTCTCATAGTGGTCTGGGATCTGTTCTCCTGCATCTATCCAGACATTTACACAGGACTTGCATACATCAACATATCATGGAGAAGACGAAGTATTGCCACTGCACAGGGGGATATTCCTACCATACTCTTACTGAAACCCATGCTATATAGCAGAAAGAAGGCAGCAGATTTTCCCATGGAAAACACTTCAGCCTTCCACAACACGTGGATACAGTGCACAAAGCTCCTAACAAGTATAATGAATTGCCTTTCAATTAGAATGATCATCTGCTGGACCACTGTGAGCTCCCTTCAACACCCTGTATTCAGGCACGCTATTCCTCCTCAAAGCTGCCAACAACACTTAGATGCAGACAAGCAAGATAGTGACTAGTGTCACACACCTTCCCAGTGACAATGAACTTTGAGGCTTTAGACCAGTATGAGTCTGACCGCACCAGTTTCCAGAAAGCGTCTAGCAGCTCCTGGAATGGGAGAAGAGGCAAGGTAGCTATTGTTTAAGTTTGAGAACACAATGTTGTTGGTAATTTTCATATATATACACACGTATGTACACATATGTACATGCATGTATGTTTCTGTAATTCTATGACATACGACTTGAATAACCTGCTGTAAAAAGTATTTCAGCAAGTTGTCCATTCAAAAGCATACAAAAGTAGATAGCAAAACAAAGATTAAGTAACATCTTAAACCAACTTTTGATTCAACTGCTAATTAAACTATTATGCATCATCCATTTATGTCTATTAATATGCAGAAAATAAAAATTATCAGGATACAACAGCATTACAGCAAAAGGAACAGAAAATATCACCATTTAGAACAATATATTTAGACAGAAAGACTTGTGAAAGCAAAGCCAAGAGCAGATGGTTAGCACAAAGAGCACAGACCTCTGCAGATGTCTGCTTAGCTAAAAATACAGCATGCCACAATGTGGAATATTAATCCTAGCATTTTACTGCTATCGCAAAGGTAATTATTTCATCAGCAGTGTATAGCGATACTCTTTATCACTTTACTAAGTTTTAAGGCTAACTCTACTGGATTTTCTCTGTTTCAATTATGCATGCACACATAAAGATAGACCAGCTTTTAGTACATACTATTAGATGCAAATTAGATACAAGTCATTATCACATCTTTTTAGAGGATTCAAATAATATTTTCTAAAAAGAAATATCTATGACTTCTCTATTAATTATAAAGAAGGATTATTAACCATTTTTTAGTTGCTTTCTCAAATACATCAAAGACTTCACTTGTAAACATTGAACAAGAACACTATTCTATTCTCGTTTGCTTCTATGTCTGAATACTCAGCTATAAAATATTTATTTCAGAAATGATTGTTATGCACCACATAATCACTCATCAATAATTAAACTGCACAAAAGTTACATCTTTTAAACACACATTTCTGAGATCATTGAAAAGAAGTTCAGGCCTGAACTTATATACTTGAACTTTTGGCAAGGAAAATTATTCCCAGAATTAAACACAACACAAAAAATAACTCCAATGTCTTTTTAAAATTTAAGCATTATAGAATAAATTTCATTTTAAATAAAGTTAGACTGAAATTTGAGTTCAACCTGACTCAACTTTAACGCATTAGTTCACTGGAAGACAGACTAAAGCCCATTTTAACCTTACCTAAAGTAAAAGGGTTTTAAAGAGATTTACATGGAACATATACCACTTATAGTGGTATCAGACTAACAATCAGACTTCTCTCCATAGACTATTCAGAGTGCTTGGAAGAACACTATTTAGAAATCAAATGTTAAGTTCAAAATTAAATGTAAGTTGTAGTGCATTAAATATGCCAGCCACACAATCATGTGCAGGGTCTCTGAATGATGTATACTGTATGTCAACGTTACTGTGTTAATAACCATAGAAACAGAGTCTCTACATAAAAATTTAATTAATTGTTATTAAGATGCTGTATTTTCTTACAAATTTTTACTGGGCAGTATTAAAATCAAGAGCCTTACTAAATCATGTGGGAAAACAGTCAAAGAGTAATAACATGACAGGGGAATTCACATTTTGCCCTTTTTGTAAAGCATAGGCATTGAGTGCAGTATTTCATTAGCCATTAAATTGATTTTTTTTTTAACCTTCTTTTGGATATTTATTCTATGAAGGGATTTTCTTTAATTAGTAATGCATTTAAAAGGCTTGATTTGTAAAAAAAAAGAAATCATACAAGGTTTATCATTAAGCATTGTGGAATACTATACCTCAACGTTTTAAAGCACATGAAATTCCCAGTACTTTTCTCACCTGGGTGGAAGAAGTCTCAAAGTTCAGACCAAACTACATTATCCAAAACACCCAGCACCCAAATAAATCAAAATATTTTCCCAAAAGTGAACAAAAATTAAATTTTCCTCCTTCTGTTTTTCCTCACCTCCAACCTCTTGGAAACATTCCAGTCTTAGACGTTTCACAATCTGCATTCCATCTATGGGATTGATTTACACCCCAAAAGAGAGGGAGGGAGGGACTAAGACTGAAACAGGAATCTAGCTTTCCTCTTAGCTGCCACTACTCCATAAACATTAAAAATGAATAATTTCTAGCTAGGCTGTAGCACTATTTTTGAAAGATAAGATTAATAATATTGATATTCTGGCCATATCCCATTTAAGTATTTATATTCTGCATCTATTGAGAGTGCTGAGATTTCTTACCTTATATAGAACTACTGTGTATAATGAAAAAGTTAACATTTTTTGTTAGTCTAATGCATTTCAAATACCTTTAATATAACTCATACAAGATTTAATTGTTCAATGATCATCTGGGATCACAGGTAACATATAAGAGATACTGCGCATTATTAACAATAGCTTTGAACACCAAAAAAAATTTGAATTATTGCAAGTTATTGCAAGCACCTTAGAATATTCCTATAGTAAGTTAAACTACTGAAGTAAGAATGAAACCTATTTAGTCAGATATTATGTAACGGATATTACACATAAGTTATTTTACTATTTTATTCTAAATGTGCCCTATAACATACAAACCATAAAGGGGAAAAATGGTAGTTAAAAGAATAATATTTTTTTTCTTGCCAGGTATGTGAGCACCTTCAATGTCCTCAGGAAGAACTGTGTAATATCACAGTCACTGAAGAGTCAATCTGTTAAAATTACTTGCCAAAAAGCATCAAGAGGATTTACTGGATTTTGCTATAACTTGCTACACTGAATTTTATGGGGTTTATTTAATGACATCGGAGTAGCCAAACCATAAAAACAAAGACTATGGAAAAGCTCTGTTCTGTATCATAACTCAGAAGTAGTAATACTACTGCAACAATTTATATTCCATAGTATACTGTAGTAATAATGTTATTGTTGCCAGGCAATATCATTTAAATAGTAGCATTTTACTTACATGACTCTCCTCATCTACTGGAGTCTAACGAACATGTTAAACCACTTTCTGGAATCGTCTGTCTGACTACAGAGGAAAGCTGGTGATACCAGAATCATTGAATGCAAGTTAACTCATGTCTCAAGTAAACTGTATGCAAGAGGCAAATATTCAGCTAATCCTCTACACTGATGAAGGCTGCTCACCAGATATTCTCCCCTTAATATAACTGTCTTTACCACAAAAAATTATGCGTCCTCATCTTCTATTAACTAAGGCGTGGCAACTTCAAAAGGCAAAACCCCCAGTCAAAACAGAGCTGCTATATACATTAATACAAAGAATACAAAAAGCTGTAAAATAGATTACTGTTCTAATACATGTATAAATATGAACCACAGAGGGTGACTCTGTAAAAATAAACAGACAAGTCAACAAATTTCAAGAAAATTCAACTGCCTTATTTCTCAACAAATAAATCGCCAAAATACTCTGTAAAGCCACATCAAACTTACTCTCAAGCAGTAACAGTATTGATGAATAGACAAAATCAGTGCAAACTGCATGGAAAGAGCTCTAAAGAAGAACAGAACTGATGCATAATTTCATCAAATGTGTGGGACTTACAAACATGAAAACCACAGAAACACTCCTACCTTAACCCCAAATACAAAGTGCCTTTCAATGAGTACTGTAATAGGACATTGATTCAGTGCACTACAGCTCAATGAACTGCCACATTCGCCCAACAGAGGTTTTTCATGGCTTTACAGGGGACATTTTTGCAATAAAAAATTGTCACTTTACTAGTATCCAAGTAAATTATTCTTCTCTACTATTTTCTTCTATTTCCCCTACCACTAAAAAGGGAAAATAGGAAAAGAAAAGATGGCAAATTTAATCTAAAGTAACCCTAGCCACAGAAACAGATCATCAGCTGAGGTCAGAAGGGACCTCTGGAGATCGTCCCTTCCGACCCCCTGCTCAAAGCAGGGTCAGCTACAGCATGCTGCCCAGGAGCATGGCCAGTAAGGCTTAGACCGCCTCTGGGGATGGAGATTTCACCACCTATCTGGGCAACCTGCTCCAGTGTTCGGCCACCCTGACAATAACATTTTTCTTAAGTTTGAACAAGTTTCCTGTATTTCATTTTATGCTCAATGATTCTTGTCCTTTTGCTGGACACCACTAAGTCTGGCTCCATCTTATTTAGACTCTCTCATTAGCTATCTACATACATCAGTAAGAACTCCCTGAGGCCTCTCTTCTCCAGGCACAGCAAGTCTCAGCTCTCAGCCTCTCCTCGTATCAGAGATGCTCCAGTCCCTTCATCACCTTTGTGCCTCTTCACTGGACTCACCCCCTTAAGTTCGTGTCTGTTTTGCACCAGGGAGCCCAAAGGATCACCTCCCACAACCTGCTGGCAACACTCTTCCGAATGCAGTCCAGGATGCTGTTGGCTTTCTTTGCCATTTGGGCACACTGCTGGCACATGGCCAGCCTGTTGTCCACCAGAGCCTCCATGTCCTTTACTACAAAGCTGCTTTTCCGCTGGTGAGCACCCAGCCCATACTGGTACAGGGGGTTATTCATCCCTAAATGCAAGACTTTGCATTTCCCCTTCTTGAACTTCATGAGATTTCTCTCAGCCCATTTCTCCAGCTTGTCAAGGTCCCATTGAATGGCAGCACCACCATCTCATGTATGACGCCCTCCTTCCAATTTCCTGCATTGTTAATAATGCAGGTTATCAATGAAGGTGTTAAGAAGTATTGACCTAGTATCAACCTCTAGGGTACAACGATAGTGACTGGCCTCTAGCTAGACTTTGTGTCACTGATCACAACCCTTTGAGCCTGGCAGTCCAGCCAGCTGTCATTTCACCTCACTGTCCTTCTATCTAGTCCAAATTAAATTAAATTTAAGTGTCTATAAAGATGTAATGGGAGATAGTGTCAAATAACTTCCTAAATTCAAGATAAAAAACATCCACTGCGCTCTACCCATCCACTGCACTTGTCACTTTGCTGTAAAAAGCCATTTCCTACATAAATTCATGGTGACTACTCCTGGTTGTCTTCTTACTGCAATATGTTTGGAAATGGTTTGCAGGACTATTTGTTCCATCACTTTCCCAGGGATTGAGTGAGGCTGTCTTGTTTCATAGCATCTGACAATTCTCCTTTATGTGTCATCCCTGTTTTAGGTCAATTACAGTCTACACAACAATTTGCTCATTGAGCAGACAGCATTCAAGCAAAACTTGCATCCAAGTCTTAGCATATCAATAGCTTTCTTGAAAGAATCTATTATTTCTTCCTGAAGAGTTTGGTATCAAAACTCCTTCTAGTAACGTATTATAAAAATCTGTCATTGTAATTAAAATTACAGACATTTTCTTCAAAAACACAAAAACACCTTTTTAAATTAATACAATAAAAAAATAAATGCAAAACCAAGTGTGCAAGTCTGAGTAGTGCCTTTAACAGTATGAATTTTGCATTGTGGCCCAGGAATATCACATTCAGAAAATCCTGAAAATATTCCTGACAACAAGATATAGATGATACCACAGACAGCTGTCTTTTCTAGGCAATAGCCTTAAAGTTTTGTGCTGGATGAAGAATATCTGTTTCCCATATACACAGCATTATTTAATTTCTCACATCTGTAAGAAACACAACTTTGAATGTAAAATGAAAACAAAAGTACCATAAAAATATCTGTAAGTGTAAGAAATAGAGTATGACTGAAAAGATTATAACATTATGTAACCTATACAGTGTGTTTCACAGTTACTGAAGTAAGCAACGGAAAATGATATCCAAAGGAAATCTCATATTCGCACAATACATACAGATATTCATATTACACTGGCAGTCAATGACACTTTTGCACACCAGAAGTGAATTACATTTTTTCATAGTTGTAAGAAAAGACGACGTAAGTGATGCACACCACAAAAGTGCCATTACACCTTTTATTTGAAATAAGAACTATCCTGATAAAGGAAAATTCCTGCCCATCGCTGGTTCCAAATAGTACAACTAACTAGATTTATTGCAGCTTTGACTTTTCTCTGAGAACTGGGTGCAGGATAGCGCCACAAGCAGTCTAAGGAAACAGATGTATCAAGAGCTTATCAAGATAAAGCAAATCCTATTTTCTACTATTTTTCATTACAACTGACAAGCAGGGTATTCTGTTTCTGTATTCTTAATTCTAACTGATCTGTACCAAATTAAAAAAAAATCATGTATATGTTAGAGAAAGGACATTATATCAACAGAACAATGATCAGAATCCACCATTTTGAACTATATACCAACACTTCATTTTTAATTCTACAGATCTGCTGTTTAAATTGCTATGTTCTGGAATATTGGAACACATATTTTGAAGTTCTCAAAACCAATTCTGTGGCTGAAGTCTGTTCTTGGGAAATTTACGATGTGGAAGAAATATCATTTAAGATAGACTAGAAGGCTGCCCTAAATAAAGGCTGCATAAATCTAAATAAAGTTAAAAGACAGAGCCCCCCCATTCACGATTAAATAAGCAAACAAGAAAAAAAAACCCAAACTTCAAAACAAGACACTAGTACACTAAGCTGATACGTCTCAAACTCAGCATTTCTTCCCTTCTTCATTTCTTCCTTTCTACCTTCAAAAATAACTAATAATATGTATGGCAGATTGGTGTTTTAAAATTTTAATTCCTCAAAGACAGGAAAAAAAAGAATGTTAATATGAAAACTTGCCTATCTTTAAACTGGAAAGGAACAGGAAGATAATTTATTAATAGAAGAGAAGTTCACAGTCTTTATTTGGTGTTTCCATGAAAAATACATTAAACCTACCAAAAAAAAAAGCAGAAACCAATTTGTTCCATTTCCTAACATTTGTGCCCTTCACATGTACATTTCTGATTAAAACTTTCTGAAAAACAAAAACATTTATTATGCTCCAGAGATTTAATATTTAACTCCTGATACAGGATAATTGTTACATTCTCTGGACCAAAGGAGGCCTATTATTACGAAGCTGATCTAGCAGCAGCCAGTTGGGCATTATGCCCAAAACTTCTAATAAAGTTTTAATTAACGTAAAGGGAGTTGTACAGACACTTGGAGGGGAAGAAAAAAAAAAAATTAAAAAAAAGAAAAAAAATCAGATCTACTTCATGATCATTTCTAAGAGTTGTGCATGACCTATGTTTCATTTCCATTAGTAATTCCTCCACTTGTGCTGACTGGCACAGCTACATGTCTAGTCTGCAAGTAATTTTAGCAAAAAAATACCACTCCCCCCAACCTTACAAAAGCAGTAAGAAAAGGATTATAACTACACAAACAGCCATCTCCAGACATAGTCGCTCCAGGACTCCAAGGTCAATGTCATTATCTGTATACTGCCTCTGCCACTATACAACATGCATACTACTGGACTAATGTTATTCCAAGAAGCCACAAACTTATTGCATCAAATTTAACAATAACTCATTATAGTGTTACCTTGCCTTTTTCTTTTCTTTTTTTTTTTTTTTTTTTTTTTAAAAAAAGCATTCCTATTCCCCACTGTCAAGCAATTGTATAATAAAGAATACACACATACAGGAATCAGCAAGGCATCAAAACTGTCAGAACAGGAATCCAGAAAATTCACACATTGCTCTTATGAAGTCACAATTACCATATGTTGTTTTAAACAGCTCAATTATGGAACATTTTGTATCATACATGTTTTAAATTTATTTTACAAAAGAATAGTATATCCGGCTTGCCCTTAATATTCCATGCTGCTTCTGACATAGCCATTGAACAAGTATCTTCCTCTTACATGTACTAGAGCTAAAATTTTATGCACCACTTGAAACAGAAATGACTGCTTTGTCTCAAATTGGGGAAACTGAATAGACTTCAAGTGACTTAAATCCATTCAGAAGCATAAATAAATCAAGAGCTTGTACCCGTTCTGCTTTTTCTGTACAAATTTAACTCTTCTACAGATATGTAAGGGATCTTGTTTTGTAAGTAGAAACAACACAACAATCAATGGGATCTTAAATTCTTCTATGACTTCTAAGACTGTTTTACTTGAATGATACCACAACTACTTATGCTAGATCACTATTCTGGAGGTATGCTATTATACTCAGCTGACTCAGCATTTTAATCACTGTAACTTTTCAGAAGTACAATGCTGGAAGTACAAGAGACTTGATACCAAGATTCAAAAAGCTGCAAAATTTGCTGCCAAATTTTCAAAAAGCAATAGTTCGGTAAAAGACACAGGAAATGCATGATGTCTACACAAGAACGTAAAGAATCAAGTTATTGTACTGTACCTGATTTCCATGAAGATCTAAAACATCAAGATTTTTTAGGTTCTCCAGATTTGAGATCTTCTTTATTCTGCAAGATTTCAATTATGACATAAATTATTTTTCATATTAGATAAAAGGTATCTTTCATTTTCCAGCTAATACAAAACTTAGGAATTTGTTCCTGCCCACAAAGAGTAACATAAGAATAACAAAGTTCTGAACCATGTTAAAAAAAAAAAAAAGAAGAAATGAATGAGTATGCCTTAGACTATCACTTTCCTTTCTGACTGCCAATAATGCAATAGCAGCAGTATGCATGTGGCTCTTCTAGGAAGAGGAAAAAGGAGGGAATATTTGCACCACTAGAAAACAAAGTCAAGAACCAACCTATCCAGATATCTAAATAATAATAATAAAAAAAGTTATTATTGGCAAAGAGCTAATTCCAAACCAGTTTAAAGAAAGACTATAGTGACAGAGGCTTTTGAGAGTTTGTTAGAACACAGAATAAAAAAAACCTGAAAGCCACTGGCCCTTTCTAGACAGTATCACTCTCTAGATGTGCCAGTATTTCTTCTCCCCCTGTACAACTTAAGTGTCTTAAAACCTTTCTGTCCTGTCCTATTTTCTCAGATTCCAAACCTAGATTATATACTCAACAGCATCATCTACTGGCTGGTGACATTAAACATCATGTGTATTATGCATTTGCTTCAAGAATAATCAGAGATCACATATAGATCAAGCTGAAAACAAGTTGCTAGCAACTGCATCTAACTTGTAATCATTAACTACCTCCAAACCATACTTCTATGTAGACAAACTATACAGCACTCAATGTAGTTACAATTTGGAAAATAATTCCTTAAAGCAGCTTAAATTTATCACTCCCATGCCCCAATATTTTGTTATAAACAAAATCAATTTCTACGGGTGAGATTTTTACTATAAAAGCTATAAGCTCTAGTAACATACTGCACTATTGAAAGTTGTCAATTTTGAATACAGGCTAAATTAGGAGATACATTCTTTGTAATCTGCACATAACAGAAGTTTACCAGTTCTTCCTTTACTGAATATAAAGAAAACAAGGAAACAAACAAAAAAAAAACCACAGAGCACAATCCTTAGATGTATGAGCAATTCCACAGATACTTCTATTAAATTATTAGAATTAAAGGCTACAGGATTTGAACTGTATTTTTAGAGAGTAATACAACTAGCAAGTTATATCTCCCAACAGATTAGAATCAATGAATACGCAATAAAATCCATGATTCTAATCTGTCTGATTTCTTCCCAGCTAAATACCTCAGGCAGAAATACTTTTTGTAGGTTATAAAGACTCAATGAATACTTTATATGATATGAAAAGAGATTCCACCTGTCACACAAATCTAAGAACATGTATTCAATAGTCAATCAGAACAGAAGATTAGATGGAAACATGTAAAATACTTAAGAACTGTTGCTAAAATTTACATAAGAACGGAAGTTTCTGAAGAATATTACGAGCAAAAACTATGTGCTTCCTCAGTGCAATCCCAAACACTTAGGTAGTGTTAGGGACCAGCTCACTGGTGTCACACCCAACATCACAATCTGAAAACTCTGTAACAGAAACAATGATAGATCACAGTTGCTACACCATGAAGTAGGGTGCTCGAAGTTAGTTTTATTATTTTTACCTGTTCTTTCCCAACAAAAGGACTCTTAGTGATCTCAGAGTTGAAACCCCACTTATTTCCTCTATTTGATTATCATATAAATCTAAGAAAACAAGATGCTGCAGATTAGAAATATTTTGGATTCGGGTTATACAGTTATGTTGGAAATTCAAAAGGCGAAGATGATCTTCCCCATCGATAACTGGGCACACTGTCAGTTTCTGCCTGGAAGGAAAAAGAAACAAAACAACACACACATGTAAGTAACAAATTGGTAATCCACCTTCTACTCGCCCACTCTGACTAAACTAAGGAAAGTACATTATCTTGATTAAAGTAATACTAAGATAATTAGGTTTGCTAATTAAACTCTGCAAATAAGGCAGTAAGTCCTTAATATTAAAAAATTAGCATGAAAATATAGCAGAAGTGCTTCCAGAATTCTCTGAAAGCCTGCCCTCTTAATCAGAGATTTGCTTGTTACATGGAAACTACACAGGAGTTTCGTGTTGTGACCGCATTTAAATTTCAACAGACACAGCCTGCCAATTCTTTATTTTTTTCCACCAGATACCACATAAGCAGCCTGTTTAGATCAGAATTCAAAGCATTCTATGTCTATGCAATTTTTCTTTGGTTTATAGAACTTTATATTTGAAATATAAATACATGAAATAAGTGTTAATACAAAAAGCAAAAAATATAGGAAATTATGCCGAAAATGGTTATTCTTAGTTTAGGATTATTCCAGAAAGAGTCCTACTGACCTGACAAAATTTTTTAGACTACACGAACCTTAACCCCAGCAAAAAAAAAAAAAAAAAAAAAAAAAAAAATTACAATTAAATGTCTCTAGATAAAACTTTTTTTTTGGGTCCTGGTTAAGGACAAAAAAAAAAAAAGAGACAGACCATTCTACAGTTAATGTATCAGATTAGAACTAATAAGAGACACAGTGTCTTTCTCTAGATTATGTGCATGACCTTGCACTCGACTCTTAAGATAGCTCCTCAGTTTACAACGAAAAGCCCTAACTGCTTTAGATGACTGCTGTATGGATATATTCATTGTAAGGACACACATACAGAACTTCCCTATGGGAACCAGTTCTTCTCTCAAAAACACGCACATACACAAAAACCAACAAAACCAAACCCACCACTCATACCGTTGACCACAGGCTTTACCAGGATATTCATCACTTTAGATGATCGACACAAGAGTCACAAGCTATGGTGTGTGTGCTCCATAACCTTCTCACCTTTCCAGGGTAAGTCTATCAGAATTCAGTATTTTTTCTTCAGCAGTACGTTGCAATACAGGAAATGTTATTGATGAACTGCTCCCAAAATTTGTGTTATCTATCAGACAATCATACAGAGAATATATGAGCTACTTCTTTGTAAAATCATTTAATTAACTACAGATAATAAAAACAGAATTTTCTTTCTTATTAGAAGAAAAGACACGGTACATGAAAGGGCTTTTTTGCCTCCATTCAGCACTTCAAGTTATCAGTTTTCTTTCCTGCCATTTTTTGTTTACAGCTACATCCCTCTACATCCTCTTTCCAAAGCACATCCATTTGTTTCGTTTCTGAGAGATTTTTATCAACATTTTGTTGTAAACCGACATTTTGTAGGTGCCTTTTTTTTGTTTTTAATTAGAATTACCCAATGATGTTTTAAGGTAAGGTTGTACAATTGATTCACAGTTTCAGAAACCGAACTTAAAGAAGATATTATCTAACTTAAGATGATTTTAAAGACACAGATCGAGTAGATGTCGATAGAACTAGAAACTAAAGCACCAAAACATTGAAACAGTCCCACTGAGCCACAAACAAATGCAAATTATTTTAAAGGTAAGTACATGCAATACCTAGTAAACATTGGCATTATATTTCACTCCATTATCAAGAAAGAAACAGGCAGCCTTTTAAAACATTTACAAAGCTATTCATCTTTATCTATTTTGATAATATAAGGGGGAAGAAGGAGGATGACTAAAAAATACCTGCAAAATAAATCAACAAATGTGCTCTGCGAGCTTTGGCTTATTTGGAAAATGATCCACTGAAAAATATTGGTCAAACACAGATCATTGTGCGTGCAAACTACCACAGGAATACAGGCTCAACTTCCATGTGTTTGTACCTCCCCCCCTTTCCCCTCCCTTCAAATAAATCAAATATGTTAGTGGGGAAAACATAAATTATTCAATAAACAAAGATAATTAATTGCTTTACTACTATAGAGAGTGAGTTCATTGTTGTCTACAATATGCCATTAGAAGACATACCTATATAAGTTAAATGATTTGTTGTTTAATTTGAAATCTTTTCAGTGCTACTCTAACATTTTATCACTAGCTACTCTAACAAACCAGTATAACAACCAGCATTTTCTATGTATCCTTCAAAGTGGGGGAAAAAAAACAGCTGTGAAGGAAAAAAAAATAATAGAAAACAAAAATAATCAATTAACATTGTTGCAAAAGTCTTAAATTAGTCGTGTCTCAGCTTTTTAAACCAATAAACATAAGACCAGAGACTTAAAAATCAGTCTGAAACATGTCATGATGGCAGTCCAGTGACTTCTTCTAATGTCATCCTCCTAAAGACACGTGTGAAAAATCCCTATTACTCCCCTTTTGTAAAAGAAAGGTTTATAAAAAGCCTGTATTTAAATGCTTATATTATATTTTGGAAAATATTTCTAGTGGTTTTCTGGCAATGATCTACTAACCTCTCTTAACACCCAACGGGAACAGTAGGCAACACTTGCTATTCAGTCATACATTCTGACAGCCAGAAGCAGCATATCTTACAGGTCATAACTTTTCAGTAAGACACCCAGTTAAACAAAACAAACAAACAAAAAGCCTACTGAGAAGTTTCCACTGTTACCTGAAGCATGTGAACTAATACTGTGGCTGCTTTGTCGGGATCTGGATTTTGTTGGTGTGTGAATAGAAGTCTCACCAAATCCTGATAAAGAACCTGTATTCTGCTTCAATTCCAAACCAGAAAGTTCTGTCAGACTGGATGGTACTGGAAGATATATCTGCTTATTACGCACCAATGGACTTAATACTCTTTGGTCTCCTGTGCGGGGAACAAAAATCAAACTGCAGACTTACATTTACTCCATAATAAGTTTTTTTTATAGTATCCCTAAAAATCAACCCATTCTGAACAGCTGTTGGTCTTTATTTTTTACCAGAATGAATAAAGAATTGCCATAATAATTAAACTGATCTCCTATCCTAGCCAATCACTGTTTTTATGACAGGCAAGCAGCAGCAGCGTGACAAGAAGTGCTGTGTTTCAAGGCTCTTCCAGACTTCACCACAGTTAGCAGTGATATCACCAAATGTCTTGCTTTTCAAAGCCAAAAGCACACAAGCACAATAGGAAAACTATCTCTTCATATCAGTGTTCTGAATTAGAAACTAATTTTGTCTAGATACATTAAAATGTTAAACATCCAAGAAAATGTTACAGTACAGATTTGTGTGGCTTCTGAGGGAAAGGATATAGTAGGGCACTTGATAGACAGTGGCTTTGTAGGTAGAAGAAAAGATGCTATTCCATGGACAGAATGAGGGGCAAAAAGTGATGAAAAAAAACATCTGCACTAGGCAGTAGAAGGATAGCAGGTTCAGGACATGATGCAGCAGTAATTATACTGAATTACTGTAGCCAATGAGGAAAAGCTGTCACTCTTGCATATTCTAATCATAATACAGTCTTTCTTTACTGTTCACTTAATAAAGAGATACAAAAACCAAACCAACCAAACCCTATCGAATATCACCTTGCCTTCCTGAATAGTTTTTTTCCAGATCATGCTGCAGAAGTCTATTGTGGAAAGATGACTGTTCTTTATTTATCCTGAATTCAAACTGTAATACAATATTTAAGACAAATGTTAAAGTTTCCAAATGCAAATAACATCTTTACACAGACAAACATAACCTTACTAACAACGATAGTTCTCAGGAAACTGCAAATGCTTTAAAAAAAATCAAATAATTGCTACAATAAAAAAAGTATTCATTCTATTAAGATACTACGACTGACAAGTTTCAGTGCTGGAAACCAAAATGAAAATAGGGAAGTTACCAGACCATTCATCTACAGTTGACTAAATAAAGGAAAAAAACCCCCACCTTATAAGGAGTACTGCAATTACAGGAGGAAGAGAGGTACAGATGGAAGTGTAAGAAATCAGATATATATAAAAGTTTATGGCAGACTATAGTACATCCCCTTCTTTTTACTTCGTGTATCTTTAATAGGATGAAATAAATTACCAAAAGACTATCAGATATAAAAGATATCATATTAAAAGTCAAAATATTGCTACTGAAAAGGCAGTTCCTATCCACAAGCATACAAATTTGCCTGTACCATAGAACTGCATTAATTAATATAACTATTAAAAAAAAGGTAATAATTACTGGTTTGCTTTTATCTGTTATTGATGAGGTCTGGATAACCAGCTGAAGACCACAATTATTAACCTGCAAATTGAAAGAAAAAGAAATGGAATTTCACATTTTTTAAAAACACGCATCAACATGAAAAGTTGAGTGTAACTTTTTTTTTAAACAGTGAAGGTATTTTCAACAGCAAACTCTGCAAAGAAAGGCATTATTCTGCAAAACTATTATGAAGAATACGTCACAGCACTAAGTAACACTACAAATTTTTTAGTTTAAAAAACCCCACCGTTTTTAAAAATACACTGAAAGCATGGCTTTCGTGGGGATGTTATCCTCGTGATGAAGAAAACAAGTGTTTACATTTAAATATAAGAATTTTTTTTTTTAAAGACAAAATACGCTGGCTCTTTTAGTTGGATCTACATGACGACACGTAGCACCTACCTGCTAAATAACCACAACGTTTAACAGCAATATTTAACCAAATGGCTTCTATACCCACTTCCCCGCAAAGAACAGGAGGCGTACCAATAACGCAGGGGAAGCTTCCTCACGCCAGTCACGGCGCAGAGAAGACCGACCGACCGACCTCCCCCCCCTCACCCGCGCTTACCTCCCCTGCCGCCCCCCTCGAAGCGGCAAGGGCTGCCGGCAGCGGACTCCGCCAGCTGCGAAGCACCGAGGCCCCGGGGCAGCCGCTCGCCCGGCCGGTGACACACGGCCTCGCAGAACCGCGCCCTCAGAGGCGCCGCCGCCGCCCCGCCCCGTGCCCGCCCTTCCGAGGAGCGGCGAGGGCTCAGCCGCCCGCCCCGGCCCGGGAGCGGCACAGCGCGGAGGAGCGCGGCCGCGTAGCGGAGGAATACCGCCGGTCGTGTCCCGACGCCCCACGCACGGACGGCTGAAGAGAAAGGGCGGTTGCCACCCCCGCCCCACACCACCCCGGCAGCACCTACCGGGCCGGGCGCTGCCCGAGGGCCCCTGCCGGGCCGGCACTTGCTGGGCATCATGGAAACCCGCTTCCCTCAGCGCCTCGCCGCACCTCACACCTCCGCGCCGGCCGCCGCCTCTGTCGGAAATCTCTCCGCCGTTACCGGGGCGACCGCCGCTTCCGGCCCGCTGCCGGCAAGCCGCGCCCTTGCTCCGCCTGCTGGCTGAGGCGGCGCTGAGTGGCGGGAAGCCGTGAGGTGTCGTCGCGCCGGGCGGCCGTTCCGCTCTCCCCCGCTGCCTGCTTCGGGAGCGACGGTGCCCGGCGAAGCGGCCTCAGGTAGGGGGCCGAGGGGTAGGGGTCGGGGAGGCGCGGGAGGGGGCCTCGCAAGTGCGCGGCGGTCCGCCCGTCTGCCCCCTCTTCCCCCCCAGTAGTAAAAAGACGCTAGTACGGTTGTATTTTTCTGAATTCTAAATGCTAATTCTGAAGCGACTGTGTATGAAAACCCGTGAAAAGGCAAGAAGCTGGACGTACCTTCCAGGTTCCCGTTCTGCCTCAAGAAGTTGCCTTGTTAGGCACATACTTGTCACAACATGTGAAAATCTGACTGGGAGAGCTTGGGTGCCGCCGTGGTGTGCTGGGAGTCCCGTCTGTTGATCGGTACCTCGGTCTGGCGTCACCTCTTGCGGCTGGCGGGTCAGTACCTGCTAACCCCAGAAGCCCCACAGACGGGCAGCGGATGATTTTAAACACGGACATCGAGGACTCCCTCAGCGGCTAGAAAAGCAACGGCGTGGCTGGCTGTGTGCGGAGGGGCTGTGAATTGCCTCGTGGTGTCTTCCCCATCCACATCCCGGGTTTAGCTTTCTGTATTGTTGGTTTAGTTACCGTTTGCTGAAAGGCTGATAGAAGTGTAACGGAATTATGACTGACTTTGTGAGAAATACAAAATATGGGTGTGGGTTTTTTATGATAGGTAGACAATACTGTGCCAACAAGGAATGTGCCATGATAAATCTGTCAAAGGTTTTGCACAGTTGAAGTTCACGGGATCGTAATCCTAACTGGGTATCAGAAGATCAGCTGAGGTATGGGTTTCCCTCTAAGGGACTTGTCTACATTATTCGTTTAGTTTTAAGTTCTCCCACAGTTACAAATACTGCTTGATTTCTGCTGGTAGTTAAGCTTATAGAACATTGCTATATTAAAGAAAAAAAAATTAGCCTGGTAATTTTGATGGAAATCTAATCAACAGGGTGTTTGAAACAACATCAGTCTTCATCTACACTAGTTCTCTCAACATTATCAGTATCTTTGTAGCAGACTACAAGGATGATGACAGTAGGACTCCTCAAAGAAATGAGCTAAACATTGACAAGGCCAAAGGCCAATTCTGTGCGGCGGCCACTGGTAAAGCAAAAAAACAGATCTAGTGCCCTTCCCTATAAAATCAAGTTCTCTTAACCTCGACAGAAGGACTCATCAGATAAACTGAAATGTCTCAAACATCATTTAGGTTAGCTGTAGCACAAAATAGTTCTTTGCTCATAGTGGTCCTAACCTTGTTCCTACCCAGGGATTCCCACGCACTCAAATACAAAATCAGACCCACAATCCCTGTACGTACTCTCTCCTAGGATGTGTATTTTGTGTTTGTATTTCTGCTCCCGCTGAAATCAATAGCAAAGTGATGACATACCCAAGGCCTATTACAAAATGCTGTCCATTAGCAGAGAACTAGAGATTTGGTTAGTGATGCATGTAAGCATACTTAATAAACAAAATATTTCGTTGCTTAAGGCGTGTTAAAAAATGAGCCAAACCCACTGAGGCAGAGTGGTAGTCCCATTATGTGTTCAAGCCAGCAAATCTGACTCATGAGGACTGTTTGTCACAGTGGTGAGAAGAACCGGCCCCTGAGCGCAGTCTCACTTTTTGTCCATCCAGATTTTTAGGAAGAAAACATTGAGGCAGTAGAGTGGAGTACAGTTCAGATGAATTGTACAGGCAAAACCAAGGATGCCACAAACGAAGCGGTGACTTCAAGATCCAACCTGCATCTAGCAGTTTGGGTTCAGCTGGTGTTGAAAGAAAGATCTTCCCTGACTGAAGAATGAGTATTTACATGGTGAATTGAAATGCTTTAAATTCTAATCCTGAAAACATGAATGTTTATTTCATGTTAATGGCTGAAACAGTCCACTGAAGTACAGTGCAATAGTCTTAAGTTCAAAATAAATCAACGCGTAAGTGTTTCAGAAAAGGGGCCTCTATTTTAGTAAGTTCTTATGGGGGCGTGTTTTGATTCTGTTTAAGTACCATGCAGAATTATAGAGGAGTGCTCTACAGAACTAACACGTATCCGGTCATGTCCTTGTTCACTCGGTTTTCTTATTTCAAAACCTCATCCTCGGCATTGAAAACCACACTTAGCCCAGCGTAACCTTTTTGAATTTCTTAAAACGCAACGCTCTAGTCAGGACGCAGCAGCGCAGCCCCGAGGCTGCACAAGGAGATGAGAAGCCGGGGCGTTGCTCTTCGGTGAGGAGCCAGTTGTTTTGAAAGAAAAGCAGTCCCAGTTCAGTCGTCGACGGGCAAGAAACTTTAACCAGCCTGCAGCCGGGCCCCCGCGCTGGGCGCAGCATCGCCGGAGGAGGGACGGACCCTGCGGCTGCCCCCGCCGGGGCGCGCCCGGGGGACCGCAGCTGGTTGCGCCGCCCCAGCGCCGCCGGCCCCGCGCCGCCGCCTCAGCGGGAGGGGAGCGGAGGCGACGCGAAGCGCAGGGAGGGGGGCGGCGGGCGGCGGCGGCGGCGGCCGCAGCCGGGGGGGTATCGCTGCTGCGGCGGCGGGCAGAGCCCGGGCGGCGGCACGGCGCGCTCTGCCGCCCCGCGCCATGGCCCAGCGGCAGCCGGACGCCCCGGGGGGCTCCGAGGCGGCGGAGCCTGGGGCTGGGGCCGGCGGCCCCGTGCAGATCCGAGTGGCCGTGCAGGCGGCCGCGGAGGAGGCACAGGAGGAGGAGGCGGAGGAGGAGGGCGGCGGCGCGCCGTGCCCGGCGGCGCGGGGCGGCGGCAGCTGCAGCGAGGAGGACTCGGGGCGGTGCGGGCGCTCCAGGTGAGCCGCGGGCCGCGGCGGCGGCGGCGGCAGGGAAGGGGCCGCGGCCGGCGGCCGCCTCTCCCTGCGGGCCCGGCTGTGCGGAGCGAGGCCGCCGCGGACACCCACGTCACGGTGCGGCCGCGGCTGATGCAACGCCGGCGGGGAGGGCTGGGGGACGCGGGACAGCCGCCGGGCGAGAGCCGCCCACCCGGGCTGCGTGTGTGTCCCCCCGAGGGAGGTGGCGGGGCCGGGGCCGGGGCCGGGGATGGGCGCCGCAGCCCCGCCGTAGGTGCGGAGCGGGACGTGGCTTCCCCCGCAGCGAGAAGCGCCGGGCTGTGGTGCCCCCGAGGTTTCCGTTTCACTGCCTTTTACAGAAAGGGTTTGGTGGTTTTTGGTTTTTTTTTTTTTTTCCCCGTTTGGTTTTTATTGCGTAGAAGCGTAGAGATTTTCTTTAGTAGAATTAAGAGACGGACAAGCAGACCCGTTCTAGGGCTTTGGAAACAAGTTGGCCAGACATGAAATCAAGACCAGCTTAAATGCAGAAGGAACTACCACTTCATAATCTACTCTACGCTTCACTGCTTGATAATGCCAATAGTGTTGTCTGTATTTAATGATAAATTGCAGGAATTAAGTTACTTTGAAGCCTACCAGAATCTCTTTCTTGTAAAAGAAACATCCAGGATTTTTGTGCCAAAAAACTGCCGAGAGACAAAGCTCGTTAGTTGTAGTCTGTCTTATGTGTTGTATTAAAGCTGCAGATGCAGTAATAAATTCAGTCACATAAAGATTTAGGTACAGTAGCATGAAATTCAGTATTCTGTTAGAAGATCAATTGTTTCTAATAGATTCTCTAACTTCATATCCTAGCACTGACTCAGAATGAACTGCAGTGTATTATTTTAAATTACAGAGGGGTAGTTGGAGAGCGGGAATTTTCTCCAGCTGCCAAAGCTGTCGACTGTGCGCTACGGAAACAGGAGGCGAGCATAGCTAGACACAAGTAAAATGTTTAAACTGAGTCTGCTTGGTCTTTCCACAATCCTATGTGACTGTTGTATTTTTATAAATCAAATGTGTACAGCAGTCTATAGTGTTGCATTCTAATTACTGATTTCTTAAATTCAGAGTATTTTTTACATTTGTTTTCTTTGACAATGTTGCTTGTGTAAGAGCTTCTAGCCCTGGCCTAGACTGGAAAAATGGGTGCTTATTTTTTCAAAGTTTGTAACACATAATAGCTAACTCTTAAATGTCGCTAATTTAATCGTCTGCAGTAGGTGCTGTCTTCAGAAATGTTTGCTGTCAGTACTGATGTATATTCAGTTCTTGTGGAGGTTGCCTTTTTGTAAATGGCCTCTTCCTGATCCAGGAAAGGCCAGAGGTATTGCCCTGGAGAGAACTATAAAGGCTCTGCATCAGAAGTAGGTGAGTGGAGTTCACACATGCTTTTGCCATTTACATGTAACCTTAGCTACAGGTTTACTTTTGGGAATGAAACATCTGGTAGGAAGTTATTTACCCAAACATTTGAAAAATTGCGATGGTCTAAAACTGCTGGGAATGAGCCATTTAGCTCTCCAGCTAAGCTAGCAGACAATTTAGATTTTTTTCCTCAGTTTCTAGGTTTTATAACTTAAGAAATGAAAACCATTTCCTCATGGTCAAGACACCACAGTTCTTCAGGAGATCTCTGAGTATTTATGATATTCAGTCCTCAGCCATTTAGCTGCCAGGTGCTTCAGAAAAACCTTCAGACTGTTTATAACAAACAGGTAGTTCTCCTGCACATAAAGTAAAGCTGTTCTTGCTGAACTTAAGTTTATTTTGGATGCAGACAGACGCAGGAAGAATCTGAGCTTGAAAGGTGAACATCTTTATGATGTTGTCGGTCTGAAATATAATGTCTCACAATAGAAGTTGAAATTTAATGATTGCTGCAGCCACATGTCCCATTAATAGGCACCCAGTATTGTATCCACTAGTTTTTGTTGGCAGACTTGCACTGCCTTTGGGAGATTGTACTGTTGGAACATCAACTTAATGCTGTAGATTATATTGCCACATAGTGCTTATTAATACAATACCTTATTCTTTTTGAGACTCAGCAAAAGCTTGTCAAAAAGTTAGACTCTATCCAGACAATTTAATGTACTGTTTGTGAGTTTTGATGTTTAAAACCCAAAGTCTATTCTCTGTGCAGATATGTGTTTACTTTCTTGTGTGACTAATAGCCAGATGAGTCACCATGTTAAAAGGTAGGTTTTCAGTCTATCATGTTTTGACAAGCATATCCATCACAAAGCTCTGAATAAATAAATAGGTAAATGAAAGTTGTGAATAACTATTAGGCTTTTTTTTTTTGTCAATGTTGACTGCCATTGATTTATCAACTACCTTTGTAGCAGAGTTGATACCCTAGAGATACTACCAGCTGATCATTACTATGAATTAATATGGAGCTAGTTACAAATTTCTGCATTTGCTGTAGGTGGAATTTCCCTACAGTACTTAGTGAAGGCTGTTGTAAAAGCCCTAAAGATTTTGTAAATGCTGAACTGTCTGCCAAATAGAGAAAAGGTGTATAATTCAGACTGTGACCAATATTTAATTTAGAGAGGTGAATTGAGACCTGTCTCTTATTCAGTGTGTTAGCACTGTAAGTAAGGATGGTACTGATCTTTGCAAACATGCAGTTCTTTTTTTTTTTTTCCCTGAAGCATGATGCTCCATTTTCTTTCCATCCAAACCTTCCAAACACCTGCAAATGTCTGTACTAATAAATCCTCTAAAAAACCTGTAAGCTCCATCCTGAATTGAAAGTAAGCTTTTCTTAGCAGAGTGTGGATATGTAAAAATGCTGAAATGTTCTAAGTTTCTTGTGCCCACACTAGTTCTGAATCGGTAGTGAATGAAAAATGAGAAGTAGTGGAGTAAGGGAACATCACGAATGAAAAATAAACACTTAACCTTGTTTTGTCTTCCTTCTCAAACCAGCACCCACAGCTTCCCACTGAATGTTTTTTACTATCTTATTCATAACTTCACTTATTGTCCTCCACTTCTGGCATTGTCAAATAACTTAAATTCTTTTTCTTGCTCTCTCACTCTTCTCATTTCTTTGAACTGTAGCCCATTAAGTGGCTAGGGAGATTTTAACAAGGAGACTTCCAGGATTGTGTGAGTGAGTATCCGTGTATATCTGATGTGTTGCCCTATCATCAGAAGAACCATAATAAGTGAATAAATCGTTAGCTTCAGAAAGCTAGGTCCCAGAGAACTGCCATAACTTGTCACAGCTGGGAGCACGTTCCCTGTGCAGAGCCCACTGACCTGAACAATATCTTCAGATGTACAGCAAGCACCTGCCTAGGCAGTGCTTCTGCCTGCGCCCAGGCATGGGTGGCACGTCAGTCAGCATTAAGGTAACAGTCTCCAGTTTGTCTCCAGGACAAAACTGCCACAAGACAAGGTGGTTCATTAGCCTGCATCCTCCCTGCCAGATTGCCCTCGGAGGACTCTAGTGTGATGCCTGCTCCTTTGTTTAATGATTCCACAAGCTCTGCAAAAAGCCATTTAGGACCATTTTGAGAAAATGTGTGGCTTCTCCTTTTTTGTTGCTGACGCACATAGGACACCAAAGTAATACATGACTTATAGGGTCTAGGGAGCTTAGTGGATGATTTTTTTTTTTTTAACAGAAACTTACATGATGGTCCCACAGCAAAACTGGGCTGCTAACAGCTTTAAAAAAAGTGACTCTGGCTTAAGACAGATTTGTGCGTTATGGTTCATATAGCAACTTCTATGGCTGTAGTCTGTGGGTGAACTATTTGCCTCAGTGCTAGATAACAATTTAAATGGTCGTTTGTATTTCAGCAACAAACATGTTGCTGTAGCTGTATGTGGCAAGAAGTAAATCTCAAATCCATGGTTGCAATATCTTTGGGGGGGGATAGGATGCCCAGTAGTGCTTCGTTTTGCACAGATACCTAGACAACATGATGGGAGGGGGAAGAGAGGAAATGAGAATGACTTCTTAACAACCTGCATATAAGTGCTATACAGCTGTTCCTGAGGTACATGAGCTGCTACTGCACCAAAGTCCTTAATCTGAAACGTCCGTACAGTTTAAGCCCCTTGGTAAACTGCTAGTTAAGTTACTCTGTCACTCTGGAAGTGACCTGTAAAAAGTGCAGTAGTCCTCCTGTCAGCCTTTCTTGCTCCCTGGATACTGGCTCCTGCATTCATGCAGTGACGAGGCTTGA